>NC_140073.1:158049571-158759103 GCF_964194135.1 Talpa europaea | reverse complement strand
AACCCTAACCCTAACCCTAACCCTAACCCTAACCCTAACCCTAACCCTAACCCTAACCCTAACCCTAACCCTAACCCTAACCCTAACCCTAACCCTAACCCTAACCCTAACCCTAACCCTAACCCTAACCCTAACCCTAACCCTAACCCTAACCCTAACCCTAACCCTAACCCTAACCCTAACCCTAACCCTAACCCTAACCCTAACCCTAACCCTAACCCTAACCCTAACCCTAACCCTAACCCTAACCCTAACCCTAACCCTAACCCTAACCCTAACCCTAACCCTAACCCTAACCCTAACCCTAACCCTAACCCTAACCCTAACCCTAACCCTAACCCTAACCCTAACCCTAACCCTAACCCTAACCCTAACCCTAACCCTAACCCTAACCCTAACCCTAACCCTAACCCTAACCCTAACCCTAACCCTAACCCTAACCCTAACCCTAACCCTAACCCTAACCCTAACCCTAACCCTAACCCTAACCCTAACCCTAACCCTAACCCTAACCCTAACCCTAACCCTAACCCTAACCCTAACCCTAACCCTAACCCTAACCCTAACCCTAACCCTAACCCTAACCCTAACCCTAACCCTAACCCTAACCCTAACCCTAACCCTAACCCTAACCCTAACCCTAACCCTAACCCTAACCCTAACCCTAACCCTAACCCTAACCCTAACCCTAACCCTAACCCTAACCCTAACCCTAACCCTAACCCTAACCCTAACCCTAACCCTAACCCTAACCCTAACCCTAACCCTAACCCTAACCCTAACCCTAACCCTAACCCTAACCCTAACCCTAACCCTAACCCTAACCCTAACCCTAACCCTAACCCTAACCCTAACCCTAACCCTAACCCTAACCCTAACCCTAACCCTAACCCTAACCCTAACCCTAACCCTAACCCTAACCCTAACCCTAACCCTAACCCTAACCCTAACCCTAACCCTAACCCTAACCCTAACCCTAACCCTAACCCTAACCCTAACCCTAACCCTAACCCTAACCCTAACCCTAACCCTAACCCTAACCCTAACCCTAACCCTAACCCTAACCCTAACCCTAACCCTAACCCTAACCCTAACCCTAACCCTAACCCTAACCCTAACCCTAACCCTAACCCTAACCCTAACCCTAACCCTAACCCTAACCCTAACCCTAACCCTAACCCTAACCCTAACCCTAACCCTAACCCTAACCCTAACCCTAACCCTAACCCTAACCCTAACCCTAACCCTAACCCTAACCCTAACCCTAACCCTAACCCTAACCCTAACCCTAACCCTAACCCTAACCCTAACCCTAACCCTAACCCTAACCCTAACCCTAACCCTAACCCTAACCCTAACCCTAACCCTAACCCTAACCCTAACCCTAACCCTAACCCTAACCCTAACCCTAACCCTAACCCTAACCCTAACCCTAACCCTAACCCTAACCCTAACCCTAACCCTAACCCTAACCCTAACCCTAACCCTAACCCTAACCCTAACCCTAACCCTAACCCTAACCCTAACCCTAACCCTAACCCTAACCCTAACCCTAACCCTAACCCTAACCCTAACCCTAACCCTAACCCTAACCCTAACCCTAACCCTAACCCTAACCCTAACCCTAACCCTAACCCTAACCCTAACCCTAACCCTAACCCTAACCCTAACCCTAACCCTAACCCTAACCCTAACCCTAACCCTAACCCTAACCCTAACCCTAACCCTAACCCTAACCCTAACCCTAACCCTAACCCTAACCCTAACCCTAACCCTAACCCTAACCCTAACCCTAACCCTAACCCTAACCCTAACCCTAACCCTAACCCTAACCCTAACCCTAACCCTAACCCTAACCCTAACCCTAACCCTAACCCTAACCCTAACCCTAACCCTAACCCTAACCCTAACCCTAACCCTAACCCTAACCCTAACCCTAACCCTAACCCTAACCCTAACCCTAACCCTAACCCTAACCCTAACCCTAACCCTAACCCTAACCCTAACCCTAACCCTAACCCTAACCCTAACCCTAACCCTAACCCTAACCCTAACCCTAACCCTAACCCTAACCCTAACCCTAACCCTAACCCTAACCCTAACCCTAACCCTAACCCTAACCCTAACCCTAACCCTAACCCTAACCCTAACCCTAACCCTAACCCTAACCCTAACCCTAACCCTAACCCTAACCCTAACCCTAACCCTAACCCTAACCCTAACCCTAACCCTAACCCTAACCCTAACCCTAACCCTAACCCTAACCCTAACCCTAACCCTAACCCTAACCCTAACCCTAACCCTAACCCTAACCCTAACCCTAACCCTAACCCTAACCCTAACCCTAACCCTAACCCTAACCCTAACCCTAACCCTAACCCTAACCCTAACCCTAACCCTAACCCTAACCCTAACCCTAACCCTAACCCTAACCCTAACCCTAACCCTAACCCTAACCCTAACCCTAACCCTAACCCTAACCCTAACCCTAACCCTAACCCTAACCCTAACCCTAACCCTAACCCTAACCCTAACCCTAACCCTAACCCTAACCCTAACCCTAACCCTAACCCTAACCCTAACCCTAACCCTAACCCTAACCCTAACCCTAACCCTAACCCTAACCCTAACCCTAACCCTAACCCTAACCCTAACCCTAACCCTAACCCTAACCCTAACCCTAACCCTAACCCTAACCCTAACCCTAACCCTAACCCTAACCCTAACCCTAACCCTAACCCTAACCCTAACCCTAACCCTAACCCTAACCCTAACCCTAACCCTAACCCTAACCCTAACCCTAACCCTAACCCTAACCCTAACCCTAACCCTAACCCTAACCCTAACCCTAACCCTAACCCTAACCCTAACCCTAACCCTAACCCTAACCCTAACCCTAACCCTAACCCTAACCCTAACCCTAACCCTAACCCTAACCCTAACCCTAACCCTAACCCTAACCCTAACCCTAACCCTAACCCTAACCCTAACCCTAACCCTAACCCTAACCCTAACCCTAACCCTAACCCTAACCCTAACCCTAACCCTAACCCTAACCCTAACCCTAACCCTAACCCTAACCCTAACCCTAACCCTAACCCTAACCCTAACCCTAACCCTAACCCTAACCCTAACCCTAACCCTAACCCTAACCCTAACCCTAACCCTAACCCTAACCCTAACCCTAACCCTAACCCTAACCCTAACCCTAACCCTAACCCTAACCCTAACCCTAACCCTAACCCTAACCCTAACCCTAACCCTAACCCTAACCCTAACCCTAACCCTAACCCTAACCCTAACCCTAACCCTAACCCTAACCCTAACCCTAACCCTAACCCTAACCCTAACCCTAACCCTAACCCTAACCCTAACCCTAACCCTAACCCTAACCCTAACCCTAACCCTAACCCTAACCCTAACCCTAACCCTAACCCTAACCCTAACCCTAACCCTAACCCTAACCCTAACCCTAACCCTAACCCTAACCCTAACCCTAACCCTAACCCTAACCCTAACCCTAACCCTAACCCTAACCCTAACCCTAACCCTAACCCTAACCCTAACCCTAACCCTAACCCTAACCCTAACCCTAACCCTAACCCTAACCCTAACCCTAACCCTAACCCTAACCCTAACCCTAACCCTAACCCTAACCCTAACCCTAACCCTAACCCTAACCCTAACCCTAACCCTAACCCTAACCCTAACCCTAACCCTAACCCTAACCCTAACCCTAACCCTAACCCTAACCCTAACCCTAACCCTAACCCTAACCCTAACCCTAACCCTAACCCTAACCCTAACCCTAACCCTAACCCTAACCCTAACCCTAACCCTAACCCTAACCCTAACCCTAACCCTAACCCTAACCCTAACCCTAACCCTAACCCTAACCCTAACCCTAACCCTAACCCTAACCCTAACCCTAACCCTAACCCTAACCCTAACCCTAACCCTAACCCTAACCCTAACCCTAACCCTAACCCTAACCCTAACCCTAACCCTAACCCTAACCCTAACCCTAACCCTAACCCTAACCCTAACCCTAACCCTAACCCTAACCCTAACCCTAACCCTAACCCTAACCCTAACCCTAACCCTAACCCTAACCCTAACCCTAACCCTAACCCTAACCCTAACCCTAACCCTAACCCTAACCCTAACCCTAACCCTAACCCTAACCCTAACCCTAACCCTAACCCTAACCCTAACCCTAACCCTAACCCTAACCCTAACCCTAACCCTAACCCTAACCCTAACCCTAACCCTAACCCTAACCCTAACCCTAACCCTAACCCTAACCCTAACCCTAACCCTAACCCTAACCCTAACCCTAACCCTAACCCTAACCCTAACCCTAACCCTAACCCTAACCCTAACCCTAACCCTAACCCTAACCCTAACCCTAACCCTAACCCTAACCCTAACCCTAACCCTAACCCTAACCCTAACCCTAACCCTAACCCTAACCCTAACCCTAACCCTAACCCTAACCCTAACCCTAACCCTAACCCTAACCCTAACCCTAACCCTAACCCTAACCCTAACCCTAACCCTAACCCTAACCCTAACCCTAACCCTAACCCTAACCCTAACCCTAACCCTAACCCTAACCCTAACCCTAACCCTAACCCTAACCCTAACCCTAACCCTAACCCTAACCCTAACCCTAACCCTAACCCTAACCCTAACCCTAACCCTAACCCTAACCCTAACCCTAACCCTAACCCTAACCCTAACCCTAACCCTAACCCTAACCCTAACCCTAACCCTAACCCTAACCCTAACCCTAACCCTAACCCTAACCCTAACCCTAACCCTAACCCTAACCCTAACCCTAACCCTAACCCTAACCCTAACCCTAACCCTAACCCTAACCCTAACCCTAACCCTAACCCTAACCCTAACCCTAACCCTAACCCTAACCCTAACCCTAACCCTAACCCTAACCCTAACCCTAACCCTAACCCTAACCCTAACCCTAACCCTAACCCTAACCCTAACCCTAACCCTAACCCTAACCCTAACCCTAACCCTAACCCTAACCCTAACCCTAACCCTAACCCTAACCCTAACCCTAACCCTAACCCTAACCCTAACCCTAACCCTAACCCTAACCCTAACCCTAACCCTAACCCTAACCCTAACCCTAACCCTAACCCTAACCCTAACCCTAACCCTAACCCTAACCCTAACCCTAACCCTAACCCTAACCCTAACCCTAACCCTAACCCTAACCCTAACCCTAACCCTAACCCTAACCCTAACCCTAACCCTAACCCTAACCCTAACCCTAACCCTAACCCTAACCCTAACCCTAACCCTAACCCTAACCCTAACCCTAACCCTAACCCTAACCCTAACCCTAACCCTAACCCTAACCCTAACCCTAACCCTAACCCTAACCCTAACCCTAACCCTAACCCTAACCCTAACCCTAACCCTAACCCTAACCCTAACCCTAACCCTAACCCTAACCCTAACCCTAACCCTAACCCTAACCCTAACCCTAACCCTAACCCTAACCCTAACCCTAACCCTAACCCTAACCCTAACCCTAACCCTAACCCTAACCCTAACCCTAACCCTAACCCTAACCCTAACCCTAACCCTAACCCTAACCCTAACCCTAACCCTAACCCTAACCCTAACCCTAACCCTAACCCTAACCCTAACCCTAACCCTAACCCTAACCCTAACCCTAACCCTAACCCTAACCCTAACCCTAACCCTAACCCTAACCCTAACCCTAACCCTAACCCTAACCCTAACCCTAACCCTAACCCTAACCCTAACCCTAACCCTAACCCTAACCCTAACCCTAACCCTAACCCTAACCCTAACCCTAACCCTAACCCTAACCCTAACCCTAACCCTAACCCTAACCCTAACCCTAACCCTAACCCTAACCCTAACCCTAACCCTAACCCTAACCCTAACCCTAACCCTAACCCTAACCCTAACCCTAACCCTAACCCTAACCCTAACCCTAACCCTAACCCTAACCCTAACCCTAACCCTAACCCCTAACCCTAACCCTAACCCTAACCCTAACCCTAACCCTAACCCTAACCCTAACCCTAACCCTAACCCTAACCCTAACCCTAACCCTAACCCTAACCCTAACCCTAACCCTAACCCCTAACCCTAACCCTAACCCTAACCCTAACGCTAACCCTAACCCTAACCCTAAACCCTAACCCTAACCCTAACCCTAAGCCCTAAGCCCTAAGCCCTAGCCCTAGCCCTAGCCCTAGCCCTAGCCCTTAACCCTAACCCTAACCCTAACCCTAACCCCTAAACCCTAAACCCTAAACCCTAAACCCTAACCCTAACCCTAACCCTAACCCTAACCCTAAGCCCTAAGCCCTAGGCCTAGCCCTAACCCTAACCCTAACCCTAACCCTAAACCCTAAACCCTAAACCCTAACCCTAACCCTAACCCTAACCCTAACCCTAACCCTAACCCTAACCCTAACCCTAACCCTAACCCAGCCCTAGCCCTAACCCTAACCCTAACCCTAACCCTAACCCTAACCCTAACCCTAACCCTAACCCTAACCCTAACCCTAACCCTAACCCTAACCCTGGGCGGCGGGTCGGGTGCTCAGACTGGGGGTCGGGCCGGGGCTTCCCTCCTCCCTAGGCCCGGGGCGGGGAGGGGGTCACCCCAGAAAACCTCAGTCCGCCCCATGGACACCATCACCCACAGTAACAGCCGCGCGGCCCGGGGCAGAGCAGCGCCCGGAGCCCCCAGGCGCGTCCTCGAGCCACGAGGAGCTGGGAGCAAACTGGGGGCACCCATGGCCGTCAGGGGGTCCCCTCAGGCATGAAACTGACCCCCTAGGTGACTCCGTGCTCAAAACTGAACCCCAAAGAACCCCCAATTCTCCTCACCAGGCCCCCCCCTCCTCTGACCGGACCCTCCCGTCAGCCGCCCAGGGAGACGCGCTCGCCCTCCCTCTCCCCCCCCCCCCGCTCCCCTCGTCCTCCCGCTACGCGCCGGGCCCGCGGGGTCCTGAGGGGCGCGCCCCGCAGCCCCGACCTCCTCGCAGCCCAGGACGCCAGGAACGCCGAGGGAGCCGCGCGCGCAGCCGGGGTCGGCCCGTGCGCGCAGGTAGGCGGGCAGGGGGCGGGCAGGGGGCGGCCCGGACACACCTGGGCGCTCGCGTGGCCACGCCCGCCGGGCCGGCATTCCAGGGTTCAGTGACCCGGGGCCAGAGGCCGCGTCTGCCCCAAAATAATGTCACCAGAGCCGCGGGCGCCCCTGAAATGGCGAGACGCGTCTATGTGGAGTGAAAGACTCGCGCCTGCGCCTCCCTCACGCCCTCCTGGGCGCCGCCCCCCCTGCTCCCCGCGCCCGGCCCCGCCCGCCCCAGGCCGCGCCCCACCCAGCGCCCTCGGTTCCTTCCCGCGGGCCCGGCCGCCGCGTCTCCCCCGCGCCTCGGCCTTGGCGCCTCCTCGTCCCCGGCTTCGCAGCTCGCCGGTCCCCCGTCCCACCCCCCCCGCCCCCCGTCCCCCGCCCCCCGACCCGCGCTCACTCCTCTGCGTGTTGCTCACGACGGGCCGCTCCGCCCTCGTCCCGGCCCCGCCCGCTCCTCCTCCCCGCGCCATGCCCGTCCCACGCCCGTTCGGCCGGTCCCTGCCCTCCAGGCCCAGCCTGTTCCTCCTTCCCGCACCCCCTGCGCCCCCCGCGCCCGTCCCTGCCCTCCGGGCCCCGCCCACTCCTCCTCCCCGCGCCCCCGCGCCCGGCCCCAAACAGCCCCGCCCGCTCCACATCCCCGCGCCATGCTGCCCGGCCCGGCCCCGCCCACTCCTCCTCCCTGCGCCACGCCCGTCCCAGCCCGTCCCTGCCCTCCCGGCCCCGCCTGTTCCTCCTTCCCGCACCCCCTGAGCCCCCCCCAACCCCCGCGCCCGTCTCTGCCCTCCGGACCCCGCCCGCTCCTCCTCCCCGCGCGCCCCCCCCCCCCGCGCCCCCCGTGCCCGGCTCGTCCCAGCCCCGCCTGCTCCTCCTCCCCGCGCCACGCCTGTCCCTGCCTGTCCTGGCCCCGCCCGCTCCCCATCCCCGGGCCCCCCCCCCGCGCCCCCACGCGCCCCCTTCCACGCGCCTCCCGCATCACGCCCGTCACACCCTCCCTGCCCGTACCAGCCCCGCCCGCTCCTCCTCCCATCGCTCCTGGCGCTGCATCCCCGTCCCACCGTCCCACCCATCCCTGCCCTTCCCGCCCGGACGCTGCCATCACACTCTCCGCGGCGCCCGCTTCACGGCCTCCCCGCCAGGGGGCGCCTCCGCCGTTTCTCTGCCTTTGTCCCCCCAGGAACCCCCAGCGTTCCTCTGCCCCCCAGTCATGGTCTCCCCTCGAACTGCTGCCCGTCATCATATGGACATACAGCGATTATTCACCCGTTCCCGAGGGTTTCCTGGAGATGTTTCCAAACATTTGTTGCTATAAAGCAGGTGTTGGTCAAAATAGTTTCATACGTAGATTGTATCAGTATTTCCAGCATTTCCTTAGGTCATTTCCCAAAAATATACAATTACTAGAACAGGCAGTCGAAATAGTCTAAGCTCGCAGTTCTCTGCAGACGGGTGGAGCAGGTGTCCTTTCCTCAGGAGTGAATTACAGCACATAGTTCACCTCACCCCGGCCAACACTTCATTCCGTCTCTACATCTGTCTTCTTCAAGATTTTGATGCTACCTTTGCACTAGAACCAAGGACACAAAAAGTTCCATTATGTATAATCAATAAATACTCTAGACTCTCAAAAAGGAACATTAGCTCAGTATACCAGCAAATGAAAAAACTAAACTATCTTAAAGTTTAGGAAGTAAAATAAAAGGGTAAAGAAATAAAAAGAGGTTTTTTTCCCCTAATCATGAAATTTTAATGCCACAGGTAATTATCTGTGGATGCACTATATGTGTACATACTCTCTCTCTCTCTCTCTCTCTCTCTCACACACACACACACACACACACACTTTTCCTGTGTCTCCAACAATCAGTTTGTACCCTATTCCAGTTGCTACTGACACCACCGAGAATGTCTTGATGATAGAATATGTAGGCTTGGAGGAAGGTACTTCTGTATCCTTGTAGCATCCCAAGCAAGTGAGGAAGGAGAAGGACACATGGGGCCTAATTTCTGGAGACCCGCTCCTGCTGAATGTCGTGTCAGGAGTCCCTGAAAGGAGAGGACGGCGTCGACGAAAACTTGGGGGGCCGAGGGGAAGTGGAGTGAGGTAGACACAGACATTCTCTCTGGTGCAAGTATCTCCTGCTGAGGG
Organism: Talpa europaea; assembly: GCF_964194135.1. NCBI lineage: Eukaryota > Metazoa > Chordata > Mammalia > Eulipotyphla > Talpidae > Talpa > Talpa europaea. Next base: position 158,749,810 of record NC_140073.1, on the reverse strand, counting down.
TCTCAGCGGGTCTTTACTTATACAGTAAGGCAAACGGTGAGATTACATCAACATAAGCATCGAAGCAGAACAAAGACAATCATTACATACTTTCTCATGAATGTACAGAGACTCCCTTGGTCTCATACCAAAAGGGCATTTCTTTGGTTACCTTAAAAAACATGAGGGACAATTAGTTTTCTTAGTACAGCTCATTTTCTAACATGATCAATTATTTCAGACAGCACAACATTTGGTGACAATCGTTCTATTAAACTTTCCTAGTTTCAGAGTGGGCGTGAAAGCCCTAGTCTATATTCTGTTACTGAAATCAACCTATCTCCTTAGCACTCGATTAACTTGGATAATTTATCAATTACTTAAAAGTGGCCTAAAGAAACTCATCAAATCTATGTTAGTTCTACTGAAGTCTAACTCTTAACTATAAATACCTAACCTCCACACAGCCTGCGAACTACTGACCCTTTGCATACACCAGGAAATGTACTGCTGCCACAAACACATACCCCCTGGGTTAGGCTACGGTTTCCAAGCACAGCTGGTTCAGGGCAGCTTGTTCTCCATAATTCTCAGTGCCAAAACATTTCTTTCCTGACTATACCTTTAGCATTTTTTACTTTCTTTAATAATGATTCAAGCGGAAGAATAATAAACCAATTAGCGTCTAGGTCCGATTTAGGTTTTTACTTCTGCATTAACCAAGAACAAACAGGAGAGCATTAGCAGGCGTTGCTATGGAGACTGCCTAGTTCAGATCTTCTGGGAAGTGCAGGAACTCCTCTCTTCTCGGGAGTCTTCCCCAATGCCCAGACCTTGTCAAAGGACAGCATGGGTAGCGCAGCCTGCCGTGCCTAATGAAAAAAAAATTGTGTTTAGTCAGCATAATCTGGAGGCAGCCTGAGCAAACAGCAGGAAGAGCAACTGGCAGGACTAGGAAGTGTCATGGAAGTGGCCACCTCAGAGGAGAGGCATCAGCACTGCCCACCTGATCTATTGAGTAGATAGAGAATCAAGGTACACACTCACCTTCACATCATAGTAAAGAGTTTCTGCATGGTAGGCAAGGACACTTCAAAAAGATTTCATTGAGAGAGTAAATAATATGATTATGAGATGCTATTTTGATAGGAAAAGGACTAGGCAGCTACAGCTCCAAAGCTGCCTCATGCTTACAGCTCTGTGATTCCAAGGTGTAAGAGGAACACAGCTGAAGGGCTGTTCCTTGGCAACCTGACCTGGTCTGCTGCTCACCAAGCATCAACTCAGACACTCACATCAGTTTTCTTTGGGGTTCTGAGTTCTACACAGGAAGGCATATGGGACAAGACACCGACTTCTCAGTGCCCTTTTGTTCATGAGCACATTGGCTGTAGCAGTTTTGGCAGCATGGGGTGTAAGCCACAACCTTCTTCATCCCTAATGAGTGATACAAAATCGCAAGGTTTCATTCACAGACATTTAAGTGAACTGTACACGATGGCCACTCGTTTTAACCCTTGATTATCTCCCTGTAATCTTAACTAAGGTCACTTCTACATATTCATTAATATCTGTGGTTCACATAAGATCACATAAGACTTATTCATTTCAGCAGAAACACCCAGATACCCTGCTAACAGAAAAGACTGTCTTCCCGGAACATGAGCATAGCATTAGTATGTTAGGGACACTCAAACCTCAGCCTGCTTCGTTCATATAAAAATTCTTGATACAAAAACTATCTTAAAATCATAAAAATTCTTCTTTTTTAAAAAAGATTTATTTAGGGAACTCCCCTGGTGGCGCAGGCAGCTGAGTGCCACGCTGTGAAGCTGTCCGCAGCCTCTGCAGTGCCGGTTGGATCCCAGTCAGCCGGTGAGGGTCCTACATGGCGCGGCAGACCTCTCCTGTCTCACCCGCTGCTCCCCTCAGCAGTGTATTTCATCAGTCTGCCTGTTCTGTTCCCTGCTCTGTCTCTGGTGAATCCTCTCACCCTCCCACGCATCTGGCCTATACCCCGGATCTTGTATGTATAAATAAATAAATAAATAAATAAATAAATAAATAAATAAATCTTTTAAAAAATATTTATTTATGCAAGAACTGGGGTACAGTCAGAGGCACAGGAGGATGAGAGAATTCACCAGAGACAGAGCAGGAGGCAGAACAGGCAGACAGATCAAAGACACTGCTGAGGGGAACAGCAGGCAAGGCAGGAGAGTTCGGCTTCACCATGTGGGTTGGCCCTGGCTGGCCAGGGATCGAACCCACACTGCAGAAAGCTGTGGATAGCTTCACAGCATGGCGCTCAACCCACTGTGCCACTGGGGAGGCCCCTGTAAAAGTTCTTCTTGTTCTCTTCCAGTACTTAAGGAAAACAGGCACCTGTCACTGCAAATGTCACAATCTTTCCAATGTACACTAATGATAAATAAGCACCCTACAAGTTGTTCTATAAAATTAATTACCTGCAGAATCAAGTGAAAGGCTACTTTTAGTGTTGTTACATGTATGACCTTAGCTTATTTTCCACAATATGGAAACCATGAAAACTCAACACCAAATATTGGGAACAAACAGTAGAGGAGGTTCACTCTAAACCCATCAGAACAAAGTGGCCACTGAGGATGTCCAAGCAATAGCACATACATTATCCTGGACTCAGAGAGAAAATAATGCCACAGTCACCCACACACAGACTCAGCTCACCAATGATTCCAGCTGATTCTGAATATTAGCTCTTACAATATTCTAAATTATCTAATGTAAAATAAAATGATCACTACATCTTCCATTATATCACAGATGCCAGTTTTTCAATTGGCCTCAAATAGTAAAGTCTGTGTCGGGGCCCAGACCTGGGGCCCAGACCTGAACATCCGGGTTCTTGCCTGAAGCAGGTACTGAATGTTAGCTCGAGTGAAGGTTTCAAGTTTCCTATTGTGACGACTGAACCTTTCCCCCTGCTTGCTACTTGTGGCTTATTGGCATTGGTGGTCTCTCCTTGTTAGAGATAACGAGAGACCTCCTCCTCTGAACCCTATATAACATTGTACACATTCCTGAATAAATGAGACTGGCGATGATCCTGGCTTTGTCTCCACTCCTTGCGTACCCCTGTTCCATACCAAGCCCCTGCTTCCTCCCCCGGGTACCCCGTTGATCTGCCCAGCTGGCCCGGACAAGTCTGCATCTAAAGAATATGACCCATTCCACAGGTCTCAGAGACAACATTTACAAGCCTCTGAGACAATACCCACAATCAGATCCATAATGAAAATATTTTTGTCCACCTTCAAATATAACTTTTAAACATTTATATTAGTATTCCATAACATTAAATGAGCTCAACAAATAATTATGCTTATCCAATATCAAAACAAACTTTGAGGACCTCCCTGGTAGACTAGGGCTTAAGTCTCAGCACTATCACCACAATGGCCCATAATACGGCCTAAGTTAGATCCCCAGCCATGGAGCTAACCCACAAAGGGCACAGCAGACCTCTCCTGTATTACCACTGCTCTCCTGAGCAGTGTATTTCAGTAGATCTGTCTGCTCTGCTCCCCACTCTGTCTCTGGTAAATCCTCTCATCACCTCACACCTCTGGCCTGCACGCCAGGTCTTCTACACAAAAATAAATAAAATTTTTAAACAAAAAGAAAAACAAACTTTGAATTAGAAATTGGTAAAGTTCTTGTATGCATAAATAAATACAAATGCATAAATAAATAAAAATAAATCTTAAAAAACACCAATGATTCAAAGCAATAAAGCACAGAAATGTTACCATGATCCCAAATGTGGACAGTAATGTCCAGTTTGGGGAGCAAAAGGATCAGAGTGTGGTGGCAGGGAGTACTGGCTACTTCAATGCAGACACACAGATTTACAGCCTGGAGAAGAATTTATCCAGAAGCCAAGTCATATGTGTTTCCCGTGCAGCTGTTCAATAGCATAATAAAAACCAAACTCCCTATTTTCTACTTACACCTGAGATTCAATCAATGGTAGTTATAAGTTTTTTACATTTTTGAAAGACCACAATAAATTTTAAAAATGCTGTGTGTATAGCCCAGTCCCTGGCAGACCGCAGGCACTTACCTAACCCTTGTTCACTAACTTGAGTATTCATAGCACTTTGTATGATGGAAAAGAATATACACCTTCCCGGGCCTCCCTGGTGGCGCAGGGTTGAGAAGCAGACTATGAGGCTCTCCGCAGCCACTGCAGCACAAGTTTGATTCCCCCCGCCTGCCAGGGAGTGGCCCATATGGCGTGGCAACCACTCCTGGCTCGCTCGCTGCTCCCCTCAGCAGTGTGTTTCAGTTGGTGTGCCTGCTCTGTTCCCTGCCCTGTTTCTGGTGGGTCCTCTCACCCTCTTCACATCTGGACTGTGCCCAAGTTCTTGTATGCATAAATGAGTAAATCTTTAAAAAAAATACACACCCTCCCATGCTGACATAACTGCTGAAAAAATAGTTATGTACAGACATCATCATTAAATTGAAGTCCACTTATCCAGATGTGTATGCTTTATTAAAACCCAAAGAATCATTCTCAGAAGTGTCTATAAAGGCACACCCCATCCTGCTTGCTTTGCTTTATCAGATACTGCTTTTCACAGATTGAATGTGTGTGGCAACCTGGACTGGAGCAAGTGCAGAAGCGCTATTTTCCCAAAAGTATATGCTCACCTCATGTCTCAGTGATATCTAATTAGGGTATTTTCTCGTTAGACAAAATACTATTGCACACTTAATAGACTACACTATAGAGCAAACAATTTTTATTCATACCAGGAAACCAACAAAAATGTACTGACTTGATTTATGCATTATTAGGTTTGTTGTGGTATTCTGGATTTGAACCAACGATATCTTCAAGGTGTGCCTGTACCACCTTTTATTTGGTGCAGTGTAAATACACCTATTAAAGCAAAGAAATTTATTTTGCTAAGGCTGCTGTTTGGAGCTGGCCCTATGCCCACTATGGCAAACCGAATAAAGATGGGAGGCGATCACAGCCTGTGCTTGGATAGAGAAATGCTTGTCACAAAATGCTTAAGAACATGTATCACGATTAAATAGACCTATTTTCAACTCCATAGAATTTTTTTGTGTTTAGTTTATATCCAAAGGGCAATTTAAAAGTGAAGGTAAAGGCCTCCCCGGTGGCGCAGCAGTTGAGCACTGGGCTGCAAAGCTGCCCGAAGCCTCTGCAGCGCCGGTTCGATCCCCAGCCACCGGCAAGGGTCCCACATAGCACGCAGACCTCTCCTGCAACGCCCACTGCTCCCCTCAGCAGTGTACTTTGTCAGTCTGCCTGTTCTGTTCCCCGCTCTGGCTCTGGGGAATTCTCTCACCCTCCCGCATTTCTGACTGTACCCAGTGCTTGTATAAATAAATAAATAAATAAATATTTTAAAAAACTAAAAATAAAAGTGAAGGTAAGTAAAGGACAGTGCACAGACACCAGCTGGCAGAAAGAGCTGCAAACACAAAAGGTTTGTGAAAAGAAACACCTGCACAGTCACAGGCAGGCAGGAGAGCTGCCTCGATCTCCAGGGCATTTGTTAAGTAGGACATACATCTTTACACTCAACTTTACATTTGGTCCATTGTAATGACAAAAATAATCAAAATAATTTCAGAGAATGGATGTGCGCTCTTCAATACTGAAAAAGAATAACTAAGAATGATATGCAAGAATCTAAACTTTCTAACTATGTAAATAACTTTTTTAAGTCTATTCACAAAATGACACAAGTTCACTGAGAAAATTGTCAACAGAAAAAACATGAATAACAAAACAATCACCATGAATATCAACATCCTGAGGACACTAGTCACTGCTTCTAGTATATTTCCCACTTGTATAGATGAGATAGATCTAAACATTAACAATTAAAGGGGGGCTTATCCTGAATAATACTGCAGGCACTGCTGAGGCATTACTTTCTCATCAATTGTTCTAGATATTCAGGAATTCCCTCTGGTAGGTACAGCACAGCAGCTAAGTCTGCTGTATAGGAATAATTACAGAAAAGTCTATTTTGAAATGCAGTGTCTTACAAGTAGCAATCACCTTTGGGATTAGAGCTACTTCTAAAACTATTAAGTAAATCATGTGCAACATTAAAGACAGCATCTACATGTAACACAATGATACATTAAACTTTTGTTTTAACCTGAGGCTCCTTCCTTATGAAGGAGGAAGCCCAACATCCATGGAGCTGTTCTGAGGATGGCCAGGGTCACCCACACTCCTCCCCTCCCCCTGGGCTTGAGGGGTTTACAGTTTAGCCTCATTTGACAATCTCCGACTTGGACAAAAATATGGAGTCCAAAATCCCTGATCTTTCTCCATATTTGTATGATCTTAACACAAGTTCCTTGTCTCTTTTGGACCTTAGGATTTTCAACTACAGAGTAGGAATAATATCTCTATAGTGCCATCAATGAGATCACAAAACTTAAGTAATGAACTTGTTGCACAGGGTCAGGTAATGTCCAGCAGGTGCTCAACAAACATCGATTTCTTTCTCCTACCCTGAAGAGTTCAAAGAAAGCATAAAAGGTTTTACAATGGAGGAGGTAATATCAGTTTAACAGATTCTAAATATTAAAAAGTAAGTAGATTATCCACAAAATGTCCACTTTCCAGGTGAATGAGTGATTGTGGCTTATTCACTCTCTACAATAGGAGGGATCCTCTTAGTGCCAGGTATCAGTAGAGAAAAAATCTCAAGAGCTTAGGAAAGGGCCCTTCAGTGTCTCAGATGATTCCCCACAGAGAAGCTTTCTGTCCCCATTGGTGATAGCACCCAGTTGACCCTGCTGTGGGAATCTCGGGTGTGTCCTTTAGTGATACAGAGATGGTCACAGGTTTCAATATACTGAATTGGTGAATACAAACCCATTTTTGAAAACCAAACATTGTACCCAGAGTGTGGCAGCCGTGTAGCTCTTGGTCATTCAACGCTCAGGAAAGTCTGGATTCTATTCAAGGAGTCTAAAGTTGCCTCCTGAGGCAGTTTCCAGATGTGAAAGTTCCCTCTTCCAGGCTCTACATGGCCACATCGGTTGCACAACAGTAAGTGACACCTCAGCCCTCAGATGTGGGCCCAGGACCAACATGGGCAGCCTCTCAGACCCCATGAGATATACAGAGCCCCAGGCACCATGCAACCCACTGGGTCAGAAACTTCACCCTGGGGAGACTGGGACACGACACTGCACTCCTGCCTGCTAGATCTGGGGAAGGGAAGAGGATGTCAGCCCCAGAAAAGTTTACAATACGTCCCCCAAATTATAAATCTACAGAAATAAAACACACAGATCGATGGAACAGAGTGGAGAGCCCAGAAAACCCACCCCAGGGGTTGATCAATGTAGCAGGGAGGAGCCAGGAGCAAACACGGGGGACACACTTTCATTCAGGGGCGCTGGGCACCCACGGGGTCACACTCAGGAATGACCTGACCCCCATGTTCCTCCAAGACACAAAATGACCCAAGCAGAGTTCTCCACAGCCAGTTCTCCACTCACCTCTCTGCAGTCAGCCACCTGCAGGGAGACGTCCTCACCTTCCCCTCGCTTTGGGGTGGATCCTGAAGAAACCAGGTTCCCCTAGGCAAGAACTTCACCCTGAGCCCCAGGAAGCAAGTGCCAAGGCGAGCCTGGCTGCTGAAGAGGCAGGAGCCGGGCATAGGCGAGGGGCTGCAGGGCCGGGGAGCAGGGCTGCAGGTGCAGGGGCAGGAAGCAGCAGCAGGTGCGTGGGGTGGGGCTGCGGGTGGTTAGAGCAGGGCTGCAGGAAGGGTGAGCAGGGCTGTAGGTGCGGGTGTACAGGGTGGGGATGTGGGGGAAGAGGCAAGCGGAAAAGCCCCGGGGTGCTCATGGGCCGCGCCCGCCCGTCCTGCTGCAGCTGAAGTTTAGAAAATCAAACTGAAATGCAGGTGAATCTCCCACATCTCTGAAAATACTAACCTAAAATTTCCACAAGTCATTAAAACAGCAAATCGTGTCCATGTGCTTTAAAAACATGCTCAAGAATTTTGACCCGCAACCACAGAGGGCCCCCAAAGCCCGCTGCTCACCCCACAGTGAGAGAAGGGGCGTCCCGCTCCGCCTGCCCGGCCTTTCCCGCCCCGGCGCCTCCTCAGGATTCCCCGCGAAGCCGCATTTCCCCGCCTCGCCACCAGGCGGCGCGCGCTCCCCTCACTCCTGTGCTTTGCCACGGGGCTTCTCCTTCCTCGGCCCGCGGGCCCGCTCCGCCAGGGCGGGCGTTCCTGGCTTTTGTCTCTGCCACTTCCACCCCCACCTCCGCTCCGCATCAGCGCGCAGGGGCGTGACGTCAACACGCAGGGGGTGTGGCGAGGCCGAGGAAGGAGAGGCTCGCGGGAGAAACCAGGGCCGGAGCTGCGGCGCGCGCTGCCTGGTGGCGCGGAGGGGCGGTGCGGCTGAGGCGGGGTAATTGCGCGCAGAGGCTCCAGGGCCCGCAGGAGGCGCAGGGGGGCCAGAGCCACGGCTGAGGGGCGAGTCAGCCAGGCGAGGGGAGACGCAGCCGCAGAAGTGGGGGGGAGGCCCACGCAGAGGGGGAGCAGGAAGCAGGAGTGTGTGCTGGTGTGACGTCAGAGCCTTGAAGATGGGGATACAGAATGACGTGGAGGCAAGAACCCGCTGAAATCTGGATTCTCGCTCTTTCGGAGAAGAGAACAAATTGGGATCACCCTTCTGCTGGGGAACTTTGAATTTAGATATCAGAATTTGGAATATTAGCTATATGTGTATGTATTAAAAGAAATAGTCATTCAGGGCCTCCCCTGGTGGCGCAGCGGTTGAGCGCTGGGCTGTGAAGCTGCCCGCAGCCTCTGCAGTGCTGGTTTGATTCCTGGCCACCGTGAGGGTCCCACATGGCACTACAGACTTCTCCTGCCGCCCGCTGCTCCCCTCAGCAGTGCACTTCATCAGTCTGCCTATTCTGTTTCCCGCTCTGGCTCTGGTGAATTCTTTTGCCCTCCCATGCTTCTGACTGTACCCAGTGCTTGTATAAATAAATAAATAAATCTTAAAAAAAAAGAGGCAGTTCCAGCCCAGAGGGGAGCAGCACCCACCGCTGGGGCAGACCAGGCGTGCAGGGGAGCGCGTTCCCGCATTGCCATTTTGCAGCAGGGACCTTTCTTTGCTGGAGACTGTGTGAACGCAGCAGAAGGCTCACCGAGGAGCCAGCGGTAAGCTGGGAGGCTTGCCCATGCTGGGCGCCTTCTAGCCTGCAGTTCCAGCCCAGAGGGGAGCAACACCCACCGTTGGGGCAGACCGGGCATGCAGGGGAGCGCGTCCCGGCACCGGCATTTTGCAGCAGGGACCTTTCTTGCTGGAGACTGTGTGAACCCAGCAGAAGGCTCACTGAGGAGCCAGAGGTAAGCTGGGAGGCTTGCCCATGCCGGGCGCCTTCTAGCCTGCAGTTCCAGCCCAGAGGGGAGCAGCACCCACCGCTGGGGCAGACCGGGCGTGCAGGGGAGCGCGTTCCCGCATCGCCATTTTGCAGCAGGGACCTTTCTTTGCTGGAGACTGTGTGAACCCAGCAAAAGGCTCACCGAGGAGACAGAGGTAAGCTGGGAGGCTTGCCCATGCCGGGCGCCTTCTAGCCTGCAATTCCAGCCCAGAGGGGAGCAGCACCCACCACTGGGGCAGACTGGGCATGCAGGGGAGCACATTCCCGCATCGCCATTTTGCAGCAGGGACCTTTCTTTGCTGGAGACTTGGGAACCCAGCAGAAGTTCCCCAGAGGAGCCAGTGGTGAGCTGGGAAGGTCGCCCAAGATTCCGGCCAGTACCAGCAACACAGTGTCACAAGGAATACGGCAAATTAGAAAACAGGCAGTAGGGAGTAGAAAAACCACATGCAACCCAGCAACTCCTCAGCAAAAAAGCACACCGCAAAAAGAAAACCATCTACCAGATTGCAACGACAGTAACGTGGAAGAACTTCTGAGCCTTCCAGATAGAGAATTTAAAATTGCTGTGATTAAAAAACTGACAGAAGTCATAAAGGAAAACAATGATAAGGGGAAAATAATTAATGACCAGAAGAATGAAATTGAGTCCCTAAAGAGGGAAGTAAAAGAAATGCAGGAGATCAAAGAATTAATGGAGACACTAAAGAACTCTGGGAAAAGCAATGAAAGAAGAATAGATGAAAGGGAAGAACGAATAAGTACTCTTGAAGACACAGAAATAAAAAGAACTAAAACAGAAAAGGAAGGAGAAGTACGAAGGAAAAAGACCGAGAAAGACTTCGGGAACTATCTGACTCCATGAGGAAAGGAAATATAAGAGTTATAGGAATCCCAGAAGGAGAGGAGAGAGATGTAGGAACAGAGAAAATATTCAAGGATATAATTGAAGAGAACTTCCCAAACGCGAAGAAGGAGCTGAAAATTGATATACAAGAAGCAAGAAGAACACCAAACTTCCATGACGAAAGGAAAAATACAGCAAGAGACATAATAGTAAAGCTCCCAAGAATCCAAGACAAGGAAAAAATAATGAAACTAACAAGAGGGAAGAAACAGATAACATTCTAAGGGAAACAAATCAGACTGACATCAGACTTCTCTGAAGAAACACTACGGGCAAGGAGAGAGTGGAGGGACATAGTCAACAGACTCCAAGAAAACAGATGCCAACCAAGAATACTCTATCCCGCAAAGCTCTCCTTCCTCTTTGAAGAAATAATAAGGACCTTCCCAGACAAACAGAAACTCTGGAATTTTATTATGACTAAACCCCCACTCCAAAAAATACTACAAGGAGTCCTAAAGCCAGAACCTCAGAGGGACGAATAACAACAAAAGAAGGCCAAAGAAAATTATTAAAAGAATAAATAAATAAAATCAAAGGAAAGACAAACACAATGGCAAATACAGATGCTAACATATCAATACTAACTCTAAATGTAAATGGACTAAACTCTTCAATAAAAAAACACAGAGTTGCAGGCTGGATTAAGAAACAAAACCCAACCTTTTGCTGTCTCCAGGAAACACATTTTGCTGCAAAAGATAAAAATAGACTCAAAGTTAAAGGATGTAAAACAATTCTACAAGCAAATGGACCAAAAAAGAAGGCAGGAACAGCTATACTCATATCAGATAAAACAGATTTCAAACTTAAAAAGATAAAAAGAGACCCCAGTGGTCATTACATTATGATCAAGGGGACAATACTTCAAGAAGAAATAACACTCATTAACATATATTCACCAAATGAACGAGTACCAAAATATATCAGACAACTATTGGCATCTCTGAAAACAGACATCAGAGAAAACACATACGTAGTGGGAGACTTCAACACACCACTATCAACAATGGATAGATCAACAAGACAAAAAATAAGTAAAGAAACTAAAGCTCTAAATAAGGATCTAGAGTGCATGGGCTTAACAGACATATATAGAACAATAAACCCAAAAAAATCTTGAGAAATCAAGCGCACATGGATCATTCTCTAGGATCGATCATATACTGGGGCACAAGACAAACATCAACAGATACACCAAAATTGAAATCATACCAACCATCTTTTCTGACCATGAAGGCATCAAACTAGAAATAAACCATAAAAAGAAGGCAAGGTACTCTCCTACCTCGTGGAGATTGAAACCCACACTACTGGAAGTCCACTGGACTAACGAGGAGATCAAAGAAGAAATTAAAAAATTCTTTGAATTGAATGACAAGGAGGACACCAATTTCCTAAATGTATGGGATGCAGCAAAAGCAGTAATAAGAGGAAAATATATAGCAATAGATGCTCACATCAAGAAACAAGAAAGAACTCAAAGAAACAACCTAATCTCGAAGCTCAAAGATCTAGAAAAAGAACAACAAAAAAAAAAAACCAAAACCAGTAGAAGAAAAGAAATAATAAAAACCAAAGCAGAAATAAATGAAATCGAAACTAAAAAAAAAATCCAAAAGATCAATGAAACCAAGAGCTGGTTCTTCGAAAAAATAAATAAAATAGATAAGCCCCTAGCCAGGCTCACAAGGACAAAAAGGGAGAAAGCACAAATAAATAGGATAATAAATGAAAGAGGAGAAATCACAACGGACACAGCAGAAATCAAAAGAATAATTAATAACTACTATGAACAGTTATATGGAAACAAGTTCAACAATCTAGAGGAGATGGACAAATTCCTACAACTCTACAATCACCCAAAGCTAGATAAAGAAGAAATAGAACACCTAAACAGACCAATTACAATTAGCAAAATTGAAATGGTAATCAAAAACCTCCTCAAAAACAAAAGCCCAGGACCTGATGGATTTACAAATGAATTCTACCAAACATTCAGAGATGAATTGGTGCCTATCCTTCACAAACTCTTCCAAAAAATTGAGAAGGAAGGTATAATACCTAACACGTTCTATGAAGCCAACATTAAACTAATACCAAAACCGAACAAGGACAACACAAAAAAAGAAAACTACAGGCCAATCTCCCTAATGAACACTGATGCAAAAATCCTCAATAAAATTTTAGCTATCAGAATCCAACAGTGTATCCATAAGGTAATTCACCACGACCAAGTAGGATTCATTCCAGGGACACAAGGATGGTTCAACATCCGAAAATCAATCAACGTTATCCAACACATCAACAAAAAGAAATATAAAAACCATATGATAATATCAATAGATGCCAAGAAAGCTTTCGACAAAGTGCAACACCCATTCATGATAAAAGCCCTTGAAATTCTTGGGATACAAGGAACATACCTCAACATCATAAAGGCCATATACGACAAGCCAACAGCCAGTATCATTCTCAATGGTGAAAAGCTGAAAGCATTTCCATTAAGATCTGGAACAAGACAAGGATGTCCACTCTCACCACTGCTTTTCAATACAATACTGGAAGTCCTAGCCAGAGCAATAAGGCAAGAGAAAGACATACAAGGAATCCAAATAGGAAAAGAAGAAGTCAAACTATCACTATTTGCAGATGATATGATAATATACATAGAGAACCCCAAAAACTCCATAGAAAAACTAATTGAACTCATCAATCAGTTCAGCAAAGTGGCAGGATACAAAATCAACATGCAAAGGTCAGAAGCCTTCCTATACACTAACAATAAATCTGAAGAAGAAGAAATGAAAAAAAAACCATCCCCTTTATTATCGAAACAAAAAAAATCAAATACTTGGGAATAAATCTAACAAAAGAGGTAAAGGACCTTTACAAAGAAAACTATAAAACACTGTTAAAAGAAATAGAAGAAGATACAAAGAAATGGAAGGACATCCCCTGCTCATGGATTGGAAGAATAAACATTATTAAAATGGCCATCCTACCAAAAGCAATATACCGATTCAATGCTATTCCAATAAAAATTTCAATGTTATTCTTCAAAGAAATAGAACAATTATTGATGAAATTCATATGGAATCACCAAAAACCCCAAATAGCCAAAGTTCTCCTGAAAAAAAAAAAGAAGGGAATGGAGGCATCACACTCCCAGACTTCAACCTCTACTACAAAGCCATAATCATCAAAACTGCATGGTATTGGAACCAGAACAGACACACAGACCAATGGAATCGAATAGAAAATCCAGAAATAAACCCACAGATTTATGGTCAACTAATATTTGACAAAGGAGCAAAGAATATGCATTGGAGCAAAGAAAGTCTGTTCAATAAATGGTGCTGGGAAAACTGGGCCGCTACATGCAAAAGAATGAAGCTTGACTACTACCTCACACCATACACAAAAACCAACTCAAAATGGATTAAAGAACTAGACATAAAACCTGAAACCATAAAATACATAGAAGGAAATATAGGCAAAACACTACGTGATTTGCACATCAAAGACATCTTTACAGACACATCACCCAAAGCAGTGATAGTGAAGGCAAAGATAAACAGCTGGGACTACATCAAATTAAAGAGCTTCTGCACAGCAAAAGAGACAATAACAAAAACAAAGAGAAACCCCACCAACTGGGAGAACATTTTTGCACACAACACTAATGATAAAGGATTGATCACAAAAATCTGCAAAGAGCTGATGAGACTCAACAACAACAAAGAAAATAAATCCAGTCAAAAATGGGCAGAAGAGCTAAAAAGAAACTTCTCTGAAGAGGAAATGCAAATGGCCAATAGGCATATGAAAAAATGTTCAACATCACTTGTAATCAGGGAAATGCAAATCAAAACTACCATGAGATGCCATCTCACACCAGTGAGAATGGCACATATTAAAAAAACTAGCAACAACAAATGTTGGCGAGGGTGTGGAGAAAAAGGAACTCTTCTGCACTGTTGGTGGGAGTGCAAACTGGTCCAACCACTATGGAGAGCTGTATGGAGATTTCTGGACCTACTAAACATACAGCTTCCATAGGATCCAGCAATTCCACTCCTAGGTATTTACCCAAAGGACACAGAAACATCAATTCCAAAGAGCACCTGCACCCCTATGTTTATAGCAGCACTGTTTACAATAGCTAAGCTTTGGAAACAGCCCAAATGCCCAAAAATAGATGACTGGATCAAGAAGATGGGGTCCATATACACCATGGACTATTAGTCAGCATTCAAAAAAGATAAACACATGCCATTTGAAGCAACATGGATGGCGCTGGAAGGGACCATGCTCAGCGAAATAAGCCAGAAAGAAAAAGAAAAATACCGGATGGTCTCACTCATAGCAGGAATCTAGAAAACTTAAATAAGGGACCAGGAAAATGAATAAATATAAGAAAGTGAAAATCAAAATCAACAAAAATCTATGAACCAGAGACACTTTTGGGGGGATGGGTGGAGGGAGGGGAGGGATTGGGATCAAAATGGGAGGGGTTGAAATTGTATGGGGAATATAAAAATAAAATTTATTATAAAAAAAATTAAATATAATACAATTGAAATGTTTAAAAAAAAAGAAATAGTAATTCAATAGTAATTCCCAATAGTAATTGGGAAATGACCTAAGGAAATGATTTTGTTAGGGGGAAAGGATGTCCTGAGCTAATTCCATGCAGGGTTTGTGGACTCCACCCCCACTCCAGACCAAAGCCAAAAGACATTGGGAAAGACAAATCCTGTCACCACCAAAGGGAAGGTGGCTGGGACCTGAGGGTGGAGTGAAGCAGCCAGGTTTGGTACAAAAAACAAACACGTGGGCCTTGCGGGGCTCACTCTCTCCCTCACCTCCTGCCTTCACGGCTCCTGGCTTGCAGCCAGCTCTCAGAGTGCAATTTGGGATTCTAGATTGGCGGATCAGGTAGGATGCATTTAAAACTTTGTCTTCCACTTTTCTCTCTGAGTTGTACTCCTCATTTGCCCTTCCCTTTTATTTTTATTTTTTTTTTTTTTAGAGGCATGCTTTATTTATTTGTTTGCTGGTTTGTTTGTTTTGTTTATACATGCACTGGGTACAGTCAGAAGCGCGGGAGGGTGAGAGAATTCACCAGAGCCAGAGCGGGGAGCAGAGCAGGCAGAAGGACCGAAGTACACTGCTGAGGGGAGCAGCGGGCGGCAGGAGAGGTCTGCGCGCCATGTGGGACCCTCCTCCGGTGGCCGGGGAGCAGCCGGGGATCGAACCGGCGCCACAGAGGCCGTGCGCAGTTTCGCAACCCAGCGCTCAACCGCTGCGCCACCGGGGAGGCCCTTATTTTTATTTTTTTTAAAGATTTATTTATTTATACAGGAACCAGGGTACAGGCCAGATGTGCGGGAAGGTGAGAGGATTCACCAGAGACAGAGTGGGGGTGGGGAACAGAACAGGCAGACTGACGAACAGGCAGAAAAGGCAGACTGAGGGGAGCAGCGGGCGAGACAGGAGAGGTCTGCTGCGCCATGTGGGATTCTCGCCTGCTGGCGGGGATCGAACCCGCGCTGCAGAGGCTGCGGACAGCTTCACAGCTCAGCACTCAACTGTCTGCGCCACCAGGGAGGCCCTGCCCTTCCCTTTTAAATAAACCTTTTATTAACCTTTCGTGTGTGACGGCAGTAGAGTATTGATAAATCCTTTTAAGTGCGCGGGTGAGGACCCACAGTCAGGCAACCTGTTTTGTATCGGGGCTGTCCTGTAACACTTTGAACACAAATAAAAATCTTTATTTGTAAAATGCTAACCAGCATTTTCTTATACTAACAAATACTGGGAACACTCTAAACAAAACTCCAGGAATCACTAAAATATATTACATTATATACATAAAGCAAATGTAGAAATTAGGTACAATAATTCTGAATAGTTTTCAATAACTTGAAAAATATGTATGTTATAATGTTAAATAAAGGAAGAAAGATATAAAATTGTAGGCATAGTATTATTCCAGATATAAAATAAACATAATATGATTTATTCAAATCTTAAATACCAGACAAAATTAAAATCATGTGTTACGTATGCATTTATTGATACACACTTAGGTAATGAATTGTCATGAAGGGCAAGGAAAATAATTATAATGACAGACACACATTCATGCTTAATTAGTGAGGAAGATGATGATATAGTGTGGTTGTACATTTCCTCACTCACCTAATGCGAGTTCATTTTGTAATTCTACAATTTCACGTTTATAGTCTCTGCCCATACACATGGGTCTTATAGTTCACAGTTCAAAATGCTGAAAATTATGAGGAAAAAAGTAAGCTAACTCACAAAAGTATCTCTTTTAAAAAGATTTATTTATTTATGCATACAAATGCTGGGGTGTAGGCCAAAGGTACAGCGTGTGAGAGGACTCACCAGACACAGAGTGGGGAGTACAACAGGTAGATCCACTGAAATCCACTGCTGAGGGGAGCAGCAGGGAGACAGAAGAGGTCTTGTCTGCCTTGGGAGTCAACTCCATGGCCGGGGATCAAACTCACATCACAGTAGTTGGCAATAGCTTGACAGCGCTGAGACTTTAACCCCTGTACCACCAGGCAAGCACGAGAAGTATTTCTCTTTTGATGAAAAATCACAGCTCACTGTTCCTCAGTGTATTTTATTCTAAAGTTCAGATTTTCCACAATGTACACAACTCCTTTTCAGTTTCAGAACCAGCCAACCAAAACTAATTAAAAAATTAGTGCAGGGCCTCCCCGGTGGCGCAGCGGTTGAGCGCTGGGTTGCCACGCTGCCCGCGGCCTCTGCGGCGTCGGTTCTATCCCCGGCTGCTCCCCGGCCACCAGAGAGGGGTCCCACATGGCACGCGGGCCTCTCCTGCCGCCCGCTGCTCCCCTCAGCAGTGTCCTTCGGTCCTTCTGCCTGCTCTGCTCCCCGCTCTGGCTCTGGTGAATTCTCTCACCCTCCCGTGCTTCTGACTGTACCCAGTGCTTGTATAAATAAATAAATAAATAAATCTTTAAAAAAAATTAGTGCAATCAGTGGTTCAGTTAGCCCCCTGTTCCTTGGCAGGTGAAAAGTAACCATAGAATATTTTTTAAAAACAGTCTTAACAATTCTGTGGGGTGGGCCTCCCTGGTGGTGCAAGGGGTTAGGATGCAGCCTGTGGAGCTGTCCACAGCCACTGTAGCACAAGCTCAATCCCCAGCCAGGGAGCTACCATCATGGCACAGCAGACCTCTCCTGGTTCCCCACTGCTCCCCACAGCAGTGTATTTCAGTCAATCTACCTGTTCTGTTCCCCACTCTGTCTCTGGTGAATCCTCTCCCCCCAACAAACACACACTACTGGGCCTGTACCCCAGTTCTGGTATGCATAAATAAATAACCTTTAAAGAAAAGCATTCTGTTGTGGTTATGTAGCAGGGTGGTACCCAGGAAAGGGGGAGTTCCAGGTCTTGCCCCACCCAAGGGAGGGTGGAGCTGAGCAGAGAGGTCAAAAGCTGGACAGGAGACTGGAGAAGGAAGGAAGCAGTGTGGAGAGCAAGATGGAGACCTGGAGGAAACACATGGAGCAAGGAGACATGTGAAGAAACTGTGCTTGCTTTTGGTCGTGGACTGGGTGAAACAGATGTGGGTGAGAGACCCGTGGGGAGGTGACAATGGCGGTTTTTGTCTTGATTTTGATTTTTTTCTTTTCCTCCCAGATTTGTCTGGCTATTTCTGACCCTTTCCTATGGGTCCCCCTGGAAGGTGCTTTGTGGCAGCTTTTGGGCCTTGCTCTGGGCCAATCCCATTTGGCTGGACTTTTGCCCAGAGGGGATGGGTAACTTTGGGTGATTAATTTAGAAATTATATTCTTTGTCTTTTCTGTATTGTTTACTAATTGTATTAAAGTTCCTTTCCATTAAAGGTGTTATGTTTTGACTTGATGTGGCAGATGGCAGAACCTATTTAGAGCAGGCAGATTTGGGGTTCTGGGGTGCCCCTCTCCCTGCCCTGTAACAGTTATAAAAAATTTAAGGGTGAAAATATGGCATTCCTGATAGTAAAGCAGGGGTAGACAGAGCAGCTGCATGTCAGTTAATGTCAAGCTCACCTCGTTTTTATTTGTGTTTTGTTTTCTGTTTTATTACTGAGGGGTGATGGATCATTGGAATAGAAAAATTTAGAAAGGAAGATACTGTAAGGACAATTTATAAATCTTTATTAACCCAACTATGGAAGGTTCCAGCAATCTAAGGTGGGGTCAGAAAAAATGATCAGCCAGAGGTGGGAGCAGAGAGGATTATCAAACTTAGAAGACCAATCCATTCTGACACCAAGGCAATAATTTCCACAATAATTCCATCAAGGGAACTTATGAAAGAACGCCCCTTACCCTGGCAAAATGCAGCTTTTTTTCTTTCAGAAGCCTGTGTCTATGCAGACATCTCTCTTTGCTGTTCTCTTTTCCTCAATAAACTTGGTGCGTGCTAATGAAAAGGAACATTACTCAATTATTTGTCAGAGAGATCCAAGAAGCCCCCCTATACTGAGCCCTATCACCTGAATTCCATCAAGGGGTTTTCAATTTTTAGTTTGAACTGAGGCTCCTACTCATTTGTTGGTCCAAATGAACACATTTTACCCTTTTTCAATTTTTAAAATATTTATTGTGCTTAGTCAACAAGCTTCATATAGTTATAGGTAAAAATAAAAAAATGGAGAAAATAATAAGGCACTAATTCAAAGTTCAGACCCTTCCAGCTTTCGATACAAGATGTCTGGGGCCTCTCTCATGGCGCAAGGGGGTAAGTCTCAGCACTATCAAGCTCCTGGCAGCCACTGTGGCATGAGTTCCATGCCCAGCCTTGGAGCTGGCCCACATGGTACAGTAGACCTCTCCAGTCTTGCCCACTGCTAACCTCAGCAGAGTATCTCTGCATCTCTGGCCTACAACCCCATCTTGTATGCATAAATAAATAAAAATTTTACAAAATAAACAAGTACAAGAGGCCTGAAACTTGTACAAAATTATGGGAAGAAAAAGACAAAATTTTGAATGGAGCAATGACATTTCATAAAACAAAATTTGAAATAACTAATAAAACCTTCCTGTGACTAGTTCATTGCCTTTAGAAAAAGAAATATAGAACATAATAGAATGAAATTCCTGTGTTCCAAGTCAACTTGTCACAGATCAATATAAATCTAGTGTCCTACTGTAACAGGGTGGTCCCCAGGAAAGGGGGAGTTTCCAGGTTTCCTGTCCCACCCAAAGGAGGGTGGAGCTGAGCAGGGAGTAAAGAAGCTGCACAGGAGACTGAGGAAAGAAGGAAGCAGGATGGAGCCAGAAGACCTGGAGGAGGCACAGGGAGCTGAGAGACACATGAAGAAACTGTGCTTGCCTTTTGGTCGTGGACTGATTGACACACATGTGGGTGAGACCCATGGGGTGGTGACAATGGCAGTTTTTGTCTTAATTTTGATTTTGCTCTTTTCCTCCCAGACATGTCTGGTTGTTTCTGATACTTTTCTGTGGGTCCCCACTGGAAGATGCTTTAGACTTGTGGCAGCTTTAGGGCCATGCTCTAGGCCAATCCTGCTTGGGTTGACTTTTGCCCACAAGGGGATGGGTAACTTTGGGTGCTTGATTTAGAAACTATAATCTTTGTCTCTCCTGTATTGTTTACTAATTGTATTAAAGTTCCTATTCATTAAAGTCTCATATGTTTTGTGTTGATGTGGCGGATGGCAGAACATATTTAGAGCAAGCAGGTTTGCAGGGCCTAGGGTGCCCCTCTCCCTGGAAGGTAACACTACCAAACAGAACACTTTCATTTTCTGTCTCATCCTAGAACTGAAAACCTGATTATTTCAGTGGAGGTTCCATAATAGACAAGAAATACGGTGATATCAAAATTTATATTGATTCATCTGTGGTAATTCAACAGTGAGCCTATTGCTGGGTAAGCTTGCAAACCATACAAGGTCAGAAGCATCATAAATGAAGAGGGTGCTAAGGCTCAAGGAAAAGAAAGAAAAAACACTGGGGGGCCTCCCCAGTGGCTCAGCGGTTGAGTGCTGGGCTGCGAACCTGCCTGCAGCCTCTGCTGCTCCAGTTCGATCCCCGGCCACCGGCAAGGGTCCCACATGGCACAGCAGACCTCTCCTGTCTCACCTGATGTTCCACTCAGCAGTGTATTTCAGTCAGTCTGCCTGTTCTGTTCCCTGCTCTGGCTCTGGTGAATCCTCTCACCCTCCCACGCTTCTGACCATACTCAGTGCTTGCATAAATAAATAAATAAATAAATCTTTAAAAAAAAAACACTGGGAATAGCAAGAGTCATATGAGGAACCAAAGAATGCCAACAATATTTAAATCCCATGTTTTAAAAAGGGAATTTTATTATTTGCTAAAAAGCTACCCTATAAATGAATTTTGTCAACTGTCAATGAAAGTAAGTCACTAATACATAGCAGACGACTATTGCAATGTCTATCCGTGACTTTTATTGTTTTTGACGGGGTGACTTTCAAAGTAGCAATGATAGCAACAAATGTTGTAGTCTCAACCCATTTGAGCAATGTTGAAATGGAATTGTGTACTGACCCACAAAATGGACATCCTCATCAACATTTCCACCCAAGACGTAAAGACACTCGAGTCTTCCCCATTTATCTTAGAATTTTTAGACTGTCACCATCTTCGGAGGAAAAATGGGCTATTTACCTGTATCTCACTTTGAATTTCCACACCATTATGATGCAGCAAGATCATCGGGTGGGTGTCGCCACCGTGAGTCCTGTCCTCCTTTGTCAGGGCTCTCCTAAGAATTGGAGTGAAGTCCCAACCTGGGCCATGGGTACGTGAAGGTCTGATCACTGTTGTGCTTTGAGTGCTCTGAGCAGAGGACTCAATGGAACAAGGTAAAAATGCACCATGGTCCACCCAGGAGCTCGCCCTGCAGCTGTGTCCATTACACTATGGGTCCCGCTGGAGCTGGTCGCTGCCTGTGACAGAAGCTGCACAGACTCTCTGAGCACCTTCATCCTCCCCATAGCCAGAAGCTCTGCCCTGGGGGTGCAACAACCACACCATCTCCTCACTGGGCCATGAGGGATTAGCGCCTGCCTGGCAGTGTCATTCCAGGCATCGAAGCCCCTGACAGTTGAAAGAGAGGTGGGTTGGGCTGCTCCAGCACTTCCCCCTGCCCAAGAAGATGCCAGGTCTGTGCTTCCACCTACACTGAATAAGGAGAGAGAGGAGCTGACTGGCAGGGGCACCAAGACTACCCCCTCTGCTGAAATGGAAGGTTCTAGGTTCAGGCAGGCCCAGGGGGTGTAGGTTATTCTTTTTGTGGCTCCAATACCTGAGCCACAGTTTCCTCATCTGTACAAAGGAAAGTATCTCCTCAACTCTAGAGATGGACACGACCCCTTCACCTGTTGTTGCTGAGTGCCCACTGTCTGCTAGATGCCTAGGACACGAGCTGAGCCAAGCCCACAGCTCAGGACACCCTCACAAGCAATCGGGGACACAGGGAACGTCAACAGATACACAAGAATTGTGACGGGAAGTTTGAGATGCCACAATCTTCCCTGGAAGGGGCACCTGACACACTCCTGGCCAAGGGGACATCATGCAGGGCTCCAGCGGAATGACCCTTGAAGTGGACTTGGTCAGGTGAATGGGGTGGGGGAGAGAGAAGGAGGCTGTCAGAGAGGGGCTATGGGCCTGAGACAGCAGGAGCAGAGGGCAAGACTCATCAGCTTGTCTGGAGGCTTGGACTTTAGCCTGAGTGAAGACATGGGAGTCACTGAAGAGCTCTTTGAGGCTGTAAATAAATGACATGATCCAACAGGTTTTCTTGTGAAAGCAGCGAGGACCGAGGGAAGGACTGAGACAGCCCTTGGGAAACATTCTGTTCCTCCCTTTCCTCTCCCCAGCCAGGTAAAGATAGGAGGACGTGAACCAGCCCGCCCAGAACAGCAGCGATGTGCCCTTGCTCTCCAGGTAAATTCAGACCCCAGGCCCAGCTTCAGAAAGGACCATCCACGGATGAGTGGGTCTGGCCCTGCCTTGTCCAGCAGCGGGTGATCAGCCCACAATCAAGGATTGTGGATTTTACAGACACACGTGACCAGAGACGTGGTTCTATCCTTATTATCAACTTCATGTTTTCCAGTTTCACGTTTTGAATTTCATGACTTAATTCCTATCCTTGATTCCTTTATAAAGCACACTGGCACTATCCTGCAATTAAGTCACTTGAGCGCAACGTTTTCTCAGGTGGCATCATGAAGCAGAAAGGTGGAAGAATATCCTAATGTTATACTATCAATAGCTTGTCGTCTATTATATGATAAAACACCTTTGCCTTTCAATCTGAAATATTCCTTCCTCATCTCTAGAGAACAGACCTACTTTGTCTTTTTAGAAATTATAGAAAATAGGGCCTCCCCTGGTGGCGCAGTGGTTGAGCGCCGGGCTGCAAAGCTACCCGCAGCCTCTGCAGCACTGGTTCAATCCCAGCCACTGGCAAGGGTCCCACATGGCACGACAGACCTCTCCTGTCTCGCCCACTGCTCCTCTCAGCAGTGTATTTTTGTCAGTCTGCCTGTTCTGTTCACCACTCTGGCTCTGGCGAATTCTCTCATCCTCCCGCGCTTCTGACTGTACCCAGTGCTTGTATAAATAAATAATCATTTTTTAAAAATAAAAAAAGAAATTATAGAAAATGACACCTATGTTTTTTATTAATACTCTGTTTTATGAATGTTCCATAATTGGAAAAGAGTAGCATACCTAGGTGGGACTTCCTATTTGTATGCAATTGGCAGATTCAACGCAATTCCAATAAAAATTACAATGGTGTTCTTCAATGAAATGGAGCCAATACTGTTCAAATTCATATGGGATCACAAAACCTCTAATAGTGAACATTCTTCTGACTAAAAGGGGGGAAGAATGGAGGTGTTACACTCACAGACATCAAACAATGCTGTTAGGGGGAAAGGATGTCCTCAGCAAACTCCATACAGGCTTTGTGGACTCCACCCCCACTCCAGACCAAAGCCATCAAGATGCTGGGAATGACAAATCCCATCATCACCAGAGGGAGGATTGCTGGGACCTGAGGGTGGAGTTAAGCAGCCAGGTTTGGTATAAAACCAGACATGTGGGCCGTGGCTCTCTCTCTCTTAGCCTCATAGCTCTTGGCTTTTCACCAGCTCTCAGTGTGCCATTGGGATTCCAGGTCAATGGAACTGGTAGGACACAGTCACGAATTTTCTCTCTCTTTTTATAAATAAACATTTTATTAACCTTGTGTGTGTGCCTGCAGTTGAGTATTAATAAGTCCATTTTAAGCATGCAGGCGAGGAACCACAGGCAACCCATTTCGTGTTGGGGTTGCCAGTAACAATATTACAAAGCTATTATAATAAAAACATTATTGGAACAAAAACAGACACAGAGACCAATGGAATCTAATTTAAAGCCCAGAAATAAAACCACACTTCCATGACACAGGAGCAAGGAATAAACATTGGAACAAGAATAGCCCCTTCAATAAATGGTGCCAGAAAACTGGATTGCAACATGCAAAATAATGAAACTAGACCACTATCTCACACCATGCACAAACCAGCTCAAGTCGATGAAAGACTTGAATGTGAAACCTGGCATCATAGACTATAGAGAAGGGAACATAGGCAAACACTCAATGATACAATCCTCAGAAACATCTTTGAGGATTCTTCTCCAGAAGCAAGGAAAACAAAGGAGAATGTAAACAGTTAGGGACACATAAACCTAAAAATCTTCAGAACATCAAGAGACAGTGATCAAACAAAGAGATGCCCCCCTGAATGGGAGAAAATATTTGCAAACCATATGACATATAAGGAACTGATATCAAAGATTTACAAAGAGCTTACACAACTCAAAACAAACAAACAACCCAGTCCAAAAAGGGGCAGAAGTCAAAAGACACTTCTCCAAAGAAGAAATGCAAATGACCAACAGGCACAGAAAAAAGGTTCAGCATCACTAATATCAAGGAAATGCAAATCAAAACCACATAGATGCCATCTTACTCCAGCAAGAACGCTCCACATTAAAAAAAAAAAAAAACTGGAAACAACAAATGCTGAAGAAGCAGTGGAGAAAAAGGAGCCTCTGACACTGCCGGTGGGCGCGCAAACTGGTCCAGCCACTGTGGGCAGCTGTGTGGAGGGTCCTCAGAACACTGAAAATGGGTCTACACATGTCATGGCCCAGACCTGAACATCCGGGTTCTTGCCTGAAGCAGGTACTGAATGTTAGCTCGAGTGATGGTTTCAAGTTTCCTATTGTGAGGACTGAACCTTTCCCCCTGCTTGCTACTTGTGGCTTGTTTGCATTGGTGGTCTCTCCTTGTTAGAGATAACGAGAGACCTCCTCCTCTGAACCCTATGTAACATTGTACACATTCCTGAATAAATGAGACTGGTGATGATCCTGGTTTTGTCTCCACTCCTCGCGTACCCCTGTCCTATACCAAGCCCCTGCTTCCTCCCCGGGGTACCGTGTTGATCTGCCCGGCTGGCCCGGACATACACATGATCCAGTGTTCCACTCCTAGGAATGGAACAAAAAAACCCAGGAAACCCGAACTGCTGTGTTCATTGCAGCCCTATTTATAACAGCCATGACACGGAAACAACTCATGCCAGAAAACAGATGAATAGATCAAAACGTTGTGGTACAGTTACACCACGGAATATTGCTCAGCAATCAAAAAAGACCCATTCATGCCACTGGTGGCGATATAGATGGAGCTGCAAGGGATGATGCTAGTCACAATAAGGCACGAGAAAGATAAATATCAGGTGGTTTCACTTACATGCAAAAAATAGAGAAACTGAACAAAAGGTAGAGAAAAAGACAACCCTAGCAGGCTGACCAAGACCTGAGTCACCCAGCGGGGAGGGGGAGGGAGGGAGTGAACAGAGGGGAGGGAAGAGCACAAGGGATTCTGGTGATGGGGCACGGGGGCTATTTTGGTGGGAGCACCATGGGGACCACCCCTGAGGGGAGACACCGATAACTAAAAAAATGAACAACGATGCAAGAAAAGAAAAAAAAAAGAGAGATGGTCTTTAAGGACAGGGAAGACCCTAAGACAATATAAATAAATAAATGCTCTAAAGGGGGTCTCACCTGAGCACTGCTGGAGGCACTGCCAAGGCATCCCCTCATCAGTTGTTCTAGATCTCAAGGAATTGTCTCTGGCCTGTGCAGCAAGTAAGCCTGCTGTGTGTGAATAATTAGAAAAATGCTATTTTTATTTTTAAAGATTTATTTATTTATACAAGAACCGAGGTACCGGCCAGAGGTGCGGGGGTGAGAGGAGTCACCAGAGACAGAGTGGGGAGCAGAAATGGCGGATGGATTGAAAACCAGGGCTGAGGGGGGCAGCGGGGAGACGGGGAGGTCTGCTGCCCCCTGAGGGCTGCTCCTGACCCGCGGGGGTGGACTCATCCTGCAGGGGCTGGCCAGAGCTGGGGATCTCCATCTGTACCCCCCTGCCCCCCAGGAAGCTCATGAATATGACCTGAAATGGTACCCAGTTCTCACCGGGAAACTGAGCACGATCTGAGCTGTAGGAGAGACGGCGCCGCCATGGGGATCACGATGGCGAGTCCTCGCTCAGGGCAGCGACCTCCTGCCCCAGGACGGTGCGGGGGCTCCTGACCCCAGCTCCCCCTGCACGGGCAGCAGCTGCCGGCCCCGTCCCGGTGCCCCCCGGCGCCCCCCGCCCCCAGCCAGGGCCTCTCTACCCGCCGGCCCTCAGCAGAGGCAGCGCCACTCAATGCCCCGCCCCTCCCGGAACCATGGATATCCAGTTGCTGCATCTCCAGGGCTCCCCAAACCCTCTGAGCACGCCCTGGCCCTGGGCACACTCGCCGGGAGCTAGAGGGTCACCTGCACCCTCCGCTCGCACTAACACCCCCAGAAGCAGCTTGGGCGAGGGCGAGGTCACTTGTCAGGGAGGCTACCCCAATCTAGCCACTGGCAGTGACCGCGCCCACAGCCAGGAAATGCAAATATGCCCCCCGCAGTCACCTCTCCCACAGCCAGGAAATGCAAACAGCCCCCCCCCCCCCCCGCAGTCACCTCAACGCACCCAAGCCCCGGACAACCCGCATCCCTGATGGGGAAAAGCCCGCACCTGCCCCAGCTGACCTGAGAAACCCCAGGCTCAGCCCCCAGGTGAGCCAGGCCCCACCCACCCACTGTGAAGGCACAAAAGTGACAATTTCAGAACCGTGGGTAGGGGCCGCCAGAAACCCCCTAGACCCTCTACTCCCTGTCTTCTCAGTATGTGCTTCACAACGTGTCATTATTCCTCAGATACTTCTCAACACTCCTTACTGCAGTATTTCTCCTCAGATTTTTCTCCACAGAGGCCTGTCTTCTCGCCAGAATCTGCTTCCAAGGGTGTCACTTCTCAGATATTTCTCCTCAACACTCCTTACTACAGTATTTGCTCTCAGATTTTCTCTCAGAGGCGTGTCTTCTCAGAACCTGCTTCCCAACGGGTCATTTCTCCTCAGATATTTCTCCTCAACACTACTTACTGCAGTATTACTACTCAGATTTTCTCCTCAGAGGCTTCTCTTCTCAGAATCTGCTTCCCAACATGTCATTTATCATCAGTTATCTCCTCTACACTCGTAACTACTGTATTGCTCCAGTTTTTTCTCCTCAGAGATCTGTCTTCACAGTATTTGCTTCACAACGTGTTATTACTCCTCAGACACTTTTCCTCAATAATCACTGCAGTATTTCTCCTCATATTTTTCTCCACTAGGCCTGTCTTCTCATCAGAATCTGATTGCAAGGGTGTCATTTCTCCTCAATATTTCTCTTCAACACTCCTTACTGCAGTATTTCTCCTCAAATTTTTCTCCTCAGAGGCCTGTCTTCTCCTTAGAATCTGCTTCCCAGGGGGTCATTTCTCCTCAGATATTTCTCTTCAACACTCCTTACTGCAGTATTTCTCCTCAAATTTTTCTCCTCAGAGGCCTGTCTTCTCCTCAGAATCTGCTGCCCAGGGGGTCATTTCTCCTCAGACCTTTCTCCTCAACAAGAATTACTGCAGTATTTCTCCTCAGATTTTTCTCCTCAGAGGCCTGTCTTCTCAGAATCTGCTGCCCAGGGGGTCATTTCTCCTCAGATATTTCTCCTCAAAAGAATTACTGCAGTATTTCTCCTCAGATTTTTCTCCTCAGAGGCCTGTCTTCTCAGAATCTGCTGCCCAGGGGGTCATTTCTCCTCAGATATTTCTCCTCTACACTCCTAACTACAGTATTTCTCCTCAGTTTTTTCTCCTCGGAGGCCTGTGTTCTCTGTATGTGCTTCACAGTGTCTCATTACTCCTCAGATATTTCTCCTCAACACTCCTTACTGCAGTATTTCTCCTCAGATTTTCTCCTCAGAGGCCTGTCTTCTCCTCAGAATCTGCTTCCCAGGGGGTCATTTCTCCTCAGCTATTCCTCCTCAGCACTTCTTACTGCAGTATTTCTCCTCACAGGCCTGTCTTCTCCTCAGTTTGTGCTTCCCAATGTGTCATTTCTCACCTGATATTTCTCCTCAACACTCCTTACTACAGTATTTCTCCTCAGAGGCCTGTCTTCTCCTCAGAATCTGCTTCCCAGGGGGTCATTTCTCCTCAGATATTTCTCCTCAACACTCCTTACTACAGTATTTCTCCACCGATTTTCTCCTCAGAGGCCTGTCTTCTCCTCAGAATCTGCTTCCCAAAGTGTCATTTATCGTCAGATATTCCTCCTCAACACTCCTTACTGCAGTATTTCTCCTCACTTTCTTCTCCTCAGAGGCCTGTCTTCTCCTCAGAATGTGCTTCCCAATGTGTTGTTTCTCCTCAGATATTCCTCCTCAACACTCCTTACTGCCGTATTTCTCACTTTTTTCTTCTAGAGGTCGCTCTTCTCAGTATTTGCTTCACAACGTGTCATTACTTCTAGACACTTCTCCTCAATACTGCTTACTCCAGTATTTCTCCTCAGATTTTTCTCCTCAGAGGCCTGTCTTCTCCTCAGAATGTGCTTCCCAAAGTGTCATTTCTCCAAAGATACTTCTCCTCAACACATCTTTTGCAGTACTTCTCTTATTTTTCTCCTCATTGGCCTGTCTTCTCAGAATCTGCTTCCCAACATGTCATTTCTCCTCAGATATATCTCCTCAACAGTTCTTACTACATTATTTCTTCTCAGTTTTTCCTCCTCAGAAGCCTGTCTTCTCCTCAGTATGTGCTTCCCAATGTGACATTTCTCCAAAGATACTTCTCCTCAACACTTCTTACTACAGTATTTCTCCTCAGAGGCCTGTCTTCTCAGAATCTCCTTCCCAGCATGTCATTTCTTGTCAGGTATTCCTCCTCAACAATCATTACTGCAGTATTTCTCCTCAGGTGTTTTTTTTCCACAGAAGCCTGTCTTCTCTTCAGTATGTGCTTCCCAACGTGTCATTTCTTCTCAGATACTTCTCCTCAACTTCTCAACACTGTTTACTGGAGTATTTCTCCTCAGATTTTTCTCCTCAGAGGCCTGTCTTCTCCTCAGAATCTGCTTCCTAGGGTGTCAATTCTCCTCAGATATTTCTCCTCAACACTCCTTACTACAGTATTTCTCCTCAGATTTTATCCTCAGAGGCCTGTCTTCTCAGAATTTGCTTCCCAACGTGTCATTTATCATCAGATATTTCTCCTCTGCACTCCTACTAAAGTATTTCTCCTCAGCTTTTTCTCCTCAGAGGCCTGTGTTCTTACCATGCGCTTCACAACATGTCATTACTCCTCAGATACTTCTCCTCAACACTCCTTACTGCAGTGTTTCTTCTCAGATTTTTCTACACTAGGCCTGTCTTCTCGTCAGAATCTGATTCCAAGGGTGTCACTAAACACTGTTTGGTGTTACTGCATCTAGTTTTTACATTTAATTTTGTACATATCGGTGGTTTTTATTTAGTTTCAAGTCACTGTCCTGTAAGTAAAGCGTCGAACATTCTTACACGTAGGGGTTTTTTATCTGAATTTGAAGATACGCCCTTAGGTTATTTCCAAAATAAAATCGCTATTTCCATTGGAAATGTCAGTGTTTCGGGGGCCCCCGCGCGCGCCGGGGTGAGCGCCGCCTGTGGAGCCGCCGAAGCCGGGTCCACCCCGCGCCTCTGGGCAGCCCCGGGGCGCGGACCCTCCCGTCCCCGCGCCTGATGGGTGCTGCGGCCTGGCCGCCCGTTCAGGCCCCGCCCGGCTCTGGCGAGTCCGCGCCCTCCCGCGCCTCGGGCCTGTCCCGGCGGTGACATAAATAGATGAATCTTTGGGGGAAAAGAAAAAGAAAATGGAAGTATGTTAAACTCAAAGTTCCCCGCACAGGCTGTGAACCTCCTCCTCAGGAGCAGCGAGGACGGCTCTCCTCTCCCGCCGACATCAGGTCTGTCCCGCGGTCCCGGTCAGGCCGCCCGCCCTCCCCTGCGGGGGGCGCGGTCCTCGCGGTCTCAGCTCCCGCCATCGCCCGACGCGGCCCGCGGCGTTCTCGGGGCTCCGGCCGTCCTTTAGCAGCCCTTTGCTGTGTGGCCCTTTAAGCGCGCCCTCGGCGTACGTCATCACGCTGAGACTCCCAGGATGCACCATGCGGAACGTGAGAGGCCGCGCCAAGAGCGGCTCCCGGGGGGACATTGAAGGAGCGAGATGAGCCAGTGTCGCTGCCTTGTGGACCGGGGTGGTAGCGTGGGAAAATCGAAGCCAGACATGCCCGCGGGACCGGAAGTGGCCGCGCCAAGAGCGGCTCCGGGAGGCGTAATGAAGGCACGGGTGGGGCGGGCGGCGCCGCCTTGGGGCCCGGGGGGGGTACTGTGGGGACACGCGGAATGATGACGGCAGGGGGACGGGGAGGGAACGCGCCAGGAGGGGAGAGAGGCGGGGAGGATGGCGGGAAGCGGAAGGAGGAACGGGGTCGCGGGGCCAAGCACGGAACAGTGCACGGGCGGGACTGCGAGCAAGACGCGGAGACGTGCTCAGGGCGGCGAGGACCACGTGAGTGAGAACGGGGCGGGCGCCGCCTGGCGGCCACCAGCGACAACACAGCCCGTCCCTGACGCGCAGCCAGAGGGGAGGGACGCCCGGGGCCGAGCGCGGGCGCCACGCGGGCCTGTGGGGCGGAGGCGAGGCCGGCGGGGACAGCCGTGGCGGCCGCGGGAAGGGGCGGCCGGGCGCGCGGGAGGGTGTGTCCAGGGCCTCGAGGAGGAAAACGGACAGACTGACGTGTCAGTGAGCCTCGGACGCCTGTCCTCACCGTTCCTGAGAAGTGAGGGCACGACCCTCCGCAGGGAACTTTGAATTTAAATACTTGAATTTTCAATGGAAATAGTAATTTTATTTTGGGAAATGACGTAAGGAAATGTTTTCAAATTCAGATAAAATTCTTTATGTGTAAAAATGTTCACCAACACCTTATTTACAGTAAAATGATTGGAAACTGTCTAAATAAAAACCCCCCATATATACAAAATTAAATGTAAAGACTGGACAGATACAATAACACTGAATAGTTCTTAATGCTGTGGAGAGTACTTATAGTGCATGTTAAATGATGAAGTAGAATATAAAACTTTAGCGATGATGTAAGCATCCTCTCCTTAACCCTCATGTGTGAGTAGAACACAACGCGAACAACAACTGTACACCAAGTGGAATATTATACAGCAGTGCAAATAAAAGCCTCAACTGCATCCAAAATGTGGACTACTCTTGCCTCCATACTGTTGAGTGACATTCAAGACAGAAACAGAACAGGATTTAATTTATTTAAATATTAAATACCAGACAAAATTAAAATCATGTTTTAATGATACATGCAGTGATACATAGCTAGGATACGTAGTGAGCAAAGAAAAAAATTAGTGACAGTCACATAGGGGCTTCCTTATGGACAAAGATCATGATATGATTTGACTTTACATTTCTTGACCTGTTTAAAGGAAGCTCATTTTATAATTCTCAAGCGACTACCGACCTTCTACACAGGCATTCTATTTCACAATTGCAAATATTGGGGGGAAAACTAGGAAGGAAACGTGCCAAGTCATAAGACTAGTTTTTGATGCTGTTCATCCTATTTTATTCTACTCTTCTATAATATACATTTTCTATAATATACACAACTTATGCATTTTCTATAATATACAAAACTCCCTATCATTATCAGGACCAGTAACGGAAGCTGATGAGAAGTCCACTGGTAAAATGACCTCCTTGTTCCTTGGCAGGGGAAAAGTAATTTTTTTAAAGTCTTAAGAATTCCATGTCGTTACAGAAAAACATTTAAGGATGAAACACGGCCTCCTGCTAGTCACCCAGGCGAGGGCAGAGCAGCAGCATTGGGAGTTAATGTCAAGGTCACCTTATTATTTTTTTTTTAAGTGAGGGGGTTTGGGTTTTTAGCCTGAACCTGTGCTCTGGCTAGCTTTTAAAACCAAATAAACAACTTTTGCCCCTTTTCTTCGTTTTTAAATTTAGAAATTTATTCTATTTAATCCACAGCTGTACATAATCCACAGCTTCAATTACAAATTAAAGTGAAAACAAGACAGTACTTCAAAGTCTGAGCCCTTCCAGCTTCCAAATACAGGAAAGTTGTCTACACCTACAAGAAGAGCAGGACAAAATGGGCCTCCCCTGGTGGCGCAGCGGCTGAGCGCTGGTTTGGGAGGCTGCCCGCAGCCTCTGCAGCACCAGTTTGATCCCCGGCCACCAGCGAGGGTCCCACAAAAAACAAAAAAGAGCAGGACAAAATAATGAATGGGGCCAGGATATTTCATAAAACAAAATTTTATATAACTGAAAGCTCCTCCTTGTGACTAGTTCATTGCCTTTACAAAAAGGGGGAAAAAAGGAATAGAACAGGGGCCTCCCTGAGGGCGCAAGGGGTTAAGACGCTGCACTATAAAGCTATCACCAGCCACTGTAGCACACGTTCAATCCCTGTCTAGGGAGCTGACCCACATGGTGTGGCAGACCTCTCCTGTCTCCTCGCTGCTCCCCTTAGCAGTGTGTTTCAGTCAGTCTGCCTGTTCTGCCCCCCTCCATTCTGTCTCTGATGAATCCTCTCACTCCCCCCATCTCTGGCTTATACCCCAGTTCTTGTATGCATAAATAATCTTCTTTAAAAATATTTATTTATTTATGCACACAAGAACTGGGATACAGGCCAGAGATATAGGGATGGCAGGATTCACCAGAAACAGAGTAGGGAACAGAACAGGCAGATCTACTGAAATACGCTTCTGAGGGGAGCAGTGGGCATGACAGGACAGGTCTGCTATCAAACCGGAGCTGCAGAGGCTGCAGACAGCTTCACAGCACTGCACTCAACCACCTGCGCCACCAGGGGAGGCCGTTTTAAATACAATTCTTAACACACCTCACTTTATTTGCATTTAGAGTTAGGGCCTTCTACCTTTTGATTTTTAGATTGTAAGAGGTTATGGAAGAATTTTGTCTTTATTTATCCCACAGGCCCAAAGGTGATCTTTTTTCCAAAGTCAGAGCCCTGAGCCCAGAGCACCCATCATCCCAGCAGGGGCACATTTGCACCTTAAAGCAAGCAGGGGGTAGAGAAGCAGGAGACTTCCAAGAGCTCACTTGGTCATCCGGGGCGCATAAGTCAGGCTCCTGGCCAGAAAAAAATCACTTCCTGAAACTTTTAGTCCACCCTCAGGCCTTGTCCCAACAGAACTCCAGCTAATGAGAAGGTCACAGTGGGCTGTGGCAGGTGGGCTGTGGCAGGCGGGCTGGGGCAGGAGGCACAGGCGGGTCTGTCGCAGGCTCCAGGACTCTCAGCCTTTCACCGACAGCACCCACCGCAGCCAGACCCTAAAATATCCGCAAGTCATTAAAACAGCAAACAAGGTTGCTTGAATTTCTGGGAAAGATTTTTTTTTTAAATCATTGTTAAAAAATCCCCTTACTTGAAGCTGACATACAAGCAAGGCTTGGGGCCTCCCTGATGGCGCAGGGGTTAAGCACAGCACCGTGAAGCCATCCGCAGCCTCTGGAGCACGAGATCCATCTGATGGAGGACAAGAATGGAAAGACTGGAAAGGAGGCCTCCCAAGACTGAAACCTGACCCACGTAGGGAGGTGGGGGTCGAGGGGAATAACATGACCCAGCTGTAGAGGTCGGACCCTTAGGCGCCAGCGCCTTGTCACAAGGCAGGAGACCCGAGCAGGATCAGATGTTCTAGGGAGTGGTGCACGGGCCTGAGGGGAAGGATATGGAGATTGGACCCACCCTGGAACCTCTGGTCCCTTTCTAGTGTTGCCTGTTACCCAACATCAGCAACAAGCAGCCGCTCCATGGAGGAGTGACCCGCCCAAAGAGAAAAGGACTGCATCAGTGCAGTCTGCACAGGCGCGGGGGAAGCCATCGTCTGCCCACCCAGACTATGCAGATGCCTCTTTTCACCAACTCTCTCCCTCTGCAGGGCAGCAGCCTCCTGCCTTCTGTGACCTGTCAAGGCCACCCGCGTGCAACCATGCAGGCCTCTCTCAGCAAAACCTGTCCCTTTCCCTAATAAAATCTGCTCTTTAAATATAACTAATGTCTCTGTCTCATGGAGAAACGTGCCTGGGGAACTCGCCGGGTGCCACTGAAACGGGAGCTCTGGGGACAACCTTTGCCAAGATCCACATGCACTCTACAACCTACAACATTTTGGCAACCACAAAGGGACTCGTCACGTCATCTGGTGCCAACATCACATCCCTGGCCAGGAAGGTGACCCACAGGGCACCGCTGACCTCTCCTGTCTCTCTGCTGCTCCCCTCAGCAGTGGATTTCAGTCAGTCTGCCTGTTCTGCTCCCCACTCTGTCTGTGGTGAATCCCCTTCCCCCACCCCCGCACCTCTGGCCGGCACCCCAGCTCTTGTGTTCATAAGTAAATCAATCTGTAAAAAAATAATAAGTAAAATAAAATAAAAGCATGACTAAAACGTCATTTACCTGCAGATCCTGAAATGGATTCTATTGCAAACATTAAAAAGCAGCTGTTATTCAAAATATATTCTGAGAAAAATGAATATTCTCGGCTCCATATAGAACGGTTCTCGTTGCACATCATGGTGCAACATAATATACTGTGGCCCAGACTCTGACATCCCTCAGTCTGCTCTGTGGTTTGGTATAATATTCAGCCTTGAGCCGGGAGCCTGTGTTTATCTTTGGGGCTCAGACAGGGCTTCCGGGGACTGCATAAACTTGGGTTTTGTTTCCTGAACTGAGGTTGGCCTCTCTCTGCCTTTGGATGGGTGAGTTCAATAGAGAATCTTCTACTGCCACTTTGACTTTAGTTTCCTGGTTCTATTCCCCTGCTCAGCTTTTTCTTTTTTCTTTTTTCTTTTTCATTTTCTTCTCTTTAAATTATACAGGGGATCTCTTTTTAACATTTCTTTCAGGGAAGATCTAGTGTTAGTGGACCACTTCTTCAGCTTTTGTTTGCCTGGGAAGAACATTATTACTCTCTCGTCTCTGTAGAGGAATCCTGCAGGTTGGGATATTTGTGACTCATATATTTTATCTCTATTCTGAATACATCATTTCATCCTCTCCTTGCCCTGCAGTCCTCCAGAAATGGAAGTTGGGTCCATCCCCACATATGTACGGCCCATGACAGAAACTTGTTAAGAGGTGCTGGGATCTGGACCTCATCCTGGCACCATTACCTGAGTGTTCTGAAAGGATAACTCACAAAGCTAGAGCCGTAGATATCATCTACAAGACTTTCCATGAAAACCAGCATCAGGCTCATCATCAGTACACTCTACCTATAGACCAGAGAGAGAGATTGGAGAAAGATGAAAATTTCAATAGAAAGCAGTCCAATAAATCCAGAAAAGAAAAAAATTACTATATAAGAAAAAGATAGCCAAGATCACCAATTTTCTGGAGCACAAGGACCATAGGGAAAACTTTGGGTATGGGGACATTGCAAGAGTCGTGCATATCGTTGGAGTGCTATGCAAGAAATCCCTGGTCCAGACATGCAAATGAGCCCTCTTGCTTTCCTTGTACTTTGTGAAATGAAAGTGTTTATTATTGTAAAATAATCTCCTTTGTACTCACTGAGTATTCTGCTGGGAGAAAAAGATGAAAATAGGTCAGGGGCTACCAGCAAACATTTCCATTTTAAAGCCATTTCAGTTACTCATACAGGGCTGCTACCATATAAGGCTAAATGTGGCAATTAAGCTAATTCATTTCCTGCATGTTTGCTTGGGGCATTATTTCATTTCCCTGGAAGTTCCTATAAGATTCAGAATATAGAATATTATTCATTGTACGCAAAAATATAATGGGTCTTTATAATTGCAGTTAATAAATTATACTGCATCACATGAATGTTACATGAATCTCAAACTCTAAACTCCATTTACCTTATTCACAGAAATTCATGCATTCTACATGGATATAGAATATTTAATTGAATTACTTCCCGTTAAGTGAGATGAGCTCTATAGACTGACCTCATTTTAGTGGATTTATTTCATACTACGTTCCCAATATGAGTTACTTTGTATTTGGGGCTTTTTTTTTTTATAGAGGCATGCTTTATTTATTTATTTAGTTTGTTTGTTTGTTTGTTTTATACATGCACTGGGTACAGTCAGAAGCACGGGAGGGTGAGAGAATTCACCAGAGCCAGAGCAGGGAGCAGAACAGGCAGAAGGACCGAAGTACACTGCTGAGGGGAGCAGCGGGCGGCAGGAGAGGTCTGCGCACCATGTGGGACCCTCCTCCGGTGGCCGGGGAGCAGCCGGGGATCGAACCGGCGCCGCAGAGGCCGCGGGCAGCTTCGCAACCCAGCGCTCAACCACTGCGCCACCGGGGAGGCCCTGTATTTGGGGCTTTATATGTACCTAGTTGGCCAGAAAACTCAGCAGGCAAAATATAAGCAGACCAAAAATACCACAAAAACAGCAACAAAAAACCCTCTTATGTTCAGAATAACTGAATAGCAACATTTCTCTATATCAAAGACAAAGAAGCTACCTAGAAATCGTTTTTCAACTCTATAATATAGTGATAGAGTTGAAATTAATGAGGCAAAAGAAGCTTTCCCAGTTCCCGTGCAGTTTTGAGTGATCATGTGACTAGTTCTTCCCAATAGAAAGTGAACAGATGTGACAGATGTCACCTCTGGACATGTTAAGAAACTCATGTTCCTTCTCAATGAACTCTTAGTCCATACCCAAAGAATTGATGTGATATGCTATGACATTTTCAAGGATACTTAATCTGTGAGCCAGAGGTTGCTATTATTCTTGCAAGACCTCACAAGAAAAAAACTGGTTCCATCAGAATTGTTTCTTAGAATCATTTTATAAGAAAAAAATGTTTTATTCTGTTGAACTGTTGCATTTGGATTTAATTATCACCACAATCTTGTGTGTCTTCACTAATCTTTATGATGAATATACTCTCTGCTATTGCTTACAAATCTTTAATATTTCCAGAGATCTCAGTCTATGTGTCTCCCTAGGAGCTCTGTAACTTCACCTATTTTCATTCGAGTGCACATACTTTGTAGGTATTGCATTGTGTTTCGACTTTACTGGGGAAGGGAGCAGTCATATAGATTGGTACGAAATGAAATTGTTACTGGAATGATAACCATGACATTAACAATGCATGTAGATAAATAGTGATTTTACCACTTCTTAAAAGTAGAACTACATCCCCTTAAATTTAGCCAATACTATTTGCTGTGCCCATGAACATTCTCTGACAGGTGTGATGAGACCGCACTTCCTGCCTTTGTTATTCAGACAGTGAAAGTTGTTTCATGGAACACGTGTTTTAGATGAAAAAGAACAGGTAGGAGAGAAAACTGTAATGCAAATCTAGACCCATAGCAGGATAGTTGACAGATGCATGTCTGCAGGGAAAAAAGAGTCAATATTTTCTGTGAGGATAGATTGAAATGGGATTAAAGTATGGCTGGATTTTATCTGATGCTCCATAACAGTACACATTTCTCTCAGACGTAAAAGAAGTATCTGGATGAGTCTGACAACTTAGACTCTTCAGTAATCACAAATTCTATCAATTTTTTGCATATAAATATTGATAATTTTCATATAGCTAATGTGGCATTTCAGAAATACGAACACCTTGCTAAATACTATTGTAATAGATTCAGGTTTGCTCAATAATGCCTATGTGATGACTTCTCTAAAACCTTACCAATGATGTACACAATTCATGACCTTTTTACTAGACTGAGAAAGATACAACCCCGTGATCTCAAGAACTGTAAGATGCTGTATACACTCAGATTCTTCTAGAAATTTCCAAATTATGTTTATATATGAGCTTGATCAGTATGTTTGAAATGTTATTCTGAAGAAAATAGATCATATATATAATATTATAATATACTTTTCATTAAACTATTAACTGTTCTTCCATCAACATTCAGTTAATCTTATGTATCAAATAAATCACATTCCCAAATATTTTCTTTTGTTTTATGCTTGTCAGGCAGAATTTTATGTTCATTTTTATTATATTCCTATGCATAATGTGAAAGTTCCCACCAAAATGCAAAGGAAATTCATATGAGCAAAGAGTGTTTTTGGTGGCGGGGAGCAAGGGGTTAGACATTTTAGTTATTTAAAAAACACAAGAGGGCCTCCCTGGTGGCCCAGGTGGTTGGGTGCCGCACTGTGAAGCTGTCCACAGCCTCTGCAGTGCGGGTTCCATCCTGGCCAGCCAGTGAGTATCCCACATGGTGAGGCAGACCTCTCCTGCCTTGCCCACTGCTCCCCTCAGCAGTGTATTTCATCAGTCTGCCTGTTCTGTTCCCCGCTCTGTCTCTGGTGGATCCTCTCACCCTGCATATCTGGCCTGTACCCGGTTCTTGTATAAAAATAAATAAATCCTTAAAAAAAAACACACAAGAAATTCTTAGTGTCATCCTGTAAATGCTATGAAAGCTAACAACAAGGATTATAGTGATATCCATTACTCTAAGGACAAAGAATGAAATTTAGCCTGGCCCAGAAACCCTGGATCATCTGTACTGCATCCTCCTTTCTTAAAATAAACAGAAAGATATACCATGGGCTGGGGGAATCAAAATTGTCAAAATGGCCATCCAACCCAAAGCAATTTAGAGATTCAATGCAATCCCAAAAAATCCCAATGGTGTTCTTCAAAGAAATAGAACAAAGATTACTGAAGTTCATCAGAAATCACAAAAGACCCTAAATAGCCAAAGCTTTCCTGGGGGAAAGCTTCATATCAAAGGGGTGAAATGAAGGTATCCCACTTCTGATTTCCAACTATACTATAAAGCCAGAGTAGTTAAAGCAGCATGGTAATGGAACAAAAACAGACACATACACTAATGGAATAGAGTTGAGAGCCCAGATGAAAAACCACATGTTTATAGACAAGTAATATACAAGACAAGAGAACAGTACATACACTGGAACAAGGAAAGCCTCTCCAATATATGGTGCAGAGAAATAGGAACTGCCACAAGCAAAACAAAGAAACTAAATCATTATCTCATGCAACACATGAAAATCAACTCAAAATGGATAACTGACTTGGCTATGAGACCTGAAACCACCAAAAAACAAAACACAGAAAAGAATAGGACAGAATAGAATGAAACTCCTAGGTTCCAAAAACTTGCCCCATTTATAGCCATTCCCAGGGTCCGGCCCAAAGGCACGCTGTCATTTTGTTTCCTCCTAGAGCTCAGATCCTGATGCTGGTAGCAGAGATTCCAAAGTCAACAAGAAAGATGGTGGCAGCAACACAGAGCATTCCACTTTTGTGGAAGTGCAGCCATGGGCTGACTTCCGGGCAGGCTTGCCAACCCTACGAGGCCAGAAGCATCATCAATTATTTGGGTGCTAAGACTCTGATGAATCAATGAGGAAGGAAAAATACCTCTGGGAATAACCAGAGCCATGTCAAGGAGCCGCAGGAACACCAACATCAGGGTTCTCCACCACAGAGCAGGAGTAACATCTCTATAGTGTCATTAATGGAGATCACTCACTCAGTCATACATGCACTGCAGGGCCTCAGGTCACCTCCAGCAGATGCTCAGAAAACGTGATTCCTTTCTCCTTCCCTGAGGAGCCCAACTTCTCGTAACAGGGATTTGTGAGGAAGGAGGTAACATCATTTTAACACATTAGAATGGTTAAGAGGCAATGTGGATTGTCTACAAAATGCCCAGTTCCCATGGGAATGAGTCACTGTGGCTGATGCAGCCCCTGAAATAGGAGGAATCCTCTTGGCACCAGGTGTCACAGAGAAAAGATCTCAAGAGCTCAGGAAAGTGTCCTTCCGGGTCTCAGATTGCCGCGGACCAGCCCAGCAGTGGCGGGAGATTGAGACAATCTCAGGGTTGAATGTGAATGAGCAAAAGGTGATCGAAGGAATTAGGGCGAGGGACAAGAAAGAATGACACACAGACACACTCAAGGGAGAGTGAAAATCTGAGTGCAATTTATTGAAAGCAATCTTTTCTTTTTATACATTTTTACAGTAATTACTTCATTGTGTTTTGCACAGTGTCTGGTTAATCATTTACCAAGGCATAAGTGCATATTGTGTCATATATCATTACATCTTGCTTATTATCTATCAAGAAATCAAGTGCAAATCAAGAACATTTCTTACTCTAATCTCCATACTGGAGGTTCACTCTAGCACATTTGCATTATGATTACATTGTTATTATTATTTTAGTATTATATTTTTCATATACTATTATTTATTCTTATACCTTTGTTTGGCTATATTATTTACTAAGTAATAGAATCAGTTTCCATGGCTGCATTCCTTTACTATGATCCTTGTTACTGGCAATGAGTAACAACATATTTTGGTGGTGCCTTAACAACGCCCAGGCCTAATTGTTCCAGTTATTCGTCATGGCTGAAAAGGTGGGAACCAAATTCCCCTCGGGGACTGCGTCTGTCTTAGGTTGTCAGAATTCACTTCCTGATCTTACCCGTCATTGACTGTCCAGTCCAGCGCACAGGGGCAGGGGGCTTATTATGCCACACTAGCACAGCCACCCAATTAATGCGAGATTGTGGCAATTGTCACATTGCTCTCAGGAGCCGCCACAGTTCCCCCTTTCTTTTTAAATTGAAGCTGCAAAATGCATATCACGACGAAGAATCTTTAGATTTTTGTTAAGTAGCTTTAAAAACACAGGCATTAAAAGGCAACCAACCAAAACAATGAGTGTAATCACTCCAAATGAAATTAAAAAATGCAGCCAATTTGAGGGAGCCAGAGAACGCAGAGAATCAGAAAATGTAGAAGCAAAATCAGACAATGCTGGTTCAGACAAATGCGCCTGGCTCATCGCAGAGATTTCTGCCTGAAGAGATGACATATCATGACTAGAGTCACTTTCACGCCAAACACCAAGCAGATGATTTTTAACAAAATTCCAATCAAGAGAAGAATTATAAGGTTTAGGTGTAACACAAATAAATTTAAATTGTGCATGACAACGAGTGGAGAGAAGTTTTTTGATTTGCTGTACTTCCTCTCCCAGTGCCAATACAGTTTTTTTAAGAGCATTAAGCTTTTGTTTCATTTTTCTATCTATGGAATGTTGCAAAGCAAGTGCCAAAGTTACATTTTCTGTAAGATCATTAACAAAATGTGCTGTATGTGTTTCCTGTACCAAGGCAACAGATGATGCTGCAAGAGAAGTAACAATTGCAATCAGGGCAGTAATATGTAAAATAAGCGTAGCAACAAAATGTTTAGAATGAATTAAAGCATTGACTTCCTGAATAATTTGTAAAGCAATATTGTCAAACCATGGGGTATTTTGTAAATCCACAGGTAATATAACATAAGAAGGTCTATTTAACATAACCATAGTAGAAAAATTATGAACAATATTAGGAGTTAGGCAATTAGACAACACACATTTAGAACAGGTGACAGAATAGGAATTCCCATGGCAGGAAATGTTCATTGTGTTGGCAGATCCAAAAAGCAATGTATAGGGGTATTCAATGCAGGCACGAAGATTGAAATTTCATACGGCGTAGATATTTTGTCTGGTGCTAAAAAGTTTGATAGTATTCACAGCAGCAAAAAGACGAAAAAGTTCAAGTAAGCACGAGTTCCATTGGAAGTGGTGAAGAAGTAGGTGATCTGTGACTTTTCAGGTTTCAGTCAGTGCAGAGGAGGAACCAAGGTGTTGGTTTAATTTAGCAGGGACCAGATGGGTGAATTAGCATCATTAAACAAGTATTAGATAAATTAATAAAAAGGAACAAAAAAATTAGAGTACCATATAGATACTTTGTACATTTTTTACATAGAGGTGACTCAATATTTTTTTTTTTTAATAAACACATTTAAACAAAGTAAATTATTAATATTTAACATAATTTTAAGGCATATATGCCTTGAATTATATTATAAAATTTGAACTAGTTTTTGTTTTCCAAAAATTAAAAAAATTTTTGATAGTGATTGTAAGATTTGTTTTTATGAGAATTTATATAGGCGCCATTTATAATTAGTCCTCTAGAGGTCAAAAACAAAACAAAATAAAACAACACAAAACAA
This sequence comes from Talpa europaea, assembly GCF_964194135.1. Taxonomy (NCBI): domain Eukaryota; kingdom Metazoa; phylum Chordata; class Mammalia; order Eulipotyphla; family Talpidae; genus Talpa; species Talpa europaea. The sequence continues at coordinate 158,707,785 of NC_140073.1, read as the reverse complement.
AACACAAAGACAGACAAACAGATACAGAGATCTCTTGATATATATATTTAAAATTTTGGCCATATGTATATAATTTAAGAGATAGTTATTTTATTAATTTTTGTGACGTCACTGAGGTTTTTTAATGAGTTAAAAGCTAAAAACTGTGCAGAAAATAAGTATTTAATTTTAATTATTATTAAAGACCTTGGGCTCGAGACCACAACAATCAGGCAGTTTTATTAACTTTTTTAGATAAGAGAATATTTTTTGAGTTTATATTTTTAAGAAGTGATTATTTGGCTTTAGGTTGTCAATGTTTTATTATACTGAGAGCAAGTATATATTAAAACAAAAAAGAATACTGTTATTTTGATAACAGAAGAAGAGGGAAATTTTTACAGTTTGTTTGTTTTTAGGCTTTTATTAAAATTTGAGGTTTGAATTTAGCTCAAATATGTTTGTATTATTATTTAATTTTTTTTTTTTTTGGTTAATTAATTTTAACAAGAAATTTAACCTTTTACAGGTCCAATAAGTAAATCTAAAAACTTTTATTCAACCAATAAGCATTTTGTATAGCTTGTTAGCAAATTTAAAATAACTCAGTATTTTTTTTTTACTTAGACAATTTAGACTTTAAAATTTAAAAAAAAAAAAAACATAGGGAAATAAAACCTTTTTCCTAGAATGAACCAAAACAGTTTAGTCCCCCACAGCAGGAAGGCAGTAGAGACTTGCCAGTGATCCCAACACTGGAGAAAAAGTCCAGGCAGCTGCTTGTTGAGATCAGGGGCAGCCCCCACCCATTCGTTGCAGTGGGTTTAGAATATCATTATAAAAACCTTTAGTTATATTATATAGTTATATTTAACCATTTTTTATTACCTTAGCAATAGTAAATGAACTTTAAATATTATTATTTAGAAATATTTTATTTATTTATTTTAAAAGAATAAATGGCCTAACCACATACTTAGAATCAGAAAACAAAGTTAAAGGCTGAGCAAAATGCTCAAGTGTCATAATGACTAATTATTTCAGCCTGCTGAGCAGAGACATTTTTAGAGACTTTTTGCAAAGGTTTATCTCTAAGACTATAAACTGCAAAGACTCCAGATGAAGAGCCATCAGTGAAAATGACCTTTGTATTGGGTACAGGTTTAGAATTAATAATTTTTGGAAAAATAAGTTTAGTTTTTTCTGCAAATTTCAATAATGGATGTTGACGCAAATGAGATTTAACTTGTCCTGAAAAATTTTGTATGGCAACTCCCCAATCATTATTATTTTGCAATAAAAATTTAAATTGTGTTTTGTTATATGGAATTATTATATTATTTGGATCTCTGCCAAATAATTTTCGAGACCTCAGGATACCTTTTATGATTAACCAGGCACACATTAATGGATATGCAGTGACCACACGTGTTTGTACATGTGACAAGTGCAGCCATTCCAGGATGCCGTCTTGCCATAAGCAAGCTGTTGGAGTATAAACAGTCTGAATAATTAATAAGTCCCAAGTTTTTGAATAATTCACTTGAATAACTTTTGCTTCAGATAATTTTTGTTTAACCAATTTAATACTCTGCAATGCTTCCTGAGTTAATTTACGAGGAGATTTAGGGTTTGAATCTCCCTGTAAAATTGCAAAAAGTGGATGTAAATTTCTAGTAGTAATTTTTAAGTAAGGTCTTATCCAATTAATATTTCCCAATAATTTTTGGAAATCATTCAAAGTCTGTAGTTTATCAACACGAATCTGTAAATTTTGTGACATAATGCAATTATTATATATGACTTTTCCTAAATAATTTAAAGGTCTATCTTTTTGAATTTTATCAGGGGCCACTACTAGGCCATATGTAGTCAATTGTCCTATGAGATGTTTCAATATTAGATCCGCAATTTCTTTCATAGGATGACTTAGGAGAATATCATCCATATAATGAACAATGTAGGCCTCTGGAAATTTTAACCTTGTCTTTTGTAAAGCTTGATCTACAAACTTTTGACATAAAGTAGGAGAATTTTTCATACCTTGTGGCAAAACCTTGCATTGATAACGTTGCCACGGTTTCTGAAAATTACTAGATGGAATACTAAAGGCAAATTTTTTACAATCATCTGGATGTAATTTAATTGTAAAAAAGCAGTCTTGAAGGTCAATAATAATAACATAGCTGTTTTTTGGAACTGCTACAGGAGAGGGCAACCCTGGTTGTAGGGCCCCCATGTCTTGCATTGTGGCATTTACCGCTCTCAGATCCTGCAATAATCGCCATTTGCCAGATTTTTTCTTTATACAGAAAACAGGAGTATTCCAAGGACTCGTAGACAGTTCCAAATGACCTTTAGCTAATTGCTCTTTAACTATAGTTTGAATAGCCTGGATCTTTTCTGAAGTAAGGGGCCATTGATCGATCCAGACAGGATTTTCATTTTTCCAATTAATTTTATCAGCATATTGTTGAGTTTCAATGGCCCCTATAAAAAAGCCTGTTCATCTATTACATCAGGGGTAACTAAAGACACTTGTAAAGATTCCATAATATCACGTCCCCATAGGGAAAACGGCAAGGCAGGAATCACATAAGGCTGAAACTTTTCTTTCTGTGACCCCAGTTGCCAAGACAACATTTGTGAGCTTTGAGCAACATTATTGGCCATGCCCAATCCAATCAGCGTAGAGGAAGAATTTAACACAGGCCAAGCCGCAGGCCAATCTTTACCTGCAATGCATGACCGGTCGGCTCCTGTGTCTAACAATCCCATAATTGGGTGTCCATTAATAATTAACTTTTTCAATGGTCTTTCTTTTGTAATATTTTGAGTCCAAGCAATCACATCTGTGGACCCAAAACCTTGTTCTCCTCTTTCTTCCTTCAAAATTGGGTTTGGTAACTTAATATAAGAAAGCACAAGAATTTGCGCAATACGCTGATTTTTATGAATTTGTATTGTTTCCTTTAAAGGTCTGATCATAACTTTAATTTTTCCAGTAAAATCAGAGTCTACAATGCCCGGAAGTACTTCAAAATTCTTTTTATAATTTGAACTACGGCCAATTATCAGCCCCACTGTTCCTTGGGGTAGTGGTCCCTTTAAGCAGGTTTCAATAGGTGTAACTCCATCGATGGCTGAAAGAATAACATCAGCAACCGATGCAAGATCAAGTCCGGCACTTCCTGGAGTGCCTCTAGGTAATTCATGTATGGTTACAGTAGAGTCAGGCGCTTCAGTCGGTGTGATGTTGTTAGGCGCCGAGTCAGACCCTCTTTCGTTTACGGGGCTGAGGGCTTGCCCCTCTGAGAGGAGAGTTTTGTTTTTGATTCTTTTTTATTTGTTTTAATTTATGTCCATCCTTATGTCACTTACTGTTCCTGGAGGAGGGGTGTGCAGCCTCTTTGGTTTAGAGCATTTACATTGTTTTTTCTTGTTAAAATAATTTGGAGCCATAAGAGTATTTTGTGGCACGGGGTTTTGTTTTGGTTCTGTTGTCCTACAAAGATCAGCAAATGCTTCTTGAAAGTCACTATTATCCTCATCACCCATAACTTCTGCATATTCAGGATCTCCAGGGTGACAATCTACAAGTTCTCCTTCTGCAATAGGTGCAGTAGGGAACACAGCACCCGAATATGTTTTAGATTTATTGGCAAAAGGAACAGCTTCCTGATCACTACTTTTTTCTGAGATTTCTCCTTTCCATAGATCTGCTTCTGTAGTATCAACTAATAAATTTCTAATTTGTACCCATAGAGGAAAAGCCTGAACGGGCACCTGTGTAGGGCCGTTTTGAATATAAAATTTTTGAATTTCTTTTCCTACACGTATCCAATTTGTCAAAGACAAACTGCCCTCTTCAGGAAACCAGGGGCAGATTCTTAAAATAAACTCATAAAATTCACTGAGGGATCTGTTACTTATTGTCATCCCTCGGCTTTTCAACATGTGACTTAAAACTGAAAGGAAAAGTCCTCTATTTCTAGAGTAAGAGTGTCCCATAGTTATGGATTACTCGCCTTCTTTAACTGGTCAGCCTTTACCAGCGGGCCCGCGGCGCCCCGACGAGACTCCCTATCCTTCGATAATAAAGGAAAATATAAAAGTGAAGAGATAGCTTACCTAGAGCTCATTCCTCGCGAACACGTCTTCTTCTTAAGGAAAAACCTAGAGAGTGGATCGCTTAGAAAGCGAAACTAAAAACACTCAGCGATGCTCGCCTGACCGTACTCCTCGCGGAGTATTAGAAAGCCTTGGTATAGGGGTGACCGTATAAGCCCCGGTCTCGGACTCCCAAGGGAGACCCCACTAAACCGTGACGGCTTTCGCGGAACTGCAGGTACGAGCCCACACAGGCTCCGCGGCTCAAAAGAGCCTTGGAGCGCAAACACAAGCACTCACACTAACATACACGCAGGCACACAAAGCAGAGAAGGCCAAATCGTCCAGCTTCACAGAGCTCCCACAGTTTGGGACTCGGGCCCCACGTTGGGCGCCAGCTGCCGCGGACCAGCCCAGCAGTGGCGGGAGATTGAGACAATCTCAGGGTTGAATGTGAATGAGCAAAAGGTGATCGAAGGAATTAGGGCGAGGGACAAGAAAGAATGACACACAGACACACTCAAGGGAGAGTGAAAATCTGAGTGCAATTTATTGAAAGCAATCTTTTCTTTTTATACATTTTTACAGTAATTACTTCATTGTGTTTTGCACAGTGTCTGGTTAATCATTTACCAAGGCATAAGTGCATATTGTGTCATATATCATTACATCTTGCTTATTATCTATCAAGAAATCAAGTGCAAATCAAGAACATTTCTTACTCTAATCTCCATACTGGAGGTTCACTCTAGCACATTTGCATTATGATTACATTGTTATTATTATTTTAGTATTATATTTTTCATATACTATTATTTATTCTTATACCTTTGTTTGGCTATATTATTTACTAAGTAATAGAATCAGTTTCCATGGCTGCATTCCTTTACTATGATCCTTGTTACTGGCAATGAGTAACAACATATTTTGGTGGTGCCTTAACAACGCCCAGGCCTAATTGTTCCAGTTATTCGTCATGGCTGAAAAGGTGGGAACCAAATTCCCCTCGGGGACTGCGTCTGTCTTAGGTTGTCAGAATTCACTTCCTGATCTTACCCGTCATTGACTGTCCAGTCCAGCGCACAGGGGCAGGGGGCTTATTATGCCACACTAGCACAGCCACCCAATTAATGCGAGATTGTGGCAATTGTCACATTGCTCTCAGGAGCCGCCACATCAGATGATCCCCCATGAAGAACTTTGCACCCCCCGTTGGTGACAGCACCGGGCTGCATCTGCTGTGTTTCTCAGGTGGGTCCTTTAATGACGCAGAGAAGGTCACTGCTTTCAATACACTTACTCGTTAATAATAACCCATTTTAGAAAACCAAAGACTCACAGCTGGAGTGTGGCAGGCCATGGGGCTCCTGGTCACTCAAGGCTCAGGAAAGCCTGGATTCTACTCAAAGGAGAGTCTAAAGTCCGCCCATGGGCCTCTCTGGTGGTGCAAAGGGTTAAGAAGCAAACTATGAAGCGATCTGAAGCATCTGCAGCCTGTGTTTGATCCCCAAGAGGCCAGGGAACTACCCACATGGTGCAGCAGACCCCTCCTGACTCGCCAGCAGCTCCCCTCAGCAGTGGACTTCAGTCAATCTGCCTGTTCTGTTCCCCTCTCTCTCTGGTGAATCTTTACCCCCATACCACTGGCCTGTGGGTCTTGTATGCATAAATAAAATTTTAAAAAAATATAAAGTCGCCTCATGAGGCAATTTCCAGGTCTGAAAGCCCCCTTCCAGGCTCTGAACAACCACATCGGCTGCACGGCAGGGAAGTGATGCCTCAATCCTCAGGCTTGGGCCCAGGCCCAGGAGGGGCAGCACCCCAGACCCCGTGAGAAAAGCAGAGCCCCAGGCCCACGCAGCCCACTGGTCAAAGCCTGCACCCGGGACACTGGACACGGCTCGGCCTCCTGCCTGCTGGACCTGGGGCGGGGGGGCATGGACCCCGGAAAGTGGAAAACCCGTTCCCCAAACTGCACTGTAGCCGCGGGATGGAAACGCACAGGCCAGTGGGGAGGGAGGCTGGGGCGCCGCAAACGCCTCGGGAAGCGGTGGGGCCACGCGCAGGAAGGACCCGGACCCCTGCGTCCTGCCGGCCCCAAAATGAACCCCCAAAGCCCCAGTTCTCCACACCCAGCCCGCAGCGCTGGGACCGCCCCAAGCCCTCGCGCCTTCCCTCCCTCGGCCTCACCTGTCCGCTCCCCGCCGCTGGCTCCCCAGGTAAAAGGGCAGTAGCGCCCCCGCGGGGCTCCTGAAGGACCAGGCTCACCCCAGCCGGAACCTCACCCCAAGTCGGGGGCCAGCAGGGCCAGAGGCCCGGCCTGGGCGAGCGCGCATGCGCGGTAGGGGCGCAGGTGCAGCCAGGTGCGCTGGGCGGGGCGGGGCGCGCAGGGGCTCCCGGAGGCCACGCCCACCCGGAGCAGGTGCTGGCGGGAGGTTGCGCAAACAAACACTGAGATGCGGACAGATAGCTCCTCCTGGTCCAAAATACTGTGACCCTAAATTATCCTCTAGTCATTGAAACGGCAAACAAGGTTGCTCGAATTTCTGGGAAATATTATTTTTTTTAAATCATTCTTAAAAATCCCCTCACCTGAAGCTGACATAAAAGCATGACTAGGGGCCACACTGGCGGGGCAGGGGTTCAGCACCGCACTGTGAAGCCATCCACAGCCTCTGGAGTCCCCGTTCCACCCCCAGCCAGGAAGGTGACCCACAGGGCACCACAGACCTCTCCTGTCTCCCCGCTGCTCCCCTCAGCAGTGGATTTCAGTCAGTCCACCTGTTCTGTTCCCCACTCGGTCTCTGGTGAATCCCCTTCCCCCACCCCCGCACCTCTGGCCTGCACCCCAGCTCTTGTATTCATAAGTAAATCAATCTGTAAAAAAATAAAATAAGGGCATGACTAAAATGTCATGTACCTGCAGATCCTTAAATGGATCCTATTGCAAACACTAAAAAGAAGCTGTTATCGGGCCTCCCTGGTGGTGCAGGGGGTTAAGCACCACACTATGAAGCAATCCGCAGACTGCTGCAAGAGTTCGATCACCCAGCTGACCAGGGAGCATTCCACATGGCACAGCAAATCTCTCCTGACTCGCCCACTGCTCCCCTCAGCAGTGTACTTCAGTCCATCTGCCTGTTCTGTTCCCCACTCTGTCTCTGGTGAGTCCTCTCACTGCCCCCCCCAACACCGCATCTCTGGCCTGTGCCCCAGCTCTTGTATGCATAAATAAATAAATCTTTTTTTTTTAAGCAGTTGTTATCAAAATACACTATGAGGAAAATGAAGGCTCTCGGCTCCACATACAATGTTTCTTGTTGCACATCATGGTGCAGTACAATACACTGTGGCCCCGACTTTGACATCCCTGAGTCTGTTCTGTGGTTGGTGGTTAGGGCTTGGAGTCAGGCCAAGCTGCAGAGACTGGGGCAGGGTACTCCTGTTATTCAGCAGTGATGAATGAATGAGTCAAAAGAAAAAAAGAACACACCCCTGCCACATTGCAGTTACAAACATGTCTCCAACTGAGTTTCCTACCTTGGAAGAATTGATGAAGGACAAGAGTGAAAACCTGGAAAGGGGGTGCCCTGAGACCAGAACCTGACACACACAAGGAGGTGGGGGTAGAGGGAAGTAACACGACCATTAGCCCATTGTAGAAATCAAGGCCCTCAGGCGCAGTGCCTTGTCACAAGGCCTAAGACATGAGCAGGATGAGATGCTCTAGGGAGGGGCGCACAGGGCTCAGGGAGGGACACCTGCACCCTCCGCTGGCACTCATACCCCCAGAAGCAGCCTGTGCCCCGAAGATGCCCTGGGAGGAGGGGCCAGGTCACTGTCAGGGAGGACACTCCCCTCTAGTCGTCGTGCCCCCTGCCAGAAAATGCAAATAGGCCCCCGAGACACCTCACTGCGCATGCAAACCCCAGGCAACCTGCATCCCTGATGGAGAAAAGCCCGCACCTGCCCCAGCAGAGCTGAGTAGCCCCAGGCGCAGCCTAAGGTGAGCCAGACCCCGCCCACCTGTCTGCGTAGACAAAAAAGCTGTTTCCTCTGCAGGAGTGATGACTATTAGCTCTGTAAAGGCCCATCTATCACTGAATATGCAAACGCTTACTTCTTCCCTTCAGAGGCTCCAGTTGATGTCTTGCTGCCCAGTTCTGAAAACAGTCTCCCATCACAAGCTGTTACAAAAAGCAATGAAGTTGTTGAATCCTTGCAAATGACATTTTCTGCTGCTCCAATTGCTTAAATATGATGTGACTTTACTTTAAAAACAGAGATATTGGCTTCTAGAAAATTCATTTGTTACAATATATTTTAATTGTTAAATAATTTGTTAGATATTAATAATTCTTACTAAAATTAAAATGGCAAGCCAAGTCGGTTTCTCTTTTCCTGTGAAAAATGAAAATTGATTCTAAAAGTTACATAAAAACTTGAGGTGCTGGACCTCCCTGGTGGCACAAGGGGTTAAGACACAGCACTATGAAGCTGTCCGCAGCCACTGCAGCATGAGTTCAATCCACAGCCAGGGAGTGACCCACAGGATGCAGCAGAACTCTCCTGTCTCCCCGCTGATCCCCTCAGCAGTGTATTTTTCAGTAGATCCACCTGTTCTGCTCCCCACTCTGACTCTGGGGAATCTTTTTGTTGTGCCCATCGTCGACCAGTGCAGCCCCCAAGGACACACAGACAGCTGCTGCAAGAACACAAAGGAGTTTATTACGGGCTTGAGTCCGGGCTCATGACACGCACTGATGTAACGGCGGAGGTCGGGAGCCCTGAACAAAGGGAACAGGGATCTTATATAGGGGTACAAGAAGATTTCTAAAAACTAAATCACGTGGGCAATCATTCATTAGTTACACAGGTGCATCATTCATTGGTTACACAAGTACATTTCCTAACAACGGTGGGTACACAGTTATTTTATGGCTAGTTTGACCCCATTAGTGGCCCGCATTGCTCGGTTCTATTTTATGGCCAGTTAGACCCATTACTCGGCTCCACTGTGGCTGGCCGTCTGAAATAAGACCAGAGTGGGGTGGGGGTCATAAACCCTCTTTGGAATGCAGGCTATTTGGTCTTGAGTAAGCAAAACTTGAAATACTAAGATGGCGGTTATACACAAGATGGAGGAACAGTGGCTAAGTCTCACACCTTTCCCCCCTCCCCCATCCCCACCCTGCACCTCTGGTCTGCACCTCAGCTTTTGTAGCATAAATAAACGAATCTTTAAAAAAAAAAAAAAAACCTTGAGCTGTTAAAAATATTCCAACTGAGGGCCTCCCCTGGTGGCGCAGCAGGTTGAGTGCAGCGCTGTGAAATTGTCTGTAGCCTCTGCAGCATGGGTTTGATCCTGGCCAGCCAGGAAGAATCCCACATGGCGTGACAGACCTCTCCTATCTCGCCTGCTGCTCTGTCATCTGCCTGTTCTGTTCCCTGCTCTGTCTCTGGTGAATCCGCTCACCCTCCCACGCATCTGGCCTGTACCCTGGTTCTTGTATGCATGAATAAATAAATCTTTTTTAAAAATTCCAACTGGCGCAGCAGTTGAGTGCTGGGCTGCGAGGCTGCCCGCAGTCTCTGCAGCGCCGGTTCATTCCCCGGCTGCTGGCGAGGGTCCCACAAAAAAAAAAAATTTCAACTGATTTTGAAGAGAATACATTTTGAAGGACTTGTACTAAAGTATATTTGGAACTGCAATCCCATTAGATTTTGTATGTAGTCTATACTGAAGCTTCTCCAAATTAAAGTACATTTCAGTCACCTGGGTATCTGCCAAAATGCAGATCACTGTGTAAATTTAAAGTGAGGTCTGAGGCTGTGCCCTGGTGGTGCTGATGCTGCTGATCTTTGACCACACCTGTTACTAGTGGGTAGCAGGCCCACCTGAATATTCACCAGAGGAGAGCATGGAAACATCAGTGCCTGTGACAGACCGTTTAAGTCAATCTCTGGATGGGGCTTCAATCATGGGCAGGTTTACAGCTCCCAGGGAGTCCCAGGTGAGCTGTGACGATCTGACTCCAGAGATCAACACACGGGGAGGAGCCGCCACTTGGAAGGCAGACCCCCAGGGAATGTCATTTCTCTGTCCTCCTCCTGGAAAGTCAAATGAATGTCAAAGCGAGGGACGAGGCAGAAATCACACGTGAATCAGAAAACAGCGAACTGCAGGTGTCTGCAGGTGTCTGTGCATGGCCTGACATGTGTGAGGTCAGTGTCCTCAGATCATCACTGAGGGGCACTCACCTGCGGGGTGTGAAGCTGCAGAGCCCGGCCCCTCGGCCAGCCGAACTGAACACCAGGCCACGGCCCTGTGGATGATGATGTGCTTCTTGTGGAGAGCAGGTAACATTTTCTGGACACCTTGAACTGTGTAGGAATCAAAATTTCTGGTGGAGAATCAGGAAAAAAATTACTGTTGGTCCTTGAAGGAAAAAAATGGTCCTCAAGTCTCCTGTTTCTACTCTGTGAGCTCAGTGTTATAACACTGAGTTATAATGTTATTACAGATTTGAAATGTTTGGAGAAGGAGAGCCAGGCCAGTTTCTAACAGGCAGAAGCTTTATTGCACCCCCGGGGTAAGATTCGCTGACCCCCACGGGGTCAGAGAAGTCATGCCCGTTGTGGGGGGAGATGTCCTTTTGTAGGGTAAGGAGAGGTTGGGCAGGAAAACTGGGTTGGTGGGGGTTGGGATACAGATTTAGGCGGCACAAAGTTGTTTTTCGTGGAGCTGAGTTCTTTTTCTCCTGTTTATGGCTTCGGTTTCGGCTGGATGGTATCAGTGGTCCTGGTGTCAGTGCCATCTTATTTTTTCTATGTGGGCTTCCTCACTCCTGGCCCCTGCATCGACCTTTCAAGATTCTAATAAAATTATGATAACAAATCTGAACATAGTAGCGGGTCATAGTATCACCAACATGATGGGCAGGAAACGCTGGTTTACCCAAGACACGGACCAGCAGCTGGCGGCTGAGCCTCAACTCCAGGGAAATTTTCAGGACCCTTCCCCGCACGTGCTTTCTACAGAAGGGTTTGTGTGGTGTGTGGTGGAGTGTGTGTGGTGGGAGTGTGGGGTTTTGTGGTGTGTGTGGGGTGTGTGTGGCGTGTGTGGTGGCATGTGTGTGGTGTGAGAGCGGGGTGTGTGTGATGTGAGTGTGGGGTGTGTGGTGGTGTGAGTGTGGTGTGTGTGGTGTGTGTGGTGGCGTGTGTGTGGTGTGAGTGCGGGGTGTGTGGTGGTGTGTGTTTGGTGTGAATGTGGGGTTTTCTGGTATGTGTGGTGTGTGTTTTGAGTGTGTGGTGTGTGGTGTGTGTGGTGGCGTGTGTGTGGTGTGAGTGTGGAGTGTGTGTGGTGTGATTGCAGCGTGTGTGGTGGCGTGTGTGGGGTGTATGTGTGGGGTGTGGTGAAATGTGGTGTGTGTGGTGTGAATGTGGGGTGTGTGTGGTGGGGGGTCCCCGCTCGAGCTGTGAGGAACCGCCCACTTCCAGCCCCTGGGGGCACAAACCCGGGCGCACCCCGGATAGCGCCGCGTGGCCTCTGGGGGCCGCGAACGGCCTCTCCCGCCCGGCCGCCCCGCGAGCGCTCAGACGGGGTCCGGGGTCCGGGGTCCGGGGTCCGGGGTCCGGGGTCCGGGGTCCGGGCGGGGCGCGCACTGCCGCCCGCTGGATGGCGGGGGTGGGGATCAGCCCCAGCAAACCTCCCCGCTCCGCCAACGGCTCGAGCCTCCGCGGATGGACACAGGTCGGGGCGCACTGGGGCCTCGGGGCGCACTGGGGCCCCGGCGCGCCCCGCGCCCGCGAAGGAGGCAGCGGAGAGACCCGCTCAGCGGGAGGTCGCGCCGGCGCCCCAGGCCCGAGGCGAACCCGGAAAAGCCCCCGTTCCCCTCCGCCAGCCGCCCTGCCCCGCCCCCCGCGCCGCCCGCCGCCAGCTAGGGGGCGCCCCACCGCACCCCACTTCGGCTCGCCGCCCGCCCTCGCTCCCAGGAGCCCCCGCCGGCCCCGAGCGAGGGTGCCTCCGGCGGGAAGTCCCCCGGGCCCGGCGCGCCCCGGCCCCGAAAGACGGGGATCCCGCCGGGAGAGCCCCGGCCGGGCGCGCGGCCGCGGAGGGGGGTCGGGGCGCCTGGGGCGAGCGCGGTGGCCGCGCGCCCGGCGCGTGCTCAGCCGGGCCGTTCGGACGTTGAGGCCGAACCGAAAGCAAATGGCCCCGGCCCCCGAGGCCAGCGTCGCGCGAGGGCGGGAGCCCCACCGGGCGCGGCGCGGGGCGCTGAGAACTTCCCGCCTGCTCCGCGCGGCGCCGCCCCGCCCGGGCCCGGCCCGGCGCCCCGCCCCCCCCGCCCCCCGCCCCGCCCCCGCCCCGCCCCGCCCCGGCCCCTGACCCGCCCCGCCCCGCCCCGCCCCCGCCCACCGCCCCCGCCCCGCCCCGGCCCCTGACCCGCCCCGCCCCGCCCCCCGCCCCGCCCCACCCCCCGCCCCGGCCCCAGACCCGCTCCGCCCCGCCCCCCGCCCCGCCCCGCCCCACCCCCGCCCCCCGCCCCGCCCCGGCCCCTGACCCGCCCCGCCCCGCCCCCCGCCCCGCCCCACCCCCCGCCCCGGCCCCAGACCCGCCCCGCCCCCCGCCCCGCCCCGCCCCACCCCCGCCCCCCGCCCCGCCCCGGCCCCTGACCCGCCCCGCCCCGCCCCCCGCCCCGCCCCACCCCCCGCCCCGGCCCCAGACCCGCTCCGCCCCGCCCCCCGCCCCGCCCCGCCCCACCCCCGCCCCCCGCCCCGCCCCGGCCCCTGACCCGCCCCGCCCCCGCCCCGCCCCACCCCGCCCCGCCCCCCGCCCCGCCCCGCCGCCTCCCACGCCCCGCGCAGCGCGTCCTCCCCGCGCGCGCTGCGGGGGCTCGTGACCGGCCCAGGGCGCCCAGGGACGGGGCAGTCACGGTTCTGGGTCGCAAATAGCACCTTCACCCCCAGCACCGCTTGTGGCGTCAGGGGCGCCCAGGACGTCCCTGAGAGAAGGGGAACCCCGCCCCCCGCCCCCCGCCCCCCCCAGCAGACGCCCCGTCCCCCCCCCCCCCCCCCGCCCCAGCAGAACCGTCCGCGCCAGCGTCTCGCCCGGCCCGGCCCGCCCGGCGGGCTTCTCCCCGCGCCTCCCGCCCGCGCCGCGGCCCGCTTCCCTGGAGTCCCCCCCCGCGGCCCCTGTGCTCGGTGCCCCCAGCCCCTCGCCCCGGCGCCCCGAGGCCAGCGTCCAGCCGCGGTGGGTCCGTCTGCGCGGCCTGCGGAGCCGCATCGCGCGCCCCGAGCCCGGCCGCCCTCACCCGCCTCCGCCCCGCCGGCCGCTGGGCAGCGGCGAGACCTCCGGGGGCCCGGCGGCACCTGACCACGGCCTCCCCGAGGGCCAGGGCCGGGCCGGCCGCGCTCGCCGGGGCAGCCGTGCGGCCCCCTGGGCCCGGGCGTGGGGCGGCGGCGCAGGGCCCGGGCGGGGCACCCGCAGAGCTCCCCAGGGCCAGCGTCCCCCCCCCTCTGGCCGACCCTTCGCCTCCTCTTCACACGAGGCCCGCGGGGGGGCCCGCCCAGCCCCGCCAGGGCCCCGGGACGGTCCTCGTCACACAGCTCCACGCCAAGGCCTCCAGCCTGGGGTGCGCGCGGTCCCCAGGATGCCTGTCCTCCGAGCTTTGGGGAAAACGTGTGTGAATTGATCCACTCCCCCCTTCTAGCCCTAAGAAAACAGAGGCTGAGATCAGCCCCGCGGGGTCAAGACCCCATCACAGCTGCCAGAGGGAGCCCCGAGGTCACCGGGGCAGCGGGTGAGAGGCTCCCCGCGTCGGGTGGAAAAGGCAAATGAAGACGGTAGGGGTGCAGATGCCAGGCACTGGGCCCAGCCCTCGGGGCTGCTGTTCTGAGTGGGGGCAGAAGAGACCCCGCCTCTTCTCGGACCCCCTCCAACCAAGCTAGGTCTCGAAGCAACGGGCCGCGGGTCCAGCACGCCGAGCCCCTCCCCGTGGAAAAAGAATCAAAGCCTGATGCAGTGGCACCCCCACAGCCCACAGCTCCCCCCAGCCTGCACACAGCATGAGCCCCCCTACCCCCATGCATGCAGCACGAGCCCCCCACTCCCCTGCATGCAGCACAAGCCCCCCTCTTGTGTGCAGCACGAGCCCCCCACTCCCCTGCATGCAGCACAAGCCCCCCTCTTGTGTGCAGCATGAGCCCCCCACCTGCACGCAGCAGGAGCCCCTCCTCCCCCCCCACCCCCTGCGCCTGCACATAGCAGCACAAGGGCCTTGGCACACACATGTGGCTTCGGGCGGACAGCCGATGGGTTCTGTCTCAGGACCGTCCTCCTGGGGTGCCTCCTTTCCACCTTATGGCTCCCCTGCACATTGACTTCAGCCCGAAGAGGTGCCCCTGCCCTCACTGGGGTCCTGCGCTTTGGAGGAAGTGGCCCCCACGTGCACTTCCTGCTCCTGGCTGCCTCGGGCCGTGCTCGTGCTCGTGCTCGTGCTCGTGGGGGGAGGCTGCAAAGGTTTCCAAGGCCCCGTCCGTGTCCACTGTGACCCCAAGGCAGCCTGTGACGGCGCCCACAAACCCACCTGGCTCCCACAGCCCACCCGTCGGGCCATCCTGTCCCCACACAGCCCAGCGCAGCCTGTCCTGCATGTGGGCCTGGGAGGGATCACAGCTTCCTCAGTAAAGCTGCTGGTCCCTGGGGACGGCACAGCCTCCTGGCCAGTGGGCCGCACGGTTCGTGGGCCGCGTGTCCCAAAGGGAGGCCGGAAGCCAGGCTACAGCGCCCCTGCCCACAGCCAACACGGCCCTGGCAATCGCAAGGGCCAGGTTCCACGCCTCAGCTGGGGCCGTTGTAGTGCAGAACAGACCTCGAGGGGGGACCAGGAGGCTCTGGCCCCCGCTAGGTGTGTGTGTGGGGAGGGGGGTCTGCAAGTCTTTTGTCAGTTCACCAATTCTGCGAAGGCTGCATCCAACACCAGCGCAGCCCCCGGCCGGGCTGTGACCTCCGTGCTGAGAAGCCCGTTGGCACGGCAGTGACAGACGTCAGCCCCACGGCGCTTTAAAGCAAGGTGTTCAGTGTGAGTGGAAGTGCACATGGGGGTACCCTGGGTGGGCGCCTGGGTGGGGGCAGCACAGACATGGGGGAGTTGCTCTCTGCGTGATCGGAACACAGAACCTGCTGAAGGCGCAGGATCCCTGACTGACCCATTTGCACCATCGGCTTCCTGCTCCGGGTGCCCAACCCACACCACTCTTCCCTGCCCGGGTTCCTGGATGTCCGTGCATGGGGGTGAGCGAACAGGAAGCAGCCCAGCCTGGGGCCATGTTCAGATGGTACGAAAGCCTCTTGTGCCAGCCCAGCCCCTGCCCAGCCCCTGCCCAGCACAGCCCAGCCCCTGCCCTGGCCCAGGCTCTGCCCAGCCCCAGCCCAGCCCTTTCTGGCTGTCACAGCATCCGAGCCGGCGGCCTCCCGAGCAGTGGGGGCCTGTGCTGTTCCTGTCCGGCGACCCATCCTGGCCTCCCGCCTCGGCCACGCCTTCGCACAACCCCTCCTGGTGCAGGTCCAGGTCCAGACGCCCCTCCTTGTACCGGCCCCAGTCCCACGCCCCAGCCCACCCTGCTCCGAACCAACACGGCCTGCAAGACTGGGCCTGAATAAGGCCAAGCGTCAGAACCGCGATGTGAACGGGTGGGGGGGGGGGTGGGCAAGGCTGCCCTGCAGGGGTCCCCACCCCACACCAATGCCTTTGCCTAAAGCCGGTCCAGCCGGGCCTCCCCTGCCAGCCGGTGGCAGCGCGAGCACCGCGGGGCCCTGAGTCCAGCCACCGTTCCTCTGGTCTCTTGGTCCTTAACCTGCTGGGCCTCTGTCCCTGCGTCCATCCGCGGGATGCGCTCGCCCGGGCTCCAGGCAGGCGTGGGGCTGGGGGTCACTCCCGCAAGGCCCCACCTGAGGCTATGGCGGAAGGAGAAGGCCCGAGAGGCGGCCCCACCCGGCCTGCTGCGCGCTGGAGGCCCCTCCTGCCCACACAGCTGGACGCTCCAGCCGAGAGCGCACGTGGACACAGGCGCAGGGACCGGACAAGCGCAGAGCATCACGTGTATGCAAGTGTACTACACACACACATGCCCACACACACACACACCACAAACGCACATGCACACACCACACACACATGCCACACACGCCAAACACATACACATGTGCACGTATGCCACACGCCACACATGTGCACACATGCCACATGCCACATATGTGCACGCGCCACACACGGGCACACACACCGCACACATGCACACATGCCACACAGGCACACACACTTCCACACGCCACACACACACCACACATACCACACATGCCACACAGGCACACACGCCACACGCCACTAAACCGTCAGATCCAACACAAGCAGCTGTGGAGCCTCCGGGGAGCTGCCTGCAGGTCCCGCCAGTGGCCACACGGGGGCGCCAGAGGACAGCAGGGGGCGCCCCCCCCACCCGCGGGGGAGAGGGGGAGGGGAGGGGGGAGGGCCAGGAGCTGGAGATGAGGGGAGAGCGGTGGGCAGTGGGGTGAGCGAGAGGGGGCAACTGCAGGGTCTGAATGGCTGGGGGACCCCAGGGCGCCCCATGGCCCCTACCTCCTCCCCGCGACAGGGTTCAGTGCGGTGCAACAGAGGAGCCACAGGCTGCAGACCCAGCACAGCCCCAGCCCGCAAGCCCCAGGAGGTGGGTGGGCAGGGTGCCCCTGGTCCCTGCTGGGAGGAGCCGGAGCCTGGAGGTCGGGACCCCGCAGCCTGCCCAGCCCGCTCAGGGCAGAGGACCTCCCGGCCCTGCAGCTCCGCTGACCTCGGCACCAGGGACCTTGGGCAGAGGGTCTAGGAGCACCGGATCTTTGCAGCCTGCAGCGTGGGACTGGAAGCCACGGGAAGGGGTGCGGCTGAGGGGTGCGAAGACTGCCCCCACGGCCTGTCTGCCTGCTGGGCTGGCCGGTGCCCCTCCACCTAAAGGCCAAGCAGGGGCCCACGACTCAGAGCCCCCTCCCTATACCTGCCCTTGGAGGGCCAAGGGGGTTGAAATCACCTGCTGGCCCCCACAGGGGCAGGGAGAGCTCACCCCTCTGCCTGTCAGCTCAGAGCCCCCCACACAGCCTGCGGGGCCGGGCGACCTAGGGGAGTCCCCAGGGCCCCCACCCCACTTGAGGGAAGAGGAGGGAGGTGGCTCAGGGCGAATCCCAGACCTGCCAGGCACCCGGGTGGGCACAGCCCTGTGAGCGGTCCCGAGGCACCAGGACTGACCGCGACCTGCCATCCAGCAGAGCAGTGGCCGTGGCTGCAACTCAAGTGTGAAGGTCACCAGGCCAGGCCTCAAGCACAGACTCAACTCTGGGTCATTAGGAGACCAAAGAGGTGTGGGGGACATGAGCCCCTTCGTGACTCACCGTGGCCAGTGCCTGGGCACCTCCAGGCCAGGATGGAGGCGACGCCACAGCAGACACCATGTTCCCAAGAAGGAGGGTGGAGACCCGGGCTCCCGAGACCCTCTCGTGACCAGGCTGTGGGCCCGAGCCCAGAGCCTGCCCCTTCGTGTCAGAGGCACCCCTCCCAAGCAGGTCCTCACAGTCAGGGCTGGCCTGGGACAGAGGGTGCCCCCAGTGCCGGGGGGGGGACACGAGGCAGACGAGGCTGGCCCGTGTAGACAGTGTCAGAGGCTCTGGACTTCCTCCCAGAGTCCCCAAGGTGGAGGAGGCGCCTTGGGCAGGCCTCGGTGTTGGAGGGCCCCCAGATGCTGCGTCCACAGCAGGGGACTGGATCCTAGTGTAGACCCTGGTGTTCCCTCCTCCACCCTGATCACCTGCACCCACAGGAGCCTGTCCACTGTCACCAGCACCCCATGGCCCTGTGGGAGCCAGGCAGCCTGCAGGGCAGAACCTGAGGAGCTGCCCAGGCTCAGCTGGTGCTGAGGAAGGACGCCTCCTAGCTCCTCCCGGCAAGGCTCTGGCCCCGGGAGCCTCTCCACACCACTGCTGCCCACAGAGTCCCTGCAGGGGGAGCAGACATGCGTGCAAGCCAGTGGGGGAGGCTTCGCACAACAAAGCAGCTGCAGGTGAAACCAGGCTGTGGCGGCTGTCGGGGCAGCTGGGCTTTGAACTGCTGGAAAAGATGAGAGCTGGGGGCCTCCCCGGTGGCGCAGCGGTTGAGCGCTGGGCTGAGAAGCTGCCCGCGGCCTCTCTGGCACCGGCTTGATCCCCGGCTGCTCCCCGGCCACCGGAGGAGGGTCCCGCATGGCGCGCAGACCTCTCCTGCCGCCCGCTGCTCCCCTCAGCAGTGTCCTTCGTCAGTCTGCCTGTTCTGTGCCCCGCTCTGGCTCTGGTGAGTCCTCTCACCCTCCCGCGTTTCTCACTGTACCCAGTGCTTGGATAAATAAATAAATAAATCTTTAAAAAAAAAAAAAAGATGAGAGCTGGGGAGACGCGGGGTGCAGGAGACCCCACTCCCACCCCCGACGCGCAGCCAGTCCTGTGTGCTGGAGTCACCTTTATTTCATTGGATGAACACGCACACACAGAAAGGCCTGGAACACGCACGACGGCTCAGCGGGCCGGCGCGGGGACACCCGGGAAGCACGCTCACGGCGAGGCGGACACGAGGCAGGACGCAGAAGCAGGACAGACCTCCGCAGGCAGGCTGGGGGGCTGCGAGGGGGGCTGCGCGGGCCGGCGGCGCGGGCTGGGGCGGCCCCTGGGGCGGGGCCGGCTCAGAAGCGCTGGGGCGTGTCGGGGCTGACCTTGTGCAGGTAGATCACCCAGAGGATGAAGAGGATCATGGACACCCAGATCCACGTCTCCTCGCAGGCGTCGGAGCGCGGCCCGCAGCAGCCCGGCCCGCAGCAGAAGTCCTCGCGGTGGAAGCCGGGGCCCGCGCGGTGGGACCGCGACCGGGGCCGCCTCCGCTTGCGGTAGTAGCGAGCGACCAGGGCCTCGGCCAGGGGGCCCCTGCGCTTGATGACGTCGAAGACCAGGAAGGGGAGGGTGATGGAGCCCTTGCTCATGGACACGGGGTCGTCCCTGGCGGCCGCGCCCCGCGCGCGCGCCCCCTTGGCACGGCCGGTCATGATGTCCTGGCCATTCACGTCGTCAGTGAAGATGAAGGGGAAGGTGATGGCGCCCTCGGCGTCGCTGAAGGGATCCTTGCCGGTGAGGATGGTGGCCAGGGACAGGGGGAAGGTGATGGAACCCTCCCCGTTGTCCATGAGGCCGATGATGTAGGACACGGGCAGGGCTTCACTGGCTGGGGTGGACATGGCCCCCCGGCCTTTGAAGATGAAGCCCCTGACCTCGAAGGGCTTGGCGTTGAGGAGGATGCCCTTGCCCCGGAAGACGGGCTCCTTGATGCTGATCGGGAGGCCTCGGCCCCGCGGCGCGGCCATGGACTTGGCGGGCAGGTAGATGGAGCCCTGGCCGATGGGGAGCAGGCCCCCCGGGCCCACCGTGAGGCCGTAGTCGCGCGGCCCCTGGAGCCTGGCCGCACCCACCAGGGAGAAGGGGATGGTGACCACGTCATCCTCGCTGAAGAAGGTGCTGCTCTTGGCCAGCGGGCTCCGGATGAAGTCAGACACGGAGAAGGGGATGGGGAGGGAGTTGGGGGCGCCGCCCCGGGCCCGCTCCACCACCGGGCCGCTGCTGAGGCTGAGCAGCTGCTGGCCAGAGGCAAGGGCCGCCCAGCCGCCGTCGCTGTACAGCGTGTACCTGCCCTTGATGGTGCCGGGCGTCTCGGCCTCGGGGCCCCAGGCGGGGTCCAGGGGCTTCTGGAAGAAGCAGACGCCCAGGTCGCAGGCCTGACAGCGCTCCCCGAAGCAGACCTCGGGGCACTGGTCTGCGCTGAGGCCCTCGCGGTAGCAGCGCTGCAGGATGAAGAGCACCAGCTTGCTGAGGAAGAGCCGCACGTTGAGCAGGCTCACCTGGCACTGGGCGGCTGCCTCGGCCGGGCACAGCCGGCACTGCTGGCCCCAGACGCGCATCTTCACCAGCCCCAGCCGGCTGGCTGGGTCCCACCACAGGTGGAAGAGGATGTGCACGTGCGCTGAGGACCAGCCCCACTGGCAGCGGCCACACTGCAGCCTGGGGAAAGAGGTGGGGTGAGCGGGGCAGGGCGAGCGGAGCGGGTGGGGGGGGCGGCCACCTGGGAAGCAAGCGCGTGGTGGGGCGGGCCCCATGGCCGTCTGGGAGCTGTTGGTGACTTGGGGCTTCGTTGTCTTGAGCAAGTGTCACCCAGAACCAGAGACAGTCCGGTCCCGGCGAGGGAGGAAAGCAGCCTCAAAGGCCAGCAAGTGGGTGCTTAGAGGCCAGACAGGGGCCCTGAGGGAGGGGCCCCACGGGGTAGGTGCAGGGGGTGGCGGGGGGAGGCGGC
Source organism: Talpa europaea (assembly GCF_964194135.1). Taxonomy (NCBI): domain Eukaryota; kingdom Metazoa; phylum Chordata; class Mammalia; order Eulipotyphla; family Talpidae; genus Talpa; species Talpa europaea. Next base: position 158,687,290 of record NC_140073.1, on the reverse strand, counting down.
AGGTGCAGGGAGGGCCGCAGGAGAGTCCGCAGTCTGCGCAGGACCCCCTGGAAGCAGGTCCCTCCTGGAGCCAGCTGGGGGCCGCTGTCCCGGGCCACATGGTGGCCTCTGGCCAAGAAACTTGGGCCGAGACACGTGTGCTGTTGGTGTGCGCACGGCTCCCGGGTCGCGCCCTAGTGCCCGCCACTCCATGGTGCTGGCCACCCTGCCCTGCGCTCGGCTGCAGCCCCAGGCCCGAGCAGCACCCACAGTTGCTGGCCTCCACCGACTTCAGGTAGACCCTCCCACAGCCGGGCAGCCGTGTGCAGAGCAAGCCTGTCCCCAAGGCTGAGGCCTGAGTCTGACCACTGGACCGGCTGTGGTCCTGGCCAGCCTCCAGTGCAGGCCGACTGAGGGCCACGCCCAGCTACCAGAGCAGCATCCACCCCACACCAGGCCCCCCGGTGGCGGATGGGAGGGCTGTGGCGTCATGCCAAAGGGCAACTGCCCACCACCCCCGCTGGGAGAGTGGGTGGAGGGACACCGTCGCCATGACAACAAAAAGCAAAGCTCATGGATGACCAGGGCCATTAGGCTTCCCGGCCAAGCCCCTCTGCCCTCCACCCAGCTGGACAGCTCCCCTCTCTGGGACCCAGTGCCCCCCACCCTGTGCTCCCAGCTCCCCAGGGCCCCTCGGCCCCCTCAGCAGCGCGGGCCTGGCAGTGGCCAGTTCTCGTCGCCATAGAAACTAGGAGATGCCGCAGTGAACGAACAAAGCCCTTGGTGTGGGGGCGGGTGCGCCTCACCCCACTGACCCCCCCAGCTGGGCTGCAGGGGGTCAACTCTGCCAGGCAGGGTCTCTGCTGAAAGGACTCAAAAGCCATGGCCCCCCGGCACCCCACTTCCCAGAAGGAAAGACAGCACCCAGTCCACCACCTGTTGGGGGATGAGACCAGACCAGGGCCTGCCCCATTGCCACCCCCCGCGGCCCAGCCAACCACACCACAGCCAGACTGCACCTGGGGGAGGGCTGGGGGAGAGTTGGGCAGCCCCCCCGTGACCCCCCGGGCCCAGCAGCCCCCACCCACAGCCGCACCTCGAGAGCCCCCTGAGCCGGTACTGGTAGCCAGTGCTGTCCAAGTGCCCTGCAGCCAGGTCATCCTCAGCCAGCAGCTCCCAGGTGTCCTGGGGCTTCCTCTTGGCCATCAGCTGGGCCAGGGTGCGGGCCCACAGGTCCACCCCGTCCATGCTGGCGCAGTGCGGTCTGACAGCCGGCTCCGGACGCCAAGGAGGCAAGCGCCCCTGCCGCCAGCCAATCGCCACCTTGGCAACAGCCCGTCTCCATGGCAACCGGGGCTGTCTGGGAGAGCTAGAAACGGGTCTTTTCCCCTTGGCCTTTTGAACATTTTTCATTACGCAAGCAACACATTTACGTTTTTAAGAAAAATTAGAAAGACAAAAAAGAAGAGACGGTGCAATAAAAAGGCCCAGATCATCCCTGCGGACGGCGGCGTGCCAAGGAGCGTGTCCCTTATCAGCACCAGAGGAGCCCAGCGAGGCCCGCCGTGCCCCCCGCAGGACCGGCTGCCCTGCCGGGCTGCTCCTGCCGCTGGTCCCCTAGAGCGCCTGCTGTGGCGAGTGGCCAGGGTTTCATTGTTCTCAAACTTCTGTGGAGGAGAGCCCGTTCCCGGAACAGCACAGGACTGCCGGAGTCGTCCAGCCTTGGGCAGCACCACAGAGCCGGTCCCGGGGGCTGTCCGCGCCCCCCAGTCACACACACCTCCCAGCGCCACTTGCACCCTGAGCTCCCCAAGGGTGCTCGGCCCTGCTGCCCTCACTCCCGGGAGAGAGCTGGTGGCGTGGGGTGGGTGCCGCTGCCTCTGGGGCTGGTCGTGGACTGCACCCCCCCCCCCCGCCATGCCGGCAGCAGTCAGGTGAAGCAACAAGTGAAATGACGGCCAGATGCCAGGAAGCACAGGAGCCGAGGCAGCCTCAGGAGGCCACGGCGTGTGGGTGGTCATGCCCAGTCTCACCCCCAGTGGCTCCACAGCCTGCGGTCCCCAAGACCTGCAGGCAGCTCAGCATACAGAGGCCGGTGCCCCGCCCCAAAGGTGGGGAGGGAGCAGTCCTCAGGGTCCCCCTCTCCAAGACAGAGCCGTGACCAAGCCACACCCTCTTCCCAAATGGGGACCTGACAGAACCAGGGCTACGGGCACCCCCTCGCCCCCCAGGCCGATGCCACAGGGACTGGCTGGCTGCTGTCCCCGCTGAAGCCGGCCGACAGCCCTCTCCAGGCTCTGGAGCCACTGCCTACCTGGAGCAGCGCCCCTGCACCCCACAGCCTGCACCCCCACATCCCCCACCGGGCCTGATCCTGGCCCATCTCTCCCTTTCCCTGACTGGCTGGTGTTCGTCGACCCGTCCTCATCCTACCTGACCTGATGCCGCTGTTTCTAGCCCTTGGGTGGTGGCCCCAGAATTCCCACCTGCCAGCACAGTGTCCACTCGCCTCTGCTCGCTGAGCATGCTGCCTCTGCCGCCGCACAGGCCACCAGCCCCCTCGTCCCTGCCATCTGCCCTCATCTGCGTCCAGGTGCAGCCAACCCACCAGCCAGGCCTTGCCTGTGCTCCTCACTCCTGGCTCTGTGGGTCTGACATGTGCCGAGTGAGCACTGCACTGGGGTCTGTTCTGGAGGATTCCATAAGGTGGGACAGGGGAGGTCGAGCTCCAGTTCTCGTCTCCACCCCCAGCGGGAGACAACGGCCATCCATGGGCAGCCCCAGGCCTCGAGCCGCCTCTGGCCTGCCAGCCTCTAGGGGCCTTTCCAGAGGGAAGTCAAGCTGCAGCCACTGTTGAAGACCTCGTTTCCTGCTTTGTCGGTGGCCATGGACGGCCCCGGACACGCAGCAGCTGTGGGAGCAGGCGGCCTTTCCGTCTCTTGTTATTTGGGAAATGCGGCATTTTCAGGCTCTCGCAAGCGTGACGTCACTCGCACGTGGGAACGGCTTCCAGCACGAGACAAGAGACCACAGCGCGGCAAGGGGAGGACGGGCAGGACGGGGGGACGGGGCAGGACGGGGAGGACAGGGCAGGACGGGGGAGGATGGAGAGGAAGGGCAGGACGGGGAGGACGGGCTGGTGCTCACCGTGGGGCAGGAGCTGCTCCGCCATCTTGGAAGAGGCCTAACCGTCCTCAAACACAGAGAAACAGACTCACCAAAGGGCCCACAGCCCCTCTGGGCTCCTGCCTGAAAAGCAGGGCAGCTGCAGCGCGGCCAGCGGCGCCCACAGCGTGTGGGGCCAGAGCAAGGGCAGGGCATGGGCCGGCCACCCACACAGGAGCGGTCAGCCGCCAAAGGGCGAGGTTTTGCCAATTGTGCAGAATGGAAGGAGGTTGTAGGAAATGAGATAAATTACGAAGACGATGCTTATTGGATGATTCACCTGCCTGCGCGGCAAGGGAGGGCGCGAAATGGACAAAGGGACCCCAGGAAACGAGAAATGAGCGAGCAGACCAGGACACCCTGAGGGCAGCACAGGGGGCCACGGAGGAGGCCCAGGGAGGGTGGAGCAGAAGCAGGAAGGAAAGCCCTTTAGAATGTACATGCGCGTCTGGGCTCCTGGGCCACCCGGGAAGCCTGGACAGGAGAGCCCCGGCCAACGGCAGGTCTCTTCTCGCATGTATGACAGACGGTGGAAATATTTCCTTCACGTTTCTAAAATTTGGTTCTTAAACTGGGCAAATAAATTAACCGCTCTTTTTCAGCTTCTGGGAAATGCTTCAAAAACAGGATAGAACAGAAAGTTTTTATTTGCAAACTATTAACCATTTCCTGCTCTAACCTCAGAAGCAGCTGTGAATCTCCTGCCATCTGCTGCCTGTCCCAGGTCCGCTGGCGCGGACACATCGCCCGCTGCAGTTTCGGGGATTCCTCTGCTTCCGGGCCCCGCTGCCCTGCCCGCGAATGGAAACCTCCCACGCGAGTCTGGGCGCTGCCTCGCCGAGGGCCCCTGTCACCCTTTCCATCCGCACACCGGCGCCCCACGCCGCCTTCCCGAGCCCCTGCTCCAGGGCGCAGACACCGCTCTGCCTGGGCGCCTGCCTCGCCTGCCTCGGCGGCCATTCCCAAAGGCTGCAAGTGGCTTCACTTGGTCCCGCAGGAAATGGGTGGGGAGCCAGCTTCACCCACAAGAAGGAGCGGCCGGACCCACAGGCCAGGCAGCCCGCGCCCCCTCGCCCAGCCCTGGGCGGGCCTGGTGCACGAGAGCGCGGCCTCACACACACTAGCGCTCCCTCAGGGCCCGGCATGCACACCGGCCAACGTCCACAACGCTGCCACGGACAGCCCGAGAACACCCGTCCCTCTGTGCCCCCTGGGAGGACAGGGCGGGGGCCAGGCGGCCGCGGGGCAGGCAGTGGGGCCCTGCGTGGTGGAAAGCCTGTCTGGGCACAGGTGGAGGACACAGGCCACCCCAGGGCTGAACTGGCACAGCCCCCCCCAACCCCACACACACCTGGGACAGGGAGCCTGCAGGTTCGAGGCTGCCCCCCAAGCCAGAGTGTCCTGGACAGAAACCAGACAGGGCAGGGGCCTCAGCGGGGCAGACCCGCAGGGACCTCCAGGCCACACCCTCCTGTGGATGCAGGAATGTGAGGGGACCGGAGCATCGGTGTCCAGCAGCCCCCCCATACCCCCACCCCCATGCACCATCCCGGGGACCCCTCGGGTGCGAGGCCCGTCCCAGGGCAACCGCCCCCGGACTCGCTCCTGCGCAGCGTGCGCCCCCGCTGGCTGCCACATTTGAAGGTTTGATGCGCTTTTTCCACCGGCGGGTCCTTTAATGTCCCTCCACGCTCAGCGCAGCTGCGGTTTCTGTCTCGGCTGCAACCTCAGGGCTCGTCAGTAATATCAGCACTTTCAGCTTTCCTGTTTGCCGTCGGCCCGAGGCGGCGAAATCAGTGAATAACCCATCGTTTCACCCACGTCCGGCCACCTGACCCCCGCCCTGAGCGGGCTCCTGAGAAGCCGGGGCAGCAAGTGGCCACGAGTGCCGCCCTGCACCCCGAGGTGCCATACCCCGGGGGTGCAGGCCCCCAGCCCCCTTCAAGAGGGGAGGGGCTGTGGGAAATGCCCAGCCCCGGAGCACCCAGCGGCCCCCTGGGGCAGGGGTGGTGGGCGGCTCCCACAGAGGTTGGCCAGGCACTTGCGGGCTGTGGTGGAGCCCGAAGGCACTGAGGGGAGGTGGGGAGACGCGGGGCCCCCTCTCTGCAGCCTCGAGCTGAGCCCAGAGCGGGAGGCGAGCGCCCTGCACCCGTCCACCTCCTCTACCCACTATCTCTACATCTCCCCGACCTCCCCGTTTCCACCGCTGTGCTGTCCCGCTCGCCCTCTCATCCCGCCTCTCCGCTCTCCCCACACTCGAGGAGGAAGAGGAGGCGGGGCTGGGGCGGGCCCTCTGCCCTGACCCGGGAAGTTTTCTTTGCTCGTCACCTCTGGCTGCTCGAAGAAGGGACTCGGGCGGCGGGCACTGGGGCATGGGGGCCCCGCGGGCGCTCAGGCCACTGGTCTGGGCCGTGCTGCAGCTGGGCTGGCCGCCAGGATGGCTCCTAGGTAGGTGGGGTCTGGGGAGCAGGAGGGCCTGGGAGCTGTGCGGCTCTGGGCAGGTGACATGCCCTCTCTGAGCTCCGCTCCACCTGCCCGCTCACCTGGCGGGAGTCCCGCCGCGAGGCAGGCAGGTGTGTCCAGCCCGTCCATGCAAGGGCGGGCAGAGCTGCGCCCCTTTCTGTGGGATGGGAGGGCCGGGCTGGCCCCAAGACTGTCCACAGTGTGGACTGTCTACTGGGGGCCAACAGATCCTGTCAGAGTCTGAGGGCTGGGGCAAGGAACCCCACGAGGGGCTCCCCATGCCCGTGGCCACTATGCCCGCTGGCACCTCACAGACCACCCATCAAAAGGACCAGGAGGCGGACATCTCCGCCCAGGGCCCGTCCTCTAGGCCTTGCTGGGCTTGGGCAGTGTCAGCCATTGCCAGGACCAGAGAGGTTGGGTGTGTGTCCACGGGCCTCGGGGTCCTGGGCCACTGAGAATGTCCAGGCAGCAGCCCTGCCCCCTAGCAAGGCCGTTCTCCAGGCTCTCTGGCTGCACCGCACTAGTTTGCATGGGTACGGGACTCAGTTCCCCTTCTGTGGGGTTTTTCCCCCAGGCTCTTCCTCACCCCTGATGTTCCTCAGCCCCTGTCCTGGGGAGCAAGCAGGCAGGAGCCATGCCGGGGCTGCTGGGGCCTGGGCAGGGGGGCCAGTGGGACATCCGGGGTTCTGGGAGGGCGCCCGGGGCCCTGCACAGCCCTCGGCACGTTTTTCAAAGCCAGGTTTGTCTCATCGGTTTTGATTTGTGATCTGAGGAGCCCATTGTGGATTTGTGATCTGAGGAGCCCATTTGGAGCCCAGGGTGAGGTCACCCCCAGGCGCTGGGCTAGGCCTTCCGCAAACACCCCCACTGGCCAGGTCTGGGGGTGCACGCAGCGCTTCTCAGGGCTTCTGCCCAATGCAGACCCTCCTCCTTCCTGGCTCAGGGGGCGCACCTGCCCCCTTACCTAAGACCTCCTGACACCTCCCGGCGCCTCTGATCCTGGCCCATCTCCCCAGGGGCGCCCAGGTGTGCGAGGTCCACCCTCAGGGGTCCCTCGTAGGGGGCCTTGGGGACCCCACAGCAGCAAAAGCAGCAAAAGGCCCTCCCTTGGAGACAGCAGAGGCTGTGGGTCGTTGGGCCCCGGCACCTGCCGGATGGGTCCAGCACCACTTATGGACAGAACCGCACACTAGGGAGTGGCTGCCGGAGCGGCTGCAGGCCCCACTCACCTGGCCCAGCCGGGCTGCCCAGACCCCTCTGATCTCCCGGGCCCAGTGGGCAGCCCCTCACCAACCCGTCCCCAACAGGACAAAGCTCACGTCCCTCCCGACCTGCCCCCTTCGAGCACCAGGAAAATGGCTGTGGGGACAGAGAAGGGCCGCCACGCCCATGCTTCCCCGGCCTGCGAGGGGCGCCTGGGCTCCCACTCAAGAACACCCACCTTCATCCTGCACCCCGGCCAGGGCACCCAGGACCCTAGGGTGTATCAGCAATTGGGGCATTTGAGAGCACAGCCAGGAGCATGGTGGCCCCAAGGGCACCAGAGGCAGCAATCGAGGGGCCCGGGGCCGGGAGGGACGGGGGGGGAGGGGCCGTGGCTGCCAGGACAGCCGGCTGCCCGCAGGGCAGGGTCTTTGGGGGGCTTGGCAGGCAGGGCTGGCGGCAGCGTGGACTTGGGAGGGTGGAAGAGCCATTTGGGGTGGTGCTGTCTGGACTGGAGAGGGTGCCTAGGTGCTGGGGGGAGGGTGGGCAGAAGCAGCCGCGGGTCAGTGTGCCCCTGAGCTGGTCCAGCAAGAGGGTCAGCCAGGCTGCCGGCCGCATGGCACCGCCGTGGGCCCCCAGGAGCAGCGAGGGCCTGGCGGGTCTTGCTGAGGGGTCCCCCACTGCCCTGAACCCCAGCTGGCTCACAGGTGACCACCTCATGTCCAGCCGGCTCCAGCGCCTGTGTGGGGAGCTGCGGGCGTGTCGGGGGCCTTGGTGGGTGACCTGCGTGTGTGAGTGTGGGTGTGTGTGGGGAGGTGGGCCCTGGCTGGGGGTGTGGGGGCGTCCCTGCAGGCCCAGCAGCAGGACATCCCACCTGTCCCTCCTTGGGGGCCCTGGGCGCCAACTGCCCAGAAGTCCTGACCCCAAGTCTTAGGAAAGACATGGAGGGCCCACCCTGACCCGGCCGGGACTGCCCATGGGGGCTGAGCCCCAGCTCTGAGTTTGTCCTGCGATGGACAAACTAGCTGGGCTCTCCGTGGGACCCCGGCCCAGTCAGCCCCGCGTCAGGGTCCCCAGGTCCCACTCTGGCCCGTGTCGGGGTCCCCACTCTGCTGGAACAGGGAGGAGAACACCAGGCAGGGACTGGCATGGCCAAGGGCGCAGGGGCAGGGGGCCTGCGGATGGGTCACTCAGCACATTCTCTGTCCACCCCCAGGCACCCCTGAGGGGCCCTGCAGCCCCCCCACCTTCTCCCCAGCCAGGCTCTCGGTGCCCGAGGGGGACAACGCCTCCTTCACCTGCAGCCTGCCCTGCACCCCCCAGCACCTGCTGCTCAACTGGTACCGCCTGGGCCCCGGCAACCGGAGCACCAAGCTGGCCGCCTTCCCTGAGGACCAGAGCCACCCGGGCCGGGACTGGCGCTTCAGTGTCACGCAGCTGCCCAGCGGCCGGGACTTCCACATGAGCCTTGTGGGCGCACAGGCCAGCGACAGCGGCGTCTACATCTGCGGGGCCATCTACCTGCCCCCCCAAACGCGGATCACAGAGAGCCCCGCCATTGAGCTCACCGTGACCGGTGGGCTGGGGCCCGGGCGGGGAGCACGCAGGGGAGCCCCGGGCAGTGAGTCCCCAGAACAGGGGAGCCCCAGGCGGGGGGCGGGCGGGGCTCCCCAGGCTGTGTGCAGGACTCTGTCCCCTGCCCCTTGAGGCTGGGCGCCCCACAGACACCCCTGTCCTGGTGGAGGGCACTGGCTAAGGGGGACAGGGGGCTTGCTGGGAGCTGCCAGCTGGGAGGGAGGCCCTAGGGACACAGAACAGGAGGGGACAGGACCCCAACTCCTCGCCCCCAAGTCCTGACCCTGAGCCCCAGCCTCTGCCTCCAGAGAGAGTCCCCCAGCTGCCCACCGAGCACCCCAGCCCCACGCCCAAGCCCGCCGGCCTGCCGCAGAGTCTGGTGGTCAGCGTCGCCGTTGTGCTGGCGGCCGTCCTGCTGCTGCTGCTGCTGCTGCTGGCCTGGGGCCTGGCCGGCGCCATCCCCGGAGGCCTGCGAGGTAAGGCCTGTGGGCCCGCCCTGCCCCATCCCCCAGGTCCCTGCCCTCCCTGCCGCCCAACCGTGAGGACACCCAGGAAGGGCAGGCCTGGGTCCCTCAGGGGCCCGTCCCAGCCATCCACCCGGTGCTCCGGGAGGGCATGGGGCGGGGGCTGGGGGAGGGTGTGCGGGGCACGGCAGGGACACTGGTCCGGCATGAAGCGGAACCTCGGGCTGAGCCGCCCTGCGCCGGCCCCGCCGCCAGCGGCACCCCGGCCACATGTGAAGGCGCGTGTGGTCACACCACAGCCACAGCGGCCCAGCCTGTGGGCGCGCAGGTGCAGCAGGGGCCTGGTGAGGCAGGTCCCCTTTCCACTGCCCTGGGGTGGGGCTAGGAGGGAGGGCCAGCGTCCTGGCGCCCCAGGGGCCCAAGGGCTGGCCCCCATGCCAGCGGCTCCAGGTCGCAGTCTTGGGGAAGGCACCAAGTGCGGGCGCGGACAGAGAGCAGAGGACAAGGCCAACTGGCCAGCTGCGGCAGCCTCGCCCCGCTGGGCCGGGCCCTGGGGGTCTGCTGCATCTGTGCTGGCCAGCGTGGACACCCACCTGCCATCTCCACACTGCTTTCATGGACACGCGGCCCCTGCACTGCCCGGGAGGGGTGGGGCTGGGGGCTGCTCCGAGCAGGCAGCCAGGCCCCACTCAGGTCAGCTGCAGCCCAAGCAGGACACGCAGAAGAAAGGGACTTGTGGAGGCGGGCGGGGGGCCCGGCACCACCCTGATTGCTCGCGTGCTTTCCGCAGGGGCCTGCGCCAGCCGGAGCCAGGATGCAGCTCTGGTGAGTGCCCGCTCCTGGGCCTGAGCCGCGGGGGCAGGCTCCCTCTGCCCAGCAGCCAGTGGCGCCAGGAGAGCTGCCTGTGCCGTGCCTGGGAGTGGAGACACCAGCCCGGGGAGGTGGAGGTCACTGGCCTGCCCTCTGCACCGCGTGTGGGGGCGGAGACGGCTCACCCGCCCACTCTCCCCCAGAAGGAGGACACCCCAGCCGTGCCCGTGTTCACCGTGGACTACGGAGAGCTGGACTTTGAGTGGCGAGAGAAGACTCCGGAGCCCCCAGGCCCGTGTGTCCCTGAGCAGACGGAGTACGCCACCATCGTCTTCCCTGGCCGGCCCGCGCCCCCCTGCCGCAGGGCCTCCGCCGATGGCCGCCCGGGGCCCCGGCCTCTGCCGCCGGAGGATGGACACTGCTCCTGGCCCCTGTGAGCCACGCCCTGGCCTCGAGCCCCTCGTGGCCTCCTGAGAGCCTCGCGGCCCCTTCCGGCGGTAGAGCAAGGAGGAGAGGATCAGGACGCCTCTGGGGGTGCAGCCCTTCCTGCTGGTAGCTGCCCGCAATGGGGAGCACCAGAGCGATGACCAGGGCAGGACACCACTGGGACGGCGGTGTTGAGGGGCAGTGCCGGCCCTGTTGCCCCGGGTGCGCCCTCACAGGGGCCCAGGCCGTGGCGCAGAGGGGAAACCGAGGCCGTGCAGGGACGGGCAGGGCTGCAGTCCCAGCTCTGGCCACCGGGCCCCCAGGAGCTGCTTCTCTTGGGGACCCGCAGCTGCTGGGATCCATCCGCTGCTACTCGAGGCACCCCCAGCTCTGCCGGGGCTGCGGGTGGGCTCAGCGCCCCTGGCCAGACCCCTCGTCACTGGTCAGCACACGCTGGCAGGCTGTCTTGGACTGGAAGGCCAGAGGGCGCCCCGTCGGGACTCAGAGGGCTGTCCCTCACATCCCTTCCTCTGTGTGACAATTAAATCAGGACACAGCGCTGGAAAGGGTCCCAGTTCCTTCCGCCGTGGGGTTGGGGGGCTGGGCTCAGCGCTGGCCTGAGGTGAGGCTGGAGCATGGAGCAACCTGTCGGCAGCCCCGCGCTCAGCCTGCCCAGCCCCCACCCACCCCAGAGTTCGCAGCACAAGGCCCTCGCCTCTGCCCTCCCCCCACACCCCCACAGCAGCCATGGCTCCAAGTCCCTCTGGTGCTGGGCGGCCACCAGGCTTCCCCCCAAGCCCTTCCTGGGCCCCACCTGAAGCCCTTCAGGCATGTGCCTATGCCACCCCGTCTGGAGCAGCACGGGTGAGGGGTTGTGCCGGCCGTGGGGGCAGCGCCAGTGCTGTCCGGGAGAAGCAGCTCCTCCCCCAAGCACCCGGGTCCTTGAGGCTGGTTCTGGGCGCTGGAGGGTGGGCACCCCGGGGAGGCTTGTCCCGCCCCGCACCCAGGTGGGCGCACCCAGCCGGCCACTCCTGCGGGGCAGGGGGCAGGGGGCCATTATGAGCGGGAGCACCTTGCCTGAGGACATGGCCCTGAGGCAGAGCCACATGGGGTCAGAGCTGGGAGGTGGGGTCTGTGCACCTGGACCCCCAGGGCCTCAGGCTTCGGCAGGGAAGGAAGACCCTCCCCCGCACCAGGCGAGAAGCTGCTGAGGGGCACAGGTTAGACTGGCCTTGGGGTGAGGGGGGGGGGCTGCGGGGAGGGGGTTGGAGATGGGGGGAGGGAGGGCGGGGGCGGGGGCACAGGGCAGGGTTGGGGGCCGGTGCATGCGGGGTGGGGGGCGCAGGGTCGGGGCGCCCACGCGGGCAGACACCCGTGCTTCCTAGATTCACTGCAAGTTTCACGATGAACCCGTGAAAACCCACATTTGCGCAGCTGCAGGGCTCGGGGGAGAAGCAGCTGCTGTGGCCGGCTCAGGGAGGAAGTGGGAGCTGACGGTGGACTGGCAAGGGCGCGGGGCCACGCCCCAGGGCAGCACGGGCGCAGCGCGTGGGGCGGCCTTCGGGATGCCCTCACTGGCTCAAGGTCAAGGCCCACGAAAGGGAAGCGAGGCCACAGGAGCCCAGGACAGCAGGGTAGCAGGTGGCGGCAGCAGAGTCTCACCCCAGGCCTGAGAACACCGTGGGGAGGGGCCAACCCCCACACGCGCGGCCCCAGCGGGGCTCAGGCACCCCAGTTATTACAGGCAAGCAGCACCCCTGTCGGACTGGGGAGAAGGAGGCCAGCAGCAGGTGGGGAGCAGCCTCCGCCCAGGATGGGGCCAAGGCCCGGCGGAAGGGGGCCGGTCGCTCTGTTAGGGGGCAGTTTCCTTTGGCCAGGGGAAAATGCCTCCCAGGTGACTGGCAGAAAAACGGGAAGCCACAGAGCAGAAGGGCTTCTGGCAGTGGGCGGGGAGGAGGGGGGCTGGGGTGCCAGAGGCCCCGGCCCTGAGCCACCTGAGGGCGTGGGGGGGCGGGGACACCGCAGGACCCCGGTGTCAGAAGACAGGATTCGCTTGCACCTGGAGACACCCCACGCAGAGCCCTGAACGAGGACGAGCTCTGAGAGTGTCTCAGAGGGTGAGGCCACGGGCGGGGGCGGGGGGGCGGCACGATGTCAGCACCCCGGGCCCTTCCCGTCAGCACCCCATGCTGCCCCCACTCACTTTTTCCGCCGCCCGCGCGCCCACGCCCGCCCGCCCGCAGCTCAGGAGAGGCGGTTTCAGTGGGCCAGGGTGGGGGGTCCCGCCCCTGGGCTTGTGGACGAGCCTGACACCAGCAAAGGGCTCCAGGTTCTGTCACCAACCCTGAGGGGGCCCCTCCTGCCGCCTACCACCCCCCCCCACCCTGCAGAGGGGCCACCACCCCAGGACAGAAGCCCAAACCCCCTGGAAACCCAGCTGCGCCCGCGGCCGAGGTCCCCAGGCTGAGAGAGACGGCGCTTCACAGGGGCCTCACCTGGGGCACCACTGGGCAGGGGTGGGGGGGAGGTTGGCTAGGGGCGTGGGGAGGCTGGGGTGCCAGGCTGGCCCCGGGACCCTCAGCTCTCAAGGTTCTATGAATATCGTCATCCACTTCCTTCGCGCTCTGCTTACTTTTAGAGTTTTTGTGACCATACCGTTGTCAATTTTTTTAAAGATTTATTTATTTATTTTATACAAGAACCGGGGTACAGGCCAGAGGCGCGGGAGGGTGAAAAAATTCACCAGAGCCAGAGCGGGGGACAGAACAGGCAGACTGACGAAACGCACTGCTGAGGGGAGCAGCGGGCGGCCGGAGAGGTCTGCCGCCATGTGGGACCCTCGCCGGCCGGCTGGGATCGAACCAGCGAGGCAGAGGCTGCGGGCAGCTTCGCAGCCCAGCGCTCACCCGCTGCGCCACCAGGGGAAGCCCCACACCGTTGTAAATTAATGGAATTTTTTAAGTTTGGGGCTTAAGGAAAAACTGAGCAGAAGATAAGTCGTCCCCACGCCCACACAGCCCTGACGTCGGCGCCTCGTCACATGGCACTGGGTCAGCCGCCGCGTGCCTCCTAGGCCGCATGGGCTCTGCTCAGCCCTGAGACTCCCTGGGGGCCCCCGACTCACAACACTCCACCCCCCGCCCCGCACCTCCCCGTACCCCGGCCCACATCCCCCACATCCTCCCCTGCCCCCGCAGCAGCCACCCCACACCCCTTCACATGCCCCCATGGCCACCTCCATCCCTCCTGTGCCCCTCCCCGTGCCCCCATCTCCCCTCCACCTCTCCCAGTGCCACCCCCGCACCCCCTCCCTCCCACCTCCCTGCACCCCCACCTCCCTGAAATCTTCCCTGTGCTCCCAGATCCGCCTGTGCCCCACGTCGCCCCAGGCTCCCAGCACCCTTCCCATTCCCCCCTGCACCCTTCCTTGCACCCCTCCCAGCGCCCCTTGCCCCCCTCACCCCTTCCAGGCCCTGGCAGCACCAGCCAAGTGCTGTCCTCACGGAGACACGGGTCCCACGGGAGCCTGGGTTTCCCACGTGCCAGGTAACTGCCAGGCCTGGCACCCGGATCTGGTTCCTGGAGAAGCCGCACAGCCCCCAGGGGGCTTCGCGCCCACAACGCCCCACCCACCACCGTGGCACCCCTGGCCCCAGGGCCTATGTGGTGGGTCGCGTTTCCCTGCCGACAGGTGGCCTGGGCGTCCTTCCTGCCCTCACTGGCCGGAATAAACTAATGACTTTGAAACTCTCGATAAGAAAACAAACGTGCCAACAGGCCGCGCGAGGAGGCGACGAGCCCGACAGACGCCAGAGGTGGCTGGAGACCTGCCCGCAGCTGCCGGCTGGGCACGCAGGAGCCCCGCTGGGCCTGGCTCGCGCGCTCTTTGCTGCGTCCTGTTGCCGGGACCTTCTTCCTGGGCGCTGCTGTCCCCCGGGGGGCGCACACCGGCCCTGGCAGCCGCCTCCCCAGCACCCAGTGCACTTAAATTATGGACTTATGGGATTTTTCAGTTTCAATAAGTTGAATTTTTCCAGGAATTGTTTCATCTCAGTTTTCAAATGTGCTGGCAGAAAGCCACTCCTAAGCCCTGTTGACGGCGTCGCACGTCCAGACTGTGGCCCTCCCGGCTCCAGGCCCCTCGCCCACCTCGCGCTCAGCGGCCAGGCCTGCGGCACCCCGGGCACTGCGCGTCCTGGCCAAGGGACTTCGGCTCCTGCTCAGCCGCTGCGCTCGTGGCCTGCCAGGTCAGCAGTGCCCACCAGACACCCGGCCAGGCCCTCCCAGCGCTGGCCCACCCTGGGCTTCATGCTGTGCTGACACGATTAACTCCAGTCACTTCTGGCCCCTGTGGCTAATCCTTGGAGCCACGAGTGTCTTCGTTTCCAAACATAGAAGATTTTCAATCATCTTGTTTCTGTCCCTAGTTCAATTTTACTGTGATTTTCCATCTTTCGGGGTCTGTGGAGACATGGCTTCAGGGCCCAGCAGGATGTCAGTTTTGTGCCTGTGTTTGAGAAGACTCATCTCAGGCAGCCCTGCCTCCTGCCCCAGCTCCTTCTCTGGGCGGAGGCGCCTCTGCCTCCGGCGGGGTTTCCACTAGCGTAGACCCTTCTCCGCCGCTGTGGGTCTGGGTTCCCGCTCAGTCTGTCCATTTTGCTTTATAAATGAGCCCAATATCAGGGCAGGCCCCTCTGCGCGCTCCCGCCTTCCTAGTGCTGGGAAGCTCTGGGCCCCAAGCCCTCGCCTTCCTGGCCCCCCCGCTGTGCGCAGCCTTGGTGGGCTGGGTGGGGCTATTTTTGTCCCCTCATCCATCGGAACACACCCCGACTGCCCTGGGCATCCTGTCCGTCCACGTGGAAGGGCCGTCGGGACGTTTGCTTCCCACTCGTCTTACCAGTTCCACATCCACTTTCTCCCCCTCCTTGCCTGCTGGGGTTGACGGCTTCTCCCCAGCCTGGCCATCGCCCTGCGCTGCGCGTCTCCGTGCACACCGGGGAAGACTCCTTCCGGAGGCATGGGCACCCTGAGTGCGCTCACCCCACTTTTGCCTGTGGTGGCAGCTCAGCCGCTTCGTCTGTCTTCACCCGCCTTCCCTTGCATCCTCCCTGGCCAGACTCAGGCCCATCCCATCGAGGCTCAGCACCCCTCCACCCTCCATCAACCCCTATCTGTAATCGAGCCCTGAGAGCTGGGGCCACTACGGGCCGGTCCAGGTGGGACGGGCTGCAGGCCGTAGGTGCTGTGCAGGCTGTCCTCCCGCCTTGTCCTCACACCACCCCCCTCCCTACTCTCAGGGCTCAGAGTCCAGAACGAGGGCAGACACAGCCAAGCCATCGCCCAGAGCCACAGGCCGATGGGCTGCCGTCCTTGGGGGAGGCCCCTCGGGGAGGGGCGGGAGAACACAGGACGCCTGGGGTTTTGAGAGGTCCTGGAGCGGCTGTGACCTCCACAGGGAGGCCCTGCAGAGTCGTCTGGGAACGCAGGGGCACACCCGACCTTCCCTGCGCGTGGTCATGGGCGGCTCCAGTTCCTGGGGAGCCATGGATGCTTGGGGGCTCAGGGGCGCTCTGGAGGGCGGGGAAGATGGGGTGCTGTCCTGGAATCAGCCCAAGCTGTCGAGAATCTGGGGTGTCCCAGAGATACCCCCAAAGTGCTTGTGGAGAAGCGACCGTGGGGGGCCAGGGGACAGCGGAGACAGCTGCGGTGGCCCCCAGGAAGGAAGGAGAGAAAGGGTAGCCAGAGGCGGGGGTGGCTCTGGCAGGCCCCTGCAGGCATTCTGCTCTTTCTTTACACTTTTCTACATTTCCCGAGTTTACTGCACTAGCCTGTTTCACCTTTGAAACCAGAAATGAAGACTTTAAAAAGAAGAAATAAGAGGCCCTTCGTGAGGACACAGGAGGGTCGGGCTCCACACTGCCCCCCATGCAGGTGCCCCCAAGAGGAGGCAGCACCACCAGGCCCTCCCGGCCCCCCAACATCTGTGCAGGAACCCAGGACCAGAGCCCCTCCCGAAGCCCGCACTCCAGCCAGGCCTGGGGCTGGAGACCGGCTTCCCTCCTCCAGGCCTCAGGAGGGCCGGCAGCGCCCCCCAGGCTTGTCCACAGGGCCGGGTGGCCGGGGCCGCACGTGCTGCAGGACCTGGAGCAGAGAGAACAGGCAAAAGGAGACCTCCTCGTAGGACACCCTGGCCCCACTCTCGAATAGGCAGGCGAAGGTCAGGGTGCCCTCGGGGGACGGCCCGACGAGCGCCAGGTCAGAGTAACCACTGGGGCCCTCGTAGATCACCCAGGGCTCAGTCCAGCTCTGAGGGTCCAGGGGTGACCTGCTCAGGTGGATGCCCATGTGGAGCCGAGCCCTGCGCCCCGCGGGGTGGGAGTACAGCAGCCACGTGGGGCTCTGGGATGGGGCAGCAGGGGGCCTGGGCAGCAGCAGGGTGGGGGTCCCCTCGTCCCCACCCAGTCCAGGATCCCGGTCCAAATCCTCAGGGCCGCCCCCACAGGGATCCCCAGCACCCTCCTCTGGGGCTCCCTGCACCCCAGGACAGAGGGGCACAGGGCGGGAGCTGCTCTTGGTGCCCACGGGCCATCCCTCACCCCAGGGCCCGCTGGAGGGTGCGGCCGGGAAACCCACGATGCTGCCCTGGCAGCCCCGGGCAGTCTCAGGCAGGGTGGGCACCAGCTCTCCGGGCAGAAAGGAGGTGCCCCCGTCGGCGCTGAGCGCCTGCACGCGGCTGCCCAGGGGGCTCCGGGCGTTGCAGTAGACCACGGCGCCCGCGCGCCCGCCGTCCACCATGGCCAGCTGGCACTCGCCCGAGCGCAGGTTGGGCACGAGGCCCCCGCGGTGCCAGGTGCGGCCGTGGTCGTCACTGTAGAAGGCGAAGGCGTGGGGGCTGGTCCTGCACACGCGGCCGAAGCACTCGCGCCGGTCCACGCGGTAGGCGTAGGCCGGCACCAGCAGGCGGCCGGAGCGCAGCTGGACGCCGTGGCCCGGCCCGACGGCGAAGGTGGCCCAGTCTGCGGAGAGGGGGGGCCGGGGCTGGGGCGGGGTCGCGACTCTTCCCGGGCGGGGGAGGGCGACGGGCGGGGCCGGGGGAGAGACCGCCCTTGGGGAGGCCCCGAGCCCACGCCGCCCTCACCCGCCTCGCCCGCGCCAGCCGCTCCGCGCGGTGCCCAGCCCGCCCAGCACCGCCGGCGACGCGCGGCGCGGAGAGCCCGGGCCGCGGGGGGCCCCGGGGGACGCCCCAGCCCGCCTACCCTGCTGGGCGCTGCCCACCGCCTGCTCCGTGAGGTCCCGCGCGCCGCCCCAGGTCCGGCCCCCGTCGGGGCTGCTCACGCAGCACAGGCGCGCCGCGTTCCTGCCCGAGGCGATCTGCGCGGCCTCGGGGGTGCGTCCGCGCACCGCGATGAACAGGAGGAAGACGGTGGCCGTGCGCGCGTCGTGCACCGGGCAGGGGTTCATGGACCGGTGCTCCTCCAGCGCCGCCGTGCCCAGCACGAGCGCGGGGCCCCACTGCGGGGAGCCCCCGGGGTGCCTCAGGCCACTGCGCGCGCCGCCCGCCCCCGCCCGCGCCCCCCTTCCCCCCCCGCGCCCCCCTTCCCCCCGGCGCCCCCCTTCCCCCCCCGCGCCCCCCTTCCCCCCCGCCCCCGTCCCCCCCCGCGCCCCCCTTCCCCCCCGCGCCCCCCTTCCCCCCCGCCCCCGTCCCCCCCGCGCCCCCCTTTCCCCCGCCCCCGTCCCCCCCCGCCCCCCCGCCCGCGCCCCCCGCCCCCGCGCCCCCCGCCCCGCGCCCCCGCCCGCGCCCCCCGCGCCCTGCCCGCGCCCCCGTCCCCCCG
Source organism: Talpa europaea (assembly GCF_964194135.1). Classification (NCBI taxonomy): domain Eukaryota; kingdom Metazoa; phylum Chordata; class Mammalia; order Eulipotyphla; family Talpidae; genus Talpa; species Talpa europaea. The sequence continues at coordinate 158,669,370 of NC_140073.1, read as the reverse complement.
CCCGCGCCCCCCGCCCCCGCCCCCGTCCCCCCGCCCGCGCCCCCGTCCCCCCGCCCGCGCCCCCCGCGCCCTGCCCGCGCCCCCGGCCCCCCGCCCGCGCCCCCCGCCCCGCGCCCCCGTCCCCCCGCCCGCGCCCCCCGCCCCCGCGCCCCCGCCCCCGTCCCCCCGCCCGCGCCCCCGCGCCACCCCCCCCCCCCCGCGCCCACTCACCCGCACGGAGCCCCCCGCCACCGCGCCCCGCCGCTGCACCAGCCGGTGGGCGTGCGAGTCGTCGGGGCTGAGCCGCTGCTCCGCGAAGGCCAGCAGGGTGGGCCCCGGGGGCACCGGCAGCAGCGCCGGCACGCGGTAGGTCAGGCCGGTCCTCTCGCGCTGGAACAGCACCGTCCGCGCGGGCGCGCGCGGGGCCCCCATGCTCTGAGGGCGCCTGCGGGGGTCGGGGGGTGAGCAGGCAGCCCCGAAGCCGCTCCCCGCAAGGCCACCGCGCCTTGACCGCCTGGGGACATCTGAGCCCCCGTCCCTTGGCCCAGGCGGCTTCTCCCGCCCTGGCCCCCCGGCCCCTGCGCCCTGGGTCTGGAGTCAGCCTGTCCTCCCCACCCGGAGAGGCGCAGCCCCAGGGGAGCAGCCTGGTGGGGAGCCGGGGGAGGTCCAGAGCAGGGAGCCTGGGCGGTGTTCCCTGGCCTGCCCTCCCTGTGCCTGACCGCCCTGCCCCACGGACCCGCCAGCGGGAGACGGCCCCAAGTGGACAGCCGCCCACAGCGCAGGCGCAGGGCCTGGGGTCCCCGAACAGGACCCCAAAACCGCAGGAGTCAGGAAAAGACACAGAAACTGACCCACCACCCACGCTCACAGGGGCACACGCAGACGCTCTCAGACACACGCAGGCGCACACTTGGGCGCACACTCGCAGGTGCACACTCCACGCACGCAGACACTCGCAGGTGCACACTCCACGCACGCAGACACTCGCAGGTGCACACTCAGACTCACGTGCTTCCTGGGAAAGATGGCGCAGCTGCCACCACCCTTCCCGGGCCGGCCGGGGGCACCAGGCCAGGGGGTCGGGGGCACGGCCAGGAGAAGGGAGGGTGCGAGGGCTGAAACCAAGAGGGCGGCCCAGTGGGTCACCACAGGGGCAGGAGGCAGACAGTGGCCACTTCTGAGCCTGCCCGGCGGGGGCCTGGGGAGCAGCGGGCTGGGAGAGGGTGTGCGCGTGGGTCAGGTCCAGGCGTTTGAGCCGGGGTGGGGACATTTCAAGCAGTTCGGCCTGATTCAGCAGGGATGAAAGGCGGCACTGGCTCAGCTCCCACTGAACAGAGTGGTGGGGTCCCCAGCCCCCGGGATGTTCCCACAGGGCCAGGGCTCAGGCCCCACCCCCAGCCCTGCCCCGGCCCACAGAGCCCGGCCGCCCCCCGCCCCCAGGGCGGTCAGCCCCTGCCTGCAGGCAGCTCATCCCTGCACATGCTGCTCCCAACTCCCTCTGGCAGACCCCCCCCACCCTGTGCCACGCCTTGCTGGAGGCAGGGCAGAGCCTCTGGTGGGGTGCATGCGGCTGCACAGGGGTCTGCAGTCCAGACAGCCTTCTGACCGTGGGCAGGACCGCCAGCCTCTCCGGCTGATTTGCACGAGGGTAGCCAGGGGGTGGCCGGCCCCGTGGAGGGGTGTGAGGGAGGCTGCCCAGCAGCGACGCAGGCCCTGGGTGCAGAAGTGCAGGGGCAGAGGTACCCAGGGCAGCCAGGCCGGCAAGGGCCAGGAACACCAGGCCAAGGAGCAGCGGGGCTGGCCCCGCAGACGGCGCAGGCCGGAGGTTCGCAGATGGACACGTGCAAGCTTGCTCTCATGCCAGGCTTGCTGAGGCTCCCCTGGGCTCCCAGCAGACAGGCCCTGCCCCAAAATCTCTGGGGCAGCAGCTGGCCTTGCCCACTGCCTGCTGAGCCCCGGGACCGCCCACCTTCCGCCGCCTCTGGGGCTTCTGAGAGTGGCCTCTGTGTCCTAGAAGCCCCGGACCCGCACAGCACTCAAAGGCCAGCTGTGTCCCAGCAGGGAGCAGGTGCGGGCGCCTTGGCGCCCACCCTCCACCCTCCAGGCACGGGGGGCACAAGGAGGACATTCTCTGCACTTGGCTCACTCCTGGCCCTGGGACCCCCGGGCTGGTGTCAGCAGAAGCACAAGGCCCAGCCCGCCCCGGACCGAAGACAGCGAGAGAGACAGAGGCGCCACGGCAGCTGGTCACTGCTCTTGCTGCGAGGGGACAGGCTGCTGGGCACTGGCCAAGCCTGGTTTACAGAGCCCGGGGGACGCCCCCAGACTGACAGGAACTGGCACTGCCCAGTGTGGGCAGTTGAGCCGGGTCCAGGGGCTGGCCTGACCAGGATGCCTACCTCCCAAGGTGCTGGCACCCAGAGAGGGGGACCTCAAAGAGAACCTGTGCTCCTGGCCTGAGCCCCAGGAAACTGGACCTTCTGCATCAGCAGGGGCTTGGCCTGATCACCTCCTCAGCCTGGACCCCCAACCTGGACCCCGCTCACACAGGCCTCCCAGGCTGCACGGCTGGCCGCCTGCCCCACCCCTCGGCCAGGGTACTCTCTGTCCTTTGGACCCACAAGCAGAGCAAACTCAGCAGCGGGCACTGGCACAGCATGGTGTGCCCGGGCAGGGCTCCCAGCTCTGCCACCCCAGGGCTCTGCCTCAGCGCCGGCCCCAGGCCAGGACTTTGGAAGCACAGCCCTTCCCCGGCGGAGCAGGCCAGGCCAGGCCCACACCCCTAGATCTGCCCCAGCTCTCTCGTCCCGGCCACCACTTGGCCAGGAAGTGGCCCCCATGGGCCCCGTACAGCCTCTGGCTAGCGGCTGAGGGTCCACACCCACCAAGAGCAGCCCAAAGAGGGGCAGCCAGAGGGGACAGGGCCCGTCTCACCTGGGGGCTTGGGCTGGGGTCCAAGGAGCAGCCGGCACGCACCGGGCTCGGGCGCAGGGCTGGCAGCTGCAGGCAGGAGTGCCTGTGTCCCTCAGTGCACTGGGTGGGCAGGCAGGCAGGCGGGCGGGAAGGAGGGAGGGAGGGAGGGAGGGAGCCCCTGGCCCCGGCCCAGGCCCCTCCTGCGGCCAGGGGCTGTCTCAGGGCAGCTCACCCTCCAGCAAGGCGGACGCGTGCGCCTGTGTGCGTGAGCATGAGGGGGATCAGCTCCCCAGCTGACACCCATGAGACGTGGAGCTCTGCTGCCTCCAGATACCCCCAAGCCCCCACCAGAGCCTGTGGGCTTGGTCTCTGCGGGGCTCCTCCCTGACAGCCTGGGCGCTCCCCACCCTCCCACCTCAGGCTGGGTGTCCCCACGCCGCCCCCCATTCCCTCACACTCCCACACCCCCCAAGCCCACCACAGCCTGGACATCCCCATGCCTCCCGCGCTGTCACTGAGGGGCTCTTCGAGGGCCCCTCCCTTGGGCCCCGGGGGTCCTGCCTCATCCCACCTCTGTCCCAGGGCTCCTGATAGATAAAGGGCCGGGATGTTAAGACAGCTGGGGGGGCCGGGAGACGACAGGCTGCGCTGCCGACCAGTCCTGGGGCCTGTGGGGGTTGTCAGGGGAGGCCCCAGAATGGCAGGAGAGAGGCCCAGCCACTCACCCAGCTGGACGAAGCACAGCCAGGAGGGCCCAAGGCCGCGGGGGAGCCCAGCCTCGAACCCCCTCAGCAGCCCCCCCAAACAGCAGCGGGGGGTAATTGGAGGCTGCCTCCAGGACTGTGTCCCGCTCGGCCCATTGGGTCCACCCAGCACTGCAGACCAGCTGCGCCCCTTCCCTGAACACAGGCAGGGCTGCCCCTGCCTCAGCCCGTGCCCGAGGGCACCCGTGTCCCCTTAGTTCTAACCACTCTCATCCTAGGAGCCCCCGGCCGGCCAGGCCCTTGCAAGGCCGGGAGAGCTGTCCAGCACCGCTCCCCAGGTCTTCAGCGCTGCTGGCAGCGCCTCTGGGACCACGCTGTGCCCCTCCAGGGAGCCAGGCCTGGGTTCCGCACCGCTGGGCACCCTGTGCTTGGGCCCTGGGGCAGCATGCTGACTTGTCACTGTCACTGTTGTTTTTTTTTTTAAAGATTTATTTATTTATGCCTACAAGAACTGGGGTACAGGCCCTTATTTGGTTCCCCTATGTTCCTCCTATAAGTGAAACCATGCGATATTTTTCTTTTTCCTTCTGACTGTTTCACTGAGCATGATTCCTTCTAGCTCCATCCATGTGGCTGCGAACAGCATGCGCTTCTCTTTTTAAAAAACAAAAGATTTATTTATGCATGCGTGCAAGAGCTGGGGTACAGGCCAGAGGTGCGGGGGGTGAGAGGATTCACCAGAGACAGAGCGGGGAGCAGAACAGGCAGACTGATGAAGTACACTGCTGAGGGGAGCAGCGGGGAGACAGGAGAGGTCTGCTGCGCCTGTGGGGAGCTCCCTGGCCAACCGGGGATCAAACTCGTGCTGCAGAGGCTGTGGACAGCTTCACAGTGCGGTGCTTAACTCCTTGCGCCACCAGGGAGGCCGGAGCGTGTCATTTTTGATGGCTGAGTAGTATTCCGCGTGAATACAGACCACGCCCCCTTGATCCGGCCCTGAAGACACAGGATGCGCCCCGAAGGTGCGTGTGGCCTGCGCAGGGCGGCGCTGCCCTTCTCTGTCATTCCCATTCAGGGCAGGTGCTGCGGGAGCGAGCCCTGTCGCTGTCACTTCGCCGTCCCCTAAGATGGCTCTGCTCGGGTGGAGTTTGGTGGCTGCCAGCCGGGCGGGGGCCCTGGCCGGTCGCCAGCGAGGTGGCCTCCCAGAGAGGGGCCGGGGCCGGTCTGCTCCCCAGCGCCTCACGCCGAAGGGCGGGTCCCCTGGCCGGAACCCCGCCCCCCCCCCCCCCCCGGCCTCCAGGCGAGCAGGGCGCGCGGGGGACCCAGGGCCCGAGCAGCCGGCGCCCTAGTCCTCCAGGAAGGGGATGGTCTTGGGCGGCTTCTCCGGGAACTGCCGGGCGTACAGGCGCGCCATGTACTGCAGCTCGGGCGTGGCCATGCTCTGGCAGCGCCGCCGCGCCCGCGGGCCCAGCCCCGGCCGGAGGTTGTAGCCCAGGATGCCCGCCGGGCCGGACTGGTAGGGGCGCAGGCGCGGGTCGGCGATGTGCGCGGGGCCCTGGGGCGCGCCGTCCTGCAGGCACAGGGCCTCGAGCTCGCGCCGCCGCGCCCGCAGCCGCGCCACGTCCGCGCGCAGCCGGCGGGGGCCCAGCTCGGCCAGCGCGCGCGCCCAGAAGGTGCGGTTGAAGTGCTGGTACAGGCGCCAGTCCAGCGCGCACCAGCGCCGCGCGCGCTCGCGGCCCTCGGGGGACAGGCGGGCGCCGCCCGGGCCGCGCGCGTTGACCCTGAAGGCCACCACGTCGTCCAGCCGCCAGCGCAGCAGGCGCCGCAGCAGCACCAGCGACTCGTCGAAGTGCTCGGCGATCAGCACCAGCGGGAAGCGCCGCTCGGCCTCGGCCAGGCGCGCGCGCACGTAGCGCTCCTCGGCCGGCGCGTCGGGGTCGAAGCCCAGGTCGAACCACATGTTGTTGCGGGCGTGCGCGTTGCGCAGGCTGCGGCTCGCGTTGTAGTAGGTCCAGGGCGCGGCCAGGAAGGCCTCCAGGCTGCCCGCGGCGCGGAAGGCGGGCACGTAGCCCTGGTAGTAGGCGAAGGCGGACTCCAGCTGGGACACGGGGTTTCTGAGGATGGAGAAGTAGAAGGTGTCGTTGGCCACGACCTTCTGCACCTGTGCGGACACAAAGCGGGCGGGGCTGGTGACGGGCCGGCCTCCTCCGCCGCCCCAGCGCCGCGCCTGCCCCGGCTCCTGCCCCGGCGCCCCAGCCGGCCCTGCTTCCTGCGCCGCGGCCGCCCACCCGCTGGGCGAGTGCCCCGGCCTCCGGCTGCCCCTTTCCTGCCACTGGGCCTTTGAAGGGAGGTCGGGGCGCCCTCGAGAGCAGTGGCCCCGAGAACAGCATCCCCGCCCAAGGGGCCAGCATGTGCAAGGGCCTGGGCGGGGACCGCTGGGCAGCTCTGACCAGGAGGAGCCTCGAGAGAAGGCCGCGGACAGGCCAGGGAGCCCCCCTGAGCCAGCACTGCCACTCTGCGGCCTGGGAGGGCGGCTGCGGCTCTCCCTGCCAGCCCACGAGGCGCCGGCCCGCGGCCTGTGCCCCCCCCCCCAGAGGCCAGGCCCGGAGCCGCCCGCCCGCCCCGCAGACCCCACCCGCACACCTCCGGCAGGTTGAACCGCAGGTGGTTGCACAGGATGTTGAAGCGCCGCTGGGGGCTGCCGGCCTCCCCCACGCCCTCCACGTAATGCGCCAGGAAGAGCCAAGGGTAGCCCAGGTGGAAGCGCTGGCCGCTGGGCAGGGCCACCGACAGCCCGTGCGTCTCGGCAAAGCGGAAGAGGATGTTGAGCACCGTGCTGCTGCCGGTCTTGTGCGTCTTCAGGAACATGATGTTGGTCACGGGCGGCCCCTCGGCCTGGCCCTCCAGCAGGCTGGCAGGGGGGGCGGCACGTCAGCCAGGGAGCGCCGGGCCCACTGACAGACCGTCCCCTCCCACCACAGGACCGGCCACCCCAGGACCCCACCACCACACCCACCTGCGTGTGGGCGCCAGCCCGGAGTGGCCGGTGCCTGGCTGCTCTCTCTCTCTGGCCGCCACAGGCCAGCAAGGGGGACTGGCGTGGCGCAGGCCACTGCAGAGGCCCATGCCAGCTCTGGGGACGGCGGGGGCAGTAAGGGGACCCCTCCCGCCTCAGCAGAGGCGCCTCCTGAGGTCTGGGGGCATACGGGCAGACCTCAGGCTGCACAGAGGATGCGCTGGAGCGCAGGGGACAGGGCCTGACTGCCCAGGCCCACCCTGGGCCCGAGCCCCACCTCCCAGGGCCCACAGCCCTCTCTGCACACAGCAGCCCGGCCAGCGCCGCCTCCAGGGACCTGGGACTGGCTGCCCAGGGACACACACGGTCAGGGGCCAGGAGCCTTAGCTACTCCCAAGGAAGGTGCACCCACTCCTATGGGGGAACTGGGGCCCTGCAGGGCAGCGGGGCCCACCAAGGTCACCACCAGCTGGGAGCCAGCAGAGGCGGGCCAGCCCGGAGGGGCAGCCCCTACCCAGGACTCACGGAGTGAGCAGCCCCACGTCCAGGTGCAGAAAGCCGGTCAGCAGGAAGCTGGTCAGTGCCAGGAAGAGGAGGAAGGCCCCGAAGCATCTGCAGGCAGAAGCACATCAGCAGGGGGGCGCTCCCCCTTCCTGCAGGCTGAGCTCTGCACGCCCAGCACGTCACCCCCTGCCGCGTACAGGCCCTTGGGGCTGGGGGACATGGGACAGGGCGGAGCCCCCGCCCCTCCGTGCACCGTGGACAGCCCCCCGGCCGGGTAGAGGGGCGCGCTGAGACCCCGAGTTCACTTCAGGGCCAGGGGTGAGGGATGAGACCCCCGACATTCTGCCCCCATAGGGAAAGGGTTAGGGACCCACGCAGGGCCAGCCAGGCACAGGAGCTCACAGACGGGCGCTGGCGCGTCAGAGGCCGCGAGCCCGGGTGAGGCCCCAGGTTGTGACATGTCCTCCCGCGAGCGCCTCCCGGAGCCTGGGCTGCGCGTGGAGGCCCCAGCTCTCTCGCTTTCGCAGGGCAGCCAAACCCCCGCTCCCAGAGGCCCGGGCCCAGCCCGTCCGTCAGCCCCCTCAGTGGACACTGGTCCTTCCCCACCGCTCCGGCTGCAGGGCCCCTGACCCAGCCCGCCTGGCCTGCGCGCTCCTCCCCGGGGCTCCCAGCAGACAGACAGCTGTCCTTGCACACAGAGGCTGGCCCTGTGCAGATGGGCCGGTGGATCCCGAGTCCCTGGCCCAGCTGGCTGCTCCCCCACCTGGCGCCCTCACCGGGCAGGGCAGCGCCGTGTCAACTGCCCAGTGCTCAAGTAGGGGTGGGGTGGGGGGCTCTGGAGGCAGTGCCAGGCTAGGCCTGGCCTAGGGCAGAGCGAGGGCAGGCAGCGGCCAGCGGGTCGGGGACTGCGCCCGTGGTCCTTCTTGGTTCCGCGGGGACCCAGCCTCTGGCGAATGCCTGGCGGCGGTGGACAGCAAGCCTGGTGCTGGGAGTGTCCAGGGGCTCGTGGGGGCAGGCTGGTGGGACAGAGGCGCCGGGACAGCGGGGGCGGGGGTGCCGAGGCCTTGGAGAGCCGGGACCGGCTACTGTGTGCTGGGCCTGCGCCCGCAGCCTGTTTCTCTCCCATTCATTGCCAAGGACACGCTCTGAGCTGGACTCGGTCCACTTGGCTCCCGGCTCCTGAGCATCTCCCCTGCAGGTTTTCGCTTGCCAGTTCCGTTGTCATTGTAAATAAATGTCCATCCAAGTCCTGTCCCCGTGCCCACCACGGGTGCGGAAGGCCCGTCCCCAGACACGCTGCGCGGCACCCGAGGCCCCCAGCCTCCCCCCGCGCCGGAGCCGGCCCAGCAGGTCTCCCGGAGGCCAGGGTCACTGCAGCACCACCGTGGCGCTGGCGTCTCGTGCTCCGGGCGTGCACGGTCCAGGTCACGCCCGCCAAGGGGGTCCTGGCGCGCGGCCCTCCCACCTCGGCCACGCAGGTCCGGCTGCGGTCTCTGCCCAGAGCAGGACGCGCCTGACAGCGGGCAGCCCCGCCCCGCGGGCAGGTGCAACTGGACAGTGGCCCCAGGCTGGGCTCAGCGTCCAGGCCAGGCCGTGCTCGGGCATCAGCCCAGACGCCCAAATGCTCGCCGCTCCGCCGCAATGCAGCAGCAGTTCCCGGCGTCCCGCCCCCTGTGGCTAGCCTGCCCCCTCCTCAGAGGGGCAGAATTGGGCCTGGGCGGGAGCCCCAGCCCTTGTGCCCTCCCAGGCAGAGCGGGAGGACAGAGCCCTGCCCAGCCCCGTCCCCCCTTCCTGCATCCAGGAGATGCAGACTGAGTGCTTAGACCACGCTGAGTCCTCCTGGAGCAAGAGGGGAAGGTGACCCCCTCCTCCCTTAGCACAGGACTGACAAACAGCCCCGCTGTCACCAGGGAGGGCTCAGCCCCCAATGGGGAGGGCCTCTGTGCTCCCAGGGTGCCCCACCAGGGATGAGCCCCAGGGCAAGCAGGGGCCACACTCGTTCCCAGGGCCCCGCGCCCCACCCCTGCCACCCCGGGTCCACCGAGGTAGGTGCAGCGGCCCTCAGGCCCGAGGCGTGAGGTGCAGGTGGTCTGGGCCTGGCTCAGAGGGCCGTTTGGAGAACCCAGACAACACGCAAAGGCGTGTCCAGCCCTCCCTCCTCAGCCTGGCAGGTCCCCTGGCTTCTGGGACAGCCCCGAGATCCAGGACACCAGCCTGGGGCTGACCACGCACAGACTGTGGGTGGGCCCCGCAGTCTGTGGGGCATCCGCTCCAGTCTCAGGAAAAGGCAGGACCCTCCTATTCCCTGACCCAGGGTGCCCTGCCCTGCTCCTGGGCCACCTCTCCCGCCAGCCAGGGGCTTCCGCCTGCAGCTTAGCTGGGTGTCGACCTCGGCAGCGGCCCCCAGGCCTGGCCTCCCCCACCCCGCACGCTGTCCCCCGACCTCGAGCTGTCCCCGAGGTCTAAAGTCAGAATGGCACTGACCCCACGGTCACTCTGTCCCCCATGAGGCTCCCAGGGTCAGTGCTGCCGAGATGTCCATCCCCAAGGACAGACTTGAGCCTCAAACAGATGTGGGTTTTGGGGGGCAAGTGTCCCAGGCCAGGACTTGGGTGAGGAACTGGGGACCACTGCAGGGGCCCCCCAACACTGCAGACCATCAGGGGCTCCACAGCTTGAATTGGGTCTCAAAGACAGTGGCCGAGCAGCGATGCCCCCAGATCAGCAGCCACAGAGGGGCTCTGCAACACCCACAGCAGACCAGCAGTCTAAGGGACACACCCGCCTGCAGGCAGGAGCGCCCGGAACCCCTCACAACCCCTGTCCCCAGGGCCTGGACACTCTCATGGCCATGGCCATCCGCCCAGCACCAGGCCCAAGTGCTGGCCGAGCCCAGAGTCTCCCAGCGTTTGTGCAGCTGAAGGAAATGTCCGGGGCTCCAGAGGCAGTCAGTCCTGTCGCGGTTTGTGGGCTTGGTGACCAGGCTCAGGAGCCCCTTCTTCAGGGCCTGGACAGTCAGTGCCACCTCCCTGGGGGGGTCACCACGGCCATCTGCAAGCTCCCCCAACCCACACCCCCTCCACACCTGGGTCTCTCCGGCCCTGGTCTCCACTCAGGCCTCACTGCCCAAGGAGGCCGGCTGCAGTGCCAGGCGGGCAGCTCGGGCCAGCCCCGGGGTGGCCCCCAGCCCTCCTGCCCATGCGGTGATGGCTTCCACAGGGCCGAACACTGGGACCGCCCCCTCCCGAAGGAGACAGAGGCCCTGGAACTCTGCACCAGACAAAGGGGAGGTGAGGCTTCCCGGCAGCCCTGGGCCCCCAGGGCAGGGGTGGGGCCAACCAGGCTCAGAGCCCCATGGCCTTTCCAGGCCTCGTCTCCCCCCCAGGCCTCGTTGGAGGGGCCCCTCAGCCTCCCACACCCGGTCCAAGACCAGCACAGCGGGTGCAGCACCCCAAACTGCGAGAAGGTCCCGAAGAGAGTCGGGGGTTCTATCCGCTGCTGGGAGCTCCGGAGGGTGCCCAGGGACAGGAGGCAGCCACAGCACTGACGGCAGCGCCGGCCCAGGGGTCCAGTCCAGACACCAAACTGTGGCCCCCGGCCCTGGGCCATGCCCCCCAGAGGCCAAAGGCCAGGACCAGGGGGCGGGCAGGAGGTGAACTCGGGAAAGGCCTGGTGGGTCCTTTGAAAGACACAGGACGCCCTGTCTCCTGTGCTGCCAGCCGCCCCTGCCCCACTCACCTCTGCGGGCCCCCGGGGGCGGACAGCATGCCGGCGTCTGCAGCAGGACGGGCGCGCTCGCCACTCACAGCCGCCGGGCTCGGGCACCAGGCTGTGCGGTCTGCAAAACCTGACTCCCCAGAAACTCACCTGCCGGCTCAGGTGTGGGGCCACACCCTCCACCCTCGCCCAGCAGGAGTCTTGAAGGTTGGCCGGGGCCTCCCCTGGGGCCAGCGGGGCGGGCCGGCACTGAGGCCAGCACACAGGGGCTCGCCTGCGGCTCTGCCCATAACGGCCCCCCGGGAGTCCAGGCTGGCCCCTCTGCGAGCCCCGTCAACCAGCAGGTGTCTGGGTCCAGAAGGGAGCCGGGGAGAAATGCCCTCATGCCCATCCACGAGAAACGGAGGCGGAGCGTCCCGGGGGGCTGGGAGGCCACGCTCAGGGGCCTCCGCTTCCTGCCCGGAGAAGTGGCCCAGCCACACGCCGTCCTGAGCTGGGGAAGGGCTGTCAGGAGGACACAGGAGCAGAAATAAACGAGAACCCCAGATGGAAACTCTTTCTCAGGGAAATAAACATAATCCAAAGACAAGTGGCGGCAGGAGGGCGTCGCCAGCAGCTTGGCCGCGTTCGCAAAGGGAAAGGCAAAGGCAAAGTCGCTGGGCGCTCGCACCCGCCCTCGCACCCCCGCCGGCTGGGCCCCGCGGGCTTGCCCGGCAGCCGGACACTGGGCACAGCGCGGAGGGCGCTCGGGGGGTGGGCTTCTGGCCGGCCAGGGGCCGAGCAGGGCCAAGGGGTCCTGGCTGTCTGAGACACGCCCCGGCTCGGGGTGGGGGGGACGAGCTGCCCGGTGGGGACCCTGGAGGAGGCGCCTGGGCCGGCAGGAGCCTCACGGGCATGGGGGTTCTGGGGGGCGCCCAGGCAGGCAGAGGGAGCCCCCAGTGGGGGCCACTCGTGAGGGTCCGTGCACCCCTGCCGGGGCAAGGACTCCGGCCTCCTGCCCCAGCCCCCCGCAGCGCGGGCCCTGGCCCCTGGCCTGGGGCTGAGCCCTGCACAGGAGCTCCAGGGCAGGACGGCCGTGGGGCTCAGCCCCGAGCCCCAGCCCCACAGTGTTGGCACAGAGGCAGCGGGAGCCAGAGAAACCCACGGCCACCGGTGGCCGTCCCCGCTGCCACCACGGCACATCCCAGGACAGGCGCCCGCAGGCCCAGCAGGAGCGGCCAGCGGTCCTGAGCCCAACGAGGAGGCAGCCGCGGAGGCCAGGGGTCAGCGGCCGGGGCTGACCCTGTGGAGTGACTGAGAGAGATGGAGGCCAGGGCTCTGCAGCGCCCAGGGGAAGCCCTGGACAGGGCACTGAGGCCGGGCCAGGGAGGGCAGCAGCTTCAGGGAGCTGCCCCCGCGTTGTGGCAGTGAGGCCTGGCCTTCCTTTCTCCTAAGCAAATCCGTGCAGCCATGACGACCAGGGCTGGGGAGGCCGGGCGGTGCGGGCAGCAGCCCCCCTGTGCACATGGACGCGGCCCCAGCCCCGCAGCCCTGCCCCCACTAAGAGCCCCTCGGAGCCCCGGTGAGCCCCCCTCCTCCACCACACCATGGGGCCTGAGGCCCAGGTCTGTGCCTCTGCTCACCCCCAAGGCACAGGGTGGGAAGGGACAGTGGGCAGCAGCCAGGGCGTACACACCACTAGAGAGGGCAGGCCCGGTCCAGGCCTGCAGAGGCCCGGGCAGGTGTCTCCCTGGGACCCACAGGGCTGTACCCTCTGCCCTGGAATGGGCACCCTGCCGGTGGGCAGGCGGCCAGTCTAGGAGGGCCGAGGACCAAGGACAGAGCCTGGTGCCTACCCCAGCGCCTGCCAGCCACCCGGAGAGCTGGTGCCCGGAGCCAGGGGAGGCCTGGATGCCCGCCTCCCTCTCCGCTTACCTCCCGCAGCCCGCGGCCATGGCACGCCTGGACTCCACGCACCCTCCCCGTCCCGCCCCTGCAGACAGGGCCGGGCCCCACCTTCCACAGGAATGCTCCCCTCTCTGCCCAGCCCCCCAACCTCCAACACCCTTGCCTGGGCTTGGCGCCCCTCCCAACCCTGCCCTGAGGGCGGGAGGACCCTGGACACCCCGCCCAGCTGGGTCCCAGCTCCCCACAATCTGGATGGATGGCTGGTGAAGGTGGAACCCCAGGGCTATGGCTGGGGGACCAGAAGGCACAAGCCACAGCGGAGCCCCAGGAGGGCCAGGGCTGGGCATGGAGCAGGTGAGCGCCAGGGGCACAGGGACCCCCGGAGACAGGGGGCAGAGCCTGTAACAGGATGGTCCCCAGGAAAGGGTTCATGGACGCTGCTGCTGACTAATTGTTGCTTCTCTTACACACATTGTAACCCTAAAAAAAGACTGTCTCCTAAGACTACACCCTGAGATCTGTGCTACCATAGATATGGTGGAATAAAAATTAAAAGGGGGGATTGTAACAGGGGGGTCCCCAGGAAAGGAGGAGGTTCCAGGTTTCCTGCCCCACCCAAAAGGAGGGTGGAGCAGAGCAGGGAGAAGCAGCTGCAGAGGGGACTAAGAACGGAAGGAAGCAGGATGCAGCCAGGAGGAGCCCTGGAGGCGGCACGTGGCCCCGAGACACGGGGAGACACTGCGCCTGCCTTCTGGGCGTGGACGGGGACACAGACGCGGGCGAGACCCGTGGGGAGGGGACCGTGGCGGCTTTTGTCTGGATGTTGATGTTGCTCTTTTCCTTCCGGGCTGGTCCGGTTGTTTGCGACCCTTTTCTGTGGGTCCCACTGGAAGGTGCTTTAGACTGTGGCAGCCTTGGGGCCCTGCTCTGGGCCGATCCCATTTGGATGGACTTTTACCCACGAGGGGACGGGTCACTTTGGGTGCTTCACTTAGAAACTAGACTCTTTGCCTTTCCTGTATTGTTTCCTAGTTTTATTAAAGTTCCTTCCCATTAAAGTCTCCTATGTCTTGTGTGGATGCGGCGGATGGCAGAACCCTACATAGAATAGGCAGGTGTGCGGGGTCTGGGCTGCCCCTCTCCCTGCCCTGTAACAAGCCGATGGGGCTCATGGGCTCCGGCGCCCGCCGCTGGTGTGAGGGACGCTGCCACAGCCCCAGCCTCCGACCCAGGCATGGCCCTCGTGCCTGTGCCCAGTATGAGGCTTGCTGCACAGCTGGGTGGCGGGGGAGGTTCTGGGCAGGATCCGGGCAGCCGGGGTGGGGGTGGGGGGAGCGGGCCACTTGACCCACTGCCCCTGCCCCTCTAGGCCAGCGGCCCCGCCCCGCACAGGCCGCCTCAGCCTGGGCCAGTTTCTGCCCTGGGAGACCAGGAGGCGCCGGGAGGCCCTGAGCAGGAAGCCAGACGTGCTTGCGGCAAGGGCTGGTGGGACCCCGGGGCCATCACCTGTGCCCAGTCCCCGTTCCTGAGGCCACTAAGAGCCCGCTAGCCTCGAGCCCCCACAGGTGATGCCCACACGGCGCCGCACGCTCAGGGCCACCCTCCGGCCAGGGGCAGGGGCTGGACGGGGCTGGGGCTGCGGCACCCTCCATAGGGCTGCATCCCCAGGCCCTTGGGGCCCAACTGCTCCCGGGCCCCGCCCAGCTCGCAGCTTCGGCAGGCAGGGGAGGGGCGAGGCTCTGCCCTGGCCGCCAGCCCAGTGCCCAGCCGCTGCCCCCAGGCTTATGTAACCTCTCCTCGGCTTACAGAAGCTCAGCTGTGGAGCAAATCCTCGGCTTCTCCTAATCCCCAGGCAAGCCCCCCCGCCCCCCAGGCGGTCAGCTGCGGGTGGACGGGACTGCCAAGCAAATGAGATCTTCCCCGCTCCGGCTGGAGAGGCGCAGGCCTGGGCGGTGAATACGCAAAGCTCTCGCGAATAGCCAGTTTGCTCCCGCCGCGAGCGCCTGAAGGCAGGGCCCGGACCGGCTGGTGGACCTCCCGGGCCTTCTCCCAGTGTCCGCATGTCCCCCTGGTGTCCGCATGTCCCCCCGGTGTCCGCATGTCCCCCCAGTGTCCACATGTCCCTCCAGTGTCCACATGTCCCCCCGGTGTCCGCACATGTCCCCCCGGTATCCGCATGTCCCCCCGGTGTCCACATGTCCCCCCGGTGTCCGCATGTCCCCCCGGTGTCCGCATGTCCCCCCGGTGTCCGCATGTCCCCCCGGTGTCCACATGTCCCCCCGGTATCCGCATGTCCCCCCGGTGTCCGCATATCCCCCCGGTGTCCACATGTCCCCCCAGTGTCCGCATGTCCCCCCGGTGTCCGCATGTCCCCCCAGTGTCCGCATGTCCCCCCGGTGTCCGCATGTCCCCCCGGTGTCCGCATGTCCCCCCGGTGTCCGCATGTCCCCCCGGTGTCCACATGTCCCCCCGGTGTCCGCATGTCCCCCCGGTGTCCACATGTCCCCCCGGTGTCCGCATGTCCCCCCGGTGTCCGCATGTCCCCCCGGTGTCCGCATGTCCCCCCGGTGTCCACATGTCCCCCCGGTGTCCGCATGTCCCCCTGGTGTCCACATGTCCCCCCAGTGTCCGCATGTCCCCCCGGTGTCCGCATATCCCCCAGTGTCCGCATGTCCCCCTGGTATCCGCATGTCCCCCCAGTGTCCACATGTCCCCCCAGTGTCCACATGTCCCCCCAGTGTCCACATGTCCCCCCGGTGTCCGCATATCCCCCAGTGTCCGCATGTCCCTTCGCCAAGACCTTCGCGCTCACGACGCTGCTGTCCACGGGCGCGGCCGCGGCTGCTGTGTCCGCACGAGACCCTTCACCTCGGACGGGCTCAGACCGCAGGGCTCCCCGGTCGGCCCGGGCAGGGCAGCCAGGCACCTCCTGACCTCTGGTCCCCAGCGCCGCCGGGAGGGGCCGGGAGGGGCCGGGGGTTTTCTCTGCGGGGGTGCTGCCTGCGGGGGGGACGGGCCTCCCTGGGCCAGCCGAGCGGGCCGCCCTGCAGCACCGTCTCCTCTCACTCGCGGCCGGTGGGTCCGGGAGGATCGCGGGTGCTGTGCCAGCTTCCAGGGGCTGGGGCTGGGGGGGCTGGTGAGCTGGGGGGGCTGGTGGGCTGCGGGGGCAGGGGGCTGGTTGGGAGCTGGTGGCCTGGGGGGCTGGGGGGCTGGGGGGTGGCTGGGGGAAGGCAGGGCTGGTGGTCTGGGGGGCAGGGGGGGCTGGTGGCCTGGGGGGCTGGGGGCAGGGGGGCTGGGAGGGTGGGGGAGCTTGGCTTGGGGGGTGCTATGGGGTTCCAGGTCGGGGGCTGTGCTGTTGCCAGAGGGCCATGGGGGCCATGGGGGCCCGGATGTCAGTGCACAGCTTTCGGGGGATCTGGGGTCCCCAGTGGGCACCATGGGCTGCCTCCAGCTGTCCAGCTGGTCCCCACAGGTGTCTCAGAATGTGGGAGCTCGGGCCGTGCCCCGCAGCTGTGCCTGCTTCTCACCTGCCTGGGGCAGCCGTGGGCCCGGGCTGGGGGACACCTGCCTGCAAAGCTGCTCCCACCGGGACGGAGGGGGCTGCCCTCCTGATCAGGGTTTTATCCCCCCCACCCCCCACCCCCCCACCCCCCCACCCCCCCCACCCCCCCACCAGTGTAAACAGAAACTGCTGAGCAGCAGGAACAGGAAATACCCCTTCCTGGCCCTTCGGTGGCCTCTCCAGTGAGAGGCCACAGCCCAACAAAACTGGGCAGAGTGTGACGGGCCCCCAGGCCGCACCTACCCAGGGGTGCCCGTCCCCCGTGGATGTCCAAGCCTGTGTCCTCCAGACACCTGGCCAGCCCCACGCCACCTGCTGGCAGTGCTCCCCGCATGCCCCCGGGCCACACCTGGGCTGCACCCCGGGTGTGCACACGACGGGGACTGTCAGGCAAGCCAGGGTCACCTGTGATGTCAGGCCCCCTGGTCCTGTTGCCAACACCCAGGTGTGTCCCCAGGGCCACTCTTCCGGCAGCAGAGCCGAGCCCCGTGTTTATAGGAGGTTCCCATCTGCAGAGAGAAAATGCTCATCCTAACCCCGGCGCCTCCGTGCCAGCCCCCCTGGGCCCCAGCCAGCTGGGAGCGCAGCAACGGGCCCTGCAGGAGGCCACAACATTAGGGGTAAATCGTAAATACTTGCTAAATATATTTTTCTGTAATGAGAAAACAAGGTTTTCAACGTCTTTAAGGCTAAAAATAAGATTTTTTAAATTAGCGAGATCAAGACAATTTTTTGGCCAGCAGGAACCAGTTTATTGCTTAGAAATAATCGGGTGCCCCAGGACCAGCGACATCACCTGCAGCTCACACAGGCCCAGCTCCGCCCTGCCTGCCCAGACGGGCTGCTCAGCAGGGACCAGCCACTCGACCCCAACACTAAGACGCCCCCAATGACCCAGCTCCCAAGTACCCACACAGGCCCCGGCAGCTTCCCACTGGGCCAAACCAAGGCACGCCGGGCGGGCGGGTGCCTGGGCCACTTGTGTGGGCGGAACTGCTGCCCAGCTTGGCCCTGAGAGCCCAGCGTACCCGGGCCCTGCTGCAGGCAGCAGTCTCAGGTGGAGGTCTGCAGCTGCCCCGGCGGCTCTGGACCCGCACCCCCGGTGGCCCTGGCCACATCAGGCATGGGCGGGCAGCACCTTGTAGGGGTTCAGGATGCCCTTGGGGTCCAGCAAGACCTTGAGCTGCCGCATGAGCAGCTGGGCCTCGGGCGGCTTGCTGTAGCCCAGCATGTCCTTCTTCTTGAAGCCCAGGCCGTGCTCGGCACTGACGCTTCCCCGCTGCCCCGCCGTCCACTCGTACACGAAGGGCTCCAGGGTGTCCAGGACCGCCGTGCTGAAGGCGTCCGCCGTCACGTTGAGGTGCAGGTTGCCATCCCCTGCAGGAACAGAGACCGTGGCCGGGCTAGCCAGGGCCCTGGGACCTTCCCAACAGCCCTCCTCACCCCACCGGCCCCTGCCCCCAGGCCGGTGTCTCGGAGGCCACTCTGACCCAGTGACCTTGAACTTCTTAGGGTCCTAGCGCCGCTCTTCAGGCTTCTCAAATGTGTGAGCATAACAGGGACCCCAGCCCCAACGCGTCCATGAAACACGGAGGGCAGAGGCCAGGGGCCTGGCCCACGGCAGCGGGTGTGGAAGGAGGACATGCTGGGCTACAGGCACCCACTCTGCTCGGCGCCTCATGAGCCGAGGACACCAAGAGGCCCGGGGTGGGCTGGCCAGGCCCCACCTGCAGGAGCCAATCACCCGACCCAGGGCCTGGCAACCCCTGACGTCACTGCACCAGAGCCACACGGAAGAACCGCCCTGGGCAGGGTCCGGCGAGTCAGGCCCACATAGCGTCCACAGCTCAGAAGCTCACTGGCCCCCGCCTGGCTCTGAACCCTTGTTCCCCCTCGCAGAGAGCTCGAGGGGCGTCGGCGGACCTGGCCTCTGGAGGGGGCTGGTTGCAGAGATGAGTCAGAAATCTAGACACACCCCCCTCCAGAGGGGCCAGGGCTGCCGATGGGTGAGGTCGGCCATTCCCCGTGAAGAGGCACCGTAAAACCCCAGGAGTACGGGACGCGGGGAGCCCCCCACCAGGAAGGTCAGAGCAAATCAGAGGCGGGCCCTGGTCCCACCACAACACGTCTCCCGGGTGGGTCTGACCCACCAGCCCAGCCTCCAGAGCACAGGGCCCTCGCCGCGGGGCAGCTCCGAGGGAACTGCTGTCTGCTAAAGGGAGCCACCCCCCGCGCCCCGCCGGCAGTGCCCAGGAAACCTGCTGGGGGTCTCCCCCGACTCGGCCGGCCCAGGCCCGTCTGACGGAGGAACAAACGGGAGGAGCAGGATGGAGACACGCAGAGACGGGCACAGGCAGCCGGGCAGGCGGGCACAGGCGCAGAGGTGGACAGACGGGAAGAGACAAAGGCCATGGGCAGCCACGCCCAGTACTGAGAGGGACCCGCCTCGCTGGACTACCTTCCACCCACCAGCTGTGTCGGCGAAAGCCGGCACGAGGCAGCCCTAGCCCCACCCGGGCACCTGGAAACGCAGCTGCCCAGAGCCTCCCCTCGCCTGGCCGGGACAGGGCAGCACCCCCGCCAAGGCCCGCCGGCCACTGACGCAGGAACCACCCCAGCATAACTCAACCAATTGCTGCACTGAAAGACACGGCCGCTGAGTGGGACACAGGATGTCCAGCGGTAACAGGCCAGCGGGGCGAGGACAGACCAGCAAGGGGAGGCCCAGTGAGGGGACGCTGGGCAGCGGGTGGGCAGCTCTGAGCCCTGGGGACAGGGCTGTGTGGCTGCCTGACACTCTCGTCGCTGGCGGGAGGCAGGAGGCTCCTGCTGGCTCAGCCCGAGGGGCTGCCCGGGGCCACCCCTCAGCACTGCCTTCCCCAGGGGCCAGCAGGGAGAGCTGACCACAGACAGCCGAGGCCAGGCTTCAGGCGACCAGCAGGACAAAAGCCAAGTTCTCTGGCCGCTGTGTGACGCGCAGGGCAACCCTCACGTGGCCAGGGCGCCCGTGTGCGCGGGGAGGGGAAGATGCTCCCGCGGACCCAGGGGCTCACAGAGGCCGCGGCGCGAGGTGGTCCCAGAAACGGAGCCCCGGCCGCGCGCTCCACCCCCAGGCCTGGGGCGCTGCCACGGGGGAGGGCGTGGAGAGGGAGGTCCGGCCCGGCCAGCGCCCGAGGTGGCCACCACGGCCTCTGCCGAGAGGACCCGGGGCCACGCGCTGCTTACCACGCCCCATGGGCAGCTCGCATTCCCAGCGGGAGAGAAGGCTGAGCCCCGCGCCCCGCACCGGCACCCCGGCCTGCTCACCCAGGTGGCCGTAGCCCACCACGTGCCGGGCCCCGGGCCCCAGGCGGGCGCGCACGGCGCTGACCAGGTCGTAGAGCCGCTCCAGCGGCAGGGACAGGTCGTACTTGTACACATAGCCGTCGCGGCTCAGCGCCTCGGTGATGCGCTCCCGCAGGGCCCACAGCATCTGCGGGGACACGGGAGCAGCTGGGTGCGCTGGGGGCAGCAGGTCCGCGGAGAACCCATGGCCAGCCCGCGCCCAGCAAGCAGCCACAGCCACCCGGAGCCCAAGGGCCCCTCCCCGAGGGGCGTGGGGTGGGGGAAGCGGATGGGAGGGGCCGGGCCGGGAGGGCAGCGCAGACAAGCTGGGGGCGGCCGGAGAGGCCGCTGGAGTCAGGGTGGCCCCGTGCGACCCCCTGCCCCGGCCCACGCTCTTGCCTCCCCCGCCCCCCACCCCACCCTGGCTGCCCCCACCGCCCAGGGCGCCCCCAGCCTGCTGTCAACCGGGCCATCCCGCGGGCCCCGGGCGAGCCGCTCACCTCAGGGCTGGGGGCGCCCCCACAGGCCCCTCACAGCACCCAGTGACACTGTCCCTACCCCCAGCCCGTGGCCTCCCGATGGGAGGACAGCACCCCGGTGCCCCCGTCCGACTCGGCACGCCAGGACACAAGCCGCAGCCTGAGCAGAGGACGCTGCGGGCTCCTCCTGTGCTGCGCCAGGAGACAGAGAATTACCTGCGAAGGGAAAGACGGACGCTAGAGAGAGTAGCCCACGGGCGACCACTGAGGGTCAGCGGGGAGACCCACCCGGGCCCCACCCCCTCCTTTGTCCCCCAAAAGGGGAGCCATTTCTGGTGGCAACATCAACACCCTGTCCTGGGGACTCCCACCCACCGCCCGGCCTCTGCCTGGGGAATGCAGAGCAGACATGCTGACCACCGAGGCTGGGCCAGCCGCCGGGCCCCTGAGCCCCAAGCGCCTGTGGGTGGCCCCGTGAGGGCGGAGGGTGGCTGGCCCTGCAACCTTGATCCTCCTCTCGTCAGTGGCCACTGTCCCATCGGTCAGCAGGCCGGAGCCCAGCGTGTGCTCCAGGAAGGCGGTCAGCTTCTCGGCATCGTGGCCGGCACTGGAGCCCGAGGTCTCCACCAGGACGTAAAACGGACTTTCTGGAAGGAAGGCACAGGACGCAGCGCTGGCCGGGGGCCCAGGGGGACGTGCCAGGCACGGCTGAGCTTCCTGGCCGCACAGGTGGGCGGCGGCTCCCGCGGGCAGGGCCGGGAGCCACTCGGCCAGCACGACTCTGAGCATGACTGTCCGGCTGCAGCTGCCCAGCCTGGGCACCATGAAGCTGGCCCCCAAGTTTCAGGGCAGATCTCAGAAGCGCAAGACCCGGCACCATGACCCCTGAGGGCCTGAGGCAAACGCCTGTCGAGGGCCCTGCCGAGAGCGACCAGGGGTCCCCCTGCTGGCGCGCGTGGGGCGAGGTTCCTCCTCCCGTGGCCCTCAGCTGGGAAGGCATCTGTGCGCCCCGTGCCGCACCCAGAGCCTGGACACCACCCGACGCCCCGCCCTGGCAGGCGCAGCACATCCAAGTGCTGACCCCCAACAGGGCGCGCTTCTGGCCCCTACCTCGCACGGGGCAGGCCAGGTGGAGGTGGCGTCCGACCAGCTGCATGCATTCGGCGTCCATGAACTCGAAGGCTGACAGGATCTCGCCCAGCATCTCCCTGCAGGTGCGGAAGGTCTGCAGGACCTCGGCAAAGCCTGGACACCCTGCAGGGAGCGGCCAGTGCTCAGGCCCCGCCGCCGGGGCCAGCAGTCGCTGGGGCACAGGACCGGAGGTGGCGGAAACCAGAGAGCCAGCCCCAGGTGGGCGCCACAAACCCAGGGCCAGAAGCCAGACCAGCTCTCTACATCAGCCCTCGCCGGTCCGTGGCGATTTGCTCAAGACATCTTATGAGCAGAGGTCTGGGGTACCCCGCTGGGGGTGCGGACCATCGAGCCTGGAGGCAGAAAAGGATCACACTTGTCCTGGCGGTGAATGTCCGAGATCCCCGGTGGGGAGGACCCGCCTGGCCGCTGGGGACCGGAATCAAAGGCACGGAGAGGTCACGTGGACCCAGGAAGAAGGTTCTAGGGAAAGGCCACAGCAGAACCACCTGCACGTCCACAGGGCGACTGGACGCAAGGGACTGGCAGCTAAGAAACAGCAGAGGGAGCTGAGGGGCCGGCAGGGTGGGGGGACAGGGTCGCAGGTCCACAGGAGGTCACCACCCGAGGGGTGGGCCCTTGGGCGCAGGGGGAGGGGCGTGCGTCCCAGGCCCAGAGGCTCTCCCAGGGGGCCAGACACCCGTGAGCAACCCCGGGGAGTGAGAGGCAGACACCACGCTCCAGCCACGCTGTCCGAGGAGGCCTAGGCCTGTGCCCAGCTGGGGCCAAGGACCAAAGAGGACAAGCCTGGACACACTGAGAGGGCAGGGAGGGCAGGCCTGGCCCTCCCACCAGGCAGACTGTGGACCCCGTGCCTGCCCCACAGAAGCTGGCCCCGCGCCGACGCCCGTACCGAGGAAGGCCACGTTCACTGCCTGGGGCTTGGGTGGACACAGCAGGGACACGGCGGTGATGACCCCCAGGGTGCCCTCGGAGCCGATGAAGAGCTGCTTCAGGTCGTAGCCGGTGTTGTCCTTGCGCAGGGAGGTCAGGCAGTTCAGGACCGTGCCATCTGCCAGCACCTGGGGGGCAAGAGGCCCGGCCACGGTAGGCAACAGCTCCCAGACGGCAGCCTGAGGAAGCCCAGCCAAGGGCACCAACCGAAGTCGCCCACAGATGGACTCAGTGTCCCCCAGCCCCCAGGGACAGTCTTGGGGAGGGGGAGAGGCGCCGGGGGAGGTGCATCTAGGGGTGGGGAGGTGTCGTGAGAGGGAGGTGGTGGCTGGGTTCCAGGGCCCCCAGCCCTGGACTCCGGCTCAGGCCGGGGGGTGAGGGGCTGGGCATGCGTCTCCATGGCAGTCCCCCAGCAGGCTTCCCGAAAAGGACCTCAGCCCCCGACGGGTGGGGCAGGGGCAGCCAGGACGTGTGACCGTGGCAATGGAGGTGGCTCCGCGGGAGAGTTGCGTGGTGCCCTGGCCAGGAAGACGGCGGGCACAGCCGCGTGGCCAGGAGGCCGAGAGCAGCGGCTGCTGAGGGGGGTTCATGACCCCACGCCGGGTGCCTGCGGGGGCAGCTGAGATCTCCAAGCTGGCGCGGCCCCGCCTCAGGCCCCACGGTCAGTCACGAGGGGCCCAAATCGTTTTGGTCATCAGGCGCGGTGTGGGAAGTGCAGACCTGAGGCCAGCCAGGATGGGTATCCCAGGCTGCTGTACCACCAGCAAACGTGGCAGGCGCCGCGGCAGCGGGCAAGCGGACACGAGGCGCAGGGCAGCGGCCACTCACCACCTCCAGGCCCAGCACGGTCCCCCGAAGCGAGCCGTAGCGCAGGAACCGCAGGCCCCCTGCGTGGGTGGCCACGTTGCCCCCAATGTGGCAGCTGCCCTTGGCGCCCAGGTCCAGCGGCATGACGAAGCCCCGCTCCTCCACAAACTGGCTCAACCGCTCCAACACACAGCCCGCCTGGCACACCAGCGCCCCTGCGCACGCACTTGTGAGCGAGGGCACCCTGCCCCCCCCACACCGGCCGCCCGCAGAGACGCCCCACCCCACCCAAGAGGAGCCAGGGAGGGCCGTCGCCTTGCGCACAGCACGAGGGCGCTCACGGGAGCTGCCGCTGGGCGTGGACACAGGCCTGGGGGCCGCCGAGCAGCCGCCTCCTCACACCCCAGACCCGGGTCCTGGCAGCAATGCCCGCGTGGGGCGGGAGGCTGGCAAGAGCCACCCCACACCCAAAGCCCGCGGCGCGCCACCCAGGCAGCCCATGAAACTCACGACACCCAACGCGGACACGTGTGGGCGGCGGCGGCAGCGCGGCCGGCGCTGGGGTCTCCCCGAGGGCCCGCGGCACAGGGCTGGGGCCGCCGCCGCCAAGGCCGGCTTACCGGACACGTCCTGGAAGCTGAGGACCTGGTCCATGAGGCTGGTGGACAGGATGATCTCGTCAAAGACGGGCACGCTGCCACCCACCATGCCGGTGTTGCCGCCCTGAGGGGTCACGGCCAGGTTCCTCTCGTGGCAGTACCTGGGGGGCGCAGGCCGGCGTCAGGCCCCGTCCCCCACCCCGCCCGCGCCCCTGGGTGCCGCCACGGCAGGGGAGCACGATTTGCTTTGAGGTTGTTGCCATTTTCCAATTTTGCCACAATAAACATGACCGTTTGTCCACACGGAAAAGTTAAAAGGTCACTTTTTCAAGGAAAGGCCAGGCCCTTCCTCCCGGGAACGGAGCTCTTGCCGGCGCAGCTCACCCGGGACCCGACACCCACCCGGCACAGAGCCCCGCGGCCCCGCCCGCCCGCCCCCGTGCAGCCAGCGGCCCCGTCACCTGAGGATGCCGGACACCTCCTGGGCCGTCCGCGGCCGGAGCAGCACCCGGCTGCAGCCTGCGGGATGAGGGCGTCAGGTGCGCTCCCCTGCCCCGGGCCCACACCTTCTCCTGCCTCCCCGGGGCGTGCCTGAGAGGGGCGGCGGGCAGCCCGGCCCTCAGCTCGCCCCCCCCAGGGTGCTGCTGTCCCTCTTGACGCCGAACCTGCCGGGCGACCCCAGGGTTCTCCCGCTGCTCCTCGATGAGCACCCATGGGTGTAGCGCCCTTGACCCGCCCTGCCCGCTGTGGGGGGTGGTGGCTGGGGGTGACTTCCTAAGTCCATCCACCTGCTCACAGGCGCTACCCACCTCTAGAAAGAGGCAGCCCCTCCTGTGGGTAAGCCCCATCCTGCTGTCCGCCCCAGCCCCACGGCTCCCGCTGGAGACCCCTCAGTCGCCTCCAAGCCAGCCCGTGGCCTTCTGACCGCTCGCCCTCCCCATGCATGCCCGTGCCCAGGGAATCCCCGAGCTGGGCCCACCCTCGGGCAACTCAGCCCAGGGACAGGCCAGGAGGCGCCCGGGGCTCCCCAACCCCCAGGACTGGCACTGCGCACGGGGTCCTGGGCTGGGAGAATGAAGACAGCTCTCAGCTCCCCTGGGGTCCCCCATGGGAGGGCCAGGGCACGCCGCTGTGGGGGCTGGGAAAGCCTGGCCTGCAGGAGGCCGTTCTCAGAACACTGTGGACCTGGGCGGACAGTCCACGCGGCAACGTCCTGCTGGCCCCAGCCAGACCCCTCACCTCGCAGGGACCTCAGCCAGTCCACGTTGGACGCCTGCACCTCCTCAGGGCCGGTGACCACCCTGCCGGGGATCAGGCGCTCAAAGGCGGCCAGGTCGTGCTCAGACACCTCGGAGAAGGGCAGCCGCCGCACGGGGTAGCGCTCCCGGGTCAGCGGCACCTGGGGGGCCCCGGAGCAGCTGCCCCTGCAGACTGGGGTGCTGGCGCCCTGAGGGCCGCCCGGCCCAGCGGCCCCGGGCACAGCGGCCCGTGTCCTCCGCTCTGCCGAGGCCCCAGGCGCGCGGGCTGCCCGCCACCGAAGGAGCCGCCCGGCCCGCCCGGGCAGCAGAAGGGGCGCCATCCCGGGCCTGCAAGGCAAGGGGCAGGGCTAGAGCCGGAGGCGCCGGGCCCTCGGGAAGCGGGGGGGGGGGGGGGGGGGGGGAAGCGGGGGGGGGGGAAGCGGGGGGGGGGGGGGAAGCGGGGGGGGGGGCGGGGGGGGCGGGGGCGGGACGCGGCGCGCGGGCGGCGGGGTCGGGGCCGAGGTGGGGCGCTCGGCCGCGCGCGGGCGGATTACCCGGAGCCGGAGAGCCGGGGCAGAGGCGCCCTGCGGGCCTCGCGCCCCCGCGGCTGCTGCGCGGGCGGGCCCGGGCTTGGGGGTCGCGCCTCAGGCTGCGGCGGCCACGGGAGCCCCGCTGCGCCCCGCGTCCCCGGCGCCGCGCCCCCCGCGCGGAGAAACGGCTCCCCAGACCGGCCGGCCGGCGGCGCCCACCCCGGGGCGCCCCGCACCACGCGGCCCGCGGCACCGCGGCGACCTCCGCGTCCGGGCCGGGCAGGCGCCGCGCGGGGCAGCCGGGGCAGCCCAGCCGCCGTGCACGCGCGCCCCCGCGCCCCCGCGCGCCCCCGCGCGCCCCCGCGCCCCCGCGCGCCCCCGCGCCCCCCGCCCCTACCGGCCCTCGCCCTGCGCAGCCCCCGCCCCCACCCCGCGCTCCCGGCCTGCCCCGCGCCCCAGGCCGCAGCCCGGACCTCCGACGCGGCCGCGCGCACGCACTCACGTCCGCGCCCCCGCCTGGCGCCGCAGAACGGCCGGACTCGCGCCGCCGCGCCGGGGGGCGGGGCCGGGACACTGCGCAGGCGCAATCCCGCGGGCCTGGCCCCGGCCCGCCCCGGCACCGCCCCGGCACCGCCCCGGCACCGCCCTCCCTCCCTCGGCACCGCCCCGGCACCGCCCTCCCTCCCTCGGCACCGCCCCCGGCCCGCCCCCCGCCCCCCTCGGCACCGCCCTCCCTCCCCCGGCACCGCCCCCAGCACCGCCCCCGGCACCGCCCGGCCCGCCCCTGCCCTCCCCCGGCACCGCCCCCGGCACCGCCCGGCCCGCCCCTGCCCTCCCCCGGCACCGCCCCCAGCACCGCCCCCGGCACCGCCCGGCCCGCCCCCGCCCCCCCCCCAACCCGACACCGCACGGCCCGCCCCGGCCCGCCCCGGCCCGGCAGGACGGTGCAGAGGACCCCAAGGAACTGCGGTTTCCCGTCCGCGCAGCCCCCGAAAGCCGCAGGGGCCTGGGCGCGGGGCCCCACCGGCGGGTCCCCCCTGCAGCAACAGCGGGGCTGGCAACTGGCCGTCGTCTGCGAAGGGGGGCTGTGCCCCCCCATTGAGATGGCCAGACTGCAAACGCACCCC
Source organism: Talpa europaea (assembly GCF_964194135.1). Taxonomy (NCBI): domain Eukaryota; kingdom Metazoa; phylum Chordata; class Mammalia; order Eulipotyphla; family Talpidae; genus Talpa; species Talpa europaea. The sequence goes on along the minus strand of NC_140073.1, from coordinate 158,642,899 downwards.
AAGAAGTCAGTCCCACAGGGGCGTCGCACCCTGCAGGCCCTTGGGGACAGCCTGTGCCCCGGGCTTCTGCTCGCCCCGCGCCCGCGCGGCCGGGCAGTTCTCCCCACCCGATGACAGGCGCGCAGCGGTTGTTCCAAAAAATACTTTATTTATTAAACAATATATCCATAATCTATAACACGATCCAAAAATACAGATGTACATCTTTTACATTATTTAATAAAAAGATTCGCAGTATCGCCTTCCCTTTACAAAGAACACAGGTAACGACTCCTTGAGAACACGACGTGACACTCCTGGTAAAGCTGCATCATCTTTTTGGATGGACGTGGCGACGGCCGCCACCAAGGACAGAGGCCGGCCCTCACGACTGGGTCCAGGAGAGGGGGTGTCCAGACCCCACTCACGGCTCCTCTGGGCACAGGTCACACCCACCAATCACATTTCACTAAAAACCTGGACGACCCTCCCTCTTTGATGCCCATTCCCAATGTCCGATGCCCCAAGACAGCCACACGGGAGCCACCCCCCATCAGCACTACTGCCCAGGGCTGTCCGTCAGGCGGCCAGCACGGCTTCCACAGTCTGCACAGACGTAGTGCTGGGCGGGCGCACCCCGGAGGGCCGGGCAGTGCCTCAGCCCAGTGAGGACACAGCCTAGACGAGGCGTGGTCGTTGCCCGCACCCCCCGCCCAGCGCAAGTTACCCCAGCCCCTGCCACAGAGCGCCCAGGCCTTGGCCCAGGTTCTGTGTAAGAGGATCTGGTGGGTCCAGCCCAGACCCCCCTCGACCCCTTCAGGTGAGCTCGGGCAGCTGGTGGGCGTGGGCGTGGTCGGGCCACGTGGCTGCCCCTGCGTGGCACAGCGGGCAGGCCCACCACTCTCCTGTGCCAGGTAGGCACAAGGCAGTGACCTTCAGGATCCAAACGGTCAGGAGGGGTCCTCGCCTCGGCTCGTGCTTTGTTTTCTCCACGCTACATGCACGTCCATTTGCTGATATTATTGTAACCGGTAAAAGTAAACACAGACACGTCAGCACAAACACATAGGACACGTCAGCACAGGGTCCACACAGCGCCGGCGACACCATCCGGCCGGCCTGGGAGCGGAGGATGCAGGCTGGTCCCGGGCGAGGAGCGCCAGGAGGTGCAGCTCATGGCACCACAGCCTCTGTACCTGCCGCCCTCCCTGGGCACAGGCAGTGCGGGGAAACGTGGCCACCGTCTTTACACACCTGTGTCGACAAAAGCTACATTTCTAAACTGAACGTGTCCGGTGCTGGCCGAGGCGGGCTGTGCCGCCGGCCCCGCCCTCCAGCTCCAATCCCAGGGCCAGGCCAGCAGCACAGCGTGCGCTGAGGCCGAGGAGGCTGCCAGCCCCGAGGCCGCCGTCACAGCCCGTCCTGATGGCCAGCACCGGCTGGGGCTTCCTCTCAGCGGCCCGGGACGGCTCCACAGGCGTCTTCCTGCTTTGGTTCCTCTTCTTGGTGAAACACAAGAAAAAAGAAGGGGACGCCATGAGCGTGGCAGTCGGGGGGCGCAGTGGCAACTCCGGCCTCCCCTGCTCACCAGGCCCAACGCCAGGCTCTGTGGCTCGCAGCCGTCTCGGCAGGGCAGGAGCTGCGCCCATGGGCGCTGGAGTCTGGGGGTTCCCACGGCACTGGCCGCACAGAGCCTCCATCTTCACAGTACAGGCGGCCACTCACCTGGCCGTCACGGGTGAGGGGAAGGCGCACGCTGAGCAGCAGCAGAGCCCGCCTTCACGGAGGCCAGGTGTGGGGGAGCGCTCCCCAGGAGCGCTTGCCACGCGGGCTCACCCCACAGGCCAGGACGGCTGCTGGGCGGGCACCGAGCACCCCAGGGTGCTGCTGCGCTCGGCTGCCCTGTACAGTCAGGAGAATCAAGTCACCGTGGCAAGTGCCCCAGGGGGGAGGGGGGGATCCGCTGTGCAAACGGCTCAGGTGGATTCTTGGGTGTTTTAGGAAAGATCCAGAATGACAACTGGCCACTGAATTATTAAATATCATCTGAAACAAGGTAGTTTTAAAATGAAGATAAAACATCGCAAGGTGACGGGAGGCACACACGCTGACCCGCTCGTCTGCCGCAGGCGGCCTCCTCACTTCTTCTTCCTCCTCTCCTGCACACACCGCGGGCAGAACCTGCGGGAGAGGCCCCGTCAGCCCCCGGTGCCACTCCCACCAGCCAGAGGCAGGACTGCCTCCTGGAGCCCTGGGACGCGGCCGCAGTAGCTGGCCCTGAGCAGCCCCGCCCCCCAGCTGCCCACCCCGCACGCCCATCGTGAGGCTCCCATGGGGCAGGGCAGCAGGTGTGGGGCGGCCCCTGCACAGTCCCGTGCTCCTGGGACCCTGGGCCGCCGGCACAACCTGAGATGTGGGGCTGCCGTCGGGCATCCCGACACTGGCAGCTGCTGATCATGAGCCACACTCCACGCGGTTTCTGCCTCGGCCTGTGCTCGGTGCAGGAGGCATCAAGGGCACGTGGCTGAGCTGGCCCGGCCAGTGGTTACAGCGTCCAGCAGGCCAGCAAAGAGCACCGAGCCACCCACCCCCAGCGCCACCGCAGCGACCAAACACACTCACGCCTCACGTCAGAGTTGCTGTGCGCCTCCCACCGAAAGAGCCCCAAGACCAGGGTGACTCCGGGATGACCCAGGACCCAGCCCCAGCCCCACCTCCTCCCCTTCCCGCCGACTCACCCTCCTCAAGCCCAGACTCAGGCCCACCTCCCAAGGCCCTGGCTGGGGCAGCCCTGGCCACCACGGGGCAGTCTGCCGAGGCCAGCCACGACCCAGCTGGAGGCAGCCTGGATGACCACGGGCCCCTGGCAGCCTCCACTGCGCCCAGCCAGGGGCCGTCCTCGCCGGGACATGCGCGCTCAGGCCACTGGCTGGGTCTGCATGGACAGAGACACGAGGAGCAGCGCAGGAGCTGCCCGGCAGCTGGACATAGGCAAAGACGGCCCCGGCGGGGGACGGGCCCACCGACCACACGCCTGCACCCGCGGGGGCTCAGCCTGGCAGGCGCCCATACTGACCACTTTCCCTTGGGTTTCGTGGTCAGGTCCACGCAGGCGAAGTGAAACCACTCGATGGGGCACTGCGGAGAAAGGGGTGCGGTCAGGAGGGCCCTGGGCGCCCAGCCCGCACCCCGGGGGACACTCACGTCGGGGTTGTCGCAGCCGATCATCTCCCCGTAGGACACCTGGTGGCACAGGCAGTAGGTGGGCTCGTTGGGGTCCACGGGCATGTCCAGCACGTCAGAGGCGTGCACAGGCAGGACAGCGTCGGAGAGCTCCGACCTGCGGGGGGGTGGGGGGGGGCCAAGTGAGCTGGGGGAGGGCGGGGCCGAGGCAGGCCAGGGGCGGGGCCGGGCGGGCCGGGGGCGGGGCCCAGGGAGTGGCTGCTCCCTTGTCCACCCCCCTCAGCACCAGCCTGCCAGCTGCCGGGGGTCTCCTCCAGAGTGGCCAGCACGCCCTCCGCCGGCCACACGCCCTCACCCACAAATCCATGGGCTGCCACCCACCCCACAAGGGGGCTGCCCCTCTGGCCACAGCCCCGGGGTCCCTAACCAGCATCTTCCCGCCGCCCCCACAGCTGAGCAGTTGGGAGAGGAAGAGGGCCCCACAATAGAGTCACTTCCTGTGTTTTGGGATCTTCCCCAGAAGCCCGAGAGCTCTGGAGTGACCGGCACCTCCAGTCACCAAGGGCAGTCCCCCACCAGGGGCACTTGGGTACATCTGGTGAGATGAACCCAGAAAGTCGGTGGCGGGGGGGGGGGGCAGGCAAGGGGGAGCAGACACGCAGGTGGGGGTGACGGTCCACTATCCAGGCGAGGGGGTCCCCAAGGGAACTGGCACTCAGGTGAGAGCTCCGGTCTGTTGGACATGAGAGGCGTCGCCCCCTCCAACGCCTGGACCCCACATGCTTCCCTAGGCTTCTGGCAGCTGCTCCCACAGGGGCACTGCAAGTCTGAGCTTTGCGGCCAGGGCCACGGGGACCTCAGACCAGGGGCAGGGGCTGCCAGTCTGTGCCGAGTCTCTCTGGGCCAGCACTGTCCGGCAACAATGAGCAACTGGGAGAGACCAAGGCCACAGGGGCCCAAGGTGGTGACCTCTGGGCCCTGACAGGGAGGCAAAACCTGCACCGCCGGTGTCCCCCAGGCAGAAATGATGTGGGCCCCACAAACCCTAACCCCGCCTCATAGCCCGGGGCAGCCTGCGTGCCCACCCAGGGGTCCGAGCCTCATACCCCTCCCACAGCCGCCTCGTTGGCCCGTCTCCCCAGCTGGGGACGGTCAGGAAGGTGCCACTACTCAGTGGCCACAGACAAGCCAATCCCTGCAGAGTATCTGCCCCGCCTGCCTGGCCCAGGCCCAGACCCAAGCCCAGATCCAGACCCCAGGCCCGGGCCAGGCCAGGCCAGCCCACCACAACACTCCGCACTCCCCATACCCCAAACTCTCCCCCTGTCCCTGCTCACCCCGTCGCCCCCTCTCTCCTCCTCTCCCCCACCCCAAACTATCCAAACTGAAGCAGGAGAGAAATGCTGATGAAAAAGACGAGCAGGGCCTCCCCAGTGGTGCAGTGGGATGAGCGCAGCACTGCGAAGCTGTCCGCAGCCTCTGCAGCGCAGGTTTGATCCCGGCTGGCCAGCGAGATACCCACATGGCGCGGCAGACCTCTCCTGTCGCCCCCGCTGCTCCCCTCAGCAGTGTATTTCGGTCAGTCTGCCTGTTCTATTCCCTGCTCTGTCTCTGGTGAATCCTCTCACCCTCCCACACATCTGGCCTGTGCCCCAGTTCTTGTATAAATAAGTCTTTAAAAAAGAAAAAAAAAGACAAGCAGAGCCTTGTGAGTAAATACCGTGCTAACTATTTGAAGAACTGGCTAAAGATTTTCAAATCTGAGGCAAACTATAAACCAACGTTCAAGCGGAATGCACACAAAAACCCACAGTAAGACACACCATAACTAGGATGTTCAAAATCAAGTTGCTTAAAAGAAACCTTAACAGCAGAAAAAACAAACACACAGAGGGCCTCCCCTGGTGGCGTAGCAGTTGAGCGCTGGGCTGCGAGGCTGCCCGCAGTCTCTGCAGCGCCGGTTCATTCCCCTGCCACCAGTGAGGGTCCCACAAAAAAAAAAAAAAAAAAAAAAAAAGTCAATGCTTTTGACCTAAAATAACAATATATTTTGTGTCTCAACCTGCACACAGAAGTAAAACAGACAACTGCACCAAGCACAGAAAGTGGGAGATGGGAAACACCTGTGCAGCCTCCAAAAGAAACCACCCAGCGTCTAAAAATTAAACAGAGATGCGTGAGGAGACACGGAGGTGTGAATGAGATACCAAGCACGTGATTCGCTCAAAGCCAGACAGGAGGGGCAGCGGCACAGCCAGATGCTGGTTACCAGGGTGGCCAAGACAGCCAGGCTGGATGGGAAGCAGTCTCAATTACTTGTTGTCTCAGGAAGGCCACTCTAGACACACAACCACAAACACATAGAAGCAAAACAATAAAGACTAAGACAAACCAAGCGAAAGCTCATCCTGAGAGACAGCTGGAGCGGCTGCGCTGACTTCAGGCCTCAGATAACGAGCTCAGGAGCAGCAAACAAGCAGGAGGTGCATTTTGTCACACCAAGAGTCATTTACCAAAAAAAAAAAAAAAAAAAAGCCACAGGTGCGTACATATCACCAAACAGGGGGCTCCAAAACACACGCACCAGAATCTGACAGAACAGAAAGGAGAAACAGTCAAAGTCACGAGGCAGCCGAGCTCCCCGCTGCTCTCTCTGCCATGCACAGAAAAGCAAACGAGATGTCGGGGGAAGGACGTCCTGAGCAAACGCCATACGGGCTTTGTGGGCTCCACCCACGACACTGGGAGCTACAAATCCCACGGTCACCAAGGGAAGGGCGAGGGCGCGAGGACCTGAGGGCGGAGTTAAGCAATGAGGCTCTCAGTTTGAGCATTTAACTGGGCATGTGGCCGGGGGTCCCCCTCTTGGCCTCGTGGTTCTTCGCCAGCTCGGCGGGTCATTGGGTTCCAGGTCGGCGGAACGGGTAGGACACATCTATGAACTTATCTCCCTCTTCTTCTCCCTGAGTTACTCATTTCCCCACTCCCCCTTCCCTTGTAAATAAGCCTTTTATCAACCTTTGGTGTGTGTCCGTAGTTGGGCATTCAAAAGCCCTTTAAGCATGGGGGTGAGGACCCGCGGTCAGGCAACCCGTTTTCTATCAGGGTGGCTCTGTAACAAAGGTATGTGGAGGCGGCACCTGGGGGTCCCAGCACACGCCCAACGGCAGGAGACACGGAGGAGGCTCTCACAGAGCCGTCGCGAGACAGGCCTCAATCCTGACCCCATCTTAATCCACTGCACAGGGCTTCAATTATCCAAAGTTCTCGATCTCCACAAAATTAAATTAGAAACTGAAATCAGAAAGTTACCTGGAAAATCCTAAATTACTTGGAAACATGCTCCTAATTAAGCAATGGGTCAAAGACGCCACAAAGAAAACATTAAAATGTTATGAATGGTATAAAAATTATAACATATCAAAACTTGGGGGGGGCCTCCCCGGTGGCACAGGGGTTAAGTCATAGCGCTCTCAAGCTTTTGGCAGCCACTGCGGCCTGAGTTCACTCCTGGCCAGGGAGCTGACCCACAGGGCGCAGCAGGCCCCTTCAATCTCCCCACTGCTCCCCTCGGCAGTGTTTCCGTGGCCCCGCCTGTTCTGCTCCCCACTCTGTCTCTGGTGAGTCTTCTCGCCACCCCACACCTCTGGCCCACACCCCCGTTCTTATATGTATAAATAAATAAAATCAATCTTTAAAGAAACTTTTGTGGGATGAAATTAAAACAGCAATTATCAGGAAATGCATAGCGCGCAACACTTGTATCAGAAGGGCACGTACGAAAAGCTCTCAGGAACGCCCCTCCGGTCAAGGCAGATCAAGGACAGTACCCCCCTCCTAGCAGGGGGAAGAAGTAACAGGAAGCAGAGACAAACGGGCCCGGAAACAAGGACTGGAGGGAAACAAGGACTACGGACACCAGAAGCGCCATCTGTAAGGACCAGCGGGTCCAGAGCCGCCCACAGCAGGACTGCGGCCCAGCGCAGACGCTCCGGAGCCCGGCAGACCAGACACAGACCACCAAGTCTGACTCCAGGGGAGAAAGTCTGCAACGCCTTCGCTTCAAAGGAGCTGACTAAAGCATCAAACTACAGACTCACCATGAGGCTATTTTATTGCCGGAAAATTGCTCCTTAATAGAAACTAGTCTTAAAGATGAAAAAGAAAAAAATACAGCAAGACCCAACGCGAGTGCCAGGCTGCACGAGGGGAGAAAACAGCGGAGGCGGACGCAGACCAGCCCGGCCAGCAAGTCCCGGGCCCAGCAAGGCTTGTGCCCCGAGTGGCCCACGCGGGGCCCGCGCCGCTACGCTCTGCCCTGCCAAGGCAGCGTTCGGGGTTAGGACAAAAGTTCACAGAGCAGGATTCGAAACCGAGACCTCCCTGCATTGTCCAGCGCTGACCTCTGAGCTCCCCGGGCCCCGTGCCCTCAGCCTGACCTCGTGGCTTGGGCGCCACACTGGTGCCCTGGGGCGGAAGTTTCTAGCTAAACGCCAAGGTTCACACAAAACGCGAGTCTGCTGAGCGGACGCGGTCAAGAGACCCGACGGGAAGACACAGCCACAGCCGTGCAGACGCCCGACGCGGACTCAGCTGCGGGCAGAGCGCCTGACTCGCCCACCGGCCCCTGCACGCTCGGCCCCCCTCAGGCCACGCCAGGACCCCTGGCCATGGACACGCGGGCCTGACCCACAGCCAGCACCCCCAGGCAGAGAGCCTCACCCTCCTTTGTGCTTCTTCTTCTTCGGCGTGTCCTCCTCTGAGGCCCTGCGGCCACGGCCCCGGGAGCCTCTCTTCTCCTTCTGGCCCCGACCCTCTGAAAGACAAAGACCCCGTCACCGTCACGCGCTTCGGCGACGCAGGCGCAGGTCCCCCGTGCAGCCAGGCGGACACCAGACTTGCTTTTCAGTCCCCGCCCTCCGGAGCCTTCGAAGTCGCTGCCCTCCATCTTGTCCTTCAGGTCGGCCTCAAAGCGGGCCAGGTCGGCGTCCAGCCTCCGGATGTGCTTGTCCACCTGCCGGGAGGAAGCCACGGCTGAGGCCGCAAGTCCCCGATGCCCCTTCCCTTCCGGGGAGCCTTCAGTGAGCGAAGCGCCCCGACAAAAGGCTGCTGGCTCCGAAGTGGGCCGGGCCACCCTCGCCCCCACGCGCCCACCTCCACACCCTAACTGGGCCCTGGAGGACGAGAAACATGGCGTGAGGGGGGAGGACGCCGGGCACAGGCCCGCTCAGGGCCCAAACCCGCCCCTCCAGGGTCATCTTTGTACAAAACAAGCACAAACGTGGAAATCCAAGGGAAAACAAACAGCAGCCCGAATGCTTTTGCATAAGCAGCTGGAAGAGAAGGGGGCGCAGGGGAGTGGGGGTGGGGGGGGGCGCTGGGGACATCCCCACCAAGGATCAACAGGCCCCGTGAGGACCCTTCCCGTCGGAGGAAGCCAGTGCCCTGTGCCCCTGGGCCCGCCGAGGGCTGGGCCTCCTCTCACAGCTGCCTCAAGCAGAGGCCAACGGCGCCAGGCTCCATCGCTGGGTCACCCCCAGGGCGCGTTCCTCGAGAACAACCCAGCCTAGGCTTTAAGACGTGACCGTCAGGCTGGCCGGGAGGAGGCCTCGTGCCCGGGCGCTGGTGGGCCACGGGACAGGACAGACTCTGGGCTGACCTAAAGCTGACCAAGATGAGCCATTTTTACATATTCAAAGGAGAACAGAAGGGCAGCGGTTTCCCGACCAAGCGGACAGAGGCCCGGGAGGCGGGGTGGTGGCAGGCAGCGGCCCTCACCATCTCGTAGGTCTGCATGGCCAGCTGCACCTTGTCATCACTGTACTCCTTGCACTTGCCGTAGGCGCTCTGGATCTTCTGCAGGTGCTCCACGCGCTGCTCGGCGGACAGCGACTTCACCGTGGAGATGTACTCGGCCGCCAGGAGGTCAATCTCCGCCTTCTTGTCTGACAGAGACACGCAGAGCTGGTCCCGCACGGGCCAGGCAGCAGTGGCGGCACGGAGACGCGTGGGCGAGGAGACCCGGGCAGCGGCCCGGCGGTGACCCCTGCCCAGCACGCAGCCCTGGCCCAGTGACAGCTTGTGCACCCCATTACCTGTGACCTGACCCACTCATGGGCGCACGCCCTGAAACTCGTGGAAAAGCAGCCCCCACAACAGAAGGGAGAGGGCCCCATGGCGTGTGAAGGGTCAGCACACGGAGCAGCAGCACCCCCCAGAGAGCAGGGGGGGAGGGAGAGGAGAGAAGAAGAGGTGAGGAGGGGGAGGGGAGGGGAGGGCGGACACCACCTTCGTGGCTGGGACACGAGGCCCCACCCCGGCTCACAAGTGCAAACAAAGTCGGCTACAGCATGGTTAAGTTTAAGCATCGCGCCCTGGACACCAGGCAGGGTTAACAGGCACCGCCACAGCCCATGTGGCTCCCGGAAAAGCCCACCCACCACCCAGCGCGGCCCCTGCAGCACAGCCCCTGGACCGGAGGACGCTGAGGTCTCCACCTGGAGGGCTCGAGACCTGTCCAGCCCCAGCAGGGCAGGGCCCGGGTGGGACAGGGCCTCCCTCTCCCATTGCAAAGGGAAGCGGACTTTCTGGAAATGGGGGCCGGTTGCCCAGACGAGGCCTAGAAGGGTGCAGGGAGGGAGACATGGCCCCTGTGGGGTCTGGGACACCCACAGCTGACCTAGGCGCAGGCACCGGCAGCAGAGCTCACCTTCTGTCCGCTGGTCCAGCTCCCGCATCAGCTGGAAGTTCCTCTGTAGCTCGCAGGGCAGGTTCTCGATACCTGCAGCCAAAGGTGTGAGGTCAGTGCCTGCCCCCCTGGCTCTGCAGATCGGCCGTGCCACCCACCGCCCTGGCCTGGGAAGGCTCAGGGACCGCTCTCAGGCCTGGCGCGGCCTCCTGGACTACCCCACCGAGAGCAGGCCCAGACCCAGCCCTCCGTGGCCTGCTAATGAGGGAGCACTTGAGGTGGGCTGGGGGCAAGGGGGCTGCTCGCCAGAGCTGATCTGCACATGGCCAGGTGCCAGAGCCACCCCCACTGCTCTCCATTCTGTCCCCCCTGCGGGCACCCAGGATTTCCCCCACTGGCCACAGCTGACCACATGCCCCACACAGGCTCCCACACGCCCCGTGGATGTCTCTGGGCCCCGCAGGACAGCACCCCTGCTCTCGGGAGCCTGTTAGTGGGGTCCTATGAGCAGCTCCTGCTGGAGCACACCGCATGGCACCTGTGCACCCCCAGGACAGAGGTCATGCTCCCCCAAAGCCTCCCAGGAGGCCCATGGGCAGGGACAGCGCTGGGCGGCCAAGGCCAGGGCTCCCCGCAGGAGGCGCTCCCTCACTGTGCTGCCACCTGGAGCCCTCAGCTCGGGCAGGGCTACCAGCAAGCACAGGAGCCACCGCAGGACTGGGTCACCGTCGCCCCAGAACGCAACGCTCCTTGCTCTCCACAGCTCGGGGAGCCCCGGGGTGACCCTGAGCGCGCCTGGTGCGGCACAGCGCTCTCACGCTCCGTCTGTGGGCCACCCGCCCGCCGCCAGGCCCCCCGAGCTCAGATGCGGCCGTCCACGCCGGGCGCCCCGGCGCCCATCCCGCCCGGCGTGGACGGGCACTCGGCGGCGCGGCGGGTTCTCGGAAGGCCGCCCCGCAGCGCGCAGAGGGGGCCGCGCTGGCCCCGCCGCCCTCACAAGGGCCCGGCCCAGGAAGGTCTCAGCGCGGGGGCCACGCCACGCAGGAACCGCCGCCCTCCGGTCCCGCGGGGGTGCACACGCGGGCTGGGTGCCCAGGGCCTGGCAGGGACGCCTCGCGGGCACCGCAGGGGCGGGGCGGGGCCAAGGCCAGGGAAAGAGGGGGCGTGGCCAATGCTAGGGGTGGGGCAAGAGGGGAGGGGCGGGGCGAGGCAAGGGGCCGAGGGGCGGGGAAAGAGGGGAGGGGCGTGGCCAAGGCCAGGGGTGGGGCAAGGGGCCGAGGGGCGGGGAAAGAGGGGAGGGCGTGGCCAAGGACAGGGGTGGGGTAAATGGGCGTGGCTAAGGCTAGGGGCGGGGAAAGAGGGAGGGGCGGGGCCGAGACAAGGGGAAGGGGCGGGGCCGAGGGGCGGGGAAAGAGGGGAGGGGCTAGTCAAGAGAGAGCAGCGGGGCCGAGGCGGGGCCAAGCTGGGGCGGGGCGGAGGCCGGGGGCGGGAAAAGAGGGGGGCGGGGCTAGCCAAGAGGGAGCAGCGGGGCCGAGGCCGGGACTGGGCGGGGCCCAGATGGGGCGGAGCCGAGGTCGGAGGGGGCGGGGCCAGCCAGGAGGGCGCAGCAGGGCCGAGGTGGGGGAAGGACCACGCCTCAGAGGGAGCAACCGGCAGAGAAGCAAGGTCAAGTTGGGGAACAGGCAGGAAGGCACCCTGGGAGGTCAGGGTGGACGCCGAGAGGGCGCGCCTGTCAGCGCGGGTCAAGGTCGCAGAAGGGCGGGACCGAGCAGGCTTGAGGGGCGGGGCCCGAGGGCGGGGCCTGGCCGAGGAAGGCGTGGCCTGTCCCCGCTGTCCCGCCCCTCACTCGCCCCGCCCCGCCGTGACGCACCTGGAATTGGCGCGGCCGTGACGACGGGCCCCGCGCCGCTCCCTCCTCCCGCCCCTCCCCCGCGACCCGCGCGCCCCCCGCTACCCCCGCCAGCCCCGCACCCCGGGCCGCCCCGCCGCCCCCACGAGTCGCCGGGACCCGCGCGCGGCGACTGGGGCGCGCGGCCGCGGCGCGGGGCGCGGCGCGCGGGCGGAGGCCGGCGCGGCGCGGGGTGCGCTTACTGTCCAGGTAGTGCTCCAAGTACATGGCAGTCGCCATCTTCGCCGCGGCCGCGCTCTGGGTCTGCGCGCGCGGGCGGCGCCGCGAGGGACGGGGGCGGGGCCGCGTCGTTCACTATTCATGAGCCTCGCGCGCCGATTGGCCCGCGGCGGGGCGGGGCGGCCCGGGCCCGCCCCCCGGCTTCCGGTCGCGGGCGGGCCGGGGCGCGGCACGTGGCCGGGGTCGCGCCGCCCGCCCTCCGGGCCCCGCCGGCCGCCGCGCGACTCCGGGCTTCCCCGCGCGCCGCGGGTGCCGCGCCCCGCGCCCTGAAGCCGGCGGCGCGGCGGACCTGCGCCCCGAGCGCGCGCTAAGCCCGGGAGGGCGGCGAGGTGAAGGGCGGGGTCGGGGTCAGGAGCGGCCCTGGGCGCCCTTGCGGTGACGTCACCGCGCCCGGCGCCACGTGACCTCTGCCCGCGCGAGCCCCGCCGGCGTCGCCCCGAGGGGGTCCTGGCGGGGCCCCCGGCGGGCTCCCCCTCCCGCCGGCGGGGCCCCCGCGCCCCGGGGCGCCGCCGCCTGCGGTGCAGGGCCCGGTCCGGGCGCGCGAGAGGCGCCGGTGCGGCCCCTGCGGCCCGAGCCCTTCCCCGCGCGCTCGGCTGACACCACCGCGGAGCTTCTCGGTGCAGAGCCCCGCGCACGTGGTGCGCCGCCGCGCCTCGGCCGCCTCGACCCACTCAGCTGCGGAGCACCCTGGAGGACTGTTAGTAGCCAAGGGCCGTGGTTTAAGTTCACCCTGCTACAGACCTGTGGGTTCTGGCAATTGCATAATGTCAAGTATTTTTATAAATCTTGTAAACGTCCTGGACCCCGTCCCCACTGGCAGACAAAAGAGCAAAGGCACCGCATGGACGCTGCCTGCAGACTCTGCTGCCCGCAGGTGGAGGCGGCCTCCGACCCCCGCTGATGGCCTGGAAGCTGGGAAAGATTAAGGGGGAGACCCAGCCTTTGCAGCTCTCCCTGCGTCAGAGAGGACGAGAGCAGCCTTGAGGTGAAACAGCTTGGAGCCAGGAGCCCGTCAGTAACGATCACGGTTTAGTGTCACTGACTCATCTTTCCTGCCTGTAAGTGAAACTCAAGCTTGTGATCATGGGGACAGCCCTCAAGATCCACACTAAGCTGTGGATCATTAACTACCAGTGAACCTTCCCAGCCAGCTGGCGGTGTCCATGGTGACGGATGACAAGGGCATTTTTCCTGCTCTAAAAATTGTCTGTGCTCCACCTATTGGCCCCTCTCCCTGCCCACCACAACCCTAGCAAGCCCGATCCTGCCCCCCTCTCGGTGGCCACCTTTTCCGAGGCGTCATGGACTCAGAGGCACAGTGGCCTCTGAGTGCATGTCCAGAGTGAGTGTCTCCCCGGCGTGTGCATCTCCATGCTCGTGTCTCGGTGTCACGTTGAGTCTCCTGGCACCTGGAGGGACCACCATTTACTCATCTGCTCGCCTACTGACGGCATCTTGGCTGCTTCCACATCTTGGTGTGTGCAAATAAAGCTGCTATAGCCACTGGCTTGCGCTTTTGTGTGGATGTGGTTTTCAGTTCCTTTGGGTAAACACCACGGAGAGCGACTGTGCCACAGCGGGAGCCCCTGCAGTTCTGCAAGCTGCCGTCACAGCCTGTCTTGCGTTCCCTTCACAGGGACTGAGCCCGTTGGCCCCAGACCTCGGTGGTGTCCCGGTTTGGGCCTCCTGCTGAGTGCAGAGGAGCCTCCACCAGCCCCCTGAGGGGTCAGGGCTCCCCAGCGCCTTCCTGCTCTTTGGTGCCTGTGGGCGGGGCTCTCTCTCACTGTTTGTAGTTGGGCTGTTGGCTTTGTGTGGCCAATCCCCTTAACTACTGCTGACACCTCACTCTTCTTGGCCTTCCCCAGGCTCCTGCCAGTTCACTCTTTCTTCACCTGGTAGACTGAGCTCACGGTGGCAGACCCCTCGGTGTTGCTGCCTTGCAGGAACTTGTGGAAACGCTCTCAATGCTCAGCTGCAAGCCCTGCGTGTGTCTGCGCCATTGGTTCCACTTTGCAGAACGAGACACCTGAAAAAAAAACTTAGTGGTTTCAGACACGCTTTATTACAGCTCAGGCTCCCACGAGCTGGCAGTGGGCTCGTCTGGGGAAGGCTTCTGTTCTCAGTGAGACCAGAGGGGTCACAGGTGGCTGGAGGCTGCATTCAGCAGGCACCAAAGGCCAGGTCCACTCCCCCCCCCCCCCCCCGTGCCTCTCTGGCACAGGCCTAGGGAAGACTCTGCCTGTGGCCACTCAGGGCTTCCAGAGAGTTCTGGGGGCCAGGCGGAAGCTGCAAGATTCCTGGGACCCCACCTGTCTTGCTGAGACAGCACTGCTGGAGAGAAGTGATTGGGGACAACCCAGATGTGAGGGGAGAGGGAGTGAGTCCCACCCCCCATGGCCACACAGCAAGGGTGGTGGCATCTTGAACCTTGTAGGTTGCTTCATTAGCTCCTTCTGATAAATCCTTAGAAAGGTGCTGCTTCCCTGAAGGGTGTGCAGGGTCTGAGCTCTGGCACTTTGAACTAGACGGCCAAGGGGAAGGTCACCTGCATCTGCTCCTGTCCTGGGTAGGCCACCAGCTCCTGTCCACCCCAGAGGTCGTGTCCACAGGACTTTACTAACTTAATAGAAATAACCAAGAAAAGACTGAAATTTGCATTTCCTTGTTGTGAAGTGAGGCTGAATGCACGCACATCCTGTGCTGGCCAAGTCATTTGCTGGGTTTTGTCCTTTACCCATTGTCTGGAGGGCTGGTCCTCTGGCCTTTTATCTACAGAAACCCTTTATTACGGGGCAAGCCCTTCCGGCTTTACAGACAAACCTTCCCCAGAAGGTAGTTCATCCTCTTTGCTTGTCATGAGAAAACTGGTAGGCTCAGACCCCTGCTGTGGCTGACTCCGGTTGGCGCTTCAAGCCCGGCTCTCTGCCTCCTGCTCCTGCTCCCAGGCCGGTGGCCTTTCCAGGCTACTGACCGGCCGCTGGGTCTCCCCACTACCTGCTGTCAGCACCTGGCCCCAGGCTGTGACAAGCCCAATGTCCCTGGTGGAGAAGCCAGTGCAGGAAACAAAAACCCAGACCTGGCCGCTGAGCCCCTTCTGGGTGACAGCCCCAGGGCGGGCGGGCCTGGGCCATGGGAGCCGGGGACCTGGTGCGGCCTGCTGCTGCCGTGGCCAAGGCTGGGCTGCAGCGCCACCGAGAGAGCAAACTGGAGCCCTGGTCACGGCCTGCGGCTCCCCCCGGCACAGCAGCCCAGACGCGACTCGGGCTCCGGAGGACCACGGCAGGTTTACTCAGGCGCAAAGGAGAGAAGGCGCGGCCCGCAGGCGCACACCGGCCCGCCGGGGGCCGCTGGTCCAAACCAAAAGCTGCCGTGCGAGAGGGCGCGGCCCTGCGCTGGCCGGTCCCGGGGCCGCCGGGGCCGCATCCAGCGGCGCCTCGCCTCGCCCTGGGCTCCGAAGGTGCCGCGGAGCCCGGGCCACACCGCCGCGGCCGCCCCGGGGGCCGGCGGCCGGCGGCCTCGGGTGGGGCGGAAGGCGCGGGCGCCGCTCGGCCTCTGCAGGCGGGCGCGGGGCCGGGCCCCACCGGCACCGACGAGCCCGTCCCCGAAGCGCGGGTCTGGACCCGGGCGCCGCGCGAGCTCCGTGGGGCGGGCGCTCGGCGCGTCTGGGGAAGCCGCAGGCCCAGAGCAGAGCCCCTCGCCCCGGGGGCCCGGGAGGGCGGCGGGCCCGGGAGGGCGGCGGGCCCGGGCGCCCCCCCGGCCCCGCGACCGGCGCGCGGCGGCGGGGCTCCGCCGGCCCGAGGCGCCGCTCGCGGCGCGGCTTCCGGCCCTTAAGGCAGGGCTCCGCCGGAAGAGGCGGTGCAACCAGGCGTCCTCGTCCCGCCCACGCGCCAGCCCAGCCAATCCGATCAACGCCTAAAAAACCAGCAGCCAATCCAAGCGCGGGCCGCGTCGTCGCGCTCTCTCTGCGTCCGGGGCGACGCGACGCACGGCAGCCAATCCCAGCGCGCGGGCGCCGGCCAATGGGCGCGCGCGGCGGCGGCGGGCGGCGGCGATGGCGGGCCGGCGCGGCGCGCTGATCGTGCTGGAGGGGGTGGACCGCGCGGGCAAGAGCACGCAGAGCCGCAGGCTGGTGGCCGCGCTGTGCGCCGCCGGCCACCGCGCCGAGCTGCTCCGCTTCCCGGGTGGGTGGGCGCGGCCGCGCGACGGGACGTCTGGGCGCGGGGCCCGGCGCCCCTGGGCGCGCGCCTGTCCCGGGCCGCCCCGTCTTGCTCGGGGCGTTCGCCGTCGGGGGCCGTCGCCCGCCTCGCGAGCTCCTCGGGGAGGGGCTGGCCGGAGCCGGGCTGAAGTGTCCGCGCGCGTCGGGGCGCGACGGCCTCGGGGGAAGAGAAGCGTCGCGACCCGCGCCCGCGCCCGGTCCCCCCAGACCC
Source organism: Talpa europaea (assembly GCF_964194135.1). Classification (NCBI taxonomy): domain Eukaryota; kingdom Metazoa; phylum Chordata; class Mammalia; order Eulipotyphla; family Talpidae; genus Talpa; species Talpa europaea. Next base: position 158,626,494 of record NC_140073.1, on the reverse strand, counting down.
CCGCGCCCTGCGGGCTGGCCGGGGCGGGGCCTGACGGCGCTGTCGCTTGTTTCTTCTCAGAAAGATCGACGGAAATCGGCAAACTCCTGAGCTCCTACCTGGAGAAGAAGAGCGACGTGGAGGACCACTCGGTGCACCTGCTGTTCTCCGCCAACCGCTGGGAGCAAGTGTAGGCGCCCCCGCCCCCGCCCCCGCCCCCGCCCCCGCCGCGGGCTCTGCTGTCCGGGTGGAGGCCGGCGCCGGAGGGGCCGGGCCGGCCCGAGCGCTCCCGGGGCCACCCCCAGTCCGCACTGCGCCCCCTCTCCCGCGGGTGCCGCGGTCACTGCTGCCCGGAGGTGGCCGGCGCTGGCCTCGGCAGCTTTTTTTTTTTTAAGATTTATTTATTTATACAAGCGCTGGGCACAGTCAAAAGCGCGGGAGGGTGAGAGGATTCACCAGAGCCAGAGCGGGGAGCAGAACGGGTAGACTGACGAAGTACACTGCTGAGGGGAGCAGCGGGCGGCAGGAGAGGTCTGCGCGCCATGTGGGACCCTCGCCGGGCAGCCGGTCCGGCGCTGCAGAGGCCGCGGGCAGCTTCGCAGCCCAGCGCTCAACCGCTGCGCCACCAGGGGAGGCCCTCGGCAGCTCTTTTGCACAAAGGGACTGGACCGGCCCCGGGTTCTGGGCTTTGCACCTCCACTGCGCCGCAGGCACCGCCCTCCTCTGGCTCTGGCGTCTGCTGGGCAGCTCCTTCCCCACACCAGGAGTCCGGCCTGTATAGTCTTGCATATTTCCTGTGATGTGGTTGTCCTGATTTTGCTTTTTCTCTTGTGGCGGGACAGCAGCGGGCCCAAATCGCGGGCACCCTGACCCGCCGGGCTGTGCACCCCCTCCTTGCAGTGTGTCCCTCGCCCCACAGGCCCGGCTCGGAGAGGGTGGCCGGGTCCGCCAGGGGCCCTGTGGAGACGCGTCTCCTCCAGGCTTTCCATCGGGCCGCAGGCTCTGCCCCTGCTCTTCACCAGGCGGGTGACATCCCTGCCCTCCGCTTCCAGGCCTGCCCTGCAGGCGTCCTGGATGCAGAGGCTTCTCCCTGCACCATTGAGCGCCCCACCCCCACCCCCCTGTCTTCAAACTCCCCAGTCTGCCGCTGGGTGGTCCCCGACACCACACAACTGACAGGGTCCTGCTGCCCTTGCAGGCCAAGGCGGGTCCGCCCGGGAGGTTACCACACAAGGGGTGTCGCCTGCAGCACCTCAGAGCTCCCGGCCCCCAGGGAGGATCCCAGGTCGCCAGCCTGCCCCGGAGCATGGGGGGCTGGTTAGGTTCCCTCCCCTGCAGCGTCAGGGATTCCGTGCCTTGTTTGGCTTTTTTTTCTTTTTTTTTTAAAGTTTACTTATTTATACAAGCACTGGGGCACAGGCCAGCAGGCGCCGGAGGGCGAGAGGACTCACCCAAGACAGAGCAGGGGACAGAACAGGCAGATGGACCAAAACACACTGCTGAGGGGAGCAGCGGGGAGACAGGAGAGGTCGGCTGCGCCCTGCGGGTCACTCCCTGGCGGGGGAGCAAACTTGTGCTGCAGAGGCTGCGGACAGCTCCACAGCCCAGCGCTCAACCTGCTGCGCCACCAGGGAGGCCCTGTTTTTACCTTTTTAAAAACTAAAAGTTGAATGGTTCTAAAGCCACATGCAAAAAGGCCTTTGGGGTTCGGGGCAGGGTCACCCCTTTAGCCCTTAGCCTGGGGGTGCTGGCAGCTGCCCCCCCCCCCACCATGAGGCCCTCTGGACGGGGCCGTTGCGCTCAGCGGGTGGGTCTGTCCTGGAAGGCTGGCCCGTGGGCCCACCAGGCATCTCAGGAAGAGGCCATGTCCTGGTGGGACCTGGCAGGGCCTGTGACCCGGGGCAGGACTCAGGTGCTTGCTGCTCTCCAGGCCCTTCATTAAAGAGAAGCTGAGCCAGGGCGTCACCCTCGTCGTGGACAGATACGCGTTTTCTGGTGTTGCCTTCACCAGCGCCAAGGAGGTGAGTCCAGTGGGCGCCCAGCCCCTGCCCACTTGCCCCGGGGTGTCTTCACAGTTCCCTGGGTCAGTCCAGCAGTCAGGCTGGAAGCGTCTTTTAAGCTGATTCCCCCCCGCCCCCCCCCCCCCGCTCCTTTACTGGCTTGACTTTTGCAGGCGCATGCAAGGCGGCCTCTCCTGCAGCATCTGGTTCTGGCTTTTGGGGTCACAGTTTGGGGTGGTGACCTCCTGCTGGTAGCCAGTGGGGTCCGTCCCTGGGCGCTCCCCGAGGGTCATTGCTCTGGTGGCGGCGCCTGGACTTCTCGGGTTGGGATGGCCAAGTTCTGAGCAAAGGGCCCCGCCCAGAAGGGAGCATAGGGGTGAAAGCCAGGCCTGGAGGGTGCGGCGGGGCTGGCAGTGGGTGGTGTCTGTCCACCTGGAGCACCTTGAGATGGTCCAAGGTTGCCGAGCTCGAAGGCGCTGCCAAGAGCACCAGGCCGAGCAGCCGGCCTGGGCCCAAGTCACCGCAGCGTGAGTGACCGAGGACAGCGCCCCGCGTCCACTGCCCAGTCGGGTGGAGGGCCCCAGCCAGCCCTGACCCCAGGCTCCCGCAGGACTTCTCCCTGGACTGGTGCAAGCAGCCAGACGTGGGCCTCCCCAAGCCCGACCTGGTGGTCTTCCTGCGGCTGGGGCTGGCGGCGGCGGCGGAGCGCGGGGACTTCGGGCGCGAGCGCTACGAGAGCCGGCCCTTCCAGGAGCGGGCGCTGCAGCGCTTCCAGCAGCTCATGGGGGACAGCACCCTGAACTGGCAGGTGAGGGCGGGGCTGGTGCAGCCCAGTGCGGGGGCGGCTCCCCCTGCTTTTCTGGGGTTCGGTGCTTGCCAGTGAGTCAAGGGCCCCAAATGGTGGTGGGTCCTGGTGTGGGAGGACCCGCCCAGCCCTCGGCTGCTCCCCGTAGTCCCACTCTCCCATGTGCCCAGGCCTGTGCCGGTCAGCTTGGGGTTCTGTCCCGGGGACACCCGTCGGGCCACCCTCCCTCCCTCCCGCCCGCCCACTGAGACACAGCCCCTACCCCATCCCACCCCCCGCGGGAGCAGACGGTCGACGCTGCCAGGAGCATCGAGGAGGTCCACCAGGAGATCCGCCGGCTTTCCGAGGACACCATCCAGGCCGCGGCGCAGAGGCCGCTGGGGGAGCTGTGGCGGTAGAGCAGCTGCAGGCCCGCCCCAGTCCAGTGGGACAGGTGGCCCCACAACCGCCGCCTCCGACCTGGTACCCGTGCCCAAGCCGTTTCTCTGCGACCCGGCCAGGCACGCGTAAATAAACCCCACCTGAGCACCCAGGGAGACCTGGCTTTCTGAGGTGGCCACCGGCCGGCCATGCCCAAGGTGGGGGGGGTGGGCCTGAGCTGGGCTCACAGGACCTCACGCGTCCTGGCAGTCCCTCTGGGCCCAGCCAAGCAGCGTGCGGGAGTGGGCCATGGGTGTGGTCAGCAGGGCCTAGCAGAGTCCCCCCAGCACGGCCCAGCCGAGGGTGGCAGGAGGGGCAAGGTCTGCCCTGGGGCATCAGCTGGCTGTGGCTGTGTCCAGAGGGGCTGTGGGGGGCTGCTGGCAACATGGCCAGTGCCCTGGACTGCACCCACTGGGGCCAGAACAGGAAGGCCGGTGTGGTATCCAGGCCACATCCCACCATTGCCTGCCCTGTCCCCCATGACCAAGGCACAAACCACCCGGTGGAACTCCTGAAGCCAGCTGGGCAAGCTGTGCCTGCACACCCCACATGGGGGGGGGGGGATGGCACATACCACCCCAGGGCTGGGCTGTGGGGTCAGAGGTGGGAGACCGGAATGGAGTGGGGGTTCCCAGAGCTGGATGGGGACAGAAGTAGGCCCAGGCTTGAGCACCAGAGTGAGGCTGGCCAGGCCCCACCCTCCTCCAAGGAGAAGCCGAGGCTGAGAAGTGGCACCCCGGGCACCTGAGAGTGGGGGCCGCCTCCCCGTGCCAGCAGCAGCCCTCACCTTCAGTCGTGCTAAAGAGGGTACCCCGGAAACGGAGGCCCGTGTGCTGGGGACCCCCCAGTGCATCAGCTGCCCTCCTATTGCAGGAGTCCCATCTGTCCCCCGAGGACACAGGCCTGCCTGATACAGAGGCCAGGAGGTGTCCGGACAGCAGGGCCTTACCCGCTAACGCCAACCACGACTCCCCGGGCGCCAGGGAAAGCAACACGCCGGGCCTGGCTTTCTATTGAAACTTATTTGCCATCGAGAACTGCGAGCTACACTACTGAGAAGGGGTGAGGCCTCTTCAGTCGCATTTTCCAAACGCCAGGACAAAGTTCCCTTCGGCCAGGGCACCAGCCCGGGGTCCTGGCAGCGACACCCTCCACCCCCCCACCCCTCCCCAAGGGAGGAGGAAAGAGAAGAGCAAATAACTTAGTCGGCCACACTGGGGCCAAGTCTCCTGCCACCTCCACAGCCACACGGGGGGCCCCTGGCTGGACACCGCGGGAGGGAGGGCCTCCCCGCTCCTTAGCCCCCTAAACTCCCCGGCTTCTCCAGAGCCGACAGCACAAGACCAGGGCGGGGGAGAATGGCTGTCTCAGCTGCGCAGGAGGGCCCACTCTCTGGCCCGAGCCCCCGCAGCGGGGGTGGCTCCAAGGGGGCTGGGGGCAGGTGCCCTGCGCCCGCCACCCGCCAGGGCAGCCAGGCCGCAAGCAAGCAGCAGCACGTGCGTCTCGGCAGGGGAGCCGGACACGGGACAGGGTGCCCACTGGGCTCCCCCGAAGGCTCCTGGCTGGCGCCAGTGTCCTCGGCGACATGCAGGTGGGCCCCCCTCCCCCGAGGCAGCCCCACGCAGCCAGGTCCCGGGCATCGCTCTGCGCGCCGCCACGGGCTCCAGAGCCACCGAGGCGGGACGTCCCGACACCAGTTCACGTCTGGAGTAGATTCCAAAGCAATCCCAGAACCGCGAGCCCAGGAAGCAGCAGGACGGAGGGCGCGAGGCTGGCAGTGTCACGGGAGGGCGTCCAAGCACCGCCGTGGCCTTCTGGGCTAAGGTTCCGTGCTGGCGGTCAGCTCCGGACCGCGGCGCCCCGGGCCACTGGAGACTCCAGGGCTCTCACAGGGACAAGATCTCAAAGTCCTCGTCTTCTGAGTCGAAGAATCTCTCCAGCCGCTCTGCATCAGAAGAATCTAGAAGGAGACAGCGTTGTCGGATCCCAGCAGGGTCACGCGGGCGTCCCAGGCAGAGCATGCGCCACTGCGAGGCGCCCAGCTGTGAGCTGCACATCGGGGCCCAGGGCTCCGGCCTGCAGGGCTGGGGCAGGAGCCCCGGCAGAGGGGCCGAGAGAACCCCCGCCTCCCTCCCTGACAGCACACACCAACGCTCCTCAGGGACTATTCGGGGGCTTCCCTTTTGGGTCTCGTCGCAGACCCGAGCCCAGGTGCCACCCGCAGGGCTCCCCTCAGACCGGTCACCATGGGCAACTCCGTGTGGCTGTCCCAGCCTCCAGCACCCCAGGGCCCGCCAGGCACAGCCTCAAGGCCTAGGAGAGCTCAGCGGCCCGACCCCTTCTCTGTGAGTAAAACCGAGCAGCCCAGGTGCTCGCCCAGAAGCGGGGTGCAGGGCCACTGCAGCCGCCCGTGGTCAAGGTCCCCGAGGATGTCCTCTCACTGACTTCCCCCATGTAACTTCACGACATCGTCATGGTAACCAGAACACTCCTGCCATCATCGCTGCCGAGGACCCTCCACAGAACACCCAGATCCCCGTGGGGGTACCCACAGGTGGGTGGGTGCAGGCTGGATGTGGTGTTACTGAGATGGACACGCGTGTCCACACCTTGAGGGAGCCGCCCAATGCCAGCTCCCGCGGACACAGCCGCACCAGGGTCAGGGAGCCAAGCCGGGTGTGCGGCCGTCCGCTCCCAGTGGGACAGATGCGAGCTGCCCTGCACGCGGGCGCTGCTCTCCCTCCTGGCCAGACCTGGGCCGGCTGGGCTGCCCACCCTCCCGCACCACCCTCAGCCAACGCACCGACCATGCCACCTGAGGAACCACCGGGTTCCCCCACCCCCCGTCCAGGCCCCGGGTCCCCGCTGGCCAACAGCAGGTCTCCTGAGGACGCAGACCTGCCCACAGAATTGCAGGCCCTCCTGGGCGAGCGGAGCGTGGCTCCCCAGGCCCCACCAGCTGCTGAGCCCGGTCAAGCTCCCTGCACGGAAACGGAAGCACCTGGAGACATCCCAGGACCCGACACGGGGGAGGCCCCGGAGACCCTCCCATACTCAGGGAGCCTGAGGGTCTCCAGCCCCGCACCCCACCCCCGTGCGGGGCATGAGGCTGAGGAACCAGAGGCCTCTGTGTCCTCAGAGGACCTGACTCCTGGCCAGCGACGCCCAGAGAGACCGGGATCCCCATCTATGGCTCCTTTTCAAGGCCAGCACCACTGATGGGTCACCCCCGGACCCCACAGCTCAGGACCAAGAGCAGCTGCACCTGGGCAGGGGCTGAGAAGGGGGACAGCAGCGCACAGAAACCCACCCCACACCGATGCCAGGACGGTGCCCACCGGGCATGGCCCTGCAGCCTGGACTCACCCACGGACAGGCTCAGGGCATCGGGGCCGGCCAGGTGGGAGGGCTGCTGCTCCACCAGCTCGAACATGGGCAGGGCGCCGCCCAGCTGCGACAACTATGGGGGGAAGGCACGTCAGGGCCCGGGTTGGGGGGGGAGGCGGCCCCCTGCGGGGGGCGGGGGGCGTGTGCCAAGCTGCTGAGGTCCACTGGCTGCCCCGCCCTGCACCGGACCAACACGCGGATGAGGCGCTGCCCCGAGGCTCTGGGCGCCAGCAGCAACGGCATCGCACAGCCCCTGCCCCCACACGGTGCCCACAACTGACCTTTCGGACCTGCTGGCACCAGTCATCGAAGTCGTCCTCGGTCTTGCAGAAAAACCCCTGCAGGAAGAGCGCGGTAAGCACAGAGCACCGCCGGCCCTGCGCGCCTGCAGATGGGGTTTCCAGTCCTGGCGCAAAGGGGCTGGGCAGTGCTGGCGGGGGCTCGGCCGTGACTCGCCGTCTCCCAAGTGGCTGGGGCTGGAGTTGCTCTGAAGGACAGCGGGCAGCCCACCTGGACAGCAGGCCTCGGGCAGGGGGCATGTCAGCCGCAGGGGCTCTGGGTGCCACCAAGGCCACAGAGAAGCCCACGCTCTGGGGGTGGGACTGGGCCACCGCTGGCAGCTGAGACAGTGAGCGGAAGCCTGGACACGGGCAGCAGCGCGGTATGGGCATGGAGACCAGGGACAGACGGGAAGTGCCAGTGGTCCCCGGGCACCCTCGCCACCCTGCGGCTTCACGCTTTGTCCCAGGACGCATGGAACATTCTGGGGGGGACACGCAAGGCTGGCTTCTCGGGGGAGCCTGTGCGCGCCTCCTCCTGGCAGAACAAGGTGCCTACCCTCGTCTGTGGCAGCTGCCGGCCCTCCAGCCCAAGAACAGGCGCCACCAGCCCTCGCCCGCCCCGCCCATGAGCCCTCACTGCAGACCGCGGGCGAGCAGCAGGGCCTACAAGGCCTCCCTTCTGTTCCAAGCAGGCCGGGACAGGGGCACCCACCACGGCGATAGATGGGTCGAGCTCCCCGATGCTCATCCGGCTGGGCGGGTGCTGGCAGTGGAAGCTCTCGTCCGGAACGAAGCCACCGTCGGCAGCGTCCACCGCAGGCTGCGTGGTGTGGGGGTCCAGGTAGATGAGCTCCTCTCCTGGGGGACGGGGCTGCTCAGGCTGCACCCAGCCGCAGCCGGGGGCCTGCCGGGAAGGGCGGCCAGAGAGAGGGATGCGTGGAGCCCGGAGTGGGGGCGTCACTCACCCACATAGCCGATGAAGTAGTGGGCACTGTTGGGCTTCCCTCCGATGACACCCAGCGACTGGGGCAGCGTGAAGCAGCGCTGTGGGAGGCGGGGGGGGGGCTCAGCCTGCAAGCAGGAGCCCCTGCGACACCCAGGCGGGCAGAAACCAGGAGACAGCACAGGAGACCACGTGTGGGAGGGCCAGGGAAGGTGGGGTGCGGGGTGACAGAGGGCCAGGGGAAGGGCGGAGGTGCCGGGGCTCAGGGAAGGGGTCGGGAGCATGGGCAGCGGGCGGGCACCCACCTTGAGCGTCTCCACGTAAGCCTCGTTGATGTCCGTGAGCCCCAGGCGCAAGGGGATGAGCAGCACCAGGGGCCTCCAGGATGCCGGCCTATCGGAGGCCTCGGAGCCAGCAGGGAACCCATTACAGTGCCTGTCGGGGTTGGCGGCGGCCCCCGCGCTGGCCAGGCTGCTCCGACACAGCCTTCCTGGGGGGACCGGACAGCTCAGCAGCGCTGCAGGAGCCCGCCCTGCGCCAGGCTGGCCGGCACTCAGGACAGTGTCCAGCACTCCCTGTGGGTCCCGGGCCGGAAGGGGCCATCTTGGGGAGACCCGGAGGACGTGCGCCAGCAGGGGAGGCCATGTAGCAGTTCCCCCACCAGGCCAGGCCGCGCCCCAAAGCCTGGGCCCTCAGAAGGAGATGCCCTTTGGCATGTCTCTGTTCCTGCCACCTGACCAGCCGGCCAGCCTCCCGCATGCAGAAGTGCAGAGCTCCCTGGGGCGCGCCCGGCCCCAGAGTTCAGCAGCCCCTTCCTCACTGAGGCGTCGGGGCTCGTGGGAGAAAGGGCCAGCTCTGGGCAGGGGTGGGAACACCAGGGGACTCCGGTAGTGGCTGAGCAGCGGCCGGCCAGAGGGAAGGCCTCACGAGACCCGGCCTGCAGGGGCCCCGCCACAGACACCCACTCGCCACCCTGCCCGGGCCCAGCAGCGCCGCCACCTCCAGTGCCCACTGGCAGATGGTCAGCCTGCACCGGGCAGCAGGGCCCTCACGGATCCAGGCTTCAGCAAATGTGTCAGTGCTAGGGGCAGCCTCTGGACTCGGGGAGGAGGCGAGGCCGTGCCTCAGGAGCCCACTCGAGCCGCGAGGCACTGGGAGGCCCACATCTGCCACCCAGTGGAGCACAGTCCCTAGCCCGCAACCCCACACCAAGCCCACGTCCAGCCTTCGCGAAGACCCTGCCGTTCCCTACAGAGCGGGACGGGGGCCGGCCCGGCAGCCCTGAGTCGCCCAGGCCGGGCTGGCTGCAAGGGAACCTGCCCACTCCGAGTGGGGACTCCCCATGCCCCACCCCTGTGGGGGACAGGGGCTGGGGGTCTGGCCCAGCAGCAACAGCCACTGACGATCCAGGGCCAGTGCAATGGGGCCGCGGCAAGAACTAAGAGGGGAACATGTTACAGGGGCTGCCCAGGGCAGACGGGCTTCCCCCACAGCCCTCCCCGCCGGCAGCCCCCCAGGTCCTCCTGGGGCAGCTTTGAGAACGGGCCGAGAGGCCTCGCCTGGCCAGGCCTTGCATCAACACCTACTCTGCAGACCCTGCAGTCTTGGGCGCCTCTGCGGTCACACCTGTTCTCTCAGCGGCTCAAGGCCACGCCCCACATGGGCTCAGCTGCGGCAGCCATGGGGGCAGCCAGGCTGTGGGCGGTGCTGGAACCCATGGGTGAGCCTGAGCCCAAGTCCCGAGACCCCACCCCACCTAGCCCCTGGCCTTCCCGGACCCCCAGCAGGGCTAAGGCCGCTCCTGTCCCCCCGGGGCACACGCGGCTGACGGTGGCAGCGGGAAAGGTGGTCTTGTGGCCTCACCCTGGGAGGCCTGCCCGGTCAGCCCACAGCCCCAAGCTCCGAGGGGGCCGGTGCAAGCCCCCGGCCCAGCCCTCGCCCTGCCACTCACTGATGTCGTCCATCACCACCGTGTTGTCCATGGCGATGTGGACGGCCAGGGCGCTCCACGTGTCGAAGACAGCCAGTTTCCTAGTGGAGCAGGACAGGCCCATGAGCCCTTCCCGGTGAGAGGGAGGCTGGGAGCTGCTGCTCCTTGCCTGGCCGAGCGCCTCCCCCAGCCCCGGCCACTAGCCACGCGTGGCTGGATGTGGGCCATGCACACAGACTCCTGGAGATGAGCACTCGGGCTCCCGGCGGGCCGGGTGTGGTGCTGACACGTGGAGGGCGGGAAGGCGCAGTCACAGCACGGGCAGAGGCCAGGCCGTGGTCAGCTGGAAGGGACCTGCAGTCTGAGCACCAGAGCAGGCGGAGTGACAGCCCAGGCGGCCCTGCAGGGGCCAAGGGCTGCAGAGTAAGCTCGGGCTGAGCTCTGCCTTCCCACAGAATAAAGCACCGACAACGCCCACGCAGACAGGAGGGAGGCCTCAGAGAGGGCACAGGGCGGGCAGCCCACACGTGTGGACGTGCACGCCACACGCAGCACACAGGCCCGCGCAGCAGCGTCCCCACACAGGCTGCAGCGGGAGTGCCAGGGCACATGGGGGCGGGGCGGGGCGGGGCAGAGCAGAGGCTGGCCAGGGCTGGGGAAGGGGGCGGGGTCAGATGTGGCGGGAAGGCCCATGCAGCTGGTAGCGGGGGCACCGGACCTCAGGGAGGAGGTCATGGGGCAAAATGGGTATCTGTTGGGGGTAGAGGGAGGGGTGTGGGGCCCGCTGGAGCCAGGTTCCAGGGAGCAGCTGTCACGGCAGAGGCCCAGGGCTGGTGGGGAGTGCACTCGTGCCCAGACCACCAGGGGGCCAGACAGCCCACGCGGCAGAGCGGCCGGGCAGGGCGCCGTCTGGCCGAACGCTCCAAGGAGCCCCCCGAGCCCCGAAGGAAGAGCGGGAGGCCTGCGCCCAGGGACGAGATGCGCAGCTCTGTGCCCCAGAGCGTAGGCGCCTGCACGTACTTGAGAACCTGGGCCACCGTGTTGGGCCCGTACCACTGGCCGATGGACTTTCCCTCGCCGACTCCCATTTGCGCTGCAGGAGACAGCCGGTGAGTGAGGCCTCCCCACCCCCTCTGCCCTCCGCCCCCCGCCGCCCGCCCCCGCACACACCTATCTGGTGAATGGAGTAGCAGCTGTCCTTGCGGTCCATGAAAGCGCTGAGGACGCCGAGGTAGCTGTCCGGCTGCCTCCTCCGCTGGGCCCACCGCCAGTCTGCAGAGACAGCGCGGCGTTGGGCGAGGCAGGAGCCCCGTCGGGACACGAGGGGTGTCCAAGCGTCTCCTGAGCTTTCGGAGAGTTAAAAGCTATGCTCCCCCGGCTTTTCACAGACACAGGCCCCACACAGGCTAACCCAGGTCACCTCTACGACACCATCGTCCTTGGCGCGCACCCAGCTCAGGGCGCGAGGGCGAGGGTGTGCCCCCCCCCCACAACCCCGACTCACCTCGGCCTAAGTGCCGGCACACCAGGGCCTGGGCGAAGATCATCTGCCCGCAGCGCAGCATGCAGCCCCAGCCCGTGTCCGAGGTGGGGCCAGTCCCCCCTGCGGCAGCAGACACAGCCCGTCAGCCTCCCGGCGCCACCTGGTCAGGCCTGGGAGACAGCGGGTGCGAACCACCGGCCACAGGGACAGGGCACACCCAGCAGGCACGACTCCACGCGGAGCCGAGGGATCCGTCCCTGGACGGCCGCAGAGCAGAAACCCAGCTGGGGGCCTCGACGGCACCCCCGGCCTGGAAGCACGTGTCCTTGGGCCACCGGGAACGGCTGACCTGACCCTGGGCGGCGCGGACCAGGCTGAGGCGCGGGCATCCCCCTCCACTCCCGGCAGTGCAGCCTGTGGCCCCGAGCCCCGTCCGCAGCCTCTGTCCACCTCCAGGGCGGCAAGGAACAGCCCCCGAACAAGACGGGATGCGCTCCAGCCTGGTCCGGCCCCCTGCCGCGAGCTCTCCGCGGGGAAGCCGGGCCGCGCCCGGGACAGCAGGCGGCTTGGAGCCGGCCCCGGGCCCCCAGCGAGGGCTGTGGCGACCGGGCAGCAGGCACGTGGACCCACAAGCTGAGGCTCCCGGGCCGCCCGCTGAGCACAGCGCTGGGCGCATGCTGCCCGGGCCTGGGCAGCCGCTGCAGAGGGCAGCGGGACAGCGTCTGCGCGCTGACGGCCAGCAGCAAAGGCCCCGAGCCCGCATCCCCCTGTGGCCGCGTCGGGGGCCAGCCGAGCACTCACCGATGGCGGGGAAGTTCTTCCTGTACGTGAACCAGAGCCTTGAGGCTACATCAGACAGGATCGCGTCCTTCTCTGGAGAGTTCAAAAGAAAACACCACAGCCTCGTGCCTGCAGCCCGGAGCCCGCCCCGCCCCGCCGGCGCGGCCTGGTACCTGCGCGCGCGCTGTACTTCCTCCCCAGGATCCACACAGGCCCCGAGGCCTCCGGGAGATCTTCAAACTCAGCAAACCGGAGCGTGTCGTACGTCAGAGTAGCTGTTGGAACCAGAGACACCGGTGGCCTCCTGGCGTCATGGTTTCCACGGTGCCCCTGCCCGGGCCCGCCCACAGGGCTGCAGCGCGGGGACAGCTGCTGTGCCGGGGTGGGGGGGGGGGGTAGGGCCACATGGTGGGGGGGGACCTCTCCGGCTCAGAGCCAGAGCCCCTGGCGCTGCCATAGGGTAAGAGACCAGGCCCAAGAGCACACAAGACCACAGACGTTGGAAACAAACCAGCCCGCTGACACACGTGCTTCCTAGCTTTGTGTTTCAATGTTTCCAGTTTAATGGACAAAATGACGAAGCCACAAGCCCCCGGGGACGCAGAACAGACAGTGGCGTGAGCGAGGTGGCCGTCGGGGCCGAGGCAGCGACGGGAGTCCCGGCGCCAGGACAAGGGGCACAGTCGCCGGCTCGCAGCAGTCCCCCGGGGACCGCGGGCACCCAGGCCAGGAGGCCAAGGCTGGGGCCCGTGTCCACGGTGGCCAGAGCAGGGCCCACCTGCTGGTGTGTGGCTCCAACGCGGAAACTGGAGGCTGAGCACACCACTCGGCCTGGCCGGGAGCACCCCTTCTCTGCGGCTGCGCCCAGAGGGCCCGAACACGCCAGGGTTCCCACCGCCTCCCAGGCGCCACCCCTCACGCATCAGGCCAGGGAGAGCCGAGAATCAAAGTGCCCTTGGGTCTCCGCGGCACCGGGACTGGCTCCTGTGCTGCTGACGTGATCCCTTCTATCGAGGAAGCCTGAGACCCCAGAGCCGCAAGGAGCCTCGCTGCAGCCCACAGGCGCCGGGCGCGTTTCCCATTCTCCTTCAGAGGGGCCCTCGACACCACTTGTCCCCACGGGGCTCCTGCCTCGCCCGCGGCGTCTCCGCAGACCAGCGATGGGCCCAGCCGAAGAGGCAGCCGGACAAACCCCAGCCCAAATCCCACAGGCCCTTGCACAGCCCGGCTCCGGCAACGTCCCGGCTGCAAACGGGAACAAGTTCGGGCTGAGTGTCCAGGGAACCTTCCCCGAGGGCCAGGCCCCTCCTCGGGCTATGGAGTGCAGATCAGATCTGCCATCACCCCCCGCCTGACCCCCAGCAGGCGAGCGTCGCCCCTCGTGCTCCCACCGGCGACACACAGGCTTCCCCCCACCCCCGTCTTAACACAAGCGCCCCTCCCCCCCACCGTGTCTGCCCGTGGCTGTGAACACCGCTGAGGGCTGAATGGCAGCTTGACCCTCCAGAGGAGCGGACAGCCTGGCTGCCTCACTCCCGACAGCCACTTCCGCATCCGGGGGGATGGGGCCCTCGCCAAGCTCCACCCTGCCCACCCTCGAGGACAGGTGGCTGCACCTGCTGGCCCCCGCAAGCGGGTCTGCAGGGCCGGGAGCCCGAGCCGGGGCACCGAGGCCGCTCACGGGGGCGTGAGGAGCAGTGAGCGCAGGCCAAGGGACCCCAGGGGACCCTGCCTCTGGGGGACCAGACCCCGGGGCGCTCCTGTAGCGCTGGCCATCCGGGCGGGTGAGGCGGTGGCAGGCCCCGGCGCAAAGCAGGTCGCCCTCGGAGTTACGAGCAATTTTACAGGCGGCACAGCCAACTGCAGAGAGAAGGTAATAGGAAGCCCCATGACGCCGACACACCCGCGTCCAGCCGCGACCAGGAAATTATGGGCCACGTGGCCTCAGATCCTTCACCGCACAAGCCAAAAGCAGCTGGAACGTGAAACACTCGGGAGCTCTGGGCGCCCAGGTCCTCCCCCCACCTCCCATCTACACGAACCCAGAGGCCCGGGCCTCGCTGTCCCGTAGGAACACGCCCACGCGGCCCCTCCTTCCACTGGGCTGAAAGCAGCTCAGTCTTGGGGGCGAGGGGGCACACAGTGGGGGTGGAAGGCCCGGGCAGGGCAGAGCCCTCCGTGCTCCAAGCAGGTGTGCTTGCGCTAAGGCTCATGGGAAGGGTGAGGTCACCACCCTGGGGGTCCGAGCATCCATGGGGGCATTTGGAGCCACTGGCAAGAGAGCCAGCCCCACACTCAGGGAGCAAGTGAGGGCGCAGCTAGGCCACATGACAGGAACCTGCCGGCACCAGCACCAGAGCTCACACCCTGCAGAACTGGTGCGAGGGTCTGTACCCCAGACCCACCAGAAGAACAAGGTGGGCCCCCAGGGCAGCCACCAGAAAGTCTACACTAGATTAATCACTTAAGAGGGTGGCTCCACATCACCCTTCCTGCGCAGGGACAGGGCCGAGGGCCTCCTGACACCTGGGCACCCCCCACTGGAGCACTGCCCCCCAGCAAAGCTGAGCCCCAGACGAGATCTCCTGGACTTCTTTGGGGAGGAAGGAGAAAAGCTGAGGAATGCTGACCTCCCTGCGACACCACCTCCAACTCGGCTTGTTCTGGCGATGGAGCCGTTGACCACTGGCACGTTGAGGTCAGGCCTGCGGTCCAGCCGCCGCACCAGCAGAAGGGCAGCGCCCAGGCAAAGCTGGGGACACACGTGACCCACAGGGCCTGGAGTGCCGTCTCCCTCCACGGCGTCATCTCCAGCTCCGGTATTTGTGAGATCAGGTGAAGTCTCCCGCAACCTGCCATCCCACGCAGTGGCCAGCAGCACCACAGCTGGAGCCCCCAGAGCCCGTGGCCACTTCGTCCTCGCACGTGACACATTACTGAGGTCCCCGCGCCACCTGCGCTGAGAGGGGCCGCCCCCGGGCAGCGTCCAGGCCCGGGCCACGCTCTTCTCCTGGTGGGGGGGCGGGGGGCAGCATCCAGGTCTTCTCCAGGCCAGGGCGGGGGGTGGGGGGCAGTGCTGCTGTGGGGCCCTTTGGGACCCCGTCTGCTCCTCTGGGCCCCCCTAGAGTCCACGTCATCTTCTTCCCCGAGACCTCGCTAGTCACACCCGAGTCAGGAAGAGAAAGCCCTTCAGGAGCGCTGGCACCAGAAAAGCAGAAAAGCAGCGCTTCGGTTGTCAACAGGCAGATGACGCTCACCGACACCAGCGATTGCTCTTCTTCCAGCCCCAACAGCGTCTGACCCACCAAGGACACCCAGAGAAACATGCGTCCCAACAGGCCACTCCCAGAGCTGGACACGATGCGGAGGTTCCAGAGACGCTTCCCCAAACGCTTTCTGAAAGCTTCTCCGTAAAATACATCAAAAAGGCTCGCCCCGGGCCTCCCCGGGGGCGCAGCGGTTGAGCGCTGGGTTGCAAAGCTGCCCGCGGCCTCTGCGGCGCCGGTTCGATCCCCGGCTGCTCCCCGGCCACCTGAGGAGGGTCCCCCATGGCGCGCAGACCTCTCCTGCCGCCCGCTGCTCCCCTCAGCAGTGTCCTTCGGTCCTTCTGCCTGCTCTGCTCCCCGCTCTGGCTCTGGTGAATCCTCTCACCCTCCCGCGCTTCTGACTGTACCCAGTGCATGTATAAATAAATAAACCTTTTTTTTAAAAAAAAAAAAAAAAAAAAAAAAGGCTTGCCCTTCCTTTAGAAAATTCTTTTTTAAAAATAGCGGGGGGCCTCCCTGGTGGTGCAGGAGGTTGAGCGCAGTTCTGTGAAGCTGTCTGCAGCCTCTGCAGCGCGGGTTCGATTCCCGGCCGGCCAGGGAGATTCCCACATGGCGCAGCAGGCCTCTCCTGCCTCCCCGCTGCTCCCCTCAGCAGTGGATTTCATCCGTCTGCCTGTTCTGCTCCCCGCTCTGTTTCTAGTGAATCCTCTTGCTCTCCTGCACATCTGGCCTGTATCCCAGGTCTTATGCAAATAAATAAACCTTAATAGACGGTTTGTACCCAAATGGTTTACACGTGAAGACACTGGTGGTTCCATCCCAAACGGAGAGAGGGAGAGAGACCCCAAAACTCCCTCTGCGGCAAAAGCAGACAACAGTGCTCTGCAGCCCATGGGCAGCAGGTCCCCTGCCCTCGCACCCACTCACTCTTCACACTGACACGGATTCGCACTCACCACAAGCTCTGCGAGCCGCAGCCCTGACGGCACACGGACATGCCGTTATCAGCTCCAGTTCTGCTTCTTCTAATGCCAGCCACGTGCCAGAGGCAACGTGAGGCTCTGAAGGTGCAAGAGGGCCCGTCCTCACAGATGGGCAGAGCGGCTGCTGGCTGTGGCGCCTTCCAGCTCCCTGCACTGGGGTGCCGCCCCCTGGCCTGTGTTGGGGGCTCCGTGGAGAGAACACTGGCCCCTTCCTGACTCCACCACACGGCGCTGGGCCTGCCCCGGCCACCTGCTTCCCTCCCCCACTCTGGCCAGCACGGCCACCTGCTTTCTCCAGCAGCTGCAGGTCTGTGCAAAGGTTCTCAGGGAATAAAAGGGGGGCGTGTAACAGGCGCCTCCTCAACACCACCAACGAAATCCCCAGCAGCTCCCCAATCCTCCTACCTCAAAAGTAAGTTTTCCCTCGCCTTTTCACCCCCTCCCGAACCCCACTTAGTCCAGTTTGCCTGGAGTCCTGCGGTCTCCTCATGCAAACGCCCAGAACCCCACCTCTTCCCCAGGCGCGGCCTGGCTCACCCCAAAGGCCCCCACCAGGTCTCGCTGTTGCCTGCCAGCAGCGCACTCTCCTCAGCGCAGGAGCCCGAACTAAACGCGCCCTCACCCGCCTTCCCCGGCCGGCTTTCGGGTCTCCGCCTCAGCGCTCCCCCGTGTGAGACCTTTCCTCGTCCTCCGGGCTACGCCTGCACCCCCCCCCCCGCCGCTCTCCGCGGGGGCCACCCTTGGGGCCACGGGTGGGTGCTGACTACGTTGCTCACTCACTCACGAGCCGCAGAACAGGGCCGGGCACAACTAACTCTCGCCCTCCTCGAGGAACCAGTTCTCGGCGGGGACGAGCAGGGCCCACGAGCGGCCCCGGGGCGGGCAGGCCCCGCGAGGACGCCGGCCCGGCCCGGCGACAAGGATGCGCGGCGGCGGCAGCACGCGCGGGGAAACCCGCCACGCCCTACAAGCCCCAGCGGGCGCTTAGCGGCTCTCCCCGGGCGCCGCCGCCTGCGCGAGCCGGCGGGCCGGGCCCCGACCCCAGCAGGGTCCTCGCCGGGCCACAGGGGGCCCCGCCGGCCCGCGCCCCGGCTGGCCTCCCGCGCGAGGCCCCGTCCCCGGGCAGCGACGCCGGGAGAGCCCGGCCGAGCGCGGCCCTCCCCGGAGCCCGGCGCAGCGCCGGCCGCGTGGAACAAGAGCCAACGGGCGAAAGCCCCGAGGCGCGCCGGGCGCGGTCAGCGCGGCGGCCTCCGGCGGCGCCTGGGGGGGGCGGCGCGCGCGGCGGACGGGCCGCCGAGGCCAGCTCGAGGGCCCCCGGGCCGAGCCCGCCGCGGGTGCGGCCCCAGAGCCGGGGCGCGGAGTCGGGGCGCGCGGCCGCGTCGCCGCCTCAGCCCCCGCCGAACTTTGCCGGAGTTGGGGCCCCTCGCTAAGTCGGGGCGGCCCCCGCGCCCGCCGCGCCCCCCCGGCCTGTGCCGCCGCCGGCGCCGCGGGCAGCCCCGGGCGCCCAGACGCGCCGCCCGCCCGGGCCGAGCGCCGGGCCGGGCGTCGCCGAGTCGCGGGCGGCCGAGGAGCAGCGGGCTCCGCCCGCGCGCAGGCCCTCACCTGCGTCCATCTTCCCTCCCGGGCGGCCGACTGAGGCGGCCGCGGCGTCGCTCCGACGGGGCCGCAGCGCGACGCGGGACGGGCCGCCGCCGGGGTCAATCCGCGGGGTGGGGCCCGTCCGCGGAGGGGGGAGGAAGCGGAAGCGCGCGGCCGGAAGGGCGCGGCCGCCATCTTGGCGTACGGCGGAGGCCTCGCGCGGAGGGTCGGGCCCGCCCGCTGGGCACCTCGGCGGCCGGCGCCGTTCACGCCGCGGGTCCCCGCCGCGACCCGTCGGGGCGCCGGAAGCCGACGCGAGCCGACGGCGGGGGCCCCGGAGCAAGCGCGTCACCCGCCGGGCGTTCGGGCCCGTCGGCGCCGCCATCTTGCCGTACGGACGGGCCGAGCGCGAGATGGCGCCGGCCGCAGCAGCCGACCGGGGGCGCCGCCGCCCGCTCCCGACGCCGCGAGCCGCGCAAGGCGCCCCGCCGGGGCCGGGGACCCGGGCGCGTGGCGGGCCGGGCCGGGCGGGCGGGCCGGCCGGCCGGCCGCGCGCCGCCATCTTGCCGTACGGCGGGCGGCCAGCTCCCACGTCCCGCAGCCGTGTCGCCGCGCGCCTCCCCTCGGGGCGGTCCCGCTCGGGGCTCGGCGAGGCGAGGCCGGAGCCCGGCGCGGCGCGGCGACCCGAGGCCCGAGATGGTGATCTGCTGCGCGGCCGCGAACTGCTCCAACCGGCAGGGCAAGGGGGAGAAACGCGCCGTCTCCTTCCACAGGTAACCGCGCCCCGCCGCCGGCCGCGCGGCCCGCCGGCCACGCCCCCGCCGGCCCGGCCCGGCCCGGCCCGGCCCGGCCCGACCCGGCGCGGCCGCGGGGAAACTGAGGCGGCGGCCGGGCCGCGGCTGCGTCAGCGCCGCTGTGTGACCTTGGCCGCGCCGTCTCTGGGCCGGAGCCCGGCGGCGCCCATTGAGCGGCGGCCGCGGGCGGGAGGCCTCCCCGGAGCGGCCGCCGGGACGCCCGCCCCGGGCGCTGGCGGCCCCGCGGCGCCCGGACCTGCTCGGCCCGTCGCCATCCGCGGGCGCGTCGGGGCCCCGGCCGGCCGCCTGACAGCTCCGCGGCGGCCTGGGGCGCTGCCGGCCCGGGAGGGGGACCGGCTCCCCCGGGGGCGCGAGCCGGCCTCGGGAACGGGGCCGGGCCTGCGGCTGGAGCCTCCCGGGGAGTCGAGTCCACCTGGGCCCGGGCGAGGGGCCTCAGGTGGCGGGAGGCCGCGGCGGCGCGGGCGGCCCTCCAGGCTGGCCACGCCCCCGCCCGCGGAGGGCCTGAGGGGTGAGTCCGTCGGTCCTGGGTGCCTCCGCGGCTCCTTGCTGTGCCCCGGGGGAGCGAGCCCGGCCCCTCCTCCGAGGCTGAAGCCCGGGCCGGCCTCTCGAGTCTGGGCTGGCCGGCCCGGTTCCGTCCAGCACCCCGGGAGGGTGGGTCAGCGGGGGCCTCCCTGACGCCCTCTGTGCTGCCCGGGAGCATTGCCCCTGCCACCCTGCCACGAGCGGGAACCCCCCAGGCCGCGAGTTTGCAGAAACACTCGTTTTGGTTTTGCGGTTAACAGTTTTGGGGGGACACTCGGTGATTTCTTTATAATTGCTTTGTATTTGGTCCTGCAGGTTCCCCCTCAAGGACTCGAAGCGTCTGATCCAGTGGCTAAAAGCGGTTCAGAGGGACAACTGGACCCCCACCAAGTACTCCTTTCTCTGCAGCGAGCACTTCACCAAAGACAGCTTCTCCAAAAGGCTGGAGGACCAGCACCGCCTGCTCAAGCCCACGGCCGTGCCCTCCATCTTCCACCTGGCTGAGAAGAAGAGGGGGGCAGGAGGCCATGGGCGCCCCAGGAGAAGGGACAACAGGAAGGCCTCGGGGGCCCCGAGGGGCCGGGTGAGCGAAGCAGATGTGAAGGGAGCTGCGGGGCCGTCGGCGTCGACCTCGACCTCAAGTGAGAGCCTGATGGCCAAGCCAGAGCCCCGCAAGGGGAAGCGAGCCCCCCCAAAGGGGGAGACGGCCCCCAGGGCCTCCCCAGAGGCTGCAGGCCGGGAGCTGGCGCAGCCGCCTGTGGAAGGAGCCTCGGGAGAAGGAGCCGGCCCTGAGCCAGGCGGCCAGGTCGACACAGGCGCGGCTGCTGGTGAGGAGACCGCCCCCGCCCCTGCCGGGGGACTGGTCGACAGAAGTGGCATCTCCATGGATGACTTTAGCCCCCCAGGATCAGGGGCCTGCAAATTCATTGGCTCGCTCCATTCCTACAGTTTCTCCTCCAAGCACACCCGAGAGAGGCCCTCTGTCCCCCGGGAGCCCGTCGACCGAAAAAGGCTGAAGAGAGACGTGGAGCCCGGCTGCAGTGGGATCCGCCCAGGGCCGGACAAGGGCTTGGCTCAGAATCCCCCTAGTCCGTCCCTCACGGCGACGCCGCAGAAGCCCTCCCAGAGCCCCTCGGCCCCCCCCACCGATGTCACCCCGAAGCCGGCCTCAGAAGCCGTGCAGAGCGAGCACAGCGACGCCAGCCCCATGTCCATCAACGAGGTCATCCTGTCGGCGTCGGGGGCCTGCAGGCTCATCGACTCCCTGCACTCCTACTGCTTCTCCTCCCGGCAGAACAAGAGCCAGGTGTGCTGCCTGCGGGAGCAGGTGGAGAAGAAGAACGGCGAGCTCAAGAGCCTGCGCCAGCGGGTCAGCCGCTCCGACAGCCAGGTGCGCCGGCTGCAGGAGAAGCTGGACGCGCTGCGGCGGGTGAGCGAGCCCTTCCTGAGCGGCCTGCTGCCCCCCGGCCGAGGTCAGTACCCCAGATTGTGCCTGCGGCCGGTGCCTGGGCACGTCCCTCAGCGACCACTCCTTGCAGGCTGGGGCGGCCTCCGAGAGCAGCCGTCCTGGCTGGCAGGGAGCCGGCGCCGGGCGGGGCGGGGTGGGGGTGGGCGCTGCAGCGACTGGTGAGAAGAGGGTGCCGGGAGCTGGCACGGTGGAGCTGTGGGGCGCGGGCACCCGGCTGTGGGCCCACTGCGCGGGGCGCGCCAGCTGCCGCGGCCCTGGCAGGTTAGGCCCTAAGGCACCCAGGAGAGACTCAGGTGCGTCAGGCCCGGGGTAGTTCCGTGCCCGCCGCCTTCCTTGCTGCTGAGGCACCACAAACGTTAGCGACAACTCCTTCGTAGCGTGAGACGCCTGCTCAAGTAGGCGGCATCCGCTTTGGGAACTAAGACCACAGAAACGTAAGGAGAGACGCGTGGAGAACGCCGACTCGCGTCTGCAGCTGCCGGCCCATACCCTGCCATTGGGCCGCAGCTTGCGCTGGCACAGGCCGCTGTGTCTCGCCCGTCGGGGCTTTCTGCTTTGCTTCCGTGTCGTCCAGGGCCATGGGGGACTTGGGCAGGAGAGGTACCGGTGGCCAGCTGCGCGGGACTCGCCCACCCCAGCGGCCCCTCTCGCACCCACCCCTGAGAGCTGTCAGGCTGGTGCGGGGTCCCAGCCCCCGCTCACGGCAGCCAATGCCTCCTGCCTTCCTGCTCCTCTGGTCAGACTCGGCGCCCAGCCCCACACCTGCAGCTCCGCTGAGGAGTGTCCGCACCTCCTGCGTTGTCCCAAGGCCGCCTTTCAGCTGCCGCCTCTGCAGCCGCCCGCCAAGGGGCTGACAGCTCCCGCCGGGGGCACGCTGGGCCCACCCCGACCTCTTGGCGGTCGTGGTCTGTGGGCAAGTCTGTGGGGCAGGAGCTGTGGCCAGGCCAGCTCAGGGGAGCTGTGGGCACTGGGCTCCTCCCTCGAGTGACCCCCCGCAGCGGAGCTTTCCTGGGCGCAGCTCGGACGCAAGGCCCGAGAGGTCTTCCTTTCCTGTGGCCCTGCGGCCAGTCTGTTTGGGCCACGTTAGATGGAGGGTCCTCTCGTGGGCACAGAAGGCTCTTCTGTTCCATTTGAAGTCTTCTCTGTCGCTGTCCTTTAAGCCACCTTCCGGCATGCCTGACTTTGTGGCCGTGTCTTAGCCAGCTCGAGGCCTCGGTCCTCGCGGAGCCGCATGGCTGGTGCACAGCGGGTCTGCGGCAGAGCCTGGGCCGGCGCTCTGTCTCGCACCCTGCTTGCTTGCTTCCTGCTGTCCCGGCGTCGTTCTGCTTTTAAAGACAACCTTGGAGTCTGTCCACGTGCGCCCACCCAGCCCGCTCCCCTGGGCGCCGCAGCACACGAAGGGCTGTTCCCTCGGGAACTTTGTTTTGCTTTTAAGATTTATTTTATTTATACAAGAACCGAGGTACAAGCCAGATGCTCAGGAGGGCCCCGACTTTGTTTTTTTTTTTTAGGTTGTGTTTTATTTACTTATTTATGCTATAAGAGATGGGTGCAGGCCAGAGGTGGGGGGGTAAGAGGACTCCCCAGACACAGCGGGCAGAACAGGCAGATCCACTGAAACCCACTGCTGAGGGGAGCGGCGGGCAGACAGGAGAGCCTGCTGTGCCCTGCGGGTAGCTCCCTGGCCGGGGATGGACTCAGGCCGCAGTGGCTGGGAATAGCTTGATAGCACTGAGACTTGAACCCCTGCGCCACAGGGAGGCCTGCGGACTTTATTCATCCTTATTTACGGAATTCAAGTTTTTCCTCCTTTTTGAAAACATGTAGTGGCTTTTCTGGAATTCACGCGGCAGTAAGTTTTGAGAGGGAGTGAGTTTGAGGGGCTCCTCAGGTGCTGGTGGTGGAGCCAGCACCCAGCCCTGGAAGCAGGTGCGTGTGTCCGGGGTGCTTTTGGCCACAGCTGCGGTGAGTCGCCTGGAAGCCGGGGGCTGGGGGAGCCCTGGGAGAGAGTCTGAGAAGAGGGTGCAGGGCGCCAGTCGCAGAAGCCAGGAGGGAAATGCAGGAAGTGGGTGCTCACTGCGAGGGGTTCATCTGTGATCAGAAGGAGAAAAGGCAGCTGGACCCGGCCGCATGGGGTCACTGGTGCCCACAGGCTCCTTGGGTGGTGGCCAGCAAGCTCTGGGCAGGCCTGGGCAGAGGAGGGGCCCAGCTGCAAGACAGGTGAGGGGCACGGGCCCCAGGGCAAGGGAGAGCTTTGCTTGTGAGGTGGAGACTGCGGGCTGGGGGCCGGGCGGGGAGGAGGGCCCGCGCAAGGGGCAGGCCGGGCCCTGGCTGCTGTGGCCCACAGAGGAGTGAGGGCTCAGAGGTCCTGGGGAGTGGAAGGGGAGGCAGAGGGCCCCCCCCCCCCCCCCCCGCTTGCTGTCTCCCCCACGCCTTCCTCGGGTACCCCCGAGGCCCCGCTCTAGGGCAGGCTTCTGCCGCTCAGGAGCAAGGCCATGTAGGGCCGTGCAGCGTCCCCTGGGGGCCCTTTGCTTTCCGAGGGGCCTTGGGGCTTTGTGGCTCCATCTCACTTGCTCATGACAAAAATTGAGCCTCCTGGCCGGTCTGGACCCATCCCTGCTGGGAAAGTCACTCGCCCACCTGTCCCCAGGGCGCCTCCCTCCCCCAAGGGCTGAGCCTTCTGTCCTCCACCCTCCACCTGCTGCTCAGTGTCCTGGGCGCTGGGGCGTGGCCAGCACTCCCTCTCGCCCGTCTGGGGCTCCAGTTTCCTTCCTTCCCGCCCAGCGCAGGAGCTGCCTCCCGTGGCCCTGCCCGGTCTGCCCTTTCGCTTGCTTCTTTTTTATATTTTTAAAGGTTTATTTATGCTACAAAAAGTGGGGTGCAGGCCAGAGGTGGGGGGTGAGAGGATTCCCCAGAGACAGAGCGGGGAGCAGAACAGGCGGATCCCCTGAAATCCCCTGCTGAGGGGAGCAGCGGGAGACAGGAGAGGGCTGCTGCACCTGTGGGTCGCTCCCTGACCACCCGGGGACGGACTCAGGCCACAGTGGTGACAGCCTGAGAGCCCAAGGAGGCCCGTTCTTCTTTTCCTGCCTTCTTGGTTTTAGTGGAGCCCTTTATTCAACTTCCTTTTCTCTCCTTCCTCGTCAAATGCGCGCTTCTTATTAGACCATCAGAGTGGGGGGCTCTGTCTGTCCCTTGCGTGCTCCCTGAAAGCAGCAGTGGGGTCGCTGGCCCGCACGCCCGGCTTCCTCCCTGGAGCCTTTCTGGCCGGCACTCCTGTCAGCAGAGCCCCCACTTCTGTCTGAACGGTTCTTACTTCCTGACTGTTGGGGGTCATTTCACTGGACAAGAAATGCTCTTCCCTGTCTTGCTTGTCCTCTGGCCAGAACCCCGTCGTCATCGTTGCCCCTCCTGTCCTGGTCCCCGGTTTTGGATTCCAACGTCATGATATTGTCGCAGGGCAGGGTGAGGGCACCCCAGAGCCCCCTGCCCTGCCGCTTTCAATAGGTCCTGCCCCCGCCGCGTCAGCCCTTCAGCACCAAAGACCTTTAACACGACGCGTGGGCAGCAGCGAGACGCCGTGGTTTCCAGATCCAGCCTCCGCAGTCGCCCTTCCCCTCGTGGGTAAATGTCCCGGCAAACGGGGGTGGCCCGAAGCAGGGCCTCTGGGGCCCGGGGGCCTGCCCCGGAGGGGCCGTAGGAAAGGGTAGAAGCCAGGCAGCTCCCGGAGGAAAAGACCCAAGGCGAGGTCGGCGCTGCCCCAGTCGGCCTCCCTGCGGGGCTCCCCTCGTCTGCTCCAGCCTGTCCAGGACCCAGAAGCCCCGCGGCGTCTTCCCGGTCTCTGCTCCCTCCTCCAGGCTCCTCCCTCTCCCACCCTCCCTCCTCCCTGTCTCCAGCTCCTCCTCCCTGTTCACTCCGCCCTCCCTTGGATGGCGCAG
The DNA here is from genome assembly GCF_964194135.1 of Talpa europaea. NCBI lineage: Eukaryota > Metazoa > Chordata > Mammalia > Eulipotyphla > Talpidae > Talpa > Talpa europaea. The sequence goes on along the minus strand of NC_140073.1, from coordinate 158,601,916 downwards.
TGAGCCCAGCGCCTCCCCTTTTCCCGGGGTCCCCCTGTTAAGTTAGGTGAAGACCCAGCGCTTTGTCCCGCCGGGTGTTCTCCGAGCGCCCCCCTCGCCCACCGTGCCTGACCCGCTGGTTTCCTGCTCCCGCTTCTCTTCGCATCTCCCCTGGAGGTGCCTGCTAAAGCGCCCGCAGCACCGGGTCTGTCCCCTCGAGACTGTCTGCAGCCCTGCAGTGCCCAGCCAGGAGCGAGCCCGGGCCTTCGCCACGGGGCCGTGGTTCCCCTTCATGCCCGAGCCCCAGCGCCACCGCCAACTCGTGCAAGGGCGCGTGAGGTGTCAGGTGACAGGAACCAGTTGGGGCCTCCAACCTGAGGGTCGGGTTGATGCTGGCGGCTCCAGTCCAGGGGTGCGCCCCCCTGCCCCGGCACCCTCCCGGGGCCGTCTGGGCCTGGGGTCCAGGGTGAAGTCTCAGCCTGCTAGTGGCCTAGGGCTTGGGCTGTGTCCCCTCCTGTGAGGCCAGGCTGGAGGGCCTGGGCCGGGTTCGGGGGTGCCTCCCCCATGCCCTGCGCTGCCGAGACAGGTGTTCTTGGCTCTTTGTGGAGCTCCTGGTGTGCAGCCCCGGAGGTGAGACCAGCAGGTGGGGCCCCCTTTGACTGCAGCCCCAGAAACACCCTCATGGCGTCTGCGCGGCTGCCCCATTCCTGCCAGGTTGCCCGAGCCCCGCTGGTCACCGTGTCCGGGGGCACCCAGCTGGCCCGGTCCTGGGTGAGCACCCCTTGGGCTCACAGCAGCCTCAGGGCCCGGGGTGCCCTCCCTCTCTAACGGGGAGCGTCCCCAACTTCAAGCTCATTCAGTGTTTTCCTGCTGAAAGGCCGGGTCAGACCCCCGTCACCTCCGAGACGGGCCAGAAGCCCCTGCCCTTCGCCCCTCGGTGCGGCTGTCCTGAGCCCCGGGCTGGCCTCCGGGCCCCCGCGTTCCCTCAGCGCCCGCCCCCCGGGCCACATGGCCAGGGCCTGGCTGCCGCTTTGAAAGAGCAGCTTCCCGGTGGGAAGGGGGCCCCTGCCAGCACAGGAGCGCCCCCCCCACTGGGGTGGGCACCCTGGGAGGGGTTCCAGGAAGGGGTGGTCCCCAGTCTCACGAGGGTGCTCCTCCCTTCCTGTTATCGGCACATGGGCCTGAAGACCGAGACGGGGTCTAGAGCGACCGTGCCGGGAGGAAACAGCCTTTGTCCTGTGCCGCTGCCCCAAGCTGGCTCTGCGCCCGCCACACCCCGCTGGGGCTCCAGGCAGGACCTGCCCCCTCCTGGGAAGCCTGGGGACTCGGGCCAGGGTGCGGCGCCTCGCCCCGCCTCCTGCCAGCTGGGCCAGGTGCCGACTTCCGTGGGGCAGAGACCAGCCTGAGGCGCCTGGACGCCGAGCCCCTCGCAGCTCGGAGCCTCGGGGATGGGTAAGCCTGGCTGTCGGGGCCGGAAAGTGACCACTGGGATTTCTTGGAGGAAATTTTAACATTTTGTGTGGGCATTTTGGCGAGACCTTCACAAAAGAAAGTGAGGTCAGGAGGGAAGCCGGACGGCTGGCCCGCGGGAGGCGGCAGTGGCTATTGACTTGGGACTTTGTTTTCTGTTGTTTGTGGGTTTTTTTTTTTTAAGGTTTTTTAAATTTATGCACACAAGAGCTAGGGCACCGGCCAGAGGCGCGAGGCGGGGGGGTAAGAGGACTCCCCAGAGACAGAGCAGAGAACAGAACAGGCGGATCTACTGAAACACACTGCTGAGGGGAGCAGCGGGGAGGCAGGAGGGGTCTGCTGCGCCATGGGGGTTGCTCCCTGGCCGGCCGGGGATGGAACTCGTGCTGCAGAGGCTGCGGATGCTTCATAGTGCGGCGCTCAACCCCTTGCGCCACCAGGGAGGCCCGACTGGGACCTTGTTTTGCTTGTATTTCCCCAGTGAAGTGTGGTCCAGGCAGCCAGGCCATGCGCCTGGGGCCAGCGTGGGGGGTCTGGACACACCTGCAGGCCCACCTGGCCATAGTGTTGGGGGGAGCACCTCCCCCTACCCTCCAGGCTGCAGGGGGCGGGCCTGAGCCCAGACTAGTGGCCACCGCCCTGGCTGGGGAGCACCAGGGCCCTCGCTCCTAGAGGGTGGGGGGCCCGCTGCTATCCTCACTGCAGCTTCCTCCCCCGCCCTCGCTGACTCGGGGCACTCCCAGGGCAGCCTTGCCCCAGGAGGGCAGAGAGGGAAGGGCGCTGTGGTCTCTGGGTGAGAGGGGCCCACCAGGGCAATAGGACCCCTGGGGGACAGGCCAGGGACCCAGCACCCACGCGGGAGAGGCCGGTGGCGCCTGGGGTCGGTGCCCTCGGAGCTCACCAGCTCACCCACAGAGGCTACAGGCCGGCGCTGGAGTGTGGGGCTGCTGGGGCCCCAGCTCTGCCTTCCTTTGGGGGTTCCGTCTTCGGGAGCCACCTCAGGAAAGCCTGGCTTAGGCGCCAGTGGGCCGCGTAGGTGTAGGTCCTGCCAGGGGCAGGCAGCCATGGGGCCTGAAGTGGGAGGACCGGCTCTTCCGCACAGGGTGGAGGCGGCAGGGGCCGCGCCTTCCCAGTTCCAGGATCCCAGAGGGCAGTGCCCGGGGAGGGACCTTGACCACCGCAGAGGGCACCCTGGAATATAGCCGGACGGCCCCTGCAGTGCGAGTCCTGTCACCGACACTAGGTGGCGCCCACGCCCATGGTTGCCTTGGTGGCTGCAGGCCCCGCCCATCAGCCCCACCCGCAGCTCCAGGCCTGGCCCTGCTCTGCCCGCCACCAGCTGCGCCCACACCTGGACGGCCGGCACATGGGGCTCCCGCAGCTGCTGGTCCCCTTGCCGGGGACCAGCACGTCAGGGGGCAGACGCTGACTCTCCCCTGTGCCCACAGAGCCCCCCAAGATGAGCCCAGTGGTGGAGCCGCTGTCCTGGATGCTGGGCACCTGGCTGTCGGACCCGCCGGGCGCCGGCACCTTCCCCACGCTGCAGCCCTTCCGCTACCTGGAGGAGGCGCACATCTCGCACGTGGGCCAGCCCATGCTGAACTTCTCGTGAGTCCCACCCAGTCCCGCCCTTCAGGGTGTCAGGACGAGGTGTCACCCCGGTGCTCCCAAAGATGAGGGGCGAGGCTTCCCAGTGGGCGCACCTCCAGCAGAGCAAGGCCTGAAGGCCCCCAGCTGCACAGTCCCCTCACACGTACCTTCACCCCCCACGACAGCCCCCCACACACGGCAGCGAGACAGGTGTGCTGGGGACCGGGGGCGGGCCAGGAATACTTTTATTTTTAGTTATAGAAGACACATGTTAAGAGTTTAACCAATGAATAAACGCCTAAAGAGTTGAGCTCCGTCCCTGCTGCTTTTGGGGGGAGGGGTTCTGCCAGCACTCACGCCCCAGATGGTCCTGCGGGGGGTGGGGGGCAGCGAGCGAGGGCCGGTGGCCGCCTGGGCCCAGCTCCTGTCCGCCCGCAGGTTCAACGCTTTCCACCCTGACACCCGCACGCCCCTGCACCGCGAGTGCGGCTTCATCCGGCCCGAGCCCGATACCAACAGGGTGGCCTTTGTCAGCGCCCAGAACACAGGTACGCACCCCGGCCGTGGGGCAGGGCACCTGCCAGGCCCCTGCCACAGGACCCTGGGGGCGGGGCGGGCGGGCACCGGGCGCGGTGGGCGCAGGCCATGTGTGACCCCCACCTGCAGGCATCGTGGAGGTGGAGGAAGGCGAGGTGAACGGGCAGGAGCTGAGCGTGGTGTCCCACTCCGTGGCCAGGATCTCCTTTGCCAAGGAGCCCCATGTGGAGCAGGTGAGCTGTCCCCGCGCCGCCCACCCACCAGTGTCCTTCCCGAGCCCGAGCCGGGGCCGCGTGCAGCGCCTGGCCCAGCCGCTTGGTGGTGGGTGTTGCCCTGCTCACAAGGTCACACCCACTGGTGGGGCCCCTCCACGCACCCCCCACCCCCGCGCCCACCCTGCCCTTCCCCGCCAGGAGTGGGTCCAGATGGGGCCCTCCAGCGCTGGCCGCGAGCGGGCGGGTGTCCTGCCGAGGCCATCCCGCCCGCCCTGTGCACCCGTGTCCTGTCACCGCTTCCCCTCAGCACTGGGCGCTGGCCCCAGGCGGCTGTGTTCCACCTGGACGTGGGGGAGCTTGTTGCCCCTCTGCCTGCTGGAGTCTCGAGTCACCCCTCACGGCTGGACCCTTCTGGGGTGCGGCCGCAGAGGGGTGTCGTCGCGGGGTCCCGGGGAGGCCCCCCGGGAGGCTTCCTCTGCACCTTCGCATTTCCGTCTGCCGCGGGCACCGCCTCGGGGTCCTGTTCTGGGGTCTCTTTCTTGCGGGAGCTGGCCTGGGGCTCCCTGCTTGGATCTGGTGGTGGGGCTGGAGGCGGCGTGGCGGGGTGGGGTCAGGAGGCTCCAGGCGAGGGGCCTCCCTGTGGCCGGCCGGGCTCCTGGACCAGCTCTTGAAAGATCCGGGTCCTCTCCGCAGGTGCGCCCGGCTCTGGCCCTCCGTGGGCGGCACGTGGCCTGCAGGGCATCCCACCGGCCCGGTGCTCGTGGGAGCCCAGGTCCCTTCGGGCTCTTGCACCTCCTTTGCTGTCTTCAGCAGAGTTTTCCTGCCTCACTGGCTGGTCGCCGGCCCCGGCCGGGTGGGCTCCCGGGCAGCTGCTCCTTTGGGACATGCAGTGAGGGGAGTTGCCTGGTGCTGCCAACCTGCCCTGTGCCTGGGCCACGCTGCGGGTCAGTGGGGGTCAGTGGGGCGGGGCCCCCACGGGTCAGCAGGTTGTGTCATCGCAGGCAGGGCTCGCAGGCCATGTGGGTCCTCCTGTCCACTCAGCCAGGGTTGGTGCCCCTGGCGTCCTGTCACGTGGTGCACTCTGCTGGCTTCAGGGGCCACTGTTGTTGGCCCGTCGCCTCCCACTGGGTCTCGTCTGCTGGCTCCATTCTTAGGGTCTTAACTTCTATTTTGTTGGGAAATTTCCATTTTCTTCTCTTTCAATGAAATCTGATGCTCTGCTGACGGCAGGGTTGGCCGCGCCCCGCAGTGTGTCCCCCCTCAACTGCCCCTCTGGTCTTCTCTGGCTGTAGGTGCTTCCCTCGGTGGCCTGTTGCCCCTGGATAGGTAGGGCTGTGCCCTGGGGCTGTCTGGAGACTGGACTCCCGGGCCCTCCGGGCTCACCTTCCCTCCAGGGCGGCCCCCCGGCCTCAGGGCTGGCCCCAAACTGTAGCCGCCTTGACTCCCATCCCCAGAGCCTTGTCCTCATGGCCTTGCTGCTCCTCTGAAGTCTTTAAATAGAGCATTTGAAGGTGTCCTTTCCAGGCCCTCCGTGCCAGAGGCGGCCGGGGCACGGCAGGGCTCCCCGCACAGCGCCAGCCCTCGGAGCCCGTCCCAGACCTTCCAGGCGGGTCTCCTCACGGCGCCCAGGCCCAGGTCTGTGCACTGGGAGCAGCTACGGCCAGGGCTCTGCCGAGGCCTTGGAGCCATGGTTTAGGGTGTGGCGTGCGAGGGCCACAGGAGCGCGGGTTGGCTTGTCCGAACGGCCCCGGCAGAAGGCCTCGGCGCCTGAAGCCAGCACAGACCAGCCCTGGCCGAGGGGCTGCGCCGGCTGCCGGGTCCCGGGGTGTTTGCTGAATCTTTGGAAGATCAACCGAGTTGTTTTGTGTTTTTTGGTTCTGCCCAGATTACCCGAAAATTCAGGCTGAATTCTGAAGGCAAACTTGAACAGACCGTCTCCATGGCAACCACTACCCAGCCCATGACTCAGCATCTTCACATCACCTACAGGAAGGTGGCCCTGTGACCAGGCGGGCCTGGCCTCCGTGGGGTCCGGCCAGTGTGGGTGCACGCGGGCCTCGGGGGGCCCCAGTGTCGCCACGTGACCCTGTCACGGCGTAGAAAAACCAAATAAAAGGTCTTTATTTTTACCCTGAGCATTTTGAATATTCCCCTGTACAGCTGGTGCCGTGGGGCCCGTGGCCTCGCCGTGCCGCGCTGCCGGGAAGGCCGCTCTCCCACGCGTCTGCCGTCCAAACCTCCCGCCAGCCAGGCCCAGCGGCCGCGGGCCTGGGACGTGCTCCTCAGAGGCCCGTGGCCCCCTTGGCATCCGACGGTGCAAGCTTCCATGGCACTCACGCCTCTGCTTGTCCGTCAGGCGAGTGCACATGACGCCCTCGGCCTCCCACCGCACCTCCGCTCACCCCCACCCCCAGCACCCCGCCCAGCAGCTGTCTCGCCTCTTCACTGGGGGGTTTTAAGCAAATTCTAGTTCTCTCACCCTATTTACTTCGGGGTAACTGGAAGCCACGCAAGGAGGCACCAGGAGAGGGCGCAGTGGCCAGAGCCAGCCCCAGCCCCCAGGTTCCATGGGGGACGGGTACCCGCAGCCCCCAGTGCTCTGGCCACCTGGAGGCCCCTCGTGGGCCCGCTCCTGACAGCCATGGGCCTCTGTGTCCAGGAGCTGCATCCCTCAGACAGGACAATGACCGGCCAACAGACCGCTTGCACCTACAGCACCTGCCAGGGAGAGCGAGGCACTGACCACGCCTACCCAGGAGATGGTATTGCCCGTCAGTGGTGGATCCACACAAGCCCCCCTCGTGAGTGAAGTGCCGGTGGCTTTTTGTTTGAGGTCAGCGCGTTCTCGGGGGTCAGCCAGACCCCAGGGCTCTGTCCTGTGCCCTCCAGAAGGCGGGGCCAGAGCCGAGACCCCGCGCCCTCTGGGCTGCCATTCACCGAGTTCCTGTGGGCCTCGCGTCTGGCCTGGTGGCGGGACCTCCAGTCTGTGGGAGACACGTTTCCTGAGGCTGCCCCAGGGCTGGTGTCTGCCCATACACCGGACAGGTGGCCCCACTGGCCCCAGAGCCCGTGCCAGCCCCGGCAGAAGCGAGCCTGTCGTCACCGAGTGCCCAGTGCCCCTGGCCGGGTCTCGCGCGGGACAGGCATGTTTTAAGAGAAACCAAGCTCCCACCGGCACCATTTGCAGCTCATGTTTCAGGCCGATACGTGACCATTTGAATCCTCTGATTTTACCCCTGTAAGCACAAACTGGGCACTTCACATTGGCACCATCTGCTCCGCCCCAGGACACGCATATTTCACAGAAAAGATGCTGTTCTGGATGGATCTGGGCACCCCTGCCAGTCAGCGCAGGCCGTCCCCACCGGCGGGCGTCCCCAGGGCCAGGCCCTGGCCGGCACACGTCCTCCCGGCCTCGCTCGAGAGCCGCAGCGTGGGCTCTGCTGGTGCATGACCACCAGCTCCCGCGGGAGACCCTGGGCCGAGCCTCTGGGCCCCGCAGCCTCTTGCCAACCTGGGGGCATGGGGGCTATGCTGCCCTCTGTGAAGGGGCTTCAGGGGCCAGGCCGAGGCCCCGTTTGGAGGCTACACGGGGTCTGTGGTGACGCCAGGTCTGGGGCTGTCTGTGGAGGCGAGTTACTGCCCAGAAAGAGCACACCAAGGCTCCTCTCCCCCAGCAAGAAGCTCACATCCAGGCTTCCGGTGCCTTGTAGCCAACCATGCAGCAGCGGAGAGGCGGGCTCGGGCCCCAAAGCCGTGAGGCCACAGGGCCGTGGCCGCAGCTGCTGTGTCTGAACGGCGGGGGTTTCTCGGGCTTCTTGCACCTCTTATCCTGCAGACGTGGGGTGCAATGGCCCCGGGGCGGCGGGCCGAGCTGCTGGGCAGCCCCTGGGCTCAGCAGGCAGAAGGGCCTAGGCTTCAGAAAGGGAACCCCAGGTGGAATGGCCAGCGGCAGCCAAGAAGGGCCTGCCTGGGGCCCCGGCCTGAGTGAGACGCGGTGGGCCTTGGGGCCAGGAGGAGCCCGCAGGGGACAGGCCGTGGACGGGCAGCAGGCTCTGCTTCTGGGGGACGCGTGTAGGCTGCTGTCCTGGCACCTGGGCCCAGCGGAGCGCAGCTGGCGCTGGGCTCTCCCGCCCCCGGGCCCCAAGGAAGGACGTGGAAGCAGACAGGTGGCCCCGCCAACAGCACTTTATTGGAAGTGAGCACACCCCTCCACCCACACCCCGGAGTCTCAGCAGGCGCCTGCCCCTCTCTAACCGCAGGGCCAGCCGGGCCGCTGCCCAGGAGTGGACCCAGCAAGCGGCCTGGGGCTTCGTGCTGCCCTCACAGGGTCTCAGGCCCCTCACAGTGGGAGCAGGCACGGGCGAGCAGCCCCAGCCCCACAAAGGCTCTCGGCCCCAGAGGGGGTCAGGCGAGGGGATGGCGGGAGTCTGCCCCGCCCTCGCCCTGCAGAGGCCTCCTGGGTGGGGGCTGGGCTGTGGCCGCTGCTGGAGCCCGAGGCTCATCTTTCTGGCAACAGCACGAAGAAGGCGGCCTTCAGGAAGCGGCCAAAGCTGCAGAGGGCGGCCACCAGCCAATGGGAGCGGAAGCCAGGGTCAGTGCTGACCACACACTTGAGGACATCCGTCTGGGAGAGAAGAAGCTTGGTCAGTCAAGCTGAGAGCCCCGTGCCCACACCAGAATGCCAGGCGCTGAGGGTCAGCCTGGCCCGATGGCCCCGTGGGGCCTGAGCTGGAGGGCCGGGCAGCCCGGCAGGGAGAAGCTGCTGTGGCCCCTGTGCTAGCTCCCAGCCCAGGGACACCCGCGGCGCCAGGAGAGCACCTCCCCCGAGACCCGCGAGGACAGGGGCCAAGGAGCCTTGTGGGAGCAACGGCCACTCTCCGTCTCCTCGCCCTCCCTGCTAAGACAGGAGTCTTTCCTCGCAGCCTGGCCTCGGCCAGCGCCTCCCAGGCCACCCCGGCCAGCCTCCAGAGCGGGAGGCACCGAGGCCTCTGGTGTCCGGAGGGGCGCCGGCCCCGCCGGCCTGGTCAGGTGAGGCCACGGCAGGGTCCAGGATCAGCCGCCAAGCTCCGCGCCCACCACCCGGTTGGTTGACAGGGCAGAGGTCAGCGCTCCCGTGGGTGGGGCCGACCCCAGCCCGGTGCAGCAGCGCCCAGGGCCGTGCAGGGGGACCGCGATCCGGGCCCCTCGGGTCAGCTCTCCGGACACGCAGGGCTGGGCGGGCAAGCATGCTCGGAGGCGGTGGGTCTCCCTCCCGTGACCCAGAGGCCCCCAGGGTCGCCGCCGGGCAGGGGCGGCAGGCGTGAGGGCTGCAAGTGGGGAGCTGGGGTCGGGAGTGGGGAGCCTCGCCTGGAGCGCACCCTCGCCCCAACCACCGCCCCGCCCCACCCCCCGCCCGCGCTCACCCACCCGCCGCGCCCCACGCCCGCCGGGCTCACCCATCCTCCGCGCCGCCGCAGCCAGGCCGCCAGGCTCTTGCGCACGAACTCCCCGAGGCAGTCGACGAGCGCGTGGACCAGGGCGGGCTGGGCCTGGCGCACGCAGTCCACCGCCAGCCCCGCGGCCACCGCGTACAGCGACACCACCTTCCCCCATGTGATGCCTGCGGAGGGGGCCGCGCAGTCAGCGGGCGCCGGGCCAGCGGCCACCCGGCCGGGCCGTGGGCCCCGAGGTGGGGGCGGCTGCAGAGCGAGGCCCTTCCAGGCGAGCCCGGAGGCAGCCCCCGGCGTGGGGAGGGGTCCCGGGCACAGGGAGGCTCACGACCGCTGGTGCCCAAGAGAAGCCTGCAGCAGAGCCGAGCCCAGGCCGGGTGCCAACTCCCGGGCAGCGGCCCCCACGGCCCACCCCGCCCGGCCTGCGAGGGGCCCAGGGGCCTCTGGCCCCTGGGAGCACCCAGGCTGGGGGAGGCTGCGGAGCGGGAGCCCGGAGGCGCACCCACCACCCAGTCCCCCAGCCCAGAGCACCCGGCCCAACGCCCAACACCCGCTGCGCCTCCACCCGGAGAGGAGGGGGTGGGGCGGGGCTGCCGGGGTGCTGGGGCGGAAACAACCCCCAGTCCAAAGGAAAAGGGAGATTTAGAGCCGCAAGCTGAAGGCGCGCCCCCAGCGCCGGCTCCTGGTCACCCTCTGGCCCACCCGCCCCCGCAGACCCTGCCCCCAGCGCCCAGCACCTTTCTGAGGAGCCCACGGGCCTGAGCCCAACTGGCCAGTCTGGGCAGGGAGCGCTGTCCCCGGCCTGCACGCCCGCTGTGGCCAGGGACCTGCTGCCCACCCTGCCCTGCAGCCTCCCTTCAAAGCTGGCCGGAGACCAGCCCAGAGACAGGGCAGGCGCCGCCGCACTGCAGGGCCCAGGAGCCCGGCAGTACCTGGGATGCAGGCCCCGCCCGGCTCCTCCCAGGCACCCCTGCCACGCCCCCACCTCTCGTCCTGGTCCCTCGGCACCCTGCCCTGCGTTCCCGCTCAGGTGCACACCACAGCTCCTCACGCTGGGCCAGCAGGCAGCAGTACCTCACCCCGCCCATCAGCTGACCAGGCGGCTCCTCCGCTGCCCAGACCACGGTCAGCACCAGTGCTGGCTGCCCCTGAGGGCCCAGGACCAGGTCAGGCCGCAGGATTCTGGAGGCACCTACCCACCCGCCTGGACCCCCCACAGGAGGTCCTGGCTCTGGCAACTTCTGCCCGGGAGGTCGGTGTTAACCCGGGGGTGGCCCTGGAGGGGCACTTCCCGCAGCCAGCCGTCCTGTGTCCTGCGTCCCTGCCACACTGGCGCGACCGAGGGAGGCCCGCGGCATCAGGCCCTCCAGGCTGAGCGGTGCGATGCGCAGGGCCGGGGGCCAAGAGCAGTCTGAGGTCCCGGCCGGGAGCGGCTGCGCCGGCCCAGGCAGCCCTGCCTGGCCCAAGCAGAGGCCACGTGCCCGCCAGGGCAGACTTCAGGCCCCCTCGCCTCACAGCGCAGGGGCCCTGCTCCCACAGCAGACCGCTCCAGAAGGCCCGGCCACGCCTGCCACCTGGCCCCCCGCACCCCCACTCCGCCGGCACCAGCCCCTGAACTGGGCGCCCGCACTCCCCACCCCTAGGGCTGGACTGGTGCCCAGACAGGGGGCACCCTGCGGGGCTCCCTGGGTGGTCCAGTGAGCGGGCCACACGGGGCAGGGTCGCAGCCTGACCCACACGCCTGCGCTGCAGCCGTGGCCGCCGGGTACGGACCTACCTGCAGAGAAGATGTGGGCAGCCACGGCCAGGAAGGCGTCGGTCACCACGGTCTCGGACTGCAGGGACAGGCTCAGCTGGCGCGCCACGTTGCGGTAGACGCCGGGCCGGATCCGCTCCAGCTCGTCCCCTGAGCGGCCACACTGGTCAGCGCCGGCGACAGCCGCCTCGCCCACTGCACATAGCCCCCGCCACCTCTGGCTGAGACCCCACCCCCACCGGACCCCCCACTTCGGTCCCTGGGGACAAGGAGACAGGAGAGGTGCCCTGAGCACTCCCAGACCCACCTCCGAGGCCTCACCCCAAGCCGGCTGGGCCGGTGGGGTGGGAATCCAGGCGTGGCCCTGCTGCCGGGTGACTCACAGCCACACCGCGGGAGGCGCGTGCTGTGGGGCTGGCAGCCAGGGCCTGTGGGGATGGGCTGCAAGGGGGGCCGCCCAGGCGGGCAGCCCCGGAGCTGCCTCAGTGAACCAAGAGGCCGGGCCACTGCCTGGGCGCCCAGCACCTTCTGCCTCCAACACGCTGTGGGGCCAAGCGGATGTGTCTGGACCAGCCACGGTGGACATGCTCCCCACGGGGGAGCGGCGCGGGCCCAGCCCCGGGGACGTGGGAACCGCTCAGCCTGGCCGTGTCTCCAGCCCGACCACTCCTGCAGCCAAAGCCAGCGGAGAAACGCTGGCCGCACGCCTGCCCTGGCTGGTGGGCCATGTGCTGCGGGGCCAGCTGCATCCGTCCAGTGAACCAAGGTCCGCGGCCAGAGCTGAAGGCCAGAGGAGGCAGCAGGTTCCCAGGGCCGCCGGGCTGTTCCCACACACAGACCGGGGGCGGCGGGGGCTGGCCCTGACCGGTCCCTGGGGGGCAGCCGGGGCCTCTTCCTGTTCAGCACTATCTGTGACGCTGGGCATCTGAGCTGGGGGGGGGGGTCCAGGGGCCGGGAGACCACAGCAGACGGCTGGGGGCGGGAGGGGGCAGCTCGCCCTAGAGCAGGGGCTGGGCCAGAGTGGACAGGGCGGCAAGCCGGTTGCCGGAGAGGGGCCTTGAGGGCTGGGCCCTGGCGGGAAGAGGGCAGAAGGGGGTGGAGGGGACCGTGCACCCTGGCCTGATCCGCAGAGCCCAGGGGGCACCCCAGACTTGCTGTCCACCAGGTTCACGGGGCACTAGCTCCCCAGCAGCCCTCCAGGCTGGCCCCGAGGAGTCCCGGCTGCCCCACCCGCCGCAGGCAGGCAGGTCTATGCCAGACACGCCCGACACGGGGCCCCCGGGGTACCCCTCCACCTCAGAAGCTGGCCAGCCCCCCTCCACGCTGCCGGGAGAGCCACCTCCACCCTGCGGCCGCCCTCGCGGCCCATCTCTGCACCCAGGACGTTCCAGGCTGGGTCCCTGGGGTCCGGAGGCCCGGTCTGCTGGGGGACCCGTGTGCGGGGCCGGACTTTGGAGGAGTGGAGCTGGGCTGGCGTGGCCCCAGAAACGCGTGCCCCAGGGCACCCCCACGCCCCGCTCCGGGGTGGGCCCGGAGCCACCCAACCCCGAGGCCGTCTTGATTTGGGGCGCCCGGGGAGGCCTCGGAATGAGGGGCACGGCCGGCGGCCGCGAGGACCCATTTTCCAAAACAAACATCGAAGCGCGCGGCGCGGCCCGGCAGGGTCAGCGGGGAAGCCCGGCCGGCCCGGGCTCTTCCCCGCAGGCGCACGGGGCGGCCCGCGCGGGGGGCGCGCGGGGGCCGGGGTCCCCAGCAAGGGCGCGGGGGGCAGGGTCCGGCGCGCCGGCCCCGCAGAGGGGGAGACGCGCCCGGCGCGGGGGGCGCCGCTCGGGCCCGAGGACCCCCGCCGCCACGCGGGCCGGGCCGGGCCGGGCCGGGCCGGGCCGGCACTCACCCAGGCGCAGCAGCACGGCGCACACCTCGGCCAGGCGGGCCCCGGGCGCGGGCGCGGGGCGCTCGGGCGCGCTCCAGGCGAGGCCGGCGCGCAGCAGCCGCGCGTGCACGAACTCGCGGCCCAGCGCCTTGGCCTGCGCCACCAGCTCCTTGTCCGCGGGCGCGCGCTCGAGGGCGTCCCGGAGCTCCGCGGCCAGCACCGACGAGCGCCGCAGCACCTCCATGGCGCGCCGCGGGACCCGGGCTCAGCCGCGGCCCGCGCCGCGGGGCGGCGTCCGCTCGGGCCGCCCCGCCCCGCCCGCCCCGCCCGCCCCGCCCCGCCCCGCCCCGCCCGGGCGCGCCGCCGGGTCGCGGGGGCCGGGCGGGCGGGAGGAGCAGCCCCGCGGGGAAGCCCGCGCCGCCCCGCCCGGCACCCCCCGCCCCGCCCGCCCCGCCCGCCCCGCCCCGCGGCCCCCGGCGCGGCCTCCGCGGGCGCCGCCGCGCTCACCTCTCCCGCCGCATGGCCGGGCGGGGCGGGCGGGGCGCGCCGGGCGGGGCGGGGAGGGCGGCCCAGCCCCGGCCTCGCCCCCGCGCGAAGCCGGCCCCGCCCGCCGCGGTCCGGCCGTTCAGGCCCGCGGGGCGCGCCCCGCCCGGCGCCGCCCGTCCCCGTCCCCGTCCCCGTCCCCGTCCCGGTTCCCGTCCCCGTCCCCGTCCCGGTTCCCGTCCCCGTCCCCGTCCTCGCCCGGGGCGCGGGGCGCGCGGGCGGCTCCCGCCGGCCAGGCCGAGGCTGGGCTTCGCCTTCTATGGAGCGGCAGCCCCGCCGGCGCCCGGCTTGGGGAGGGGGGGGGGGCTGGGGAGCAGCCTGGGTCCCGCGCCCCGCGCCGCCTGCCTCGGGGGGCTCCTCGCCGCGCCGGCCCGTCTGACACGGCTTTTGTGGTTTGTCTTAAACATTCAGTTATCTCAGTATCTTTTTATAATTTATGCGTTTATAGAGCACCGGGCACCGTCAGGAGCGCGGGCGGGTGAGAGGGTCCCCCAGAGCCAGAGCGGGGAGCAGAGCAGGCAGAGGGACCGAAGGACACTGCTGAGGGGAGCAGCGGGCGGCAGGAGAGGTCCGCGCGCCATGGGGGACCCTCCTCCGGTGGCCGGGGAGCAGCCGGGGATCGAACCGGCGCCGCAGAGGCCGCGGGCAGCTTCGCAACCCAGCGCTCAGCCGCTGCGCCCCTGCGCCCCGGGAGGCCCTGAAAGTTGGGTCTTTAAAGAGATTAATAGATTTGATAACGCCCCGGAAATATATCGAGTGAGGAAAAAAGGAAACGAATTCCAGTATCAGGAGTGGAAAGAGCGCCAGCCCCGACGTGGGGGCCGCCAGGGGAGAGAGAGGGTGACCCGCTTCAGGGCAGGCGTTGGCGCGGACGCGCAGCGATTCGCCAGCGCTGGTGCCGGGAGAGGAGAAAACCTGAGCAGTTCCTGTGCCGATTAAGTCAATTTACTCTGATTTTAAATCTTCCTACAAAGAAAATTCTGGGCTTCATCGGTTTCACTGAGGCGTCCTTTTTTGTTTGTTTGCTTTTAAGGATTTATTTATGCGCACAAGAGCCGGGTGCAGCCAGAGGCGGGGGTGAGAGGCCCCCCCAGAGGCAGAGCGGGGCGCAGAGCCGGCGGACCCCCCGAAAGCCAGGGCTGAGGGGAGCAGGGGACACAGGCGGGGCTGCTGCGCCCGTGGGTCGCTCCCTGGCCGGGGCGGGCCGCGCCGCGGGGGCTGTGGCCGGCCTCGCAGGGCTGCGCTCAGGCCCGGGCCACGGGGAGGCGGCTCTCCGGCCGCTCTTCTGAGCAGTTGGAGAACGTCCGAACCCACAGCACTGCCGGAGGAGCGACCGGGCGGGCGTGTCCCAGCTCCCGCTGCGAGGCCCGGGGGACGCGGCCGGGCGCCAGGGCCCGCGGCAGCCGGGCGCGCCTGTGCCCAGGCCTGGCCCCACCTGGCTCCTGGAGCACGAAGGCCCCGCCGGCCCGGCTGCCGGGCGGAGGGCGAGCGCCCTGCGGAGGGGCCGGCGCCCGCCCGCCCTGGCGTTTCCGAGGCGCCCTCGGGTGCGGCGCTCCCGGCGCCTCACAGGTGGAAACGCGGCGCTCAGAATGGGGGGACCTCAGCGGGGTTCCAGGGCCGGCCGAGCCCGCCGGCCAGCTGTGGGGGACCGGCCGCACCGCAGCGGGGGCAGCCTGGCTGCCCGAGGGACCGCGCCCGCGGCCCCGCAGCCCCCGTTCCTGCCCCACGTCCCGTCCCCAGGGGGCAGCGAGGGCCCAGGGCCCGGGGGCGGCGGCCGCGGGGAAGTCGCGGGCACGGCTGGGCCCGGGGGCGGCGGCGGCGCCGGCCGGGGCGGCGGGCCTGGCTGCACCGGCCTCGCCTGACGCGGGTGCCCCCTTCTTCGGCCCAGCGCGGGGAGTAGAACCGCCCAAGCGCCTTTCACGAGGCGGGCAGCTCCCGGCCCGGCCCGGAGCCCCTTCCGCAGCGGCCTGCGCCGGGCGGTTGCGGGGCCACAGTGCGGGGCGCAGAGGGATCCCCAAGGAGTGACGCCACAGCCGGAAGGCTCCGAGGTGGCCGGGACCCCGCCTGGACCCCGCAGGGCAGCCGCGCCGGGGAGGGCGTCCTCCTCCAGCGCCCCCCGGGCCGCCGGGCCCAGCGCCGCCTCAGGCTCCAGCCGCCCCCGGCGCCGAGCCCCGCCCGGGGCGCCTGCGGGGCGGGGCGCCTGCCAGTGGCTGGGAGCCGGGGCTGGGGGCGGGGCCTGGGGGCGGGGCTCGGCGGAATGGCTGGGGGCGGGGCCTGCGGGGCACCTGCGAATGGCTGGGAGCCGGGGCTGGGGGCGGGGCTCGTGCGGAATGGCTGGGAGCCGGACTGGGGGCGGGCCTGGAGGGGCGGGGCTTGTGCGGAATGGCTGGGGCGGGGCCGGGGCGGGGCGGGGCTTGTGCGAGTGGCTGGGAGCCGGGACTGGGGGCGACGCCGGGAGGGGCGGGGCTTGTGCGAATGGCTGGGAGCCGGGACTGGGGGCGGGGCCTGTGCGGAATGGCTGGGGGCGGGGCCTGGAGGGGCGGGGCTTGTGCGGAATGGCTGGGGGCGGGGCCGGGGCGGGGCTTGTGCGAATGGCTGGGAGCCGGGACTGGGGGCGGGGCCGGGAGGGGCGGGGCTTGTGCGGAATGGCTGGGGGCGGGGCCGGGCCGGGGCGGGGCTTGTGCGAATGGCTGGGAGCCGGACTAGGGGCGGGACGGGGCGGGGCGGGGCGGGGCGGGGCGGGGCGGGGCGGGGCGGGGCGGGGCGGGGCGGGGCGGGGCGGGGCGGGGCTGCCCCTGGCCCTGGGGTGCACTTGGCCACTCGGGCCGGGGCAGGCTGCTCTGTGGCCGCCAGATCTTTCCGTGGGTCCCTTTAACCGTGTGCTTTTAGGAGGACAGGTTTATTCCCGACCCTGCCTTCATGCTCCTGCCCCTTTTCTCTGTGGCTTGGGGGGCCCCTGGTCCTCAGCAATCGCGGCAGAAGGGGCGCCTCTGCGTCCTGGTGCAGATGGCGACAGAAATCCTGCACTCGAGCGGCTCGACAGGAGGGGACCCACCAATGGGAAGGAGGCCAGAAGCTTCCAGAAAGTCGGAGGGCCCAGATCTCTCTGCAGGGGCGCAGGATGGGGCCACTTTGCCCAATGCCAGGAGGGGGTGGACCTGGAGCAGAGGGAGGCGGGGGGCCCTGACCAAAAAATTATAGCACCCTTGAGCCCTGGGGATGTCTCGAGAGTCCCAGAGGCAGAAGCTAAAAATGGGGCCGCGTGCCCGCAGGCGTGTGCCCGGCCAGCACCCAGCCCGCTCCAGGGCCAGCCGCTGCTCTGGGAAGAACAGGCCCGGCAGCACGGCACCCGTGGCCTGCAGCGCTGGTGCCCAGGAGGGTCCCCTCACCTGTCTCTGGGGTTGGGGAGCACGGAGCAGGCTGGGGCCAGCTGCGCCAGAGCCTGGGTGGAGCCACAGTGCTGCGGGGGCAGGAGGTTCTCGCTGGCCCTCCGGAGAGCTCACCGGGCAGAGGCGGGCCAGGGCCCTGGGCTGGGTACTGCTCCCGAGCCGCCTGGAGTTGGGGCAGTGAGCCCGTGGTCACAGGAGATGTCACTTGGGGGACCATAAGGCTCTCCGGGACCAAGGCTGCTCCTGGGCCTGCGCTCACTGCTTATTTTCCGCAGAAGCCCATTCTTCTTGCGGGAGCAGACAGTGGTGTCACGGGGCTGGTCAACGGCCTGAGAGCCAGTTCAGGCAGTGGCTGGGAGTGGACCACGAGCCAGGGCAGGGGCCACCTCCCTGAGGGTCAGCCCCACAAAGGGGCCAGGAGGGTGAACGCCAGTGTCTAGAGTCAGCCTTCCCACCCGTCTCTCCAGAGACGCCCCAGGGCCAGGCAGCACCCCGTGTAGCCCCTCATGCAGTGTGTAGGCAGTCCCTGAGTGCTGAGCAGCGGGTGTCCGGCCCCAGAGTGCCACCTGACCTCCCCGCCAGGGCCCTGGAGCCAGTAACCCGTCCAGGCGGGGAACCCACCCGTTCTCATGGGCCATTCCTTTCCCGTGGCTGGTCCACATTTAGTGGATGTTCTGGGTTTGAATCCTTGTCTTTAAAAACATGGCCGGCTCCCCTAGCTGCGCCCTCCCGCTGCACCTCTGCCCTGTGTGGGGCCTGCGGCTCCAACCACTGGCCCGGGGTCGGCTGTGGCCAGGCTGAGCCCCTGGCCTGGCGTGGCTGCTCAAATCCACTTTTGTCACATTAGAAAAATTGTACTTTTCCTCGGCCAGCTTGGCTGGCAGCTGGTCCAGCACTGCCAGTGAGGTGGGCAATTTTCTGGGGTTTGACCCTCAAGACGAACCTGGCCCCCAGCCACGTGCCCTGGGCCATTGCTTGCCCTGCTGCCCCCTGGGGACCTAGGGCGTGTGCGCTCTGAGGCTCTGCCACCCCCAGGTGGGCGCGCAGCTGCACGCTCTGACCTGGCTGCAGGCTGGGCTTTCAGGGACCCCAGCCCTTTGTGGGGGGGCTCCCCCGCACCTCCACCCCTCAGGAGAGGTGGCCCCTGCTGCCACTCCCTGTGGACACAGGAGTCAGCACACTCCCCCACCCCCGCCCCGGCCACCTTCACGGCCGTGTCCACTGGACCGGTGCAGGGCCTGCGCATGCAGCCAGAAGCCACGTCCGGTTCCAGTTCTCGGCGGGGACCCACACGCAGCCGCGCGCTTCCGCTCAGCCTCCGGTGCCCGTGGTGCTCCCAGATGAAACACCCAGGCCCTGGTCACTGAGCCTGGCCTCGCCCTGCCCACCTGGGCCGCTGGGCAGGAAAGAGTCGCCTGATGGCAGTTCATCAATTCCTAGGAAGAAGCTCACAGCCAGAGCAAATGGGCCAAGGGAGGAGGCGGCATGTCTGCCCATCTCCCCCCTCTGCCTCCCCATGGCCCCACCGCAGACCCGGCCCCTCAGCCACAGGCTCCCAGCTGTGCGCCCGGCCAGCTGCTGCCTCCTCTGGCCTCCTGCTGGCTGCCAAGTGCCAACGGCCAACGCTGCCAGTCCTTTCAAACGCCTCCTCCTCGCTCTGCGGGAGCCCCTCCTGCCCACCACATCCCCCAGGTGCAGCCAGAGGCCACCAGGTTCCCGCCCTGCCCCTCTGCCGTCTGGGCACGCCCCACTGTGTCCACCCCCACGGTCCACCAGGCCCTGTGCCCTGGGCCTGCTCTGGCTAGCGTCCAGCTCTGAGTTTCAGGCAGTGTCTTCTCTCTGAGGACTGTGGCTTAAGGGACTTGCCTGCTGTGTGCCCAGATGCCGGGCTCCAGGCCGGGTAGGGCAGCGGCTCCTCCTGCAGGTAGTGTCCAGTCTGCCCACCGTGGCTGCCCGAGCGCAACCTCCTCTACAGAAGGGCAAGTCCAGACTCCGGGCTGGCAGGAGGCACGGTGTTCTTGTCCTTTCGGCTTCCCTGAGACTTAGGGTGTGGGGGGAGCCCTCCTGCTGGGCTTGGCCCCGCCGCTCGGGCGTGGGGGAGCGGCCTGGCCAGTGCCCCTAGAAGTTGGCCTCGTGGTCTCTTTGCAGCCAGGCCAGCCGCGCTCCCTCTGTGCTGGCGTGTGGGCGACACCCAGCTCCATGTGCCTGTGGCTCGGCTTGCGAGTTCGTAGCTCACCGGGCAGATGTGGAGGGCTCGGCCTCTGGCCCCGGGGGCCCTTCCGCCTGCCCCTCGCGCCTCTTTGCTGTCCCGGGCTGCCCGCCTCTGCCCACTGACGGTTCGGGGCCACGAGTCCGGAGCCAAGGTGTTGGCAGAGCCCCAAGCGCAGAGGCCCCAGGCCTGGCTCCACATCGGCCACCTGCCCTTCCAGCCCACCCCTGCGGTTTGGGGCCGCCCCTGGATGTCGGGCTCTGCCGGGCTGCCCGCCACCTGGTCACGGGCTGCTCCTGGGCCCGGTGTGGACACCAGACACCAGCCTCAGGACTCGCGTGGGGTGACCCCATTGGGCCCCGTCCTCCCGCCAGCCCCTGTGCCTTCGTCCTGGAGCAGCACTCAGCGCTGGACACCCCGGGGCTTCTGAGGGCCAGCCATGTCCTCCATGTGCCGAGGTTTGCTGCGATGAGTCAGGTCAAGACTGGAGCCCCAGAACCTGACAGCCACGCTCCTCTCCAATTCTGGGGACCCCCGCGGGCACGCACGTGGCTGAGAGTCCGTGTTGTCAAGTGTCCGTCTGTGGGCCTGTGGGAAGCCCTGTGCCCCCGGCCGCCCCGCTCTCTGGGTCCCCCGCTACCCCCACTGGTGTCCCCCTGCGCCTCTGGCCCCTGCTCCGTGCCCTCGGGCACCCCCGCATTCTGCCCCCTCCTGGAGGATGCTGGCACAGCCCGGCCCTCCAGGTCTCGCTGCTCGTTCTCTCTGGGCCTGAGTCCGGCAGCACTGCTGGCTGGGGGAGCGCCTCCTGCGCCTTCCTGTCCTCAGACTGTGCACTGCGCTGTGTGCTCTCGCCACACCGCAGGCCGTGCTCTCCGCACGCCACACCGCCCTGCCCCGGCCTCCAGGCTCCCAGCGTACACCTGCGTCCCCGGCTGCTGCTGCAAGGCTCCACCTGGCCTGGCCTCTCTCCTGTGAGCAGGGCTGCCGCCCGCCTGTGCTTCCTGCTGTGCTGGGAATGGGGTGCCCAGCGAGCCGCCCCGCGAGGGCCTGTAGAGCCCTGTGACCAGCTGCCTCGAGGGGCAGAGGGCTCTGGGGGTGACGTCAACTGGATCACCTCCAGGGGACGGCACCCTGCGTGCCCGGGAGGCCTGTGGCCGCCACACAGGTCCTTGTGACAGGGAAGAGGGGTTGGCTCCGAGAGGCGAGGGCTGCGCCCAGCCTGGCGACAAGCGTGACCAGAGACGCCGCAGAGGGAGGCGGCCTGAGCCAGGGCTGCCTGGCCACGAGAGGCAGGAAAAGGCCAGGGCCCAGTGGCCCCGCGGCCTCCAGGAGGCAGCAGCGCCGCAGGCCCCCTGACGGCAGCCCAGCAGGACCTGACCTGTCCGAGCCTTGGTAGCACCTGCGGTCGGGCCAGGCCTCCGGCCCCCCACGCTCCAGCTCTGGGAGAGCACGGCCCCAGCATCGGTTCCCAGAGGGGAGGGGGAGGGGCAGGCAACGGCCACCTCCCCAAGGTCACAGGCCCGACAGGGTCTCCCTCAGGTTGAGACGCAGTAACCTTTAGCCCAGGGCGCAGCTTTCTCCTCCCTGTCACCCGGCAGGGCGGGGCGGGCTGTAGGTGGCTGCATCAGGGTCCCATGGGGCAGCCACCGCCGTGTCCCCAGGTGGGGTGCTCACCTGCAAGGCCTCACGGAGGAGGCAGGCGAGCAGCTGACTGGGCTGCGCCCTACGCAGGGCGCACGCAGAACAGGCCTGCCCGCCACGGTGCCTGCCAGCCTCCTGCCCACTGTGTTTCCCCACACGGCCCCTTGTCTCCGCAGTCCCCCCACCGAGAGCTGCCGCGTGCTCAGGCACCAGCTGCTTCAAAACACTCTGCGTTGTGGGCCTCCCTGGCGGTGCAGGCGGTTGAGCGCAGCGCTGTGGAGCTGTCCGCAGCCTCTGCAGCGCCGGTTCATCCCCGCCAGCCTTGGAGCAGCCCACATGGTGCAGCAGACCTCTCCTGTCTCACCCGCTGCTCAGCAGCGTATTTCGGTCAGTCTGCCTGTTCTGCTCCTCGTTCTGTCTCTGGTGAATCCTCTCACCCCCACACCTCTGGCCTGTACCCTGGTTCTTGTATAAAAATAATCTTTTTTTTTTTAAGATTTATTTATTTATTTTATGTATACAAGCACTGGGGACATCAGAAGCGCGGGAGGGTGAGAGGATCCCCCAGAGCCAGAGCGGGGAGCAGAGCAGGCAGAAGGACCGAAGGACACTGCTGAGGGGAGCAGCGGGCGGCAGGAGAGGTCTGCGCGCCATGGGGGACCCTCCTCCGGGGCCGGGGAGCAGCCGGGGATCGAACCGGCTCTGCAGAGGCCGCGGGCAGCTTCGCAACCCAGCGCTCAACCGCTGCGCCGGGGGGGAGGCCCAAAAATAAAGAAATCTTTAAAAAAAAAAAACCACTTTGCATTGTTCCGAGATCTCAAAGTCTTGGCCTGTGGCCAAAGACGTGTTTTTCTAAACATGACAGTAGAACCAGGTCACCAAAGCACACTTGGAAAATTGGGGGCCACGTCAGAAGAAACTCTGAAGACTCACAGGCTGGGGGGCTAAGCACTGGGGTGGGAGAGGGGCCCACCCCACCTGCACCCCAGGCTGCAGCAATCCAGGCAGCTTCCCTGAATTCTGGCCCCACTCCCTGGCCAGGGACACTAACCCTGGCCCCTCAGGCCTGCCCCTCGGCTGCCTGCCCCCCGGCCACCCGCCTGTGGCCTGCAGGCCCGGTGTCTCCCAGGCGCCTGTGCCGGCCCAGGCCCCAGTCCAGTCACCCCAGGAGCCCAGCTTGCAGCTTATCCCGTGGGCTCCGAGGCTGCGCCCTGGCCAGGGCATCGCGGTTCCCAGGCGGAAGAGGCCGGTGGCGACCTCCCCAGCCCGGGCGGAGGCCCACAGGTCGAGGGGTGCAGTCTGGGCCCCACGGGAGGAGAGGTGGGGACCTTCCAGCCCCTGATGGCAGGACCGGGGAGGCCTGCAAACCAGCACCCGTGGCCGTTCCCGTCTTTCCCTGTTTCCCTCCACTTTCACTGAGACGCGACTGGCCAGTCGGGCCAGCGGAGGCCGAGCGCGCAGCAGGGTGGGGCGGCCGGGGTGAGGCCAGCCAGCCCCCCCCACCGGGTCCCACGCCCGCCCGCGGACACTGACTCCAATTTGAGAGGTTCCCCTGATCCCGGAGTTGTGCATTTTAAGATTTTTAGCTGAAGAAAACACCGTAAACTTGCCCTTTTCGGGGTGCATGTGGCCTTCAGGGCCGGCCAGGCGGTGCCTGCAGGACGCCTCCGGGGACGGTTGCTCCAGGGCCCTGGTCCGCCCTCAGCGGCCCCTTTTTTTTTTTAATTTACTTATTTGCGCGCACAAGAGGGGGCGCAGGCCAGGGGTGGGGGGCGAGCGGGCGCCCCAGACACGGCGCGGGGAGCAGAGCGGGCGCCCCAGAGACGGCGCGGGGAGCGGGGAGCAGAGCGGGCGGAGGGACGGAACGCCCCGCGGGGGCGGCGGGGCCGGGGTCTGCCGGCCGGGGGGCCGCTCCCCGGCGGGGTCCAGGCGGGCTGCGGGCCGGGCGGCCTCACGGCGGGGGCTCCCCCTGCGCCCCGGACGCCCCACCGCGGCCACCGCGGAGCCTCGGCTCAGAAGGCGGCGCCCGCGCCCCGCGCCGTGGCTCCCGCGGCCCCCCCGCCGGCCCCCGAGGCCCCCCCGCCGGCCCCCCCGCCGGCCCCCGAGGCCCCCCCGCCGGCCCCCCCGCCGGCCCCCGAGGCCGCCCCGCCCGCCCCCCGCCCCCGGCGCTCGCGGCTGCGGCGCCCAGGCCGCTCCTCCTCGGGCCGCCCCGAGCCGCCGCCCCCCGCGTCCTGCGGGCGCCGGGAGCCCCCCGCGGGCCCGGCCGCCGCGGCGCAGGGCGTCGCGCGTGCCCTGCCGAGGCCGCCGCCGGCGCGGGAACCCGGGGCCGGGGCGGCGCCCCCGCGGGAGGGGGGCGGGGCGGGGGGGGCGGGAGAGGGGGCGCCCGCCGCCCGCCGCGCAGCCTGCCGGGAATCGTAGTCCGCAGGCGCTCGGGCTGTAGGACTCGGAGTCCCAATGCGCTCCGCGGCACGCCGGCCTCCCCACTCCGCCCCCGCCCCGTGGCCCGCCGGGAGTTGTAGTCCGGTGCGGCGAGGCCCCGGGCGTGCGGGGCGCGGCGGGACTCGGTGTCCCAGAAAGCCCCGCGCGGGGCCCCGCCGCCGGCGTCGCCGCCGCTGCGCTGTCTCCGGCCGCCGCCGCCGCCGCTGCTTCGCGGGCTGGGGGGCGCGGGCGTCCGCGTCGCGCGCGGAGCTGCGGGTGGGGCTCCGGGGCCGGCCGGCCGGGCGGGCGGGCGGGCGGGCGGGCCGGGGGGATGGAGCCCGCGGGGGCGCGGCGGGCGGGCGGGCGGGCGGGCGGGGGCGCGGGCCGGCCGGCGCGCAGCGAGCGGACGCTCTCCCCTAGCGGACCGACGCGGACCCCGCTCCGGGCGGCGGCGCAGCGGACATGGCCCACCTCCGGGGCCTCGCCAGCCAGGTGGGCGCGGCCGGGGGCGGCGCGGGCCGGGCCGGGCCGGGCCGGGCCGGGCCGGGGCGGGGCGGGGGCCCGGGCCGTGCCGCCGGGCGGAGGGCGGCCCCTCCGGGGCGCGGCGGGCCGGGGCGGCGGGGCTCCCGGCAGGGGCTGTCGGGCCCGGCCGGCAGGTGCCTCTCCCCGGGGCGCCCCTGCGGCGGCTCCGCGGGCCCCAGGAGGGCGCCGTGGCCGGGCGCCCGCGGCTCCCGCAGGAAGGACGCCCCCCGGCTCTTCGGGGCCGGAGCCGGGGCCGGCAGGACGCTGAGGCCGGCCTGCAGGCCAGAGGGGCGGCCCCTGCGGGCGGTCCGACCCTGCCAGGGGGTGGCGGGGTGGCTCGGCCCCGGCCGTGGTGCGGGGGACACTCAAGGCGGGGACTTCAGACCCGGCGTGTCCTTTGTGGGGGGCCCCGGGTCTTGCCCCTCGGCCGGGTCTTACCTCTCCTCTGTCCAGTGGGGCTGGGCACAGCTGTCCCTTGACCTGTCCCCCTGGTCAGGTCTGGGTCAGAGGCGCCTTCTGCACTCCTCGGGGAGGTGGAGCTGGGTGCTCAGAGTGACGGCCCCGGGCACCCCCACTGAGTCACTGGATGACGCCCTCGGTGTGCCCGGGCTGGGCAGGCCCCTGGGCTCTGGTTTGCTGGCTGCTGATGGGCTGGGGGGCGTCTGGGGGGCACCTGTGAGGACAGGAGAGGGGCACAGGCCACCTGGGCGTGGGGCATCCAGGCTGAGCCCAGCATACTGGGGCCTCCGGCGCCCACAGGGCTTCCTCGGGCCGGGCCAGCTCCCCTCTGTGCTCACGCACCTGCACCTCGGCCTAATCCACGCGCCCCCAGCCCAGGCCCGCGGCGGAGCCTGACTCAGCCAGCTCTGTAGAGCAGTGGCCGGGCCTGCCTGGCAGCCCCGCTCCCCACCAGGCTGCTGCAGGCTCTGCCTGGCAAGGGCCGTCCCTGTCACCACCCAGGCCACCTGCCTCCGGCCGGCACTCACCCCCACCCACGTCTCCCCGAGCCTGCCAGGTTGGGGAGAGGGTTGGGCACTTCTGTGGGCGGTGGCACCCTGTGCCCCCCACCACTTCCATCTCGGGGGCTTCATAGGTGGGGACAGCCTCCCTCTCTGGTGGGGCGGGGCAGGTGAGGCCCTTGGGAGGGAGGGGCCCCCTGCTCAAGGCTGGGTTAACCCTGGCTGCTGCAGGCCCCCCTGGGCCTTGGGCTCTGCACCCATCCCCTGTCACGGCTGGGGGCGGCGGCACGTGTTCTCAGGAAGCCACCACAGTCGCTCTCTGAGGTCCTCCTCAGCAGCCCCCCAGTGCTGCCTCAGCACTGACATAGCCGGGGCTCATGCTTGATCCCCTCTGCGGCCGGCCCCTCTGTGCTAGCGCTTGTGGGGCCAGGAGTCTCTGGTAGCCGGTTCCCCTGGCCAGGGCCGGGGGATGGGGGGCACCGTCCCTGCACCCACTGTTCCCTGGGGCAGCGTGTGGTCAGTGACCTACCAATGCGCCGAGGCAGACTCCCAGGGGCACAGCACCCATGGGCACCACTCTCTTCCCTACCCCCGCCACTGTCCGGGCCCATCACGGGGGCGTCGGTCAGTCTCCTGGAAGAGACACACAGCCTGGGGCGCCGCGCCCTGACCCGCCGCCCGCCCGCAGCACCCACGCCTGGACCCCGAGGAGCTCTTCACTAAGCTCGACCGCATCGGCAAGGGCTCCTTCGGGGAGGTGTTCAAGGGCATCGACAACCGCACCAAGGAGGTGGTGGCCATCAAGATCATCGATTTGGAGGAGGCGGAGGACGAGATCGAGGACATCCAGCAGGAGATCACCGTGCTCAGCCAGTGCGACAGCCCCCACATCACCCGCTACTTCGGCTCCTACCTGAAGGTGCTGGGACCACGGGGCCGGGGGGTGGGGGGCAGACGCCCCCAGAGAGGTGTGGGGGGTAGGGTCTCAGCGGCTCCCCAGAGGAGCCATATGACCCCTGTGCCTGGGCCCTCGGCCTGCTGGGCGCTTGCTGCGCAGGGCGCTGAGGCCGCAGCTGGCCTGGTCCGTGGGCAAGGCTGCTGGAGCCCTGGCAGGCGGCGCCTCGCCCTGCGGGGAGCGCGTGGGGGCGGCCGCCGCGCTGACGGGCTTCTCCGGCCCAGAGCACGAAGCTGTGGATCATCATGGAGTACCTGGGCGGCGGCTCTGCGCTGGACCTGGTGAGTGGCTGTGGGCCCGGCCAGCTGCTGTCGGCTCCAGGCAGTGCCCGGTGGCACTGAGCGCGCTGGCTCCTGTGGGCTGGGCGCAGGCTCCCGGGGGCGGCTGGGCCCGTCTCGTCTGTGCTCAGGCAGTAGAGGCGGCAGCGTGTGCTCGGGAGAGCCTCCCCACGCTCGCCCACCTGCCTTTGAAACGTCCTTTTCTTCCACGTCTCGAGGAGCAGAAGCCCCTGCCACGCTGGAGCGCGACTCCCGGGGGGGGGGGGGGGGGCTGGGCCTGCAGAGGGGCTGAGCCGGCGTCTGTCCCACAGTTGAAGCCGGGGCCTTTGGAGGAGACCTACATCGCCACCATCCTGCGGGAGGTGCTCAAGGGCCTGGACTACCTGCACTCGGAGCGCAAGCTCCACCGGGACATCAAAGGTCGCGTGGGCCGGATGCCCGTTGACCAGGCCAGCCAGGGCGGGGTGCGGGGCCGGGACACGGGCTGCACGCACACCCTTGGCGACAGGCGTCAGCGATGCAGCCACTCCGGCCGGCTGTGCTCCTGTGCGGGTGCCGCCTGCACAGCCCTGCGTGGCCTCCGGCCATGGACCCTTGGGGGAGGTGGCTGGCTGCACACACCGGGGGCATGAGGACGAGGGTGGTTTGCAGAGATGGTGCTTGGGGCCTGCCAGGAAAAGCAGGAGCGGGCCCTGGGTCCTCCTGCCCTGGCCCCCGAGCTCTGGTCCTCTGGCCACATGGGGGCCGGGGGGCTCCCAGGGGTGCTGCAGGGGGCGGGCCGGGGGTGACGTGCTGCCCTGTGTCTTGCAGCTGCCAACGTGTTGCTGTCGGAGCAGGGCGACGTGAAGCTGGCCGACTTCGGGGTGGCCGGCCAGCTCACCGACACCCAGATCAAGAGGAACACGTTTGTGGGCACGCCCTTCTGGATGGCGCCCGAGGTCATCAAGCAATCGGCCTACGACTTCAAGGTGGGGGGCGGCCAGGGCAGGGGGTGGCTGGGGAGGGGACGGCCCGGGGTGCCCGGCGGCAACACTGTGGCTGTCCGTCTAGGCTGACATCTGGTCGCTGGGGATCACAGCCATCGAGCTGGCCAAGGGCGAGCCTCCAAACTCCGACCTGCACCCCATGCGTGTCCTGTTCCTGATCCCCAAGAACAGCCCGCCCACGCTGGAGGGCCAGCACAGCAAGCCCTTCAAGGACTTCGTGGAGGCCTGCCTCAACAAGGACCCCCGATTCGTAAGCTCCGGGGGCCGAGGCCCCTGCAGCCAGTCCCAGCAGGCGGAGCCCCTGGGCGGGCGGGCCCCCATCCCCCAGGGCGTGGCTGCTGACGGCCCCACCCCGCAGCGGCCGACCGCCAAGGAGCTGCTGAAGCACAAGTTCATCACGCGCTACACCAAGAAGACCACCTTCCTCACCGAGCTCACCGACCGCTACCGGCGCTGGAAGTCCGAGGGCCACGGCGAGGAGTCCAGCTCCGAGGACTCGGACGCGTAGGCTTGTCTGCGGGGGAGGGGCGGCCCCTGCCTGGCGGGCAGAGCCCGGGAGACCGGCCTGACGCCCCTTTCCTCCTCAGCGACGGGGAAGCCGAGGACGGAGAGCAGGGCCCCATCTGGACGTTCCCCCCCACCATCCGGCCGAGCCCGCACAGCAAACTGCACAAGGGCCTGCACGGCCCCCAGAAGGTCAGGCGGGTGCGGGGCGAGGGAGGGTGAGGAACTGGGGGGCGGCAGGGGGCGCTGAGCTGGCCTGTGTCCACAGTCCGCAGAGCCTGTCAAGAGGCAGCCGCGCTCCCAGTGCCTGTCCACGCTGGTCCGGCCTGTGTTTGGAGAGGTGAGCCTGGTCCCAGGCCCCCTGCCTCCATAGGCGGGTGGGCCCAGGCCTTGGGCTAGGCTGGCCTGGGACAGGGCTGGCCTGGGGTGCAGCCGGTGGCCGACTGCCCAGTGGGTGCAGGAACCCTAAGTCGCCTCGGGCCTCAGCAGCACTCTTGGGGCCCAGGGCGGGCGCTGACCCCTGTGGGGCCTCTGGGCACTGGCCAGAGAGGGCGAAGCCCTGGTACCCTCCTCGGCTTGGCGCCCGCACTCCTAGCTGTGATGCAGAGCAGCCGGGAGGCGGTGGAGGCCGGTGGGTTCTCCACTGGCTGCTGAGCTTGGGTGGGGGCGCTGCTGGATCCCTCTTGCTGGTATCCAGACCTGGGCTGCAGTGCCCTGGTGTTTTCCAGGACCCTGGGCCTGAGTGGTGGCCTGCTGCGGTCAGCTGGGCCCACACCCTGGCCTGGCAGAGACCCTCCTGTAAACGCGCAGGAGACGCTCGGGGGCGGGCGGGGAGCAGCCAGCCGCGTGACGTGCTCTGCTGGCCGGGTCTCCACACAGCTCAGGGAGAAGCACAAGCAGAGCGGGGGGGGCGCAGGCGCCCTGGAGGAGCTGGAGAACGCGTTCAGCCTGGCCGAGGAGTCCTGCCCCGGCATCGCCGACCAGCTCATGGCGCAGCTGGTGGAGCGAGTGCAGAGGTCAGGCCCGGGCACTCTTTGAGGGGGGGCCGCGCTCTGCCCACCCACCCCAGGGTCCCCTGTGATCTGCCCGCCCCGGGGTCCTCTGCACACTCCCCACCCGCCTGGGGGTCCCCCGTGCCCTGCCCACCCGCTCTGCCCGCCCGGTGGTGCAGACATCGACAGGGCAGTGACAGACCTGTCCCTCGCAGGTTTTCGCACAACAGAAACCACCTGACCTCTGCCCGCTGAAGCTGCGCCGGCGCGCGGGGAGGCGGCCTCACCGCCAGGCAGCGGCTCGGGCCGCTGCCCCCGCCACTCCCCCCTGGCTGGGCCCGGACCCCGCAGAGATGGCTGCCGCGTCCTCTCCAGCCCTGGCGCACAGACTGTCGGGCGGCCGGGCCCCTCCCCCCTGGGCCGGGCCTCCGCTGCAGGGGCGTGGGGTCAGGCGCGGCCTTGTCGCTGCCCCTGTCGTCCGGGAAGCTCTTGGAGCGCCGCTGAGGTCAGGGCGCCCTGGTTTGTGCAAGTTGTTGGCTCTGCCACTCTCAATAAAGGCCGGCCCGGGGCCCTGCTGCGTGGGCGCGGCGGGTGCCAGACCCAGAGGCGGCGTGCGGGGGCCTTTATTCAGCCTCGCTCTGGATCTGCGCGTGCCGGCCCGCGGTGGGCCGCCAGCGGGCGGGCCCTTGGCTCCCTCGTGGACAGGCGCTCACGGCTCCTGGGGGTGGCCCTTGGGGTCACCTCCCTCCGGTGGGGCAGGGCAGGCGGCGCACGGTCACTTGCAAAGGCGGCCCTGGCGGGAGCGGAACACACAAAACTTGGGCCACAGCTCAGGGATGTGCTCTTTGCGGACACGTGGCCACTTCAGTGCCCGTTTGGGAGCCCAGCAGTGGGGGCTGGCCAGGGTGGTCATCCAGGATATGCCCGCGCCCCTGGCGCCCAGCGGGGCTGGTGGAACAAGTGGATGTCGGCAGAGACCGCCCAGAGCTGCTGCCCATGGGTACTTCTGTGATTTTCCGGCAGCTCCACGGTTGGCCAGGCTGGGCCTGCCCCGTCCCTGCTGAGGGCCCTGGGGGAGCCGCCCAGTTCTGCCTGTGCTGCTCCTCAGGCCCCCGCAGCCCAGGCACGCTGTGAAGCAGGGGCCCTTGTGGGGTGGGCGACGCAGAACCCATCCCTCCGCCCTTGTGTGCTCTGGCCGCCCTCGGTCCTGCAGCGCGGGTCCCTCTGCTGCTGCGACGTGACACGGGGCCATGTGCTGCCGAGCCGCCGGATACAGGCCAGGCCGCCCTGGGCTCTCCCCGCCCGCCCCCGCTGCAGCCCCAGGACCCTGGCAGGGGGACGCCACTTGTGTGTCCACGTGGGCCTGGTTCAGGACGGGAGCCCCACCTGGCCCGGTGTGGCGGCGAGAGCCCAGGGAGGCGCCCCCTGCAGGCACGTGCTGGGGCCAGCAGCATCAGCTGCAGTGAAACGGGGCCGGACACGCGGCCTGAGCAGCAGGCGGTGAATAGGCCCGAGAGCCCCGCGCGAGCCACGAAAGCAAGGAATGGGCGCCCTGGGCTGGCACTGGGGTCTCCCGGCCAGTGCCCTGCTGCCCTCTGACGGACAAGGCGGGTCCCGCCGGTCAGCGCAGGGGCCCCACAGACCCAGCGTGTCCTGTGCTGGTCCCGAGCCCCCGGGGCCTGCTGGGCCTGAAGTGACCACAGTGGCCATGGCAGCGAGCAGGCCAGGGGAGGTGGGGGCAGCGCAAGCTCAGTAAAGCACTTGGGGGCCTGAAGGACACTCGGGAGGGCCGTCCCTCCCCAGAAGCCGCCCTGTGAGCAGAGCATGCCCACCATAAAGGCAGCCTCGGGGTCAGGGAGATCAAGGGGGCCCATCGGATGCCGTCCCCCAGAAACACCTGCGCCCGCGGGCCGGTGAGACTCAGGTTGGCGTTTCATGACATGGGGGTTGCTGGGCCAGGGCAGGGCAGGGAGGGGCCGCTGGCTACACCCAACCTAAGCTGCTGCACTGGGGCTTGGAGAGGGCCAGAGAGACCTGTCTGGGGGGACGCCAAGTCTCGGGCTGTGCCGCCCCCGACAAGCAGCAGCAGCAGCAGCACCTGACGGTCCCCACGGAGTCAGCCTGAGGGGCCGGCCACGTGGCCCTCGGCTCAGAACTGGCCGCGCGCTGGTGTCTGCTGGCTTTGGGGCAGGGGCCGCGGGCTCCTCGGGGAGAGCGAAGGTGGACATGGCGCCTGCTGCCCACCAGAGGCCCTCAGAGCCGGTCAAGTCGAAGGCAGGGCTGAGGCGCAGGGACACGGGCAGGGCCAGGGGCGTCTGAGGTGCGGGCAGCTGACGAGAACGTGGACAACCTGGACCTCGCACGGAAACTGTCCTGATTCCATCGAGTCGGCTCCAAAACCCGCAGATGGAGGAAGGACCCGCAGAGCTCGCGCTGGCCTGGCTGGTGGCGCGGGCACCGGGCGGGGCTGGCCACGCCTCAGAGCTGCTGCCGGCGCAGGACACGCAGCTTTCCAGAGGGTGGACACTTCAGGGTGGACAGAGCTGTGGTCGCGGTGGGGCCCGGCCAGCCAGCTCGGGGGCATTGAAGCTGGAGACGGGGTGCCGGCGGGTGGGGTCCTGCGGTGGGCGCGTGGGGCGGGAGTGCCGTCTGGACGAGCCACTCGCGGCCGGGCGCGGAGGCCTCTGTGCGGCCTGGGAGGGCAGGGGCCACCTGGGGCGCCGCGGGGAGCCCCTCCGTGGACGGCCTCTGCGAGCACGGGCAGGGCCGGGGGCGCCCGGGGGTGCAGGCAGGGAGGGGCCCGCCCGGGGCTGCTGGCCTGAGAGGCTGCACCTGGGCGCGGGGTGGGGGTCGCCCTCCCGAGCCCTGGTGCCAGGGCGCGGCCGTTCCCCTGAGCGGGGCGCCCTGGGCGAGGACACGGCCGCGCCCCCTGGAGTGGGGGGCATGGGTGCCGCGGCACATGCCTGGCGGAGAAGGGCCCAGGCGTGGCCCGGTGCCCTCCTGCCCTGGGGCGCCCTCCCCTGGGGGCTCCCTCCGGCCCACCCCCACCCCCGCCGCTGGGCACGGCTGGCGTCCTCCCTGACCTCGCTGCGGCCCCGCCCCGGCGCCCCCCCACAGGGCAAGGACCCCCCCCCCCCGGTGGGCGCGGGGGTCCCGGGGGCCGCACTCCATGGCGAGCCCCTCCCAACCCCAGGCCACGCGCTCGGGTCCCGGACCCCTTGGCCACGAAGTGGGCCTTGCGGGCTGCCGCGCCCCGGTACCCCAGGGGACCCACGCCGAGGCAGGGGCGAGCCCGCCGCGCCCCTCTCGGGCCTCCGTCCACGGGGGTCCCTTCGAGGGAAGCTGCTGCAGGGGCGTCCCAGGGTCAGCTGCCCTGGGCAGCCCACGGCCCGGCGCCCCCCGCGGCTTCCCTGGGCTCCAGGGCCAGCGGGAGGGGACCCGGTGCCCAGCGCCACGCCCCACCGGCCGCTGCAGGCCCAGAGGAGCAGGGGCGCCGGGCGGAGGCCGCGGGGCTTCCAGGGGTCAAGGGGTCAGTAAAGGGGTCAGGGGTCAATAAAGGCTGGGCCGAGGTTTGGGGCCCAAGGACAGAAACTGCCACTGCCTCTGAGGTCAGAGGTCAGGTGCGAGGGCCGCAGGGGTGTTTGGGGCTGCGGCGGGCGGGCGGGCGGGCCCAGAGTCCACCGGGCCACGCACCAGCTCCCCACACCCCCCTTGCAGCCTCTCCCCCAGTGTGGGGCTCCCCCACCCGCTGGGCTTCGCCCGGAGCCCAACAGGCCCTGGGCCCCGCGTGTCCTGTGGGGGGTGCAGGGGAGCCCCGAGAGAGCAGCCACAGGGGCCCGCGGGCGCCCACCAGACACAATGGCGCGCGGCGCAGAGGGCCGGCGGGAAGAGCGCAGCTGTTTCGGGGCCAAGTCGACCAAGACCCCAAGGACGCGGCAGGTCGGACACTGCACTGCCAAATCCAAACCCACAGGCCCCCCTGGGGCGCGGGGTGGGGGTCGCACTGTGAAGCTATGGGCAGCCCCTGCGGCCTGATTGCGACCCCCGGCCAGGGAGCTGCCCACACGGCGCAGCAGACCCTCCTGTCCCCCTGCTCCCCTCAGCAGCATGTCCCGGGGGGTCCGCCTGTTCTGCCCCCCGCTCTGTCTCTGGGGAGCCCTCACCCGACCCTCTGGTCCGCACCCCAGTTCTTGCATGCGTAAATAAATAGACCTTCAAAAGAACTCACAGTGAATATTTTCTTACTTTACTGATAAGTCATTAAAGCCCTGGATTAGTACAGATCTGGGATGGACACGCGGAGCGTCCCAGGAGCGACCCTGCAAGTACTGGGCACTGGCTGCAGCAGGGGCAGGGCGCAGGCCGGGGTCCCCAGGCCACGGGGGGCACAGTGACTGGCCCCAGGCCCGGATAAGACTTGCGAGACCGCAGAGATTACAGCTGGGGAAACGCCGCAGGGGCGGCTCCTCCACGCCCCACGCCGCCCCCCACCCCCGCCGCCTGGAGCACACACCCCACGGGAAAGCCAGCCCTCCCCAGAGCACCCAGCGGTGCCCCCACAGCCCGCGCCCGGCCGCCACCCAGCCCCGTCCCACCCCGGACGCTCACACACAAACAGGAGACTGAGCGGACACCCTCCCCTCGTGGGGCGCGGCTGTGCCCACCCTGGGGTGGCAGCCTGGGTGGGAAGGGATCGTGGCGCCCACAGACCCGAGACTCAGCCCAACCCCAGGACCCTCAGGACGGCGTGGCCTCCGGGAAGGGCTGGCACGGGGCAGATGATCACCGGCGCAGCCCTGGGCTCCCAAGCACCCCCACATGACAGAGCCCCCGGAGGAGTCCGCCGGGACGGGGTTCTGAGATGCTGGGGCGCCCATTTGGGCAGGGAGTGCGCTGGCATTGGCCGGGGGCACAGGGACCCCGGGAGGCGGGGCGCAGGCTCCCTGCTCCTCTTCCCGCTTCCACATGTTCTGAAAACTTTGCAAAATGAGAAGCGAGAACACCAGCTCCGGGAAGCAAAGCTCCACTGGAAAAACTGCAGCGGGTCCGCGGCTGCGGGGGGCGGGAGGCTGAGCGCGGGAGGCCGTGGGGTGGGAAGTCCCGGGCCTGGGCTGATGGTGCCCGGCTGGCACCTGGAACAGCGGGCGGCCGGGGTCACGCAGCGCGGGAGACCCCTAAGGCGTGAGGCGCAGCCAGGGAGCGTGGCGGGGGCGTGACCGGGAGACTGGCCGGGTCTGGACCGCGACATCCTTTCTCGTGTCAGCAAAGCTCGGCCTGAGAGGCAGCTGCGTCGGAGGGTGCAGCGTGTCCCGGAGGACGCGGGGCCCTGGCGGGGGCGGTGCACCTTCCAGGCCGCACACCGAGAGATTCGGCGTCTAGTGACCGACGCGGGGCGGGTGTCAATAACAGAGTCGTGCCGCAGCCGGGACACCCGAGCCCGGGGCCGAGAGGCCTGCGTCCCGGGTCCCGCTTCTGTAAGCCCCACTCCATGTCTGTCGGGTCTTCGTTTCTCGGCCCTTTCAGTTCTTCTGCCCGAGTCTGCTCACGGGCGCCGGTCCCCAGCAACGCAGGGCAGCGGCCCTCGGCAGGCACGGCGGATAGAGGGGCCCGGGGCCTCGGAGTGGCTCTGGGGCCGCACGGGGTCCTTGTACCCAGGGCCTGGAGGTCGGGGTGTCGCTCCGGGCTGCATGGCGGGCATGGCCTGGCCGGCCACAGGGGCCCCAGAACTGCCTGTGCCCTCCAAGGCCCTGCCCGGCCCATACCCTCCACGTCCTTGGCTGGCGCCCGCCGCCGTATCTCAGCCACCAGGCACCCTTCCCAACGCGATTTGGGTTCTGTGGGGCATCCTGGAGACTCTGGGCAGTGAATGGAAAAATCGGGGAGGCCCCCGCCTTCCCAACCCTGGGTGGTGTCCCCCTAGAGCAGCACCAACGAGGCAAGTCCCTCGGGGCGCCCAAGCCAGGGCTGGGGGCCAGCGGACAGGCTCTGGGGAGAGCGGGGCACAGAGACGGGGCGCCCAGCGGCAGGTGCGGTCACGGGTGACACCCGGGCGCTCAGGAAGGGCTCTGCTCTGGCCCCTCTCCTGCAGTCAGACTCTTCAGCTTACTCTGGAAATCAAAGGCAACCGCCTCCCCGCTGGTCTGTGCAAAGGGGCCGCCCAAGAAGAGGCTCACGTGTTGGGGGGACTCGGCCTCAGCACCCCAGGAGTCGCTGTCTGGGCTGCTGGAGTCCTCCGCCGCGGCAGGCGGGCGGCTGAGCTGCTCCAGCTGGTCCAGGACATCGCAGAACTGGATGGCGCAGCTGCACTGGGAGTGCACGGAGCAGGCGGGGCGGGCGGCCGTGGAGCTGGCCTCGGACGGGGCGGCCGAGCTGGGTGAGTGCGCGGAGAGCCCGCCGGGCAGGGGCAGGGTGCTCAGGGAGCTGGCCCGCGAGCCGTTGTTTCCCAGCGAGCTGGTCTCCGAGGGGCCCAGCAGGCTGTGCATCAGGCTGGCCCGGGCCTTCACCTCCAGGAGCTCGGCCGTGTCCGCGGGGTGCATGCCCCCCCCGAAAGCCCCTTCCTCCTCGGACTCAGAGTCGGCCTCCGAGGAGCCGGGGTCGGGGCTGGGCCAGGAGGGAGGCCCCCGGGGGCGCGAGCGGCCGAGG
Source organism: Talpa europaea (assembly GCF_964194135.1). Classification (NCBI taxonomy): domain Eukaryota; kingdom Metazoa; phylum Chordata; class Mammalia; order Eulipotyphla; family Talpidae; genus Talpa; species Talpa europaea. The sequence continues at coordinate 158,567,026 of NC_140073.1, read as the reverse complement.
GGGGCGGGGAAGGCCCCGGCGTGGAAGGCGATGTCGGCCGGGTCGTCGTCAATGAATTCCTCCAGCACCTGGAGCGTCAGCATCACAGCAGGGCCCAGCCCACGGCCGGCCTGGCCACCCCGGGGCGCCCCCTCGGCAGGGGACGAGCCCACGGGGCCACTGGCCTGCCATCCTGCAGGCCCCCGGGGGCCGCCCCCCGGCTCCAGACAAGCCCTGACACCGTGGCTGGGGGCCGGCGGGGCACAGCCGCCATCGGGGCCTCCGGCGCCAGGGCTCCTCTCTGCAGCTGGCCTCCCGAGGGCGGGGAGCGCCCCGGGCTTGGGAAGGGGGCCGCCAACGTCCGTCAGGCTGGGCTGGCCTGCAGGGGCCGCACAGAAGGGGCTGCTGGCTGAGGACGGGGGAGCAGGCGTCGCGCCCTCGGTGAGCAACATGCTCTGGGGACGGAAATGAAGATGAGGCGCGTGAGAGCCGACGCCTCCGGCCAGCGCTCCTGGCCCCGCGAGCCTGGCCCCAGCACCCGCTGGCCAGTGCCCCTCGCCGAAGCGCCTGGACGCGTCTCGGGGGCCCAAGCGCCGCCAGGGAGGGGCGGCGGCCTGGAGGCTGGGCGGGGGCTGGGGGCGGGGCCCGCGGGGGACTGAGCCGCGCCTTTCAGAGGCGCCTCCTGGCCGCCCACCACAGAGCCCGCCGCTGCTTTGAGGTCACTGGACGGACGTGTCACGGTGGGCACCGCACAGAAAGCAGGTCCCCTTCTGTGCCATACTGTGGGGCCACCACAGACCTGACTGAGCAGCGGGCGGCCATGTCGGCCTCACCCTCGGCGCCCCAGGAAGGAGGCGGAGGTGCCGGGCACGCGTCTGCCCTCCCACCCCGACCTAGGGCTCGCGTTCCCATGGGGACGGCGGGGACTGACCTGCCGCGGCACCTCGGCCGTCGGAGCGGGGACGGGAGTCCGCGTCCTGCTGCGTCTCCTGCAACAGAAGCCCGTGAGCCGCGCCGGCTCCGCCCTCGGCCGCCAGCGGAGATGGGCCAGCCAGAGGACAGCGCAGGGGAGGGAGCGGCCGCACCGAAGCAACATGGCCACGCGGAAGGGCCCACCCAGGGCCCGACTCCAGGCGGCGTGAGGTGGCCCGGGACCCTGCGCCCTGGCCCCCGCCCCCTGGCCCTACTCACTGGACCCCGGGCCCTGACCCTGGGGCCCTGCACCCGGGGGCACGGAGGCGCTCCGGGCATGGAGGCGAAGCAGGACAAAACCCGGGACCTTCGAGAGCCAGACCAGCCCACCCAGGACACGCCCGTGTGCCTGAATGACCCGCACACAAGAAATGTGCTTAATACGCCGGGCGTCGGCCCTAAACGTGCCGCGCCTCACCTCTCATGGGGGGCTCTCTTGGCCCCAGCGTCCCTGACGCGGTCCACCAGCTGCTTCTGGGTCCTGCCGCTGCGGACAGAGGGCAGGTGAAGAGCCAGGAGGGACCAGCAGGCCCCGCGCGCAGGCCGAGCAGCTCTCAGGCTGGTCTCCGGGCCACCCCGGGCCACGCACCTGTATCTGAAGGAGGAGCCCCTGCCGAAGAGCACGACCCTGGCTCTGGGCTGGGGCTGCTCGCAGAGCCGGAAGAAGCTGTGGTGCTCCACGCAGGCCTTCCAGAAGTTCTTGCAGGCGTCCCTGCTGCCCAGCAGGAACTCCAGCGTGTCCTGGTGAGGCCCCTGGGGCAGAGTGTGGGGTCACCAGGTCACAGGCACGGCCGAAGCCCCAGATGGCCCCGTGCCGCTCCTCTGCTCGGCCTCAATACCTCCCTGCCCCCCCCCAGGGCAGGCATGGTCCTGAGGAGCAGAGCGGTGTCCCCCGAGCGTGGCCGGTGCTGCTGGTACCTCCCTCCGTCCAGGGACAGCCTCCCCTAGTCCCTTCTGGGAGCCCAGCAGGGCCTGAGTGGCTGCCCGACCCTACCCCTGCCTGCGCCCAGGCCCAGCTCGCAGCCCCCGCCGCATCTGCCCCCCAGCCCCGACGGCCACTCGTCTCAGTGAAGCCACAGCGCTCGGGTGCTGGTCACTGAGCCGCAGGAGGGACGCACCCTCTGACAGCGCCCCCACGGGTCACTGCAGCCAAAGGGGCGAAGCACGGGCCTGTCCACGCGGGGCTCTGGCGGGGACGGCCCAGCGGGTGCCCAGTGCCCGTGCCGAGACGGGCCATGAAGGCCAGAGGCACGTGGCCCACGCGAGCTGCTGTGACTGGCGCCCCCTCACCTGGACCTCGGGATGCAGCTTGACCAGAAACCGCCTCCTCTTGAAGCTCAGCTTGCGGACCCGCGCCCAGTTGAAGGTGTTGATCTTGGTGGTGTTCTGGGGGGACAAGGGCCTGAGTGGCAGCCGCTGTGGCTGCCCGCCCGCCGGGGACGTCTTCTTCAGAGGGAGACTGTCCACTGCTCTTTACGGAGTGAACTCCTGGCGTGTCCCCAGGCCTGCCCTGCCAGGAGGCGGGGCACCCACCCCAGGAGTGGGCACCCCGAGGACCCCCGAGCACTGGCGACCGCACACAGGCCGGGTGGTGGCGGGAGGAGAGGGGTTTCCCGGGGGGAAGGTGAAGAAAGCCAGCCCACTAGCTGCCGGGGGCTGCCAGCCGCGGCGAGGGGGGGGCCCCGCCGGGGTCACATCCTGCCACAGGCCGGCGTCGCTCAAGAAAAGAGAGCTGAGGCCTACAGGGTGCAGCAGAACAGAGACCCAACTCCCCGGCCTCCCGCCACGCCCAGAAACGTGCACGCAGAGGTGCGCGCCCACGTCGCCTGTAGGCGCACAGGTGCCCCCCTGGCGTCTCCCACTGACGCGCCACAGGCCAGCAGGGAGCGCGGTGGGACGCCTGCCGGTGGCCTGGACGAGCCCAGCCCTGCGGCGGGCGGGACACGCCGCTCGGGCCGCGTGCGCGCAGGAGCTCGGCCTCTCCTGGTCAGCAGCAGGGCCAGGAGCGGCCCTTGTCCCAGTCTCGCCTCGTGAGGACCCTTAGGACCTGCCAAGGCTGAGCTCGGGGGACATTCGATGAAGGGCCAGGGCGCACGGCGGGCGGGTCCCGGCGGCTCGCGCAGCTTTCCCAGAGCGTCCACTGAGGGCACACACCCTGGCCGCGCTGAACGCCGCCTCTTGGGCACATCTCCCTCCTGTGGCAGCCGAGGAGCGCTCTGAGCGGGGTGCCCAGGGCCCACAGGACAGGTGAGGTACGGCCGCACCAGACCACGTGCCTGGGCAGGGCCGCCACCCACCTGGAACACGAGGATGCCCGCATGGGCCACCGCCAGGTGGATCCTGGCGCCCTCCCTGTCGGAGGCGGCGTGAAGGCGCACCCCGTACATGGCCAGCTTGCGCGCGATCTCCAGTACCTGGAAGTCGGACTCGGCTGGCGTCTGGCCCCTGTAGGAGACAGCAGGGTCACAGCCGCCTCACCCCGTTCCTGGGGGGCCCCACGCGCCACAGAAGCAAACAGGGCAGCACGCCCAATCTCGGCGCCCAGCACACGGCCCCTGCGTCTGCCTCGGGGGGGGGGGGGTGATGTGCTCGGTGCCCACTGGACGCCAGCCGAGGGCCACGCCCGTCAGGGGAGGCCTGAAGCCACCGCGCGGGAGCCCACCGTCCTGCCCCAGACCTGATCTGGTGAGTCGGGTGGCCCCAAGGCGTGGTGACGCCACCTGGCAGTGGCGAGCCACACACCGGCCACCTCGGCCGGCCCAGGAGACCGACCAGAGCGCAGAGCTGCTACCAGGAGGCGGAGGGCGCCAGACCTGCCCCACCTGCAGGCTGTGGGATGGAGTCTCGGAGCCCGAAACCAGCACAACTGCAGGTGCGGCCCCCCCCCCCCCCGGGCGGCCAGCAGCCCCGCCCAGGTGCCCGGGCCAGGTCCATTCAACGGGGACACGTGGGGGGTGAGCCCGGCCTCCCTGCGGCCCTCAGCTGGGTGATCCGCCTTCTCGGCCACACAGCAGAGCCTGGAGGCACCTGGGCGAGGGTGCGACTGTGGGCAGTGAGGGCCGTCCTGGTGGGAGCACAGGAAGGAGTGGCCCCGGGATCCAGACTCGAGTTCTTCTTGCAGGCCCCGGGCCCTGAGGCTTCTTCAGGCTGCCAGGGCGTGGCCCTTGGGGTACAGCCGCAGGCTGGCAGGGGCGGGGGGTGCCTGGCTCCTCCTGCGGAATCCGTCCCGGCAAAGCCAAAGGAGGCAGACTGGAGAGACTGGAGACATCTGAGATCGGCCTCAGAGGCGCTGGCCTCCTGGCATGTCCCTGGGCTGGCCTTGGCCCTGCGTGGCCTCCTGGGGCTGTGGCCGGTCCCTCAGGGATGCCTGGGCCCCGCCTCGGCCAGCCCCGCTCTGCCTGGCTCTGCCGGGTCTGGGCCCTGAGCCTGTCCGAGGCTGGGACAGAAGCCCCAGAGGACCCTGGCCAGGCCCTGGGCCCCACTCAGTGGGGGTCTGAGGGGCGTTCCGGCAGCACCGCCTGCTCCCCCAGCCTCTTGGCCCTGGGCCCGCCTCCTCCCACCAGCTGGACTGACCCGGCTGCCCTAGTGTGCAATGAGGTGGCACCAGCGGCAGGCCTGGGGGGGATGGTGAGCTCTCCTGCCCCAGGGACTCACGCCAGCCGGCGGTGGAACTCGAGCACCGTCTCCAGAGCTCGCTCCTGGCCGGGCAGATACGCGTTGGCTCTGAGGTGCGCCCGATCCAGGGCCTCGTTGTAATCCCCTATTTCAGCTGAAGGCAGAAAACCACGGTTAAGTATTTTCACTTCTTAATAAAAAACACAAGTGTGTGTACCTGAAAATACATACAAGCCAGAAAATTGACCCTAAGTCTGGAGCGAAAGCACACGCCCTCCCACACCAGGCCCACGCGAGTCACGCCAGGCCCTTAGCTATGAACTAAGAGGCAGTTGACGCTCTCCTCCCCCTGCGCTCACCCCGGACACTCACCCTGCAGCAGATGGGACGTGAGGAGGGCGGCCGTGGTGTCCGAGCAGACCAGACGCCCCTCCAGGAGGTCCCTCTTCAGCTGGAGAGCAAACAGGTACCTGGAGGGGAGCACCAGGCACCACGAGGTCACCTCCACGGCCCTGGACTCTGCCCAGCCCGAGCCCGGTGGCCTATGGGCGCTGGGCGGGCTGTGCCGGCCTTGACGCCCCGGCTCCAGGGTGCCTCGCACACTTGCAGCACGCTGGCGCAAGCACGAGCCGCCCCCACGTTGCCAGGGCAACAGCCAAGATGTGATGCCGACAGCGCTCAAGAGGCCGACAGGCTGAGGGTACCTGGGGCTGCCTGGGGCCTGGGCTGCTCCTGTGGCAGACTCTGCCCTCGGGGTGCATGACCAGCACCAGCGCCCAGGCGTACCGCACCCCAGCATTTCAGGGGGCGGCGAAGGCTGGCCGGGCGTGCAGCAGAGGGGGCCGCCTGGCTGGCGCCAGAGCAGGGAGGTCAGTCTGCGCTGCGGACACCACACCTGGGCGCGGGGTCAGCTCCGCGGGCCAGCGAAGCAGACCGTCTGCTTTTGCACTCGCTGCAGTTGGCGGGAGAGCTTCTCTTCTCCTACCACAAACGTGCACTGTCTGCCGACGAGGGAGGCCCGGCCCGCGGCCGGCGCCAGTCTCTGGTTCCTGGAGTGTCGGGGCCCTGCGCCCACGAGGCCGAGCCCTGCCTCAGCGTCCTGGCCGAGAGCGGGGGACCTCGGGCGGCCTCCCCGCGCCACTCCCCTGCCCCCCGCCCCCGCCGGCCTCTTCTGTCTCGCCTGATGCTGGGTTCTGAGTGGTTTTCATCCTTGGCCGTCAGAGTGGGACGTGCGAGGCAACCAGAGCAACGCGAGCCCCGCCCGGGTGCGGACGCCCCCACCACCTCCGGCCCTTGCCCCCGCGGACTCTGGATCCCGTGCCCCCATCCCACCTCTGCACCCACCTCCTGCCCTCTGCCCGGTGGCCCTCCCCGCCCAGGCCAGCGCTCGGGTCTGCGCCAGGCTCCTGCGTGCCCGGAATCCGGCGCTGGCCCCCTCCCTGCCCGCGCCCACGGGCCCTGCCCACCCACCGAGTGTGCTCTTCCTGCAGCTGGCCAGGGTCCGGCGGGAAAAACTTCACGGCCAGGCGCAGCGTAGCGTTCTTCAACCCTGTTGGGGAGAATTTTCAAGCTTCTCAGGGGCGGTCCAGTGCTGGGTCGGCGGTCTCCCCACTCACAGGCACCGAGCTGCACTCCAAACGCGCTATGACGGATCTTTCAGGGCCTCCCTGGGGGCGCAGGGGTTAAGACTCTGTATCCCCGCGGCCTGAGTTCAATCCTGGCCAGGGAGCTGCCCACAGGGCATGGCAGACCCCTCCTGTCTCCCTCCGCTGCCCTCGGCAGGGGGTTTCAGTGGATTCGCCTGTTCTGCTTCCTGCTCTGTCTCTGGGGAGTCCTCTCACCCCCTGCGCCTCTGCACCCCAGCTCTTGTGCGCATAAAGTAAATCTTAAAAAAAAGTCTTTCAAATGAGACATCGAGGTATTTTTTATGCATGAAATTCCAAGACCCTAAGCAACAGTCTCACACGGTGAAAAATTCAGACTTTTGCATTAAGTAGGATCTCAGTGAGACCCGAAAAACAAGCAGGGGACTGCCCGTTAAAAAATTTAAATATGGGGCCTCCCCGGGGGCGCAGCGGTTGAGCGCTGGGTGGCGGAGCTGCCCGCGGCCTCTGCGGCGCCGGTTCTATCCCCGGTTGCTGCTCCCCGGCCACCGGGGGAGGGTCCCGCAGGGCGCGCAGACCTCTCCTGCCGCCCGCTGCTCCCCTCGGCAGTGTCCTTCGGTCCTTCTGCCTGCTCTGCTCCCCGCTCTGGCTCTGGTGACTCCTCTCACCCTCCCGCGCTTCTGACTGTGCCCAGTGCTTGTATGTATGTATGTATCAATCAATCAATCAATCTTTTAAAAAAATTTAAATATATTTCCATCTATATATTTTAGGATTAAAAGGCGAGGCAGAGGAGAGGTGCTCATGGCGCGGGCGGTGGCGAGGACCACTTCTTGGCAGTGCCCTCTCGGGCTGTGGCGAAGGCCAGCGCTGACCGGGACAGCAGGAGAAAGGGGTTTTCAAAAAGGGCCCGTTGGCTAAGACGGGACGGCTGCCTTCAGGGCCTTAGCTTGTGGGGGTGACAAGGAAGCTTCCGCACGTTCCTGTCTCCCCGATTCAGCGCAGAAGAGGACCCCGGTGAGCGCGGGTGACCGGGGTAGCTCTGTCTAAAGCAGTGGTGACGCCGGTGACCGAGTCGCAGCCGGGCCTGTGCTCAGGCATGGGCACTCGTCCCCAAGGGCTAAGGGGAATTCTTTTTTTTTTTTTTTTAAAGATTTATTTATGCTTCGAGAGCTGGCACAGGCCAGAGGGGTGGGGGTGAGAGGACCCGCCAGAGACAGAGCGGGAGCAGAACAGGAAACACACTGCTGAGGGGAGCAGGGGGGCAGGAGGGTCAGCTGTGCCTGTGAGTCACTTGGGGGCGGCAGCCGGAGGCGCTGACTTTAACCCCTGCGCCCCCAGGGAGGCCCCTAAGGAGAATTCCTACACTAAAAAAGTCTAGTCCGCTTGGAGGAAGCGCGCAGGGGTGGGTGAGAACCAGGCACCTCGGTGACAGACTCAACACAGACGGGGCCGGGCGTCCCGCCTCCGCCGCGGCCACGCTGTATCACAGGGCGGCGTCCACCTTCCACCACGAGGGCCTCGGCGTCCTGTGCCGGCCCAGACGCCCAGCGAGGCCCCAACGCAGCGGGCAGTGGCCGAGCCGCTGGGCCCAGGCCTGCGGAGCCCCTCCCTCGGCAGCCCGGGCTGCGGCGCCCCAGAGCAAAGCGGGACTTACTTCGAACTTGCCTGGCCACAGGCTTCCCGGGCTCCAGCCACACCTGCAGAGGGAGGGAGCGGTGAGGCCCAGCGGCCCGGCCCGCCCCTGGGCTGCTTCAGCTTCTTTCAGAGATGCGGGTGCCCACGGCCTGGACCTCAGACCTCAGACCTCGGAGCCCCGCAGCGGGGGAGGGGGTGCTGTCTGCGGCCACCACACTCACCCAAGAGCCCCGCGCGTCCTGCAGCTCCAGCCCGAAGTACTCGCCCTCCGCCAGGTTCAGCCGCTTCCACACCTGGGTCAGCAAGGCCTGGCCGCAGCCCTTGGGCTGTGAAGGGGTGCGGAGGGGGGCAGGGGATGGGGACAGGAGGGCCGGGTCAGGAGGGGGCGGGGCGAGAAGCGGCAGAGGTTAAGCTGCGTGGACAGGAGGACACAGGCCGCGCACAGAGCCATTGCTGGGCGGAACCAGGCATCGTCGGGCCCAGCAGCCGCCGTGGGCCGTCCTTTGCGTGCGCAGGTGTGAGGACAGAGCCGAAAGCCACCCCCCGGGGCCAGCTGGCCGCAGAAGCCCTTTCAGTGGCTGGTGGAGGTGCTCGGGAGGGGTCGGACCCGGCCGCCCGGCGTCCCCAGTGCAGCCCGCCCTGTGTTCCCGCGGGCCCGGCTGCGCAGGGGCCTCTGGCCAGTCCTGGCGTCCCTAACACCTTCGCTTCTACCTCCGATGCGCAGCCCCCCAGGGAGGACCTCGTGGTCAGCGCCCAGTACCTACCGGGCACCCACAGGCGCTGCCAGGGCGCAGCACCCTCGGGCGGGCTGACGCCCGCAGCTGCCCTTCCCTGCCCCGCCTTCCCGGCCGGCTGCGCATGCAAGTCCTGCTCCAGCTTCCCCATGAAGCGCACGGTCACGGCTGCTGCCTGCAGGGCCTCGCCTGCAGCCTCCCCCTGGGCTGGCGACACCTGGGGGGGGTCTCAGCTGCGCCCAGCTGCCTCCCGGCAGGCCCCATCTGCACGTACCCACACCGAGGTCACCCCGAGTTCCCTCCGGAGGACACCCCAGTGGCCCGGCATCGAGTGCCTGGGAGCTGCAGCGACACTCACTCCGGACCCTTGCAAAGGTGACCGCATCTTCAGAGGCATCCATTCTCGGGCACACTCCGCCGCCCCCAACCCCCTGCGCTGTCCCCGCACCCCAGCCTCTCTGCTGCCCCACCCTCCTCCTTGGCTTGGCTTGGCTGCGCCCTCGTCTCTTTCCCAGGCTGGCGGGTCAGGGAGGGCACTGGGGGGGCCGCCGGAGGCCGGGGTCCTCTGTGTCTGGAGCTTGGGGTTTTCCTGCCATGAGCATCGCCTGACCTCACGCCCTCCCTGGCCTGTGGGCCTGGACCTCCACTCCACTAGGTGGGGGCTGCTGCCCCTGCCCCCAAAGCCTGGGGAGCCCTCCCCACGCACCAGGTGTACTCGCCCCTCCCGGGGCTGAAGCTAGACCGTCCCAGGGGCTGCCCCCGGAGGGTGCTGCTGAGGATGGGCCCAGGAAACTGGGAACGCTGGGGCTGTGGTAGGAAATAGAAGGAGCAGCAGAAGCACCCCCAGGGTTCACTGTGCGGGATGCAGCATTTTCAGGTCTTCAGCAATTCAGGGTCAGCGATTTCGGCCCCCACCATGTGCATCTTCCAGAGGCTGGTGCGGGCTCCGAAGGACGGGGGGAGGCATCCGGCGGCCAAGCCCGGAGAGCAGGGGTTCGGGGCTGTGCTGCTGTCCCGGCGGAGGGGAGGCCGGGCGGGGCCCCCGAGCTGCGTGTGGCGCTGTCGGGCTGCTGGGCCGGCGTCTGGAGTGTCCCTGTCCAGGGCTGCGCGGGGGCGCCCAGCCGTGTCTCCTGCTGTCTGGTGAGGTGGAGCCGCCTGTTGTGTGGCTGCCGCGCTGGGGCCGCCGTGCCAAGTTGCGGCTGTCTTGGGAGCCTTTGTGCTCAGGACTTTAAAGCACTGACCACGGCTTCGGGGGCGGGAATCGGCCATTTGCGGCCTCAGTCTCTGTTCCCCTGGCTTGTTAAATTAACCCCGTGTTGCTGCTCTCGGAGCTCGCGTGGTCTGCGCCTGTGCTCGGGTGAGGCGCTCGGATGTGACCGGTCAGCTACCTGGGCACGTCCCCGGCCAGTGCCCCCACTGCCCGGGTCAGGCTGACAGCTCGGGGGCAGGCCCTGCAGCCCCAGCGTCTCCAGCCTGGATGCCTCATGGAGGCCGTGGGGGCGGGGCAGTGCAGGTGGGGGGGCGGGGGGGCACGCCAGGTGGGGGGTGCGGGCGGCACAGAGCAGAGCAAGTCCCCGCCCTGCGCGCGGGCGGTGCTCCTGAGCGCCAGGTCTGCAAGCAGCGGCGGCGGCGGGAGCAAGGGCGGCTGTCCGTCTTGGTGAAGGAAGAGCCTGTCCCGGGCTTGGCTGTGGCTCCTGACGCGCTCGCGAGGAAGCCAAGAGGCCAGGGGCCTTCAGGAGCCGGGCGCCCCGGCCGTGAACGGAGCCTTTCAGGAGAGGCTGGTGCCGGGTGGGGCGCACGGGGGGCCGACCCTGTCTGGGGGTGCAGCCCCCACTTGGCTTTCAGGACAGTCCGAGGCGCTGGGCTCGGGGCCGTGGGTGGGTTCTGGACGCAGCGGTTCTGCATGCCGGACTTTCTAACCGTTTTAATTATTATAAAGTCGGGAGCCCGTGGGGCTGTGTGGGCACCCGAGATCTTCCCCACGTCATTTTTTTATTTATTTATATAAAGATTTATTTACTCATGCATACAAGAGCGGGGTACAGGCCAGAGATGTGGGGGTGAGAAGACTCACCAGAGACAGAGCGGGGAGCAGAAGAGGCAGACGGACTGAAACCCACTGCTGAGGGGAGCAGCGGGGAGGCAGGCGAGGTCTGCTGCGCCCTGTGGGTTGCTCCCTGGGTGGGGATGGAACTCGAGCTGCAGAGGCTGCAGACAGCTTCGTAGTGTGGTGCTTAACCCCTTGCGCCACCCCCGCGTCGGTTTTTAAAGCCCCCGTGACCCTTGCGCGGGCATCCAGGCCCAGGACAGGCCGGCGGCCGCCCCTCGCTGGGCTGGCCAGTGAGAGTGGGTGGTCCCTTCTGGGTGGCCTCCAGCTTTCCCTGTCTCTCGTTTGCTTTTTTTTAACTTCAAATACGAGGTGTCTCACGATACCCCAACGCTGAGGCCCGGGCTTTGATGCAAAGATCTCGGAAAAACCAACAGAAGCCCAAACAATTGGACTTGAAAAATGGGCGAAGGCCTCGAGCAGACACTCCTCTGAGGAACAGAGCTGACGGCGAGCCCGGAGTGTCACTGTGCACCCCGCCCCCCACTGCCACTGCCCCCCGGGCCTCCACGAGGCAACTCATCCAGGCTGGAGACGCCGGGGCTGCCGAGAGAGACCAAAGGAGGCCATGCAGGACGCCCAGCCAGCCGTTTGCCGCGCAGGCCCAGGGAGGCCAGTGCTGCCAGCACCTCCCACTGGCCACACTGCCTCCTGCGCAGGGTGGGCAGATGCGTGAGGCTGGTCAGCATCCCTGGACCGCACAGCGGGCTGCTCCGCCGCAGAGGGGGTTCTGCAGGGCGGGCAGCAGGACCCCAATCAGGAGGGGCTGAGCGCGGGCCAGCGGCCGGGCTGGCGACCACAGTGAGAAACGAGGTCAGAGGCGGCGCAGACCCACGCGACACGCCCCAGGGCGCAATGGCACAGCGGCCGCTGGCGAGCACCGTGCCCAGACACCGGGGCTGTCATTACCAGAGACATGAGAGACACCGCGGGGGAGGTGGGGTCTGCAGGGGCACATGGTCCCCATGAGTTCTGGGCCCTGAGGCCCGGTCTGTGCCTCCCAGGGGAGGGGACGAGCCACGGGCATCCCCTGCACCCCCCAGGCGGCAGGTACCCGAGGGCGCAGGGAGGGATGGAGGCGCACCGGGAGCTGCTCTGGAAGGCTCCGTCGCAGGAGGAGGGGCTCCCGGGACCCCCAAACCTGCCCACCCCAGGCGGTCCCGCCGCCCGCTGCATCCTGTCAGCCCTTCGCCATGGAGCAGGCCCAGCGCCGGGACCTCAGGGCTCAGCACCCCACCCCACCCCCACCCAGCGGGAACACGGGGAGGGCCGGGCGGGCAGCCTGGGAAGAGCCAAAGCAAAGCCGAGTCAAGGCAAAGGCCGTGGCTGCTCTCCCGTGTCCCCTCCTGTCCCCCGCACGCCCCCGGCCAGAAACCACCAGCCTCTTCACGCGCCCCTGTTCCCACGCCCCCCCAGGCCGGGTCCCTGACCCTCACCCTCCCCACCTCCCAGGCAGAAACAGAGCTCCAAGGTCCATGCTGGAGATCGGGCAGCTCCGGGCTTGTCCCCACTTCTGGGGCACCCACCCTCCCTTCTGATCGGTCCATTCAACCGTGCTGGCGCCCAAGGGGGCTGCCCACAGCAGCAGCTGTTGTGGGACCTAGGTAAGCCCACCACGTTCTTCTAGTGGTTCTGCTGCTTAAGTGGCAGGAAGAAGAAGGCCAGCTTCGCCCTGCAGGCCACACCGTGGTGGGTCACTGGCCTCGGGACCAGGAGGAGGCGGGGCCCGCAGGGGTGGCCTGCCCGCGCTGCCGTTGGGGCTCCCACGCACCTCACGGGACCCACGGGGCCCCGTCCGGGCCGGGTCCAGGACACATACCTACTTCCCAGGCTTCCCAGGACAAAACCAATAGTTTTGGGGCGTGTGGGGCATGTGCCCCCGACTGCAGCTGACGGATGAGCTGAGGTCAGGCAGCAGCAAGGCCCGCGGCAGGTCACTGTCCGTGTTTGGGCTGCTCGCGTGGGAGAGTGAGTGACGACGTCTGCCGGGGCGCTTTTTGGAACGCGGCTACGGCGTCCTGGCAGGAGGAAAACACCCGCTTTCCTGGGAAGGGCGACTGTGCCACCCAGCGGGCTGGTGTGACGGGCGACAGGCGCCTCCCCACCACCGAGCCTGGGGAAAGGGAAGGGACGCCCACGGGGCGCGGGGTCAGTGGACGCAGCCAACAGTCATGCTGGTGGGGTCTGCAGGGGCACATGGTCCCCATGACATGCTCAGCGATGCTGGCCGCAGGCCCCGCCCCACCCAGGGGCTCCCCACACACACCCAGGGGCCCCCAGCCAGGTGCAGAAGCAGCTCTCCTCCCAACGGGCAGCGCTCGCCTGCCCAGCCTGGCTGACCCACCTGCCCCGTAGACCTCGGCCCCGAAAGGAGGGCCTGGGCCCAGGGCTCTGCCTTATCCCTGGAGCAAACCCAAGCGTTTCAAAAATAAACAGGGCCTCCCTGGGGGTGCAGGGTTCAAGACGCAACCTATGAAGCTGTCCGCAGCCTCTGCAGCACAAGTTCGATCCCCGGCCAGGGAGCTGCCCACAGGGCGCAGCAGACCTCTCTCTCCTGTCTCCGCGGCTCCCCTCAGCAATGGGTTTCAGTGGATCTGCCTGTTCTGCTCCCCGCTCTGTCTCTGGTGAATCCTCTCACCCCCCCATGCCTCTGGCCTGTACCCCTGTTCTTGTATGCATAAACAAATAAATCTTAAAAGTCAAACATTTACCAGAACGGGCAGAGCCAACGTTAATAGGCCTGATAAAAAGGAAAGCAAATCAGTCAAAGGCATCTTGAGAGCAAAGGGCTGACTAGAAAATAACTAAGATCTCGACTTTCAAGAAAATTCCTGCAGGGCCTCCCTGGTGGCGCAGGCGGTTGAGTGCAGCGCTGTGAAGCTGTCCGCAGCCTCTGCAGTGCTGGTTCCACCCCTGCCGGCCGTGGGGTAGCCCACATGGCGCGGCAGACCTCTCCTGTCTCACCCGCTGCTCCCCTCAGCAGGGTGTTTCAGTCAGTCTGCCTGTTCTGCTCCCCGCTCTGTCTCTGGTGAATCCTCTCACCCCTGCACCTCTGGCCTGCACCCCAGCTCTTGTATGCATAAATAAATACATAGATTTATTTATTTGCAGAAGCGCTGGGCACAGTCAGAAGCGCGGGAGGGTGAGAGGACTCACCAGAGGCAGAGCGGGGAGCAGAGCAGGCAGACTGACTGAAACACACTGCTGAGGGGAGCAGCAGGCGGCAGGAGAGGTCTGCGCGCCATGTGGGACCCTCGCCGGCGGCCGGGATCGAACCGGCGCTGCAGAGGCTGCGGGCAGCTTCGCAGCCCAGCGCTCAACTGCTGCACCACCAGGGAGGCCCAATAAATAAATCTTTTAAAAATAAATAAATAAATGGTATCAAATTCTTCCTGAGCTGAAAAGGTCCCCAGCATAAGCCGTCCCCGAGGCAGAGGGGCGCGGAGGTGTCCGCATCTGGCGTCTGACGCCGCTCACCTCTCCCTTGTTCCTGAGCAAGGCCCCCCCTCCCCGCGCGGCTGGAGCCCGAACCCAGGGTTCAAGCCACCCTCACATCAGTGCCTGTGGGGTGGGGCGCGCGGAGGCCGCAGACCACCAGCGCCTGGACTTCGCCTCGGGTGCCGGGCGCAGTGGCCACGGGAGACAGCGGGGAGGCTGCTGGGGGGCCCCAGCGGGTCCTCTGGCCAACCAGCCCGCACTCCCGGCAGAGGCAGGTTCCCGGCGCTCCGCCCCAGGGGCTCTCTGGCCTCCCTGAGCCGGTGCCCTCAAGCCGGGCGGACGCCAGACGGCACTCCCCCCGCCAAGAGGCGCACCCTCTGCCTGGAAAGCCCCGGCCAGCACTGGGGTGCCGGGAGCCCCGGCGAGGCAGCTGTGGGACAGTTCTCAGTGCGGCCTCGCCCGCCACGCTGACCAGCTGTGGACACTCTGGAAGTCTCGGAAGAAGCAAGCCCTGGTTTTCTCAAGCACCACAGGCCAGCCCCTCGGAAGCCACTTGCTCGGGGAAGGCGCCTGCCCAGGTGGAAGTTAAATGCTCCCCCGCCTGGTTTTCCTTGGGAAGGACGACTCACCCACCCCAGGGACGTTCTGAAAGCAGGTGCCGGGAGCCGCCCTCCTTCCCGCCTGGCCCTTCCTTTGTTCTTCAGAGACAGGCTGCCCGCCCTGCCCGGCTGCAGCCCCGCGCTGCTCTCCCACACGGCCCGAAGAGGTTGGGGGCCAGCCAACCCCCGAGACCTCTGGCCTCTTTCCTGCAGGTCCATCCAGCCCCAGGTGAGACCGGAAGCGCCGGCCCTCAGCCGGTCTGGAGCTCGCAGGCACCTGGGAAGCGGGCGGACCAGTCCCTCGGGCGCAGGGCCCCGCCCGCACCCCGGCCTCGAGGAGAGCCAGGCGCACCAGGCAGGGCTCAAGCTCATCCCCGGCCTCCCTCGCCACCAGCACGCCACGGCCTTGCCCACAGCCCAGCTGCCCTGGCTTCCCGCGTTGGCCGCCGGCCCCCTGGACGGTGCCCCCAGCCCAGCCCACCGCCCTGACTTCGTGGCGGCGATGGCAAAGCGCCTGAAAACGTGCCTTTACACCCGCACGAGAACATCAGGAAGAAGAGGAGGTGCTCGGGCGCCATCTGAGGATGAGGGGAGGGTTTTTAAAGACACTGGGAGGCCGCCTGGCATCAGGACGGGTGTTGAGCGAGCCTGGGTGCCCGTGGACCTCCGCCAGCTGCCCTGGGCCCACCCCAGGAATGTTTTTTCTGACCTGGAGCCGGAGCTGCCCCGGCTCCACCTACACGCCCCGCGGAGGGCAGCCCCGCTGGGCGGCTCAGGCCAGGGTGCCGGGTCGTGGCCTCTGCGGGGTGCTGGGCACCAGCGTGTTCCAAACCCAAAGGGCGGCGGAGCCGGTGGTGGCCTCCACGTGAGGGCAGGTCAGCCCGACGGCCCGCAGAGCCTGGGCTGTGGACACGCGAGGCCACGCTCCTTACCTCCACGCCGAAGGTCTCCACCGAGCCGTCCAGCAGCTGGACGCTGAGGAGCAGGTGTCGCTCCCGCTCATGGGGAGCCCCGGGCTCCAGGGTGTGGGCGCCCAGGTGAGGCCCCGGCTTCGGGGGCAGGGCGCGGTAGGTGCCCGCGGTGTCCCCCATCCTCCGCAGCTGCAGGTGCGGGAAGAGACAGCGGAAGGTGATGCCGGCTCTTCAGGCAGCGCCGCCCTGCCTGGCTCCCAGGTCCCCGTCCGAGAGCGGCGCAGTGACCAGGGCTCCCACGCGGCGGGTAGCGTGGGGCGCGCCCCAGCAGCGGCCTCTGGGCGTAGGCCCCACCCCAGGGCTGCAGGACGACAGCGGCCTCCGCTGTCCTCGGCCCGGCAGCCTCTGTGCCCGCGGGGACAGGCCTGTCGCCCCGCTCTGCCCCCGCCGCCTCTGCAGCCGAGAGGCCCCGGGGCCTGCGGCCAGCCGGGAGGGGCCCACCGGGGGAGCGCACGGGCCGGCCGGCCCAGGGCTGACGAGCCGCCCTGGGGCAGGAGAGTGTCCTCCCGGAAGGCCACTGGGCCTGGGCCCGGGAGCCGGTCACGGAGGGGGCGAGCCACAGGGCCCCGCCCCGGCCGTCCCATCCCCGCCCCTCCCATCGCCCCCGGCCCGCCGCCTCCGGCCCCGCAGGGCGCTCAGCCTCACGCCTCGGGCGGGCGCCCTGGCCGGAGGGGCGGGGCGGGGGGTGGGGGGCGCGGGGGGCCCCGGAGCCGTCAACCGCAAACTACCTGGCGGCGGGGGGCGGGCGGGGCGGGCCCTGGCGGCAGCCGCGGCCGGGAGTGTGTAAACCGGGGTCCCGCCCCGCGGGCCGAGCCCAGCGCCCGCGGAGCTGCCGGCGGCGCGCGCCCCCACGGGCTCGGCGCCTCCCAGCCGCGGACCCGCCTCCTCCTAACCCGCCCGCCCCAGACGCGCCTTCCCGGGGCCGCCCAGCCGTCGGGGCTCCGCCCGGGGGACGCTCCCGCACCGCGCGGCCCGCCCCGAAGGCGGGTCCCCGAGAGGCTCGCCCTGGGGGGCAGCGGGAGCCGGCAGGCGGGGGCGTGGGGCGCCGGGCCGCGTCCGGCACAGGGGGCCGCGCTGCCCCCGAGCCCGCGCCGCCGCCTCGCCAGGGCCAGCGGGGGCCCGACCTCTCGCCCGGCCCCGGCCGGGCCGGCCCGGTGGCAGCGCCGCGGGCGGCAGCCCCGGGATGGGCGCCGCAAAGGGGCGCGGGCAGGGCGAGGGGCGGAGGGCGGCGGCCAGGGGGCGGGGCGCCCGCCCTCGGGCCGCTGGCTGTGGCGCCGCCCGCGCAGGGCCGGCCCGGGCAGACGCGCCCCGCACGCAGCTCGCCCTCGGGGGCGCGGAGCTTCCATCGCGGCGGCAGAGGCCGCGCGAGCCCCGCCGCCGGCCACGGCGCACCCGTCGCGCTGCCCGCCCGCCCGCCCGCCCGCCCGCCCGCCCGCAGGCCCGCGCCAGCCGCGGGGGACGGAGCGGCGAGGACGGGCCGCAGCCGGCGGCGAGGCCGCGCCCGTGAGTCCCGCCGGGCGGACCGGGGCCCCTGCGCTGCGAGGGGCGGCGCCCTGGCCGCGGGAGGCCGGGGTCTCGGGCGCGGGGGCCGGAGGGACGCTCCGCGAACAGACAGCCCGGCCCGCGGGCCCCGGCGAGGGTCGCCCAGGGACCGCCGGCCCCGCCCCCGCCCGCGCCCGCGCCCGCGCGGGGCCTGCGGGGCCACCCCGGGGCGCCGGCCCCGCGCCCGGCCGCCCGCCCCGGCCTCGGCCGCCTGGGGTGGGCGCCCGCGGGCGCGGCCGGCCTCGGTGCAGCCCGGCCGCCGGCCGCCCGTCCCGGCTCCCGCCCCGGCGAGCCCGCCCGCCGCCCGAGCCCGCCGGCGCCCGCGAGGGCGGCGGGTGGGGCCAGGCCCGGCCGCCCGCGGAGCCGCCTTCGCGGCTCTCCCCACGCGGCTCCCGGGAGGGCCGGCCGGGCGGGGTCCCGGCCGCAGGCCGCCCGCCCGCGGCGCCGCCTCCACGCGGACACTCGCGCCCGGCCGGCCCGTCACCCCGCGGGACACTCGCGCCCGGCCGGCCCGGGCCCGGCGGGCGGCCCGGCCCGCGGCCTGCGGAGCACAGGCCCCGCCCGGCCCCCCCGCCGGGCCCGCCCCGCGGCCTTCGGGCCGGCGCTCTCGCCTCCGCGGGGCGGCCGTGCTGGGCGCGCCGGGCCTCGCCCCCGCCGCCGGCCTCCGGCTCCGCGCCCGCCCGCCGCCGCGAACTCACCGCCGGCCTCCGGCTCCGCGGCCGCCCGCCGCCCGCCGCCGCGAACTCCCCGGCGGCCTCCGGCCCCGCCCGCCCGCCCCGCCTGGGGCCCCGCCCCGCCCCGCGGACGCGCCGCCGATTGGCCTGCGCCCCAGTGGGCGGGGCCCGCCGCGCTCGCCTCGAAGAACGCCGGGTTCTGGTTGGAGGACGGACTGGGAGGGGGCGGGCGTGGGCGGGCCCGCGGCGTCTCGCGCAAACCTGCGGAGCTGATCGCGCGGGGCGGTGGCTGGGGCGGGGCTTGGCCCCGGGGCGGGGCGGGGCTTGGCCCCGGGGGCGGGGCCCGGCCGCCGGCTGGGTCGCCCGCGCCGCCTGGTCCCCGATCGCTCCCCTCCCGAGCCCCCCGCCCCCGCTCTCCCCGGGCTAAGGGCGGGCGCCCAGGCGCGCGGAGGTCGCGCGGCGGCGGGCAGCCCCGCGAGGAGGGCCCCGGGCCCCCAAACTGCGACGCTCGGGGACGCGGGCCCCGGCCCTCAGGGCTCCGGGGGCCGCCCGCCCCGGGATGGGATGGGCGGGCCTCACGCCGAGGGGGCTGCGGCCTGCAGGCCCCTTGCCCGGGGTGGCCCCGAGGGCAGCCCCGTGGCCCCCGAAGCTGCACGGGGTGGGGGGGAAGCCCAGGGCCAGGCAGGACGCTGGAAAGGACGGACCGGCTGGCGCTTCGCAGCCCAGGAGGGGGCGGCCGGGAGGCAGCAGGCGGGCACCCAGGTCGGGCGGTCCAGTTCCAAGGAAGGTGCTCCCCCCAGGGGCAGAAGCGGCCGCTCCGGCACGGCTGCGTTGGGGGCGCCCCTGCAGCCCCCGCCTCCGGCCTCGCCTCCCCTGAGTCCAGCAACGACGGCCACTCTCCCGGCATCCGAACCATAGTGCTTTATTAGTAAGTGTAAGTCTCAGTGGGTACAAAACCGTGGTGTAAAACGCGTTTTCAAAAAACATTTCTATAGGAAAACATGACCCCCAGTGAAAGAGCAACGACCACCAGCAAAGGCCTGTATTCGGGATTGAGCAGGAAAGAGGAAGCCCAAACCCACAGGGGCTTGACAGTGAAAGAGCAAAACCTTCGCGGGGGGGGGGGGGGGGGGGGGGGGGAAGGGGGGGAAGGACCCCACGGGCTTGAGCCCAGCACCAGAGGGACGCGGCCGCCTTGGCGGCCGCCAGAAGCCCATGAGCCAGGGCCCTCAGCACTGGGCTCCCGGCCAGGCCTCGGGCACAACTCTCGCCGAGGACACTTGCGCCTGGACCCCAACCTCATTCTCTGACCCAAACACAAACCCGCCACCCACATCTGCGGCTTGGGCCTCTCCGCCTCGCCCTCCCGCTGCAGGAAGCAGGGAGCGCTGGCCCTGAGCCCTGGGGTTGCCCTCCCTCCTGGGGTCCAGCTTCCCACCACCAGTGGAGATGCTGAGGGGTCCCCTGGGGGGCACCAGGAGGTGGGGGACCGAGCACGGACAGGGTGGCCTCGGCCGGGCAGAGGCCCAGGCCTCGCCCGCGCCAGGAGGGACAGTCACACCCGAGGACCCTCGCTGCCACTGTCCCCGTGGAAAATCGCTCGGGAGGGAAAGCCCAACCCAGGGCAAGCCAGGCTGAGCCGGCATAGGGGTGCGGGGCAGGGCTGGGCAGGAGCCATGACCACAGGGCTGATGGCACACACCCCCAGGCAGCGTGAAAACATAGCCCGGCCACCTGCTTCCAAGGGGCGCGTCTAGATTTGGCAGAGTGACCCCAGTGGGCGGGCAGGTGAGAGGTGGGTGCGTGGGGCCCAAGCACCAGACTCAAGCCCTTCCCCACGCCCCTGTGGGAACTTGGCACCTGTTCCCCGCCTGCGGGTCTGAGAATAACCTGATTCTGGTATCACAGACTCCATGAGGCCCAGCCAAGCACCCATCATTAGAAAAGCTCCTGGAGCCTGGACACCGGCTGCACGTGGGGGACCTGTGCAGGTGGCCACAGGGAGGGCTCTGGGGGGGGGTGTCACAGGACTCTGACCCACCACTCGGGGACCCCCGGGCTGGTCGGGATGTTCCGGTACATACCCGGAAAGCACTGGCTGGTCGGGGCGGTCAAGGCACCATGGCAGCAGGGCAGGGGGAAACTGGGCAGAGAAAGTCCCCATCGCTGGGCACAGAGTGTAGCACAACCACAAGTACAAAGGTTAAGACTTCATACAAAGTAACACGTCAAAAGGTTAAAAGTTAAATTCTCAGGCACTGCTGTGGGATGGGGGGAGTCCTGGTGCAGCTGCTCCTCAAGGGAAGCCTCTTCCTCCGGGGCTGGGGCTTTCTGGAAAACGGAGACGGGCAGCTTTAACGGGCAACAGCACAGAGCGGGGTGCTGAGGTGACGCTGCTGCAATCGTGCACACGAAGTTCAAGGGGAGCAGTGAGGCTAGAGGCAGCGTGGCCCCATGGCTGCCCCGAGGCACCGGCCCGTACCTGACCAGCCGGGCGACCAGCAGCCGTGCTGTCCACCAGGCAACGGCAGCCCCAGCCTGACTGCAGCTCCTGAGGCTGCACCAGATGGCGGGTGGTTGGGGCACGCAGATGACCCAGGCCCCCACTCCGCTGGTCGCCAGCGTCCCTCGTTGGGGAGGACTTCAGCTCAGGCTCTGGTCAGCCCTCCAGTGTTGCTAAGCCTGGGGCACCCATGCCGGTGGCCCCCACCTCCCCAGGCCCCTGGGGCGGGGATGGACTGGCCTCCGCCTGGGCCTTGGAGCAGCCCAGCGAGGCTCTGGGGCCATGGCAGAGCTGGGGGTGGCCGGGTCCCCTCCACAGCACCCCTCCTTTTGGCCCCCACAGGCTAGGTCAACAGGCTTCCATTCCCCTTCAATAAACATCCAACTAAACGGCTAATAAAAGACCCTCTAACATGCAGCTTCCCTTCTGCGACAAACGTGCCGGCCACGCTCCCCCCAGCCTGGCCCACCGAGCTCACCTCACACGTGGTGCCCATGCACCCCGCCGTCGCCATCACCCCCCTGCATCTGCGCCTGCATCTGCGCCTGCATCCGCGCGATCATCTCCTGCATGCGGCGGAGCTGAGGAGCGACCGGGGTCACGATGGGGGCTCCCCCAGGCCCCACCCGAGCCCACCAGGCCCGTCCCCAGCTAAGGGCAGAAGCCCCGCAGCCCTGCCATCTGCGCAGGAGCTGCGCACGCACTCCCGGAGCCCGGGAGCCCACCCACCTCAGCCTCCTTCTCCAACAAGATCTGATCTTTATTCACATCCTCGTTCTCCGCTTTCCTGAGTTGGGAAGAAGCCAGTCACCCTGGGGCACGCAGTCACAGTCACGCGCCCGATGACCCCAGAACCGCCCGTTTTCCTGATCAACGTGGACGGGAGAGATAAGAGCAGGGAAGAGGACACACAGAGGCCAGGCGTCCACCGTGCCCATTGGGACTGGCCACTGCCACCCCTTGCACGTGGGCATAAATCCCGCCAACCAGGACAGCCCCGGCCAGGCGCGTCCGTGCACGAGCACCCAGTGGCGGCGCTTTGCAGGCCCGACCCAGGCGGCAGCATATGGATGCCGTCAGGATAGACAGACGGCGCCTGCACCCTGTAGAGGGATTAGCGAGCTGGGGTGGGGCGGGGGAGGGCTGGGGAGGGGGGTTGGGACATGACAGCGGGGCTGGGACATGACAGCGTGCCAGGTACAACCTGCCGCCTCTCTTCAGCCTCTCAGAGCGGAAATTCTCGTAGTGCAGGTCCTGGGTCACCTCCTGCAGGTCCTGCATGTGGGTGCTGAGAGCGTGCTTGTGTGAGCCCCGCATGGAAGCTGCAGCCCCAAGACGTGGCGCCAGAGCCTGCAGGTCGGCCCAAATGGCCTCCGGAGCCCCCTCCACAGAGGAAGGCACCAGGAGGGCGGCGCCAGCACCCCGCGCCCCCGAAGAGCAGCCGGGGATGGGACTGGGCATCCACCGCTGGGCCCAGCCTCCCAGCTGAGGGCTCCGCAGGCCACCCGGCAGCTGGGCCTCAGGACCCGGGCGCGCATCTGCTGCCCAAAGGCAGCCCCTGCCCACCGGCTAGAGCACTCCCCACCCCATGCCCCTGCCCTGCATGAGCGCAGCCCCCCAAGCGCCTCACATGAGCATGGTCCGCAGCTTCAGGAAGTCGTTGTGCTCGGGGTTCTCCACTTCCACCACGCCCCACGGGTACAGGCGCCCCCGCACCTTCTTGCCTTTGGCTTCGATCAGCTGGTTGGATCCGACCACGGAGAAGGGAATGCTGGCCTGGGGGGCAGCGGGCAGCTCAGACCAGCGACCCACACCCCCAGGGTGCCGCTGCATGGCCATCTCGCCCACCCCTGCCGCCCGGCCGGCCGTGGGGTCCCTGCGGGCCCGACCTTCAGAAGCCTGGTCTGCTCCTTAAAGTCCTCATCTTCGTCCGACTCTGCGTCAGGCAAATGGTAGATCTTGATGTTATGTTCCTCGATCTCATCCAAAATCTGGAAGAACAGCGAGGCCAGAGGCAACTTCGGCAACCCCGGAGCCCTTCAGAGGCTTGACCCCTCAGCGGTCGCCGGGAGCCAGCCGCCAGCAGCCCGAAGGGGAGGTGCCTGGGGAGTGTCCGCAGCAGGCATGGAGGTGTCACGGGACCCGGGTGGCAGGAACCTTGGTGATGGGGCTGGAGCAGCCAGAAGCAGCGAGGGGGGGGCCCCCAAGAGGGAGCCCGGACTGGCACAGGCAGGTGGCTGAGGGGAGCAGGCACTGCCGGGGGTATAGCCGCTTGCCCCCATGGCCTTCCATAGTCCCATGCACCCCTTACCTTCACCCCTGCAGCCCAGGGGCCCCTCACCCTCTGGCTGCCCTGGCCTTGAAGCCTGGGCCCCCCCACACCCCTCACCCTCTTCTTGAGGCGCTCCCGCTCCTTGAGCGTGAGCGTGTCCGCCTTGGCAATGACCGGCACAATGTTGACCTTGTTGTGGATGGCCTTCATGAAGGCCACGTCCAGGGGCTTCAGCCTAGGATGGGGCGCAAGGCCGGAGTCAGGGGATGCCAGGCCTGGCCCTGCCCACCCCGCCCCACTGTGAGCACCACCCACCCGTGCCCGAAGGGGGAGAGAAAATAGAAGCAGCAGTGCACGCGGTTGTCCACGATGTGGCGCCGGTTGAGGCCGCTCTCGTCATGCAGGTAGCGCTCGAACTGCTCATCGATGTAGGAGATGATGGTCTTGAAACTGTGGGTGCGGACAGGGCGAGGAGTTGTGGCAGCGGGAGGGGGGCGGGGGCCAAGGGAGGGGGATGGTGGGGGGGAGGCCGAGGGTGGCTGGGGATGGCAGAGGGGCGCACCAGTCCCTGCAGTTGATGGCGTCCCCGTAGCCAGGCGTGTCCACGACGGTCAGGCGCAACTTGACGCCGCGCTCCTCGATCTCCACAGTGGACGCCTCGATTTGGACGGTCCTCTCGATTTTCTCTGTTACAGACATGGGGAGGATGAGACTCCAGCAGCCCGCAGGAGGACTGCCCCACTCCCCCGCAGGCCCCCAGGAAAACTAGGCCCCCCACTCCGCATGGATTCCCTCCGAGATGAGGTCAAGGACCACCCCCCACCACATGCTCCTTCCTGTCCAGAGCCCGCGCGGCCGGGCGCACCTGCGGCCCCGGGGATGGCCCTCTCTGGATACAAGTCCGTCAGGAACAGGCTGTTGATGAGTGTCGACTTCCCCAAGCCCGATTCACCTAGGAAGGAAGAGGGGTGAAGAGGCCTCACTGATGCCGCCGCTCACCGACCCCCCACCCCTCCCCAGGGCCAGCTGGGGCATCACCCTGGCCAGCCGCTGCCCGCACAGGTACTGCACACCCCTAGCTCCACAGGCAGCCCCAGCTCATCCTAGTGGGACGTGACCAGAGCGGGCGCCCGGCTCCCTCCCAGCTGCCTGGTGAGCCTACCTGCTGGGTCAGCCTGGACCGCGCCCGCGCCCTCGGGCAGGCCTGCTGACCGCTGGGCCCCTCCCCCGCGTCAGCCCATGCCCCCAGCATCTTTCATTCGCTTTAGAACCAGCTCGTCCAGCTTAACAACGTGTGGGCCTGGGGAGCTGAGTGGACCCGGCCCAGCCCGGGAAGGACACCAGTGAGTTGCCGGGCCCCTTCCCTACCACGCTGCTCATGAGCTGTTTGGGGATCTCTTTAAGCTCGTTTTTTTTTTGCTTAGTTCTAAAAATTAAAAAATTTATTCTTGCGTAGAAGAACTGGGGTGCAGGCCTGACAGGATCCCCAGAAGCAAGAGTGATAAGCAGAGCGGGTGAGCCCTGCAGGATCGTGCAGGCCCCGGGGCGAACAGCCTGAGGCTGACTCCGGCACAGGGGTGGGGGCACAGCTGCTCATGCCAGCAGCTCTGGGGGGTTTCCTGGCTCCTGGCCTCAGCACATGCCCTCGAGAAGGACAACGTCCTCGTGGCTAATGTCTGGTTTTGACCAGCCCTGATGGGCTCCGGTTCTGCCAGCCTTTCTCAGGCGCTGCCATAAACACTCTGTGCCCGAGCCCAGCCTTCCGACGCCAGCAGGCGGGGGGCCAGACGGGGGCATGTGGGACACAGGTGGGGCAGGAACTGTGGTGGGCCTGCAGCCGCCCAGGCGGACGCCGCCCTCAGACAAGTCTCCCTGACGACTCAGGTCTCGCATTCATCCAAACTGGGGTTGTTCAAGGCACAAGACCGCACCCAGGCAGCATGAAGGGCTCTTGGCCACCGAACAAGGGTAAGACGAGGGCCCCACTGCCTGGCGCACCACCGAAGAGGGTCTGGTGAGTGGTGCCTCCCCACCTGAGGCCCTGCCTGCCTGCCACGGGCCCCTGGACTCTGCGCCCTCCACCCGACTCCAAGCCCATCGCCCCGCATGCCCTGCCCTGGGGTGCAGACCCCACCCCCACCCCCCCAGTTTTCTTCGAGGTTGCTCGGACACAGTCGAGGACAGGTTTCTCGCAGGGTCACCCCTTCCTGGGCGGCTGCTCCGTGCGTGGAGACGGGGCAGGACTCGGCCCCACACGCATGTCCAGCCCCTCGCTGTTGCTCCCCGTCCCCAGCAGGGCCTTCAGCAGGGTGACCATGGCCTCCGACTTTGCCGTGTCCACTGGCCACTTGGTGGGTCCGCGGGGCAGACACTGACTGTCCTCGGACTCTATGTTCCAGCAGCGCCGACAGTCTGTGAACGTTCTCGGCCCCGCCTCTCCACCCAGGCCACCCAAACCACCCTCCTGGTGCTGACACTCACTTGCCCGAAGGCATCCAGAGGCGGCTGGCCTGCACCCCTCCCAGCGCCCCCACTTCCCCTCCATGTACCCCACACATCCAAGGTGGTCCCCAGGGCCGCGGGCTAGGCTGTGCCTGTGCCGAGGAGCCACGGGCCTGGCTCAAACCCAAGTGGCCACCTTGGCCGCTGTGCCTTCCCTATGGCCCGGGTGTCTCTGGCGGCGCGTCCAGGTGCAGTGGCTGGCCTGCTCGGACCCCAGCGGCTGATTCCCACGGCCCCTCCACGCCCAACTCTCGGAGCCCCGCGTCCCGACCCGCGCCGTGGCAGACTCAGCAGCAGGGACGCTCACCTCCTGAGAGGAGCGGCAGGCTCTAGCCGGGCAAGTAGTTTATCGTACATCAGCTTAGCCCCAGGGTGTCCAGGGCTCTGTCCCCATTCAGACAGCCCTGGGGCCAATTTGGGGCCCTCCTCGTCCAGGACATCTTGGGGCTCTGGAGGAATGCCTCCTGGCCACAGGCTCCCCTCGCTGGCCGGACACCCATGCCGCCCCCCAGTGCCGGGTGGACTCCCCATGCGCCCCCCCGGTGCTGACCCAGCCAGCCATGCGTCTAGGGCGCCCATGGGTCCCCAATATAGGCTTCTGTGGATCTCCCTACGGCCCTGCCATGGCCCCAGCTGCGATGGCCCCTCTGGCCCCGAGACCATGCGTCCAGCGCTGTGCCCAGCAGAGGCGGCGGCTCCAGGCGCCTGCCCGCCCACAAAAGGGGGGCTGGGTAGCCAGAAAGGGTAAAGGAGGTAACCGGGAGGGAGAAGAGGGGGCGCAGGAGCAGGGACGTGTGAAGAGACCGTGCTGGTTTCCGGCCTAGGGTGTGCAGGAGACATGGAGGGACATGGGAGAGCAGCCATGGTGAGATGCATGGAGGCCTTTGGCTTAGCTTGGACTCTTTCCTCCCAGGCTGCACGCCCTGCCCTGAGGGTGAGGGCCTGAGCCATGGGGTCCTGCCCGGGGCCTGCTGTCTGGGGGTCAGCCTGCCCGCGCGTGTGGAAGCGCCACTCCCCGTGCCCCCAGGCCCTCCCCGGCCCTCGCGCACCAGGGCGCTGTCCCCACGCGGCAGGCCCAGAGCTGGGGCTCGAGTGAAAGGGCTTCATCACTCACTCATCAACCGGCCCTAACGTAATGGGAACGCAGAGGCCTACGCCAGCCACACCGCTGAGCTGGGTGTCAGGATGAGTCTGTGGCAGGCGCCTGACGTGGGCCGCCTGCGTGGTGACCGGCAGACCGAGTGTCCCCCCAGCACCGCGCTAGCCCCCACAAACAAAAACTACTAGAAAAAACGCGGTGGCAGGAAAATCAGGATTATTCTCTCCCGCCATGTTTCCTCAGAAATTTCTACTTTCATCGCCTCAAACTGCTTGATTCTGCCAACAAAAGAGCTTTCCCTCTGCCACTGGCTCCGGGGGCCAGCAGCTTCTTACCAACCACCATCAGGGTGAACTCAAAGCCCTTCTTCACTGATTTTCGGTGAACTTGATTGGGAAGATTTGCAAAGCCCACGTAGCCGGGAGTTTCCGGATTTATAAACTGAGTCGGTTGTTGCTGAAAAAGATTTTAACAAAGAAAAATAAACGAGGAAACGGCTTATTACCGGGAACATAACTGCCCCGGGGACAGACGGGGACGCTGCTGGTTAACCGCATTTCTAGAGTCGCTTCCGCCCGCAAGCCAGCGGCACCCCGAGGGCACGTCTGTCTCCCGAGACGGAGAGCCAGCCGTGTT
This sequence comes from Talpa europaea, assembly GCF_964194135.1. NCBI lineage: Eukaryota > Metazoa > Chordata > Mammalia > Eulipotyphla > Talpidae > Talpa > Talpa europaea. The sequence goes on along the minus strand of NC_140073.1, from coordinate 158,540,141 downwards.
CCCCGGCCCACGCGACCCAGCGCGGCCGCCCCGACGCGCCACAGCAACACGTCGGAGAACCCCGCGCTCAACACAACGAGCTCTATTTCAGCTTCCGGCCGGACGCCACGGCGGGGGCGAGGGCCGCTCAGACCCAGCACTCTGAGCCGCCGCCACGCGCACACGCTCGGGCGCTAAAGCCGGTCTCCCGGTGCGGCCAGCGTCTGCGGGTGGGCGCCGCACATGGAGCTTCAGACAGGAGAAACAGGCCTGGCCCTAAGCCCCGCTTCCTCGGGGTGCCTCTCCAAGCCCGTGGAACCCTCGTGTCTCTCGCGTCTGCGGGCAGCAGGAGCCGCGCCTGGTTAGTGGGGATCCCAGAGGAGACCCCTGGCCAGGGCGCCCGTCAGTGCAAGCTCATGCACCGGCTGCCACATACGCAGGGTGCACACGTCCCCACGGCAGACAGACAGACGCCTGCCCCGGGCGTGCTCGCTTACCTTGGACATGGTCAGCGAATCTCGTCTACCTGTGGAAACAGACAAGCGCGTGAGCGGGCTTGTGGCCGGGGCTCTGATGCACCGCGGCTGTCCCTGCCATCACGCGTCATGAACCAGCCAGGAAAAGACCTGCCCGGGGCCCTCCTGTGCGCTGCTAAGAAGCCGGGCACGGCATGGGGGTGGAGTCTGCCTGCTGGCATTTGGTGCAGAGTTGGGGGCGCAGGTGCAGTCTGCCTGTCTCACCCACCCCACCACAGAGCTGGCTAGGTAGCCTCCTTCACCTTCTCCCTTCCTGTACCGAGCATCCTGGACGCGCCACCCAGCCTCCCAAGGAATGGAAGGCGCTCCCAGCACTGGCCCCCAGGGGCACTGCCTCTTGCGGGGTGGGACGGAGTGTCGGGGGGTGGTGCCCTGGGCAGGGTGGCTGGCAAGGCCCAGGGACCCAGCCCGCTGGGAATCCACAGACTCCGACACTCGGAGTCGACAGGTGGCGCAGCGGTTAAGCGCTGGGTTGCGAAGCTGCCCGCAGCCTCTGCAGCGCCGGTTCGATCCCCGGCTGCTCCCCGGCCACCGGAGGAGGGTCCCGCATGGCGCGCAGACCTCTCCTGCCGCCCGCTGCTCCCCTCAGCAGTGTACTTCGGTCCTTCTGCCTGCTCTGCTCCCCGCTCTGCTCTGGTGAATTCTCTCACCCTCCCATGCTTCTGACTGTACCCAGTGCTTGTATAAATAAATAAATATATCTTTAAAAAAAAAAAAAAAAAGAAATTAAAAGACAAACAAGCCGCCACGAGATGACTGCGAAAAAAAATCAAGCATCTTTCGAGAGAATTACAGCTAATGCGCCAAGGGTGGTCAAAATCACCTCCCTATTCTTGGGCGCCCTCAGGCCACCAGACGTGCACGAAGCCGGAGCAAGCGGGCACAGACGCGAATGTGGGCTCCGGACACCCTGCTGCTGACCGGCCAGAAGCGGGAATTTGGCCCTCACGATGTTAACGAAAACAACCCAGAGAAGAACTGAAATTGAAAAACTATGAAAAAAAATAAATCCAAAAATTTGTTCCTTGATGCAAATTCCTCCCAAGCCCCATCGTGGAAGGACAAGCAGACGCAGAGCAGCACAGCCCGAGGCCAGGGAGGCCGTGTTCAGTCCCGGCGCAGGACAGCAGAGCCCATGCCCAGCAGGACCGGGAGTCCCGAGCAAAGCCCAGAGCACCGCAGGATGCGGAGCAACAGCCCAAGAGGAAAAGGGGCCGGGACCCATGGCCCAGAGCTGACTGCGTGCCAGCGCCACCCCCGGAGGGCCACGTGGCTGGGGGACAGCACAGCGCTGGTCACAGCCCCGCGGGGCTGCTCAGGGAGGACTCGCTGGCAAGCGGCCTCCAGACATAGCCCAGAGCATCCCAACGCATGCGAGCAGGAAACCCCTGTGATCAGACGCCAGAGAGGCTGCGGGGGAGGCAGCTCCGACCGGCAGGCCCTGGAGACACCGGGCACCCACAGGGCAGGAGCCACGCCCACACCCCAGCCCCGGGGCCCACACTCCCCTAAGCGCCTGTTCTCTGTGGCCCATGTGAGCCAGGACCGCACCGAGCTTTGGAAGCTCAGGGAGACGCAGCGAAACAGCCATAGGTGCTGTTCGTGCAGATGACCCGACGCGCCCCGGACACTTGACCGTGACTTAGGAAGGATCCCAAAGAGACTCAGCAGGCTGGCTGGGCGGGCGCAAAGGGTGCGCATTGGGGTCTGCCGGGGAGGAACCTCTGACCGGGACAAGCCAGCTGGGCAGGCAGCTACGAGAGGAGCCTGAGGGAATCCGGCCATCTCCCTCCTCCCCAAATCAAGAATTGGCCGGGCATGAGCCCACTGGCGCCGCCCAGAGTGTGCTCCCCCCCCCACCCCAGGAACGGGGCAACCACCGCAGGGTGGAGCTGAGGCCCGGGAGGCGCCTGGAAGCTGCGTGGGGAGGATGGGGGTGGCTCCTCCACCAAGGCCGCTGAGGGACACGGGAGAGCGGCTGTGGAGAGACCCGCGTAGGCGGCTGAAGCCTTTACCCTAACTCAGCTTTGCTTTGGTTCTTTCCTCCCAGGCTGCCCGCCCCGCCCTCCCTGTGTCCCCACTGGGGGTCCGGGCCCTGGGCCGGCTCTGGGCCCTGCTAGGCTGGGCGGGCCGCGTCCTCTCTCCGCCACACGCTGTTTCCACTCAAGTCCTTTCCTGCAGACCTTCCTACGCAGTAGTGTTTGTCTCAGCACGGCGGATAGCAGGACCCACCCAGAGCAGGCAAGGGTGGGGGTCCCGGAGTGCCCCGCAGGCTGCCTGCTAACAAAATGACTTTCAAGTTTACCCGAGAGAGGAATCACATTGGGGAGGGGGATGCTGGCCTCAGGGCAGGCTTCGTGGGCCTGGCCCGGTCTCCCCAGCTTCACTTCCCTGCTGAGAGGGCGCTAGCCCTGAGCCGTCCCACACCCCACTCCACAGGATTCCCAGGAGAAGAGAAGACCCAAGCCTGTCCCCGCGTGGGGTGAAGGGGGCAGCTACCTGCGGAGCCCTCCAGGCGCCCCGATGGCCCAGGCCCCAGGAAGGAGGGATCCTCCCTCTGATGCCTCTCCCCCTCGAGCGGGCCTTGGGCTCGCCCCTTTCCATGCCCCAGTGAGGTAAGGCCGAAGTGGGGGGCGCACGGGCTGAGATCCTGGTCTCCAGGGAGACCCCTGACCCGGCCTTGACGCCAGGCGCCTTGGTGAACTGAAACACGGGTGTAGGGTATCGAGTCCCTCAAATCTCAGGCATGTTGTCGAGTGAAAACTTCATCCTTTCAAGCTCTGCGCATCCTAGACCCAAGGAACCGCTCAAAGGCGGTTTCTCCCGCAGCAAAGACCCGCACAGAGAAAGCGCTGCGCAGCGAGAAGCCAGGAGGCGCTCCCGCGGCTCTGCTGGGCCCCCGCCCCCGCGCCCCGGCCGCCTCTCAGCTGTGGCTGATCTGGGGACAGCGAAAGCGGGCTGGACGGCGCCTGCCGCGCGTCCCGGGCAGGGCAGGAGGCCCCGCGGCCCGCCCGCGCGGGGAGGCAGGGCGGCCCGGGCGCGGGGCGGCAGCGGGGGCTGAATGGCCGCAGCGGCGACTCGGCCGGGGACGGGGCCTCCAGGACACGGCGGCGCGGCCCGCGGCGCGGGGGGGGGGGGGCCGCAGAGCCCCGGGCGGCCCGAGGAGCCCGGTCAGCCCGCGGGGCCGCGGCAGGGCGGCTCGGCGTCGACGTGGAGGCGGCGGGGGGGGGGGGCCGGAAAGGGCGAAGGCCGGGCTCGCGGCTGCCCGGCGGGTCCCGCCCCGCGGAGCTCCCGCCCCGCCCGCCCGCCCGCCCTCCCCGCCGGGTCTGGCCGCGGCCTGGGAAGGGGCCGGGCGGCGGGCCAAGGGCCCGGCCGGGCCGCACACCCCAGGCCCGGCGCGGAGGCCCGCGGGGGTCCGGCGGGCGGGGGTTAGGGGCGGCCAGCCCGGCGGGGGGTGAGGGCCCGGGCCGCGGGGGCGCGCGCGGGGGGTGAGGGCCCGGGCCGCGGGGGCGCGCGCGGGGGGATGCGGGCCCGGGCCGCGGGGGCGCGCGCGTGGGGTGCGGGCCCGGGCCGCGGGGGCGCGCACGTGGGGTGAGGGCCCGGGCCGCGGGGGCGCGCGTGGGGGGTGAGGGCCCGGTCCGCGGGGGCGCGCGCGGGGGGATGAGGGCCCGGTCCGCGGGGGCGCGCGGGGGGGGGCGGGCCCGGCGGCCGAAGCCCGCGCGGGCCGCCCCTCCCCCACAGCGCGGGCGCCCCGCCCGCGCGCCCGCCCCGAGCCGCCGCCCACGCCCGAGGCCGGGCCGAGCGTGCGTCCAGCTCGCGCCCGCCTCGGCCCAGCTCGCGCCCGCGACAACGGCGCCCGGCGCGACACTCACCGCCGCCAAAGAAAAACCGGACCCGAGCGAGCGCGCCGCGGACCCGCCCAGCGCCGCCGTCGCCGCCCCGCCGTGCGCGCAGGCGTGGCGTCATCGCGTCGCCCCGCCCCTGCCAGCGTCTTCCGCGCCCCGGCCCGCCTCCCCGCCCCGCCGCGACGGCCAGCGCGCAGGCGCAGGACGCGCCGCGGCGGCCGCCTCTGCGCAGGCGCAGCGCCCCTCCCGCGGCGGTTGGCCACGGGGAGACGGGGGGCGGGGGGAGGTCAAGCGGAGCCGCGTCTCCTTTACCAAGATGGCGGCGCGTCCCTGGCTCGCCGCGGCCCCTGCCGTGTGAGCCGGGTTCCCTCACGCTGGTAAGAGCGGAGCCGGCAGCGCTGCGCCCCGCCCGGGGCCCGGGGAGGGCGCGTTTCTCCCGAAGGCCCCCGGCGGCCGGAGGGGCGGGCGGCCGAGCCGAGCGCCCGCGGGAGGGCGGCCCGCGGCCCGCCCGCTCCTCCGGGAAGATGGCGGCAGCACCGAGCGGGCGGGCGGGCGGCGGCGGCGGCGCGGGCGGCCGGGCGGGGCGCTCTAGCGCGGCCGCGTCCTCTCGGTGGTGCGGGCCGCGCGGGTTGGCCGCGCGCGTCACGTGGCGGCGGCGGCGGCGCGGGCCGGGGGGCGCCCGTCCCCGGGGACCGGCTCGCGCCCGGCTGGGCCTGCGCCCGAGGGGCGGGCGGGCGGGCGGGCGGGCGGCGCGCGGGGCCGGCCCGCGGCCAGGTGAGGCGGGCGGCGCCCTCCCGCAGGCGGCCGCCGCGATGGCGCCGGCGGGGGCGCGCGGCCGGGAGGGCTTCGGGGGGCCGCGGGGACGGCGCCCCGGGGGGTGAGCCCGCGGGCGGGGCGCGCGCCTTCTCGGGGTGCGGGCTCCCGAGTTGGGGCTCCGGGGGAGCAGAGTTCGGCTGCCGCGGCGGGGGTGGGGCGGCTGCGCCCCCGCCGCGCCCCGGCCCCGGCCCCGCGCCGGCAGGGACGGCAGGTGGGCGCCTCGGGAGGCGCCTGGGCCGGGCGCGCTTCTGCCCGCGCGGCCTTGGGGGACCCCGCGGTGCCACCCGCGCCGCGCCGCCGCCTCCCCCAGCGCCGGGGCGGGCGCAGGTGCTGCCCCGCAGAGGCCCCGCGGCGGGGAGGCCTGGGGCTCGCCCCGAAGCTCCCCCGGCAGCTCGAGGCCGGGCTCCGACGCGTTTGCCGCTTGAAAGTCACCTCCAGACCTTTCCCTGCGTTTTGCAAGAAACGGGCGTTTTCCTGACGAGACTCCGCTCTGGAGTCAGGGACCCTCCCCGGTCGGGGCTGGGCTCCCCGCAGCGGCCGGCCCGTGAGGCCCTGGGGCTTCCCGGCGCCGCGCGGGCGGCCTGGCCGGCTCCGACGCTGCCCTGGGCCTCGCCCGCTCCGCCTGTCCCGCTCCCGGCCTCTGGGGGGGCGCTGGCCTGTTGCGTTCTCTCTGGAGCCTCTGGAGGCCCCTCAACGTCTCTGTCCAGCCGGTGTGGCCCCGGGGCTGAGGGGCTGGGACTGAGGTGCTCAGGGTGGGGTCTCCCTCCAAGGTGCTCGTCTCCTTGGGGTTTCGGCCTCGCCGCTGGAGGCTCTCGGGGTGGTTGTGTGTGGGCTGCGCCCCAGGTCCTGCGCCCTGCTGAGCCCTCCTGAGCTCCCGATCCGGGAGGCCGAGCGCTGGCTGGGGGAGGCTGCTGCCTGGTCACAGCTGGGCCCAGCGCAGAAAGTCCCCTTGGGTGGCACTTCTCACCACTGTGCCGGTGCCCTGAGGTGGTCTCTGCGGTGTGCCCGGCACCGGGCTTTGCTCTGTCCTGGTGTGCACGCGAGCCACTCAGTAGAGATCAGAGCCAGGGCTGGACTTCACAGCCAGGGAGGTAGCGGACATGATCAATTGGCAAAGCGGGTGCTCGGGCCGGGTGTGTGTGGGGGGGGGTTCTGCCCTGCGTGGGTTCCTGGGCATCATCAGGGGGCAGGGAGTGAGGCCCCTGCGTGTGTGCCCGGCATGGTTACTTGGCTTCGTCAGGGGCCGAACTCGAAGTGCTGTCTCCAGAGCAGAGCCTCGCTGCAACTGTCCGTCCTGGAGCCGTTCTCCAGGAAGCGCCGTTGCAGCAGCCGGTGGCCGCGCTGTGCAGTCGCCCATGCTGGACCTGCGTCCGGAGACTCCTGGGGCCGCTGCCCATGCTGCGGAGCCTGTGCCGGCCAGGTCGCGCCCCGAGGCCCCAGCAGCCTTATCAGGGGAGGGGGTGGAAGCACTGAGGAAAGACCAGCAGGCTCCCCGGGGGGCCGGCAGCACTCCCTTGCTGCTCCTGGGGAGGGCCGGGAGACCCTCCACCTGTCCTTCGCCCCTGTGTGGGGCGGCCGTGAGGACGGGGCCTGGTCTCGGGCTAGAGGTGCTGGCAACGGCTCCAGCTCCTCTCGTGGTATCAGGCCCCTGCTCCCAGGTTTGGAGGAGGATGGTGGTGGCCGCACCTGCGGTGTCCCACTCTGGCTTGTTGGCTGCGGTGTGGCTGTTGGGCCGGTCCAGCTGAGCCGTTAGCCGCGTCGGGACCAGTCGGGCTGTCATGACGCTGGTGCTGCCAGCTCCTTGGGTTGCTCAGCCGTCATCAGCAGCCAGGACAGCCCCGGGTGAGGGCTGCGGGCTGCTCTGCGGGGCCTGTCCCCGACGCGGCCAGTGTGGACAGCAGTGTGGCGGGGTAGCTCTGGCCAGGATCTTCGTGTCACTGACACTGAAGAGGGAGAGGGTCAGGGAGTGCTCGCCCGCTGCCGTCCAGGCTGCTCCGCCAACGGTCCTATGAGTCTGGGCTACTACTGTGCCCAGCCGGGTGGCGTGGCAGGCCGCAGACGGCGGTGCTGATGGCACCAGAGGGCCTGCCCTGCGCTCGGGGCCTTGATCTTGGGCCCCTGTGGCGTCCACGGCCACAGCTGGGTCTTCTTCCGGCGCTGGGACAGCTCAGCCCTAACACGCTTGTGCCCAGGCCCTGCTGAGCCAGACCCTCGCGACATGACGAGTAGCCTGTTTGTCCAGGTGACCGCCGGCCAGGGTGCATTTATGGAGCTGAGGCTCTTGGGGCCCCGCCCTGGTGAGAGGGGCTTCGGAGTGCTCGGCTGTCCTGCAGCAGGGGTCAGTGAGGGCACCTGGAGCTGCTGGAGCTGGTCGTCCCCTCCCTCTAGGCTGCGCAGGAGCTGAGGGCCCTGGGGCGGCGGGCCTCTGGGCAGCGCCCGGCTCTGGAGACAGCCCTGGGGAGGTTGCCACAGCAGAGGGTCTCTGAGGGGAGCAGCTGGAGCAGAGTCCTCGGTCCCCCCGGCAGGACCGGCCTGTGGGGGAGGCTGGGGGTGGTTCCGGAAAGGCCCCGCACAAGGGGCCACCCCTCGTCACGCCCGTGGTGCTTTTCTTTTTTGGGAAATGAAAATAGCGGCTGGAAGCAGCGAGGACGGTACCGCAGCCCCCACCACCCCCCCGTGCCCATCGCTGGGGCCCCGGGCCAGCAGGCGGGGATCGCCGTGTCGCGGTCAGTGCCCGGCCCCGACACCGTGGTCAGGGCGGCTGCTGCCCACACAGGCAAGGTTGGGGGAGGCGAGGCTCCTGCCCTGATTCGCCCCCTGAGCGGCGGCCAGCAGTGCCACAGTCGCGTGCTCGTGGCTGATCAGGGCGAGGGCCGGCTCTCAGGTCAGACTCTCCGTAGCTGGTTTTACTCTGGGGAAACCGGACCCTGGCTCAGTCTAAGGAACGCGGCCCCTGGAGCCCTGCCGTCCCTGGCCGTGTCCTGGGTCGGCGCAGACCGCTCTGTGCCCAGAGCCCTGGGAGGTAGGGGCTGCTCCTGCCCCTCCCAGGCCCGGGTAGTCTCCAGGCCCTCAGCTCACTGCCACAGCTGCCCTGCCGGCTCCCATGCTGGCTCCGGGGCCTGGGCTTCTCTCACGTTCTGGACAGGCCTGTGAGGGAGACGTGGGGCGCCAGGGCCGTCCAGTCCCCGGACCCTGTAACCGCTGGCGTCTGAAGACCCTGCGCCCCACACGGCAGCTTTCCCAGACGGCGGGGCCGGGCCCTCCGGTGGCTGTCGTGGATCCTGGCCTGGCCATCCCTCGAGGATGCGGCTGCACGTGGGGAGACCAGGGCTGGCCAGGTGGCCCTCCCCGGGTGCTCTCCCTTCCTCCCGCACACCTTCGCTTCCTGTGCTTGTCCTGGGGGGCCTCCCGCGGGCCGGTCTGCGCCGCGGTGGCGTGTGTTCCTGCCGCAGTTGTGGGCGTTAGTTAGCTTTTCTCTAACGGGGCTTTTCCCTCCCGGGACACGGCTCCACCTCCCCCTCACCCGAGCTCCGGAGGCCGGGCCCAGGTGCCGGGCCCAGAACAGGGGCTGCCCGGAGCTGCAGGCCCGGGAGCCTCGGCTGCCTCCCGCCAGGACCCTCCTCGCCCCGGTGCCTGCGGCGCGCTGTGGCCCTGGGCTCGCTGGCGGGTGTTTTGTTGGAGTTTGTACCAGCTGGTGAGCTGTTTGGGGGTGATCTTTTTCTTCTTGGGTCCCCGCGCCGTCTGGGAAGGCAGAGCAGTGCCCCAAAGGTCCCTGGAGACCGGCCTCCCACCGCGCGTCAGGCTCGCCTTGGACGACGAAGGGCCCAGCTGCGTGCGGGGCCCTGATTGGCTCGGGAGCGGGCACCCCCCCGGCCCCCCGGCCCCCTGTGGGCCCAGAACCCAATTAGCGCCAGCGAGATGCAAAAATAATTTGCAGGCGTCCCGTGGGGCGAAGGAGCTCTTACCTCCTCGGGGAGCGCGGCCACGCCGCCTGTGGCCTGCTTTACTTCACGGCCCGCGAGGGCGGCCCCGGGCCCGCTGCCGTCCCGCCGCTGCCCCCGGAGAGGCCGGCCGGCCCGGCTCGCCCGCTGCTGCTGCGTCTGTTCTCCGCCCGCCGTCGCTGTCCTCGCTTCGATGTCTTCCTTGGCGCGGCGCGGCCCCCCTGCGCCTTGCTCGGCGTCCCCTGTGCCGCGTGCGGCTGCGCCCGCGCCCCCGGAGCCTCTCCGCCTTCTCTTAAGGGAAAGGTCTGGACGCGCCCGGCAGCCGCCGTCCCTGCCGCTCCCCTGCACCGGGCTTTGCCTCCAGTCCGTCTGAGAGCCCAGCGCGGATCTCGCGGCCTCCCCTCCGCGTCTCCCGGTCGGCGCCTGCCGCGGCACGTGGTGTTTCCACCCGCGCTCAGCTCCAGCCCGAGACGGCGGCTGGGGCCCCTCTGAGCCGTGGCGCCTGGTGTGGAGACGCCGGCCGTGTGCTCAGGCCGCGCAGCCTTGGGCGGTGGTGGCGCCGTCGCGGCGCTGGGGCCTTTCTCTGGTTCTGTGGTGGTGGCCTCAGCCGTCCCCCGCTGGACGAGGCTCCTCCGCGTGGGGTTCTGGTGGCTGCTGTCACGCGGCACCATCGCGTCTCCCTCTCTGCGGCCCTTGAGGCCACTGATGGCCTGTGTGCCCCCCGGACCCGGCCTGGAGGGGAGCCGTCCGCGCTCGGGCCTCAGGCCTCTGACCCCTTGCTGCACCCCGGCGGGGTTGCGGGAGACGAGGGCGTCCTCTAGGGCCGCGAAGCCCCGTGTTAGCCTGTGAACCCAGGGGCCGTAGGAGCTGTGCCGCCCGTCAGGGTTCGGAGAGCAGAGGCGGTGTCGGGTGCGACTGGTCCAGAGGCCCGCTGGGGCCCGGAGCGCGTCTAGGTTGTGCATCTGCCCCCCGGGACAGCCCCGCACCTGGCCCTGGCCCTGGCCTGTCCTCAGCACCGAGTGCCGTGCGCCTTGGCCCTCCCGGAGCCGGGCGACTCCCTGAGCCGCTGGCGTGTGTGTTTCTGGAGCAGGCGGCCGGGTCATTTTAGGTTTTCGCGCTCAAGAGCTGAGACAAAAGGTGCCTCTCCCGGCACCCGGGTTGGTGCCACCCACGCCTGCCGCTTCCTGGGGCCGGCGCCCCCGCCGCGGGGTCACGCTCGTCCCCTCCACAGGCGCCCGGGCCGTCCGTACCGAGTGGCCGGTTTCTGTCGGGGGCTGTGTGGTCTCGAGAAGACCCTTGGCCCCGGGCCCCCGCTCTCACCCGATGTCCCTGTGAAGTGGGCGCTCGCCGGCGTGTGGCTGGGCTTGTGGGGTGTCCCTCTGGCCCTCCCACGCTGGGGTCGCGGCCCTTCTGCAGGGTGGAAGCGCAGCCCCGCACGCCAGGCCTAGGGCCCTGAGTCCGCAGTGAGTCCTTCCTGCCGGAGGGCTGGCTGGAGGGACCCACCCTAAGACCCCCAGCCTTTCCCACACCCGCGTGGGGAGGGCCTCGCCCCCCCCCAGGGTGTTGGTGTCCATCCTGGCCCGGGGCGGCAGTGGCCCCAGCTGACCACGGTACTGCCCTGCTCCTTGGCCACGCCGGGTCTGTGCCCGCTGGGCTGCCCTGGGGCGGGGGGTGTGTCTAGAACTTTCCGTGTTTCTTGGTGTTCCCTTTCTGCTCCTGAGTCTCTTCCTGCGTGGCCGTGGCTGTCGGGCGTCCTTGTGCTCGCCTTGCTGCTTCTCAGCCTCTCACCCGCCCGTCTTGCTCCCACCGACTCTCACGCTCGCGTGACGCCTCGGGAGCGTCTCACAGAGGTTCCGGCTTCGCGGGTTCTCGAGCTCCTGCTGGGATCGCTTCTCTGTCGCCAGGCTCCGGTCTGGGGTCGGGGTTCTCAGCCCCCGGGACGGTGGGGGTCGGAGGCCTGCCAGCGGCCTCTGCCCCGTACATTTTTCTTTTTTCTGGGGTCTGTTCTTGGGAGCTTTGGGGGCTTCTTCACCTTGAGTCTGAGGCCCCCCCGCCCCGAAGGGGTCCCGTCCCTGGGGTGAACACACGGGACACCTCAGCGTGGGCCGCCCCAGGGGAGTGCAGAGCTCCAAGGGCGGCGCAGGCGGAAACTCGGGTTCTGTGGGCTCTGTTGACTGTTTTGGGGCCCGGTGTCCAGGCCTGCAGCGTGCCAGGGGCTCGTGGGCTCTGCCTCTCGGATGCCCTGCTTCCCTGGACATTGCTGGACGCGGCCGGCGGCTGCCCCTCCGTCCCCGCCGCCCCCCCCACCCCCCGTCCTCCAGGCTGAGCCCTCGGCGCCCAGATGAGCACCGCGCTGGGAGCCGCTGTCCCGCGGGCCGAGCCGCCAGGTGACGCCCAGGAGGGGAGTCCGCGAGGTGCCCCCAGGCTGTCCTCTCGCCTGGGTGGGAGCCCCTCTGCCTCCCAGCGCCTCGGCAGGCCCCGCCACCCGGCTTCTGGGGCGTCCCCCGGGCCCTCGGGGCAGACCGTGGTGGCCGCGGCTGCTTGGGGTGCGGGCGTCTCCCGCGTGGGCCCCACTGCGAGCAGCCCCCGTGCCGGCCCGCGCCCTGCTTCCTGCCCCCGCGCGGGCAGCGGGTCCACCTGGGGGCGGGGCGGGGCGCCGCCAGGTGTGGGGCGCCCTTTGTGAGGTGCTCCAGGTTCGCTTTCCTGCGGCCGCGGCCTTCTGGGCGCCCCGCCGCCCCCCGACCTGCGCCGCTGGCGGGCCGAGCCGGGCGGGGGGCGCGGCGGGCGGGCGGGCGGCGGGCGGGGCGCGGGCGGGGCGCGGCCTGACGTGTCTCCCCGGGATTGGCGCCGCCGCCCTATATAGCCGCGGGGGCCCGGGCGCCGGCCTCGAGCTGCCGGCCTCGCGGGCGCGGAGCGCAGGACGGAGCCACGGTGAGCGCGGGCGGGGGCGGGGGGCGCGGGGGGGGGCGCGGGGTCCCGCCCCGCCCCCACCCCTCCCGCCCGGGCGCCGCGGAGCGCCCCCCCCCACCGCGCCCCGCGCCCGGCCGGCCGCGGCGCCCGCAAACTTTCCCGAGTCCGCGCCCGGCCGCCCCCCGCGCCCCGCAGCTGTGCTCTCGGGCGGGCGCCCCGCGCGCCCCGCGCCCCCCCCCCCCCCCCCCCCCCCCCCCCCCCCCCGCGCGGCGGGACGGAAAATTCCTGGCGCCTTTAAGGCCGGCGCCTTTAAGCCGTCCCCGCCCGGTGCTGAGGTGGCATCTGCGGAGTTCCTGGCCCGGCGGGGCGGGACTTCCCGGCCCGGGAGTGACCGGCCCGGCAGGCGCCCCTGGCCCGGGCGGAGGGCCCGGCCGGCCGCGCAGAGAGCGGCGCCTCCCGGGGACCCCGCGCCCCGCAGCCCACGCGTGACCGCGGCCTCCACGGGGCGTCTGTCCGCGGGGGGGGGGGGCGGGTTTGCCGGCCGCTCCTGCGCCTGCTGCCAAGTGGCGGGGGCGGCCCCAGAGGTGGACCGTGGCCATCTTGGGGCCGGCCGTGGGGACTCAGTGGGCCGTGAGGGGACCCGTCGTTGAGAGGGTCCGCGGGCCGGCGGCAAAGCGGCCGGGGCCCCTGGGTGGGCACCGAGCCCCGGGGACAAGGTCTCGGGCTCCTTGGCTGAAGGAGAGGGGGGCAGACAGCCGGTGGGGGTCTGGAAGGGGGGCCACGGCGGCCTCGCGCCCGGCGCCACAGGGAGGGCCGGGGTCTGCACTCACGCAGGCTCCTAGATGGGCGAGGCCTCTGTGGCGGCTGGGGGCCGGGGCTGCACGCCCCTGCTGGGCCCATGGACGGCGCCAAGTCTCCCTGGACGGCACCGAGGCCTGCACCGGGTGGGACGGCAGCTGCCGGCCAGAGATGCAGGGAGAGGAGACTGCACCGCGGGGGGGTGACGCCCGGGGCTCCCTGGTGTGGGAGGCTGTCCAGGTGGAAGGTCAGCCGGGGGCGCGGGGGTGGTGGCCTGGACGGCCTCTGTGTTGGCCCCGGCGGGCGCGACGTGGACTGGCCAGGCCTTGGAGCCAAGCGGACGTGCCCTCTGCGCCCTGCCAGCAGCAGTGCGTCGGGCGCCCCAACTCCTGCGGTTCTCTGCGCCCCACTGGGTCTGGAGGGCTCACGTCTGCGCGCCGCAGTGCTCTGGGGGTGAGCACCTTGGTCCAGTGGCCCACATGTCCGCTGGGCAGGGCTCGCAGGCGGGGCCCTGCGCTTACGGCCCCTCGGGTGGGTCGGCCATGTCCCTGGGCGGGCCGGCGACGCGCTGCTGTCTGCCCAGCCCTGTGTGCTGTGGGCCCCGGGTTTGGGGTTTGGTTGTCAGATGAGGGCGTGTGCCCTCCTCCCAGCGCTTCTCCCGCCTGGACGCCGCCCGAGGCCCGCACTCAGCAGCTCCTCAGACGCACGTCGGAGGCACTTTCCCTAAAGACGAGCGTTTGAGAGCTTTCTGAGGAGAACGGTCTCCACGGCTGCCCGTGGCCCTCCCCCGCCTGAGAATCCGTGCAGGCGGCAGCCAGGCCTCTGTGCCCCGTGGCCGGGAGGGGCAGGGGCTCGGGGGGCCAGCGGGGGACGGGTTCGGCCCGGGATGTCCGCCGAGCAGGGGGCATGAAGCTGATGCCCCAAGGTAGAGCTTCCTTTCTGCCTCCGAGAAACTTGGCTGAACGGGGGTGTGCGGCCCGCAGCGTCAACGGTGTTTTGACCTTCTGGGTTGAGGTCAAAGGGCCTGTGTGCAGAGTGCTGGTCAGTAACGCCCCGGTTCCCCCCAGGAAAAGCTGGCAGGCTGACAGGCGACCTCAGGACGGACTCTCTGGCTACTGACCGTTTTGCTGGTAAGACCCGCCCGCCACACCCGGCCCTCCGCCTTCCGTGGGGCTCTCCCCTTGTCAGTCGGGGGCCACACTGCTCGGCTCTGCGCCTGGTCTCGCCCCTCCCCGGGGGCCGGGGCTTGCTTTTCTTGAGCTCCTTTTCTTGGGCGCGGTTTCCGCTCTGCTGTAAAAATCACTGAAGCTCACTCCTTGTTACTTTCGCGGCCTGCCTCCCTGGGCCTGTGCCCCGGGGCCCTGCACTCGCCCCTGTGGTCCCAGGCTCCCTGCCGAGCTGCTTGCGTCCGCGGGCCAGGCTCACTTGGGGGTGCGCTCCGAGCCCCCCGGCTCCTTGCTGCTGACCTGGCCACCTTGAGGCCTTGGCTTCCCGGCTGTCCTGTCTGCAGCGGGAGCGGAGCGCCGGGGTGGGGCACCGGGGTGTGGCTCCAGACATCCGACGTGAGCCCGAGATGAGGCCTCTCTCCTCGGGGCGGGTGGGCACGGCCTGCAGCCCAGGGACTCTGACGCCCCCCCACTCTTCACAGCATCCCCAGGACTGTGCAAGCGCGAGACCCACCATGAGCTCCGTGGCGGTGCTGACCCAAGAGAGCTTCGCTGAGCACCGGAGCGGGCTGGTTCCACAGCAGATCAAAGGTGACCGCATGCCTCCGCTGCCCGCCCCGGCCCCTGTGTGCTCGGCTCTGGCCGGTGGCCCCTGTCGGTAACGGGGTCCTTCCTCAAGCCCAGCGCGGCTCAGGGCCAGCCGCAAGGTGGCGGCCGGGCAGGCCCTGTCTCCGGCTCCCCGGGCAACAGGGGAGGACAGGCCCCCCTGGGGGGTAGAGGCCTAGCAGGCGGTAGCGTCTGCGTGTCGCGTCCCCGTCACTGCAGCGAGGGCTGGTGCTTTGTGCCCCTCCTGGACGCGTGTGAGGCAGCGTGGTGGGAAAGCCAGTTTCCCTTTTCTGCTTAAGATTCGTTTATTTATGCTACAAGAACTGGGGTGCAGGCCAGAGAGGCGGCGGTGAGAGGGCTCCCCAGAGAAGTGGGGAGCAGAACAAGCAGACCCACTGAGATCCCCTGCTGAGTGGGCAGCGGGAGACAGGAGAGGGCCGCTGTGCCCTGTGGGTCACTCCCGGCCGGGGAAGGACTTAGGCCTCCGTAGTGAGAATTTTTGCCTAAAATCTTTGAGTTGTGATTCAATTTCATAAGATCTTAAAGTTAGAAAAGCCGGTCGTTCCAGGAACGCGAGGAAGCGTCAGGTCGTAGCTGGAGATTGGAGTTGGCGTTTAAGTGAGTTCAAGTTGGGGGCCTCCCTCGGGGCGCAGGGGTCAGTCTCAGCACCATCGAGCTGTCAGCAGGCGCTGCGGCCTGAGTCCTTCCCTGGCCAGGGAGCTGCCCGCACGGTGCAGCGCTCTCCTGTCCCCCGCTGCTCCCCTCCGCGCTGGGTTCCAGTGGATCCTCCTGTTCTGCTCTCCGCTCTGTCTCTGAGGAGTCGCTCGGCCTGCTCCTCGGTTCTTGTAGCACGGATAGCTACGTCCTTCGAGAAAAAAAAAGTTAAAGTTGGGCTGACCCCGCTGGGGTGCCGGGGCTGCCTCCGGCCAGTGTAGCCCTGACTAGCTGAGTGCTCCGCCTGAGCCCTCAGCCGCCGCCTCTCCCTGCCCTCACCTTGCCTGGGCCTGCGCCTCTCTCCCCGCAGCGGAGTTGGGTGCTGACGGGCCTCCCGGCCACAGGCGCTGGCCCAGAGTTGACGGGTTCCCAAGGCAGCAGTCACCTCCTGCTCCGGGCCGCGGGCCCCCTGCTTTCTGGGAGGTGCGGGCGGTGGGTCGGACAGTGAACACCCTGGGCGCCATGGAGGGGGCGCCTGCTCCCCACCGGGCTGGGGCGGGAGGCGGGCTCGGGGCCAGCGCTGGCCGTGTCCTTGTGTCCACAGACTCGGGTGTGCTCTGGCCGGGTGTGGCTGTAGGTGGCAGGTGGATTGTTCTCAGACCGAGGCTGGGTGCTC
The DNA here is from genome assembly GCF_964194135.1 of Talpa europaea. NCBI lineage: Eukaryota > Metazoa > Chordata > Mammalia > Eulipotyphla > Talpidae > Talpa > Talpa europaea. Next base: position 158,524,214 of record NC_140073.1, on the reverse strand, counting down.
CGGGAGCCCCTGCCGCGAGGGGCTGGAGTGCGGGTCTGAGCTGGTTTTACCCAGCTCAGGCATGAGGTTGGGGCGCCGGCCCCAAGTCCAGGGGCCTGCTGGCCTCAGAGCAGAGGGGTGGGGGCATTGTGGCTGGGGGCCCTGGAGCGCGTCTCCCTGTGCTGACCGCCGTCTGCACTTCTCCATGCGGCCCAGTTGCCACTCTGAGCTCGGAAGAGGAGAGCGACCCTCCGACCTACAAGGATGCCTTCCCCCCGCTCCCCGAGAAAGCGGCCTGCCTGGAGAGCGCCCAGGAGCCTGCTGGCGCCTGGGGCAACAAGATCCGGCCCATCAAGGCCTCTGTCATCACTCAGGTGGCGCCCCGGCCCCACCCCATCCGGGGGAGGGAATGAGGGGGCTCTCTGCAGGGGGCCTCATGGTCTGACCAGCCCCCACCTGGAGGCACGGTCCATTGCTCAGTCCTCCGGCGCGGCTGCCCTGGCCACCAGCTCTGCCACGGTGCCCCGCAGAGGGCCCAGGGCGGCCCTCCTGGGTGCAGCTGCCCGACCCCAGCCTTGGGAGCCTTCCTGGATCCCTGTGGTGTTAGGTTGTCTGGTTCTCCCCAATCCTGCCCTGAATGACTTCCACGGCCCTTTGGAGGACTGGCCCCTCCTGCCCCAGTGTCCCCAGTAGCACCGCTGGCCCGGCCCTGCGGTCAGAGGCCCCTCACGCTGTGGACTCCGCCTGGCCTCCCGGGGCCTTCTCCCCCAGCCCACCCTGCCTCTCGCCTTCCTCAGGCCACCGACAGACCCACGCCCCTGGTCTCCCCGGGGGCTCCCAGTCGTGCGTCCTCCCGCCTCCCCCTCCAGCTGGGCGGGCTGGGGGCAGACCCGTCCCCTGGTGTCCAGCATCCCCTGACGCAGCCTCTGGCAGGTGTTCCACGTGCCCCTGGAGGAGCGCAAGTACAAGGACATGAACCAGTTCGGGGAGGGCGAGCAGGCAAAGATCTGCCTGGAGATCATGCAGCGCACGGGCGCTCACCTGGAGCTGTCACTCGCCAAGGACCAGGGCCTGTCCATCATGGTCTCCGGGAAGCTGGACGCTGTCATGAAGGCCCGGAAGGACATCGTGGCTCGGCTGCAGACCCAGGTGGGTGGTGGGTGGGTGGATAGGCCAGCTGGGGCCAGAGCCGGGTGGGCTTCAGGCAGCCGCGTCGTCCAGCGCACGATTCCAGGCCTGGGCGGGGCAGGTCTGAGTCCAGGTCCCGCTATACCAGGCCTGGCCTTCACCGCCTGGCCCCCGCGCTCGGGGTGGGTTGGGCTGTTTTCCCCAGAAGCCCGGGTGTACGTCGGGGGAGCGTGGTGGAGGGGAGGGTCCCGCCCGCGTGTCGTCTGTGGTGGGAGCGGCCCTGGACGGGCTAAGCCGGCTCGGGGACTGCCCGGGCACCCCACTTGCCCCGCTGCCCTTAAAGCAAGTCCCAGACACGTTGCTTGCCTCTGAATTGCTTGCCGCGGGCCCGTTCGCGTGCACCTGCTGCGCTCGTTGACAGTCTTGCTTCCACCCCTGGGCTCCGGGCCAGGGGTGTCCAGCCGGCCAGTGTCCTGTGTCCTTGCTACCTGGAAGCTGTGGGCTGGTCCTGTGCCGGGGCTGCATGTGCAGGCCTGCTGCTCCTGCCGGGACTCCCCCCCAGCCGTGGCCACGCGGGCCCTGGCCCCTCCCGTGGTCTTCAGGCTGCACCAGCCCCGGACCACGGTGACCATGGCTACTCCTGGCTCGGACCTGGCTCCAAGGGGCTGTGCCAGCCAGCGCCTCCCGCTGCCTAGCTTGGGGCTGGTCGAGAACTCAGGCTTTCCACGCGAGGATTGTTGAGGGAGGCCAGATCTGCGCGTGTGATAACAAGGAAAATCAGGCTGCATCCCTGCCAGGCCCTGGGCCCCAAGGCTGTGGGCAGCTGGCGAGGTCTGGGTGGGCCAGTCTCCCTCGCCGAGCTGCGTCTGCTGCTGCATCCACGCTGGAATGGAAGGGGATCCCCCATGACCAGGCCAGGCCCAGCTGGTAGATCCTGGGGTGTGTGGCCTCCTGGCCTGCTTGGGTGCCCAGCCCTCCCTGACAGCCGCCTGCACCGGGCCTTGGGGTCTTGAGACCCGCCTGGGCCCAAGCTCTGCTGGGCGTGCGAGGTTGGCAGGGGCACGGCGTCGCCTAGGCTGAGGGAAGCACTGTCCCCACTGGCGTCCATGCGTCCAACACTTTCTGGCCGACGGCAGCTCTTGGGCTGGGGCGGTGTGGCCACAGGTCCCACTGGCTGGGGCTGTTTGTCCAGCTACAGGTCAGGGCCCCCAGGTCTGGTCCACTCTGGGCTGTCACTGCTCATGGTGCTCCTGTCCGTCTTCCCTGTTCTGTTCTGTCGAGTTGCACGAGCCTCTGGGGGTGTCTCTTGACCGCTAAGCCAGAGCCCGCCTCTGGCGGGCGGGGTGGCCGCTCTGAACCTGTCTTCTGCCCGCTGGTGCCCTCGCGTGGTGGAGCGCAGGCTGGAGCTGCTACTTCTGGCTCAGATAAGACAGAGCCTCCCGGGAGCCCCGGGGGGAGGCACGTGGCCCCCCTGGCCAGCGGAGCCCTCACGCATACTGGCTGTGCCCACTGAGGCCGCGGCCTCCTGTCCTCCCGTGGGCTCTTCTCACTGAGGGCCTGAGGGGCTCGTTGAGTCCCCTTCAGTGTGGCGGGACAGTGCCCAGTGGCTGGGAGCCCGTCGTGCGGGGGCTGGACCAGAGCATGCCCCGTCACAGCGCCGCCAGCCCCTGCTGGCCCCTTGGGGCGCTGCCTCCCGCATTCGGGTTCTCGGGGTAGGGAGTCTGGATGGACTCGGTTTTCTGTCCTCGGGTGACTTGTGAATCTAATGGGCTGTGAAAGAGGCCGGTTGGGCTCGTGTGCGGCAAGGCCGCTCCTGAGAAGACCAGCCTGGTGCTCCGGAAGCAGCGAGGAGCCCAGTTGTCTGCCACCCACCCCACCCTCCCCCCGCAGGCCCCGGCAGCCTGGGCTGGGGTTCTCAGCCAGTTACCCCAAGTGACTGTGGCGCGGCAGGCTGGGCTTTCCTGGCTCTGAGGCAGGGAGGGCACGTGAGGCGGGGCTCCCCAGGGAGTGGCCCTCTGGAGCCGGCCCTGCTTGCTCCCGGCCACAGGCCTCCGCCACGGTGGCCATCCCCAAGGAGCACCACCGCTTCGTCATCGGCAAGAATGGGGAGAAGCTGCAGGACCTGGAGCTGAAAACTGCCACCAAGATCCAGATCCCGCGCCCGGACGACGCCAGCAACCAGATCAGAATCACCGGCACCAAGGAAGGCATCGAGAAGGCGCGCCACGAGGTCCTGCTCATCTCCGCTGAGCAGGTGGGCCCGCGGGGGAGGATGCGGTGGGGCGGGGGCTTCCCTGGCCCAGGCGCACCAGCTTAGAGGCGGCTCTCCCAGGACAAGCGCGCAGTGGAGCGGCTGGAGGTGGAGAAGGCCTTCCACCCCTTCATTGCCGGCCCGTACAACCGGCTGGTGGGCGAGATCATGCAGGAGACCGGCACGCGCATCAACATCCCCCCGCCCAGTGTCAGCCGCTCCGAGATCGTCTTCACTGGGGAGAAGGAGCAACTGGCCCAGGCCGTGGCGCGCATCAAGAAGATTTACGAGGAGAAGGTAGTGGCGGGGTTGAGAGCCCCTGGGCGGGCCTGGGCGGGCCTGGGCGAGGGGTCCTCGGGGCTTGACTGGACCGTGGGGCTTGTGCTGCCGTATGTGAGCTGGTGCCTAAGACCAGACACCCGTCGCCCACTTGGCCACCCCGGGTGGCTAGAGCCCCCCAGGACCACCTCTGATGCGGAGCAGCAATGCTGTCAAGCGCCTGGTGTACGCTGCCGCCCTCGGCCATGTTTCACCCACACACTGGTCTCCCGTCCCCTTAGAAAAAGAAGACCACGACCATTGCGGTGGAGGTGAAGAAGTCCCAGCACAAGTACGTCATCGGGCCCAAGGGCAACTCCCTGCAAGAGATCCTGGAGCGGACGGGCGTCTCCGTGGAGATCCCGCCCTCAGACAGCGCCTCCGAGACTGTGATCCTGCGGGGCGAACCCGAGAAGCTGGGGCAGGCGCTGACCGAGGTCTACGCCAAGGTGGGCGCCAGGGCTCTGGGTTCCCTGCCGGGGCCGCACCGCCCGGCGCCGGAACCCCAGCCACATCTGCCTCCCCTCCTAGGCCAACAGCTTCACGGTGTCCTCCGTCTCGGCCCCTTCCTGGCTGCACCGCTTCATCATTGGCAAGAAAGGGCAGAACCTGGCCAAGATCACTCAGCAGATGCCAAAGGTGGGTGGCCACCGGCAGTCCTGGGCACAGGTCCTGGCCTCGAGGGGGCAGCACGCGTCTCACAGGACCCGCCGTCCTCGGGTCTTCCCGAGTGCGCGGCTACTGCATGTGCGGATCTGCAGGCACCTGTGACCCCTTCAAGGGCCGGCCTATAGGCAGCACACGCGGATGGGGGGCCTCTTGGTCTCTGTCTCTGTCTCTGTCCCGGGATCTCCCCATTTCCCAAGGACGGGCTCGCGGCCGGCAGACCTGACTGGGTTGGACATGCCCGTGACCACACCCCTCCCGCAGGCTCCGCTCGCTCGGGGCGTGTCTCCCGCCTCCTGCTCGGTCGCCGACAGACCAAATGGGTCGCTCTTACTGCTACCCTGCTTGCCCCCCGCCCCAGGGCTGGCCAGCGTCTCTGCAGCGCTGACGCGGCTCACATGTCAGAGGCGCTCGGCAGGCCCCAACGAGCCTGGTGGTGGGCAGGGAAGGCCTGGCTGGCCTCGCGCCCCACCCCCATGGGTGGGCTGCCACCTCCGGAGGTCACCCCCCCTCTGCTCAAGGCTGCGGTCACTGTGTCCCCTCTCTGACCGCCCCGTCGGCTGTGCAGGTACACGTCGAATTCACAGAGGGCGAGGACCGGATCACTCTGGAGGGCCCCACGGAGGATGTCGGTGTGGCCCAGGAGCAGATCGAGGCCATGGTCAGAGATCTGGTGAGCAAGGCCAGCGGCCAGGGCTCCAGGCAGAGCAGAAGGGCAGGCAGGGCGGCTCCTGGATAGGGTGGGGGCTGCGGAGCCCAGCCCTGAGCCGCCTGCCGGCCACCCGCAGGTCAGCCGCATGGACTACGTGGAGATCAACATCGACCACAAGTTCCACCGGCACCTCATCGGGAAGAGCGGCGCCAACAGTGAGTGGCGGGCTCCTCCGCGTTCACGGGCCACTCCCAGGGCAGGGGGTGGGGGGTGCTGGCCCTGGAAGTGGGAGGTTCGCTCCTGCCTCTGAGCCGCTCCCAGAGCCATGGCCACAGCCACTGGCCTGCCGCACCCTCTGTGGTGGTCACTGTGCGGGCTCAGTCCCGCTGGGGTCTCAGCCGCACCCACCTGCCCACGACCCTTGAGGGGTCTCGTCTGTCGGACCCGTGTTCTGTCAAGGGCGACCGGCCGGGTTTGGTGCTGGGCGTGGCCCCTGGGCTCCCTTATGGGTTGCGGACCCTTGGCTCGCTGGGGCCCGCGTGGTGGGCTCGTGGGCGTGGCGGCCCCCCTGGTAGCTTCCCAGCTCGGGTGGTCCTTCCCTGGGAAAGTGACACGAGACTCGTCTCTGCAGGGGCCCCCGCCCCACCCCCACGCACATTCCTGAGTGGAAGCCTATCAGGAGGCCCAGACGCCTCCAGGTCGGGGTGTCTGCCCAGGGGCTTGGTCCTGGGGGTGGCGACTTCCAACCCCGCCCGTCCATGCCCCCCCAGTCAACAGGATCAAGGACCAGTACAAGGTGTCCGTGCGCATCCCGCCCGACAGCGAGAAGAGCAGCCTGGTGCGCATCGAGGGCGACCCGCAGGGTGTGCAGCAAGCCAAGCAAGAGCTGCTGGAGCTTGCCTCCCGCATGGTGAGCCCGGCCCACGGGTCAGGAGCAGCCCCGGCTCAGGCGCCTCTCTCTGGGCAGCGCTGCAGGGGCCGTCAGGCGCAGTGGGCGGCGGGCGGCCAGGTGAACCCACTGTCGTGTGTCGTGTGCCCAGGAGAACGAGCGCACCAAAGACTTGGTCATCGAGCAGCGCTTCCACCGCACTATCATCGGGCAGAAGGGCGAGCGGATCCGCGAGATCCGGGACAAGTTCCCAGAGGTGGGCCTGGGGCTGGGGCTGGGGTCGTGGGGCTAGGGTTGTGGGGCTGAGGTCCTGAGGTCTGGGTCTGGATCTGAGGCTGGGGTCCTGAGGTCCTGGGGCTGGGGTTGTCGGGCTGGGGTCCTGGGGCCTGGATCTGGGATTGGGGCTGGGGCTGGCCGGTCCTGAGTGGCTGCTGGGGCTTGGCCCCAGGTCATCATCAACTTCCCAGACCCAGCACAGAAGAGTGACATCGTGCAGCTCAGGGGGCCCAAGAACGAGGTGGAGAAGTGCACGAAGTACATGCACAAGATGGTGGCCGACTTGGTAGGGCCTGCAGGGTGGAGGGGTCCCCTCTTCCTGTGTTGGGTCACCTTTTTTAGAGAAGATTGGGCCATTCTTATTTTTTCTCTCCTATGGCAGAGCAGGCAGAGGTGGCTGGGGAGGTGGGGGGTGGGTGATGGAGGGGCCCCAATGGGCCAGACGCCCCCCTACCCTGGAACACGGGGAGGGGAGCTGGGTGCAGCCCTGGCCAGTGTCTTTCTCGTGCCGGGCCCGGTCCTCGGCCGCTCTGCACTGGACGCGGCTGGGATGCCCTCACCCAGGGTGTGGCGGGGCCCCAGGGCAGTGGGCGGCCTGCTCCTGGCATCCATGGGGCTGAGGGCGCTTTCTCCCTCTTGGCCTAGGTGGAGAACAGCTACTCCATTTCCGTCCCGATCTTCAAGCAGTTTCACAAGAACATCATCGGGAAGGGGGGCGCAAACATCAAAAAGGTAGCGCCCACCGGCTCCAGGCACGGGGAGCCCCTGCCCAGCTGCCTGGCCTGCTGCCCACGGCCCTCTCCCCTAGATCCGGGAAGAAAGCAACACCAAGATCGACCTGCCGGCGGAGAACAGCAACTCCGAGACCATTGTCATCACGGGCAAGCGCGCCAACTGCGAGGCCGCCCGCAGCCGCATCCTGTCCATCCAGAAAGACCTGGTAGGCGGCGGGCCCCCCACCGCGGCCTGGCGTGGCGTCACCCGTGCTGCCGAGACCCCTCGGGTGCCGCGGCCACGCCCCCTGAGCCGTGCCCTGCTGCAGGCCAACATCGCCGAGGTGGAGGTGTCCATCCCTGCGCGGCTGCACAACTCGCTCATCGGCACCAAGGGCCGCCTGGTCCGCGCCATCATGGAGGAGTGCGGCGGCGTCCACATCCACTTCCCTGTGGAGGGCTCCGGCAGCGACGCTGTGGTCATCAGGGGCCCGTCCGCGGACGTGGAGAAGGCCCGGAAGCAGCTGCTGCACCTGGCGGAGGAGAAGGTGGGCGCGGGTCTGTCTGGCCCCTCCTGGGGCCCCTTGCTCTGGGGGCCATCGTGGCGCCTCTGCCGGGGACGCTGCCCCACCCAGGGTCCTACGCGGGGTCGCTCCCAATGTCCTAGGTCCTGCGGCTGAGGGTCGGCTCGTGCTGGAGGCGTCGCCGCTGGCCGGGGCTCCTCTGCTTTTTGGGAGACGCTCTTCCCAGTTTCTGATTGGGGTTCCACTGAAGCCCAGTTGGGGTCACCTTGGGCTCTTGGGGCTGTATCTCTAAGTCTTAGGTTTTCCTGCGCCCTGGGGTGGGGGCGTGCTCACTCTCTCAGATCCTGTCTGGTCTGGACTCTGGGGAGTGGCTGGGCTGGTGCTGGTTGGTCCCAAGCCCTCGGGGTGGCCGGTGGGCGTCGAGCGGGTCTCCCGTGACTTCCTGCCTCCGGCCGACGCTCACTCCCGGCTCCCGGTAGCTAGTCTTTCTCTGGAGCCGCGTGAGTTTGCTGGGCGCACGGTGCCCCCCAGGACAGCGTCTGGTCTCCCGCGGCGCCGTGCTTCCAGCCGGGGGTGGTGTCGCCCATGGGGCTGGGTTCCAGGCGCCTGACCACGTCGGCAGAGGCTGCTGTTTGTGTTGACATGAGCGGGGGTTCTGCTGTAAATGAATGGGGGGTCTCAGGCTTCTGGGCTCCACTGCAGCTGCCTGTGTCACTCTCCGCACTGCCAGCACCGTGCCCGCCTGCCCCTGGGCGTGCCCGCAGGGCCCAGACTGGCGGGGGCGCGGCAGTGGGGTCAGCGCACCCGTGGGGACGACTGCTCTGCCTCTCACCGTTGGCCGGGTTGCAGGAGCAGAGGGAGGGGCTGTGCTCCCTGCAGGTCATGGCCGGGGCGAAGGCGCATGCCAGGGCCCTGGGCCAGGCGGGCCTGGAGACACATGCAGGGGCTGCGCATGGGGAGGCGCCCCAGCTGTACTGCCCCGTCCAGGTCGGGATGCAGGTGGCAGCAGCCGATGGGCCTGGGTCGGTCTCTACAGCAAACCAAGAGTTTCACCGTCGACATCCGAGCCAAGCCCGAGTACCACAAGTTCCTCATCGGCAAGGGGGGCGGCACGATCCGCAAGGTGCGGGACAGCACCGGGGCCCGTGTCATCTTCCCAAGCGCCGAGGACAAGGAGCAGGACCTGATCACTGTCGTGGGGAAAGAGGAGGCCGTGCGTGAGGCCCAGCGGGAGCTGGAGGCCCTGATCCAGAGCCTGGTGGGCAGCGGCAGTGGCGGGGAGGCGGTGGGCGGGCGGGCAGGGGCGGCCGGGGGTGGCCAGGGGTGACCGTCCATCCTCGCAGGACAACGTGGTCGAGGACTGCATGCTCGTGGACCCCAAGCACCACCGCCACTTCGTCATCCGGAGGGGCCAGGTCCTGCGGGAGATCGCGGACGAGTATGGGGGCGTGATGGTGAGCTTCCCGCGCTCCGGCACGCAGAGCGACAAGGTCACCCTCAAGGGCGCCAAGGACTGCGTGGAGGCCGCCAAGAAGCGCATTCAGGAGATCATCGAGGACCTGGTGGGTGCCTCCGCCTCTGCTCTGCGCCTCCCGACACGGGGCCCTGGCGCCGCCCTGTCCGGGCCGCTCACTGCGGGGCAGCCCCCCTGCATCTGTGGGGCCAGATCTAGAGGGCGGCCTGCGGAGGAGTGGGGTGCGCTGTGCACAGCCCTTGACGTCCTCTTTGCTCCGCCCCAGGAAGCCCAGGTGACCATCGAGTGCGCCATCCCGCAGAAGTTCCACCGTTCGGTCATGGGCCCTAAAGGCTCCCGGATCCAGCAGATAACGCGCGACTTCAACGTGCAGATCAAGTTCCCAGACAGGGAGGAGAACCCAGGTGGGTGCACGCTGCGCCTGGGGAGGGCTGCGGGGGCGCAGCTACTGACCCCAGCTGCGTGCTCTGTCGGGCCCGGCCCCCCTCACCCCACCCCCGAGTCTCCCTGGAGCTGCCTGGCTGAGATGGCCGCCGTGAGCGGGGGAGGGGGCGCTTGGCTGCTGCAGGGTGGCCCCATGTCCTCCATGTCCTGTTGCGGGGCGACATCTCCCCTGGCCTGCCTGAGGCTGCGCTGATGGATGTCCCCAGGGGGCTGGCGGGCCAGGGGGCACTTCCTTCCAGTGGACACACCTCTGGGCGGCCCTTTCCACACCCTGTGGCCCCTCTCCAGCCCCCCAGGGGCCCACTGCCCAGAAGAGCCAGACAGACCCTGGAGGGAGGGCCGGGGCGGGGCGGGGCGGGTGGCCGCTCAGCAGCGGGCGCGGCCCTCCCTCCCTCTGGTGCAGCGCCCAGCGCAGAGCCGGCCGTGCAGGAGAACGGGGACGACGCCGGGGAGGCCAGGGAGGCAGAGCCCGGCTCCCCGCGGAGGCGCGACATCGTCACCATCTCCGGCCGCAGGGAGAAGTGTGAGGCCGCCAAGGAGGCCCTCGAGGTACCCATCCCCCTCGGCCCCGCAGCCCCCGCCTGGGCTGCTCGGGGCGCACGGCACTTTCTGGGGGGGTGGCCAGGCCTGGGGGCACCCGCAGGGAGAGGAGAGATGGGCGCCCCGGAGGGTGCTAGGGGCAGGACGTCCTCCTCTGCCCGGAGTCGCCCCGTGGTCCTGAGCTTCGCGAGGGGCCCAGAGCGGGGACAGGATGGGCGCTCGGCTGTGGTGACTGGAGCAGGGCTGGGTGGCCGCCCCAGGCCAAGAGTGAGCCCGTGGCCTCCCCCAGGCGCTGGTCCCCGTCACCATCGAGGTGGAGGTACCCTTTGACCTCCACCGGTACGTCATCGGGCAGAAGGGGAGCGGCATCCGCAAGATGATGGACGAGTTCGAGGTAGTGCGGGCTGGCGGGTCAGCGAGATGGTGGGGGCCCCCACCCCGGCGCCCACATGAGCCCGTCCCCACCCCCACCCCCACCCCCGCAGGTCAGCATCCACGTGCCGGCGCCCGAGCTGCAGTCCGACGTCATCGCCGTCACCGGCCTGGCTGCGCACCTGGACCGGGCCAAGGCCGGCCTCCTGGAGCGGGTGAAGGAGCTGCAGGCTGAGCAGGAGGACCGGGTGGGCCGGCGGCCGCACCGGGGGGTGGGGGGCGTCTCCCTGGAGAGCGGTTGCAGCTGACCCGCCCTCCCACTGCTGCCTGCAGGCTCTGAGGAGCTTCAAGCTGAGCGTCACCGTCGACCCCAAGTACCACCCCAAGATCATCGGGAGGAAGGGGGCCGTGATCACCCAGATCCGCCTGGAGCATGATGTCAGCATCCAGTTTCCCGACAAGGACGACGGCGCCCAGGTAGAGCGGCCCGCGGGCAAGGCCCGGCCCCCGCCCCAAGCGTCCTTGTCCTGGGGTGTCTGCGTTTCTTTGCCTTCACCTCCCTGTGGCCCGTCCTGCCCTGGCCCTGCTTCTCCCGCCTCTGACCTCCCGGCCGCAGCGTGGGGGCTGTTCGCGCGTGTCCGCCCCCACGGAGTGTGCTGGCCTCTGCCATCTGGTCAGAGGCGGGGCCGGGGCCCTCCCCACCCACACGGCCCTGGTTGCCTGCCCGAGCCCCCTGCGGGACCATGGGCAGGACCGGGCGGCCCCTCAGGCTCCCTCTCAGCCCCAGGACCAGATCACCATCACCGGCTACGAGAAGAACACGGAGGCCGCCCGGGACGCCATCCTGAGGATCGTGGGCGAACTCGAGCAGATGGTCTCGGAGGACGTCCCGCTGGACCACCGTGTCCACGCCCGCATTATCGGTGCCCGAGGCAAAGCCATCCGCAAGATCATGGATGAGTTCAAGGTGGGGGTTGGCCCCGGGGTGGGGGTTGGAGTGTTGGGGGGGGTTGGCCTCCCAAGGGACTCCTGGGGCTCTGGCCACGGCCTATCAGCAGGGAGGGCCAGGCGGGGCCTGGGGCCGGCGCTCAGCCACGTTCTCCCGCAGGTGGACATCCGCTTCCCCCAGAGCGGGGCCCCAGACCCCAACTGCGTCACGGTGACGGGGCTCCCGGGGAACGTGGAGGAGGCCATCGACCACATCCTCAACCTGGAGGAGGAATATGTGAGCGGGCGGGGTGGGGCCCCCGGGGCGGGGCCTCCAGGGTGGGGGCGGGGCCTGCATTCCTCCTGACTCCTGCCCCCCCACAGCTGGCCGACGTGGTGGACAGCGAGGCGCTGCAGGTGTACATGAAGCCGCCTGCCCACGAGGAGTCCAAGGCGCCCTCCCGGGGCTTCGTGGTGCGGGACGCACCTTGGACGGCCCACGGCAGTGACAAGGTGGGGCCAACGGCCAAGGGCAACGGGGCGGGGGGCACGGGTGGCAGCAGCCAACACCCCCCCCACCCCCCACCCCCGCTGAGGCCCTGCTTCTCCTCTGCAGGCCCCTGACATGAGCAGCTCTGAGGAGTTTCCCAGCTTTGGGGCGCAGGTGGCCCCCAAGACCCTCCCCTGGGGCCCCAAACGATAATGATCAAAAGCCGGCGCCGCCAGCCGCTGAGCAAACTGCCCTGTGCGGTTTTTCTCGACCTGACCAGCGGCTGGACACTCTGCACCGCCGACGCCCCTCCCCGAGGTCTCACAGCGAAGCCGGCAGCGCCGTGGCAGGTCCGGCCCAGCCCCTGCTCGGCCTGACGCCCGCCAGGCCGCCACTGTGGTCAGCCCCCCGGAGCTCGGGCGCAGGGTCAGGCCCAGCCCGGCCAGCATGTCCAGCAGGCGGCCCCCTCGGCGGGCCTGGTCGGCTTCCTGTGTCACGACCTCAGGAAATAAACTTCCTTGACTTTATAAAAGCCAGACGTCTCCCCATTCTTGCTGCCACAGGCCTCTGCCTCCCGCCACTGGGTGGTCTGCTGGGCCGGTGTCCCGTTGCTGCAGTGTCGGCGCCAGCCTGGAGCGGTGTCCCCAGCACCCCGGCTGCCCGGGGGTGCTCCAAAGCTGGGTCCACCCCTGCTTGGGTCTGGCCAGCAGCCTTTGCCACCTGTGGGGGCCAGCTTGGGGGCCGGGGATCTCTTCGGTGTGTGGGGGTGACCCCACGTCCCCACGCGGGTGCCACCTGCTGTGTGGCCAGAGTTGGGCTCTGCTCCCAGAAGGGACTAAGCCCTCCAGTGTCCATCCCAGGCCCCAAGGCCCTTGGGGAGCCGGGCGCCCCACCACTCAGGCCAGGCCAGGCTTTCCTCCACCCTGTTGGCCACTAATACTCCAGCCGCAGGTGCGTGATGGTGGTGAGGGGAGTGGCAGCCGCCCTGGCCCTGCCCTAGGTGCGCCCGCGGCCTGTCTGCTCTGCCCCTCACCCTCTACCACCTGAAACCTGCTCTTCCTTCTGGCCTCCTGCAGGGTCCTCTATGCCGCAGCCCCTGCCCGCCCAGGCCCCTGCTCCCCTGGGGCCGCCACTGCCAGGTCTGGGGCAGAGTCCAGGGGCCAGGACTCTGCAGCCCTCTTGCGGCCACCTGCCCGCGAGCACAGATGCAGAGGCTCCTGAGCGGTCACCTGGATTTTATGAACAAGCAGAAGGCGCGTTCTGGGCTCGGTTTGTCACGCCACCTGTGCGTGCTGGGCCATGGGGCCACGTGGTCAGGGCCCAGCATGTGGGGCGCCCAGCTGGCACAGCCCCAGCCCCCCCCCCCCGCGTGTCCTCGCTGCCCTGGCTGCAGCGGCGCCCGAGTGAGCCCCTCCAGAACCGCAGGGGTGGGGGCACCCCAGGGGCCAGCACCGCTGTGCCCAGCTTGGGTGTGTCCAGGTGACCCCGGGTGAGGCTGGCAGGCGACCTCTGGCCACGCCTTCAGGGCTCGGAGGGCGCCTCACACAAGGTCCGCCAGGCAGAGGCCTGGGGTCGCGCCCGTGGGGGCATCTGTGGGCCAGGCCGGTGGGGTGGGGCACAGGCAGGACACGCGGGCGCAGCCAGCGGCTCTGGGGCAGAGCGGCTTCCTCGAGGCGGGTGGAGACCAGGGGCCCCTGCCAGCAGCTGCCCACACTCGGCCAACAAACACAGCGTCCGCTTGGGCCCTCATTCTGGGCGGAGCTGCCCCGGGAGAGCGTCCTTGGTGTCTGGGCCAGCAGGTAGCCGGCTCGGGCCGGGGGGTCGGGACGGGCAGGGGCCCGGTTCCAAGCCGAGTCCTGATGGAGCTGACCGGCTTTGCTGGGGGACGCAAGTGGGGCTGGCCACGTGCCCTGGGGCTCCCGGCCTCCATCTTGCACTCGCGGGGTGGCCTGCGCTCCAGAGGGCAGGAGCCGGGGGGCCGCGGGCGCCAGCAGCTAGGGCTGGGGCCCCAGGCGTCTTCCTTGGCTCCGCTGACCTGTGGGGGGCGTGCGCGGCGTGATGTCACTGCTGGGGGCGCCCCTGCGGGCGGGGCGGGGCGTGGACGGGCGGCTCACCCCGTTCTCGGCCAGCGCCTGCTTTGCCAGGAGGTACTCTCGCTTCACCTGGACCCGTGCGGGCGCGGGGGCGTCCGGCACCAGGAGGTCGAAGACCCGGCCAGCGGAGATGACCACGGGCCGCGCGGGGGCAGGCGGCGGCGGGCGAGGGCCCAGCCGGGAGGCCCCGCTACCGTGCAGGGCCCAGCCGGGGAGCAGCAGAGGCGAGGGCTGCGGGGGGGGGGGGGCGGGGGACAGCCGGGGCCTCCCGGTGCCCAGACACAGGCGGGCCAGGCCGCGGCTACCGCGGCGAGGGGTCGGTCTCCCGGGCGCCAGAGGGGCACCACGTGCCCACGGTGGCAGCAGGAAGCTCGGCAGCGCCCACATGAGCAGTGGAGGCGGCCCTGGGCTCAGGCCGGAGAGCCCGGGGGCAGCGGGACCTCAGACACGATGACGAAGGCCCAGCGGGTGGCCAGGAGGTTCCTGTAGGCCGGAGAGCACCGTCCACCGCCCTCCGCGAAGGCTGGTGCCTGGGGTGGCGCGGGCCCCGGCGGGAGCAGCACCGGGGGCGCCGCCCTCCCCGAGCCCGCGGGTCTGCAGGGCCTGGGGTTAACAGCAGGGCGGGGCCGGGCCGGGCCGGACGTGGGGGGCGCCTGTCCCCCACCCGGGCTTGAGCCGACCCGACTGCCGTGAGGGGCTGCGGCCAAGGGCCACAGGGCGCCCCAACCCCCTGCAGGAAGATGCCCCCGTCAGCCCCACCCGCGGCCACTGTGCAGGGGGGCAGCGAGCCCCGCCCGGGGCAGCGCCCTGGGTCCAGTGGGGCCAGACGGGAGAGGCTCTGGGGGCGCCACGGACAGCAGGGCCCGGCGCAGCTTCGTCAGCGAAGGGAAACCCGCCTCGAAGGGAGAAGCCCAGTCCCCGGGGAAAGGGAGAAACAATAAATGGAATAAACTTTCAGCGGCCAAACCAAACCAGGCGTGCGCGGCTGGGGGGAAGCGATGCAGCCCCCCAAGTGCAGAGGGAGCCCCAGGGGGGTTCAGAACGTGGAGGGGCGCCTGGACGCGGGCGGGGGGGGGGGGGGGCGGGCAGGGGCCAGGGCGGCCCCACCGGAGGGAAGAGCCTCGGGCTCCGCGGGGCGCACGAGCGGGCGCAGCCCCCCCCAGGAAGCCCGGGCCCGGCCGGGAGGGCAGCGAGCTCGGGAGCCGCCGGGCCTGACCCCGGCCCAGGCCGTGTCCGCGCCAGGGCGTCTCGGCGGGCGGCTGCGGCCCGGGCGGCGGAGCGAGGGCGCCAGGGGCCCCGGGGGCGGGGGGGCCGGGGGGCCGCGGGGACTCGGGCCCCTCGGCCGGCGGCGGTTGGAGGAGAAGGAAACCCGCGCCCGGGGCGGCTCCGGCCGGCGGGTCCGCGGGGAGGCGCGGCCGGGCGCTCGCTGTCCACCCCGCGGGAGGGAGACGCCGTGTCCGCGGCCCCGCCGAGGGGGCACCGGGCAGCGCGGCGCGAGCGGGGCCGCAGGGGCCTCCCGGGCCGGGGAGCACAGGGCGCGCGGGCGCCGCCCCGACGGCCGGCGGCGAGGGCCGGGCGGGACACCACGGCCCGGCGGGGCCGCTGACCTGTCCGTGGGCGCTCGCCGCCGCGGCGCGGGACCGGCCCGGGCCTCCCTCCCCGGCTCCCGCGCTCTGCAGGGCGCCGGCCGGCCCGGCCCGGCCCACGGCCCTCCCGCCCGGCCCCGCCGCCCCCGCCCCCGGGGCGCACCGGCTTGGCGGGCGGGAGGCCCACGGGCCGCAGTGGCGCGAGCAGGTCGGACGGGCCGCAGCAGCGCCTGGGGGCGGGGCCGGGGGGCGGCGGGGCCCGGGGGGCGGCGGGGCCCGGGGGCGGGGAGCCCAGGGGGGGGCGGGGGGCCCGGGGGGGCGGCGGGGCCCGGGGGGCGGCGGGGCCCGGGGGCGGGGAGCCCGGGGGGGGGCGGGGGGCCCGGGGGGCGGGGAGCCCGGGAGGCGGCGGGTCCCGGGGGGCGGGGGTCCCGAGGGGCGGGGGGCCCGGGGGGCGGCGGGGCCCAGGGGGCAGGGGCCCCGCAAAGGACGGGCCCCAGCGCCGCCCCGTGTGAGCCCCGCGGGCGACGCGAACGCTGGGGGCGGGGCGGGGGCGGCCGGGCCGACCGGGGGTCCCTGCGGGCACAGCCGGGACGCGCCCCCAGGGCCGGCCGCGCCGAGGATTGGGGCAGCTCGCGGGGGCCCCGGGAGCGGCGGCCTCGGCCCCGCGCGGACACCCAGGGGCCTCCGAGGGCCGCGTCTGTCCGCGTCTGTCCGCGCCGGCGCCCGCCCGCCCGCCGCCCCCGCGCTGCGCCGCCCCGACGGCCCCGCCGCCCCGACGCCCCTGCTCGCCTCGCGGCCGCGCCCGCCCGCCGCCCTCGGGCCCCGGCCTCAGGCACTGGGCGGACGGGCCCGCGAGGGGCGCCCCGCCGTCCCCCCCGCGGGCTTCCCGGGAGGCAGCGGCGGGCTCCGTCCTCCCGGGTTACGCGCCGGCAGCTTGGGCCCCCCCCCCCCCCCGGGGAGCGCAGCGGGGGGCAGGGACGCGGCGAGGAGGGGGGCGGGGCGCGGCCGGGGGCGGGGCGCGGCCGGGGGCGGGGCGCGGCCGGGGGCGGGGCGCGGCCGGGGGCGGGGCGCGGCCGGGGGCGGGGCGCGGCCGGGAGCGGGGCGCGGCCGGGGGCGGGGCGCGGCCGGGGGCGGGGCGCGGCCGGGGGCGGGGCGCGGCCGGGGGCGGGGCGCCGTCGGGGGCGGGGCGCCGTCGGGGGCGGGGCGCCGTCGGGGGCGGGGCGCCGTCGGGGGCGGGGCGCCGTCGGGGGCGGGGCGCCGTCGGGGGCGCCCGGGCGCCGTCGGGGGCGGGGCGCCGTCGGGGGCGGGGGCTCCTGCGCGCGGCTGAGCTGCTGCTCGCCCACCCTGGTCCCCTGCGGCTTCAGGCCCCGCTGCAGGTCGCAGCCCGGCCCGCACTGCAGGGCGGAGGAGCCGTGGGCGCCGGCCCGGCCCGGCCCGCCCTCCACACCAGGCCCGCCCCAGGCGCCCCTCCGTCCGGGCCTTGGGGCGCCTTCCCGGGCCCTCCCCAGACCCCCTGAGCCCTCCCGGCCGGGCCGCCGCCTGCCCCGCTTCGCTTGCAGACCCGGCCTCAGAGGCCCCGGGACGCCCCGTCGGCTGCCGCGCCCGGCCCGGGTGGTCAGGGGCGGAGGGGACCGAGGCGGGCAGTTCCGAGGGGCTCCGCGCCGTCGGGGGGTCCGGAGGGTCCGGGCAGATCAGGGTCAGCCGGGCGAGGCCCCCCACTTTGACCCCCCGCCCTGAGACTCCGCCCCCCATAACCCGAGACCCCCAGGCCAGAGGCCCCCCAGGCCCCGCCGGCGCTGCCCGGAGGCGGGCGGGAGGGGCGGGGCGGCAGGGGCTGCGGACCCGGAGCCCTGAGGACGCGGGAGCTTGGGGGCTTGGGGGGGACCCTGCTGGGGCGCCCCCACCCGGGGCCTCTCCCCGGGGAGCCGCCGCCCAGGGTCCCTCCCCTCCCTCCCCTGGACTCCAGCCGCGGGCAGGGCTGCTCGCCTTGGGGCCGCCCCGCGGGGCAGGGGCAGGGGCAGGGGCACGCGGGGGCGCGCTGGGCACCCCGCCCGGGGCAGGAGGGGCTGCTGTCCCCCCAGCCGGGGCAGCACCGCCCAGGGGGGGCCGTGCCGGCCGAGGCGGGGGCCCAGGCCCTGCTCCCCGCGGGGAGGGTCTCGGCCGCCTGAGCCTCGCTCGGGACCCGGGGCCGGCCCGCGCTCCCGTCTGGGCAGGACGCGGGCAGCGGGCGGGTGGCCGCGCCCAGGCCCAGGAGCGCGGTGTCCGCCGGCGGCGCGGGACGATGGGCACCAGGCCCCCGGGCACGCGCCCTGCGGGCTCTGCCGGCGCCCTCCGCCCGGCCCTGCCCTCCGGGCTCGCTGGGCACTGCCCGCCCGGCCGGGGCTCCCGGCCACACCCGCCCGCGCGTGCGGACCCCGCCCGGCCCGGCCTCACGCCGTGGGACCCCGCGGCCCGGTGGGCGGCCGGCAGAGGCACCGGCCAGCGCGGCGCTGGCGGCTCGGGCGGGAAGCGGGGCTCGTCCTCGCCCGTGATGGGGTTCGGGGCAGCGGCGGGGCCGAGGCTGCACCCTGAGGCCGGGGCCTCTCCTGGAGGGGCGCGGGGGGCTCAGCGGGACCACGCGGGTGGCGGGGGGGGGGGGGGGGGGGGGCGGCGCTGCCCAGGGCCGCCCGCGCCCACCTCAGGGGCCTCGTCGTCCGAGTAGCTGAAGGAGGCGGCGCGGCCGACCCGCGGGGAGAGCGCTGGGCCCGCGCCGGGCTTTCGGGGCCCCGTGGCTGGAGCTCGTGCCGGAGCCCCGCGGGCCCAGGGCCGGAACAGCGTCCGCCCTGCGCTGGGGCCCGGGCCTCGGGGCCGGCGTGAAGGGGCCCTGGGAACAGAGCGTGCTGGGGGCGGCCCTGGCCGCTCTCCCCGGGGACCCCTGCCCGGCGCGGGGTGGGGCGGACACACTGCAGGCGTCCAGGAAGGCCTCCCTGGGAAGGGGGCGCCTGAGCTTGGCCCCTCGGGGTCCTCGGGCAGGGGAGGGTGGGGGTGGCCGGCCGAGCGGTCTCTGGGCACCGGGGGCTGTGCCGTCCCCGGTGGCCGCCGGGAGTCCCGCCTGCAGGCCAGGCTCTGTGGCCTGGGCACCCAGGGCGGACAGAGTGGCCCCAGCCCCGGGGCTGCCCGGATGTGCCCGCCGTCTGCTCTCCCCGGGGCTCCGAGGCCTGGAGGGTGTGCTGTGGGCCAGGGCCGGGGCCCACGGCAAGGCTGGCCCTGCCTGAGCCCCTGGGTTTGGGGACCCACGGGGGCCTGGTTGTCCCCTCCACGGGGCAGCTGGCCTGGCCGCGGGCCTGGCGCCGTGACCCCCACTCGGCACAGAGCAGCCCTGGCCCCACCCAGCCAAGCCCCGGCCCCCGCCGACCGGGCCCTCGGGGAGCGGGAAGGCTGCGCTGAGGGTCCCCTCGGCCAGCAGCTGGTCGACCCCGCGCAGACCCTTCTCGTGACCACAGGGCGTCTTGGCCAGGATCTCAGACGGGGGGGGGGTGTCATGGGGGGGGCCCCCGCCGCGCCCCGGGCTCGGCCCGCAGCCCACTCACGGTCTGGTGCCTCTGGGTGCTGGAGAAGAGGGTCACCTGCTTGTCGCTCCCGAGGAACCTGGGGGCAGCACTCGTGGGCGGGCAGTGGTCAGGGGTGAGCCAGGGCCGAGGGCCCCAGGGGTGGGCGGCACAAAGGCGCTCCCTGGCCTGGAGCCGGGCAGGGCGCCCAGACTGGGGCCGTGTGTCCTGCCGCTCGGCTGTCCTCTGGCCGCGGGGCCGGCCTACCTGGACAGCTTGCTGGCTCTGAAGGGGCAGGAGTAGTGCGGGGGTGGCGCGTCGGGCAGCGGCTGCAGCAGGGTGTTGGGGATGCCCAGCCAGGCCTGCAGCCCAGCCGACCAGTTGGAGTCCGAGTTGGGTAACTCCTGCAGGGAGGGGGTGAGGTGGGCGCCCCCCGCCCCCCGCCCCCCTGCCTATCCTCTGGGCCTCAGGGCCCAGGGCTGCCGGCTGGCCCGCTGGAGGCCCAAGGGACGAGGTAGCGGCAGTGTCTGCCCTGCCGGGGGCAGCCTGGGACCTGTTGAGGGTCTTGGCCGCACCCTCAGCAGCTCCCCTCGCTCACCCTGGGGCCCCGGGCCCCGTCGGCCTTAGGAGGCCCCTGGAGCCTGGCAAGCCCCAGGGCCAGCGCGTGGGGCGCCCCGCTCCCCTACCTGCAGGGGCAGCTTCAGCTGCAGCAGAGCACGGCCCAGGGGGCGCTGAGGAGGGCGTAGTGCTCGGTGCCACCCCTGGCCTGGGCATCCCGCTGCGGGCAGAGGGCTGGTGAGGGCCTGTGTCCGCCTGTGTGTCCACGGGGCCCGTGTCCACGGCGGGGCAGACGGGTGCCAGGGAAGCGCCTCCGCCAGCACCAGGGCCACCCGCAGAGGAAGGGCTGCCAGGGCACCTGGGCCCCGAGCTCCGCCAGCAGCCTGCCCGCCGCGGGCTCGTCCACCCTCTAAATCGGCTGGGGGGTTGGCCGGGCAGTCAGGACGGCCTTGGCCTGGCCGCCGCAGGGGGCACGGGGCGGTGCCACCGGCCCCAGCAGCCCTGCCTGCAGCTCCCTGGGGGCCCTCGTCGTCCACGCAGGTGGCTGCTCCCTGACACAGGCCCGAGCCACCTCAGGCCCGGCTGGCCGCCCCCCCGGTCCACACGCAGCCCGGCAGCCGGCAGCCCGCAGGCTCTGCAGGAAGGCCCCCCGCCGGGCGCTGCGCTCCTCCCGCTGGTCCCGCAGGCTGGGGTCCTGCTGCCTCTGCTCTTCCTCCCGGACCAAGACGAAGCCTGCGGGGCCCAGACACGGGTGGGGGCTGGGCGGGGTGCCCCAAGGGCCTCCACGGAGCACCCTGAGGTGCTCATCACCGGGGCGCAGGCCCAGGGGTCACGACCTGACTCGGCAAGGACTCTCGGTGCGACCCAACAGCGCAGGGCCATCGAGGGGCCAGGACAGACCCTGGGCGGGCAGCCCCGGGCCGGGGTTGGGGATCAGGGCCTGGAGGACGCCCGGCCTGGCCAGCGGGGGCCAGCTCGGAGAGGACGGACCCACGCATGGGCCTGGCGGGCAGGGCCCTCTGGGGGTCGGAGGTGGCGCCCCAGGGCACAGCTCGAGGTTGAGCCCGCCTCTGGCTGCCCCAGGGGAGCCGTGCACCGTGTCCCCGGCTGCGGGGCTGGGGCCTCCCAGGACCCCACACTCCGCCCGCCCTGCCCGCGCCCACGGCTCTCCCGGTCTGCCGCCGGCGGGATGGTGACTGCTGGGGCGAGGCTGACGGGCACCTTGGCGGGGCGGGAGGCCATGGGCAGAGGCTGTGCTGGGCAGGAGCGGTGGGCAGGGAGAGGAGACCCTTTGAAGGCAGAAAAGGTTTGGGGTTCGAGACACGTGGGAGCCCGTCCTGAGACCTGGGTCGGGGGAGGCCGCGACCTCAGAGCCTTGGCGGCCCCCAGCAGGGCCCTGTGCCGGACCGGGAGCCAGAGCGTGGCTTCGTCCTGCCGCCCCCCCCCGGCGCCGCCCGGGGCCCCACCCCAGGGCCCACCCGGCACAGCTGGCAGGTGCTGGCGGGGAGGGGCTCACCTGTCCGGGGCTTGGCGGGGCTCCTCACCCCAGAGACGGCCGCGCCGAGTCCGCTCAGCTGGGGGAGGAGGGAGGAAGCAGTGCCAGGCTGTGCCCCAGCCGCACGCCAGGGCATCCCCTGGAGGCCAGCCCCGGCCCTGGCCTCTGCCTGGCGCTGCTCGGCAGGCCCGTGTGGGCAGCGTGGCCAGGACCAGGCGTCCAGCCTCAGGCTAAAGGGGAGCCGGACCACCCCAGGAGGCCCCGTCCGAATGCAGGAGGCCCCAGGGCCAGGGGCCTGGGGGGAGCTGGCGCCAGATGGGCCAGGCGCTTTTTAAAGGCCTTGGACTGGCCGGCCCCAGGCCAGCAGCCCCGGTCAGCAGCCTGACCTGCACCGTAGCCCTTCTCTGAAGGTGAGCCCTGCCAGGTGGCTGGCCTCACTGCGGGCTGTGGCTCTGCCCAGCGTGCGGGTCCTGGCCGATGGCCCAGGGGAAGCCGTGCAGAGCCCGCCCCAAGGTGAGCGAGGGTCTCGGCTGGGACCACCCAGGTGCGTTCAGCCCGGCCCCCACCTCTGCCCCATGTGGCGGGGCTGGCCCTGCCTGCCGCAGCCCTGGCACCTCCCGAGGCCGTGGTGACCGGAGCCCTCAGCAGGCGGCTGGGGAGGGAGAGTGTCGCCCCCGCAGCCCCCCCGGGAGGCGGGGCCACGGAAGGGCTGGCCAGCGGGGGCAGGGCCAGCAGGGGACGGCGTGGGGGGGCGGTGGGGAAGGGCCAGCAGGGAGGGGGCCGCCGGGGGGGCCCATGGCAGAGGCCGGCAGGTGGGAGGAGGGGCCGCGGGGTGGTGCTGCTCACCTCCAGGGAGGCGGCCATGCCCCGTCCATCTGGGCGCTCCCCTGGCTGGAGGCGGGGCCCGCCAGGATGGCGCTCTCCTCCTCCGGGGCGGCCTCTGCGCGGCCCCTGCCCGCAGGACCAGCTGGTGGGGCGGCGCGGACAGGACGGCCGGGGACGTGCCAGCCCGGCGGCCGCGCTCGTCTTGAAGACGGGCCCAGAGGGACGAGAAAGCGGCGCGCGGCTTGTTGACGCTGACGCCGAAGAGCCAGTTACCGCCGGAGCAAGTCCTCTGCCCGGCGGGGCCAGGCGACCAGCCAGCGCGTCGTCAGAGGGCAGGGGGCAGGGGGCAGGGGTCGCCCGGGAAGGTGTGTTTGCAGAACTTCTGACCTGGAGCCGGCGCAGAGTGAACAGGTGGGAGCGCGGCCCTTGGTGGGGAGGGGCCGTGACCCCAGCCGGCCCCCGCCCTGGGTGGGGAGGCTGCAGTGCTGTGGCCAGCAGGGGACCCCACTCCCCTAGAGGGGCAGCTGGGAGGCCTGGCTTGGCAGCTCGCGCCGCATCCATCTGTCTGGCCGTCCGGCCAGGGCCCGCCTCCGCCTCTGGCCTGCATGGCCGGAGCAGGCCCCCCTCGAGCCTCCGCTGGCTGTGGGCCCAGACCCCGCCCGGCCTCCTCCTTCCACTCACCTCAGGCCCCAACCCCGGCCTGCTCCGAGCAGAGCCAGGGCGGCATGACACGGGCACACGTGGGCGCCCACATGGCCCCCGGCCTGCCACTGGGCCCTAGCCTCGGGGGGCCCAGAGCACCCCTAGTCCAGACGCCCAGCAAGCAGGATGCGCGGCCCAGCCTGGCTCTGGGGGCACCGGCCCTCCTCAGCCCTTGGTTTCTGGGGTGCCGGGGAGAACCCCGGAACTTCTACTTGCTGCTGGGGCGCAGGCAGCTCTGCTGGGGGGCAGCCTGCTCAGCCTCCCCGGCCCCACCCTCTGAGCCCAGGAGGGAGGGGCCCCACCTGGCAGGCAGCGTCGCGGAGGCGGCAGGGGTCTCCTTGGCCTCCAGCACCCGC
Source organism: Talpa europaea (assembly GCF_964194135.1). Taxonomy (NCBI): domain Eukaryota; kingdom Metazoa; phylum Chordata; class Mammalia; order Eulipotyphla; family Talpidae; genus Talpa; species Talpa europaea. The sequence goes on along the minus strand of NC_140073.1, from coordinate 158,501,429 downwards.
GCGGCGCCGAGTCCGTGCGAGGCGGCTGCTCAGGCAGGACGCGGGCGAGGCCCTGTGCCGGGAGCCGGACCTGCCTGTGTTTGGGAAGGGGGTTGGGGCTCTGCAAACAGAGGCCTCGTCTCCGAGCACCTCCACACCCCACGTGCAAACGGGGTGCTGGCCTCCGCAGAGGGCACCGGCCGCCTCCCCTTGTTTGCCTGGGGCTCGGCCGCGCGGGGCGGGGCTGCCTGCGGGCGGCGGGGCCGCGGCTCCCTGTCGCATGGCCAGGCCTGGCCAGGGCCACAGTTCTGCTGGCTGCAGGGAGGGTCCAGGTCTCCTCCCCCGCCTGGGCTGGTCTCCCGGGAGCCATGCCCAGCCCTCACCCGTCAACACCCCGGTCCTGCCCAGGAGTCTGCGGGTGCCCGCCGCCTGTCTGGGCTGAACTCTCCCTGCAGGGGCCCCCGGGTGGTCTCCGGTGCAGGACTGGGCTGCAGAGGGCGCCGACCCATGTCGGGGCAGGGAGGGGGGTACCCCAGGGGCTCAGCCTGACCAGGAGGCCACTGTTGCCTTGGCCAGCCACGCCCAGGACCTGCGGGGAGAGGCCCCGGGGCTCAGCCGGCCATGCAGGTTGGCAGCGGAACAGATCGGGGGCCGGGACCCCCCAGAGCATGAGGCTGCTTGGGGATGGCCCAGACCCAGCTGGGGGGGGGGGCTCCCCAAGACAAAACCTGCCCCAAGTCTGCCTGGAAACAGGCGCCTTCAAGATGGGGTATTTGGGGAGGGGTCCCTAAATCTCAGAGGTCTGCGTTCCTCAGGGGGATGATGCCGGTTCCCCGAGACCCTCAGGCCCAGGCCCAGGCCCACGCCTCGGGGTAGCGGATAGACGAGCCGCCTAGGACTCTGCGCCCGCCCTGCCTGGCGCAGCCCCAGCCCTGCCTGACAGCGGAAGTGAAAGCTGGGTCCCCGCACGGCCGCCTCCCGCTCCGGGCCAGCGTCACGGCCACCTCTGGTGCCCGCGCTCCGCCTGCCCTTTCGGGGGGGAGGCGGCGAGTCTCGGGCCACCCCTGGCTGGGACAGGTCAGACGAGGGGCCTCGTCCCTGGGCCCGGGCGGGACCTGAGGGGGCACCCCGGTCTGGGCACAGCCCCGGGCACGGCTGGGCTTTCCTGGCCTCCCGGGCCTGAGGAGAGCAGTCACCCCACGCCCGCCCCCTTCCCCGGCCGCCCCCCACAGTCTGGTCAGACTCGATGCCTCCAGGGTCCCTCGGGCCCCATCTCCTCCCCGTGCCCCCATCAGGAGGGTCCTTGTGGCACCAGGGGCCTCACCTCAGCCCCACCCTGCCCGGCCCCTCCCTCTGGGGACCACAGCAGCCCCAGGCGCAGACTCGGTTGTGCTGGCCCCCAGAAGCCCCGGTGCCCCCGGACCCGGGGTGGAGCCCCCTTCAGCCCAGCAGCGGGGAGCAGGGTGCCCCAGCTCCGCCCCCGAGACTTCCCGCCGCGACCCCAGGGTCTCCGCAGTCCTGCCCCTCTTTTCCACAAGGGTCGCGTGGCCGCCCCTACAGACCGGCGGGAAGGTGAGGGGATCCCCCTGTGCAGGGCGCCCGGGCCCTCGCTGGGGAGGGGCTTCCGACCCCGCGTGGTGCTGCAGTTGTGTGCCCGGAGGGCTGCCTCGGCCCCGTGACTGGGAGCTGGGTGGGACCCCCAGTCGCAGCTGCTCCCGCACCCCCAGAGCACCCTGTGGGCAGCCGGCCTGGCCGTCCCTCCTGCTGCCCAGCAGCGCCTCTGCTGGCTGAAGCAGCAGCGGGGTCCGGCCACGTCCCTCCTCTGGAGACACCGAGCTCCCCTGGGCCTGAGGGGTGCGGCATGGCTGCCCGCCGGCTCCGGGGGCTCCCCAGCGGCCCTGCCCTACCTGAGGGCCCTCTCTGGGCAGCTGCTCAGGCCGGCGCTGGCCAGAAACGGGGGGCAGTGTGCGAGTGCGACCTCTGCCCTCACGGGACCGGCCCCAGGGCCACCGCGCGGCTCCATAGGCCGGGGACAGGCCCGGCCGCTCGGGCTGGATACAGACCGCGTCCACCTCGGCGGGCAGCCCGGGGCGACAGGCCTTCGTCGCACCCGGTGTGACCGCGTGGCAGCGGCGGGAGCCTTGGAGCTGTTTTGGCCCAGGGGTCAGCGGTGGACCCAGGGCAGCACCCCCGCCGCCGGCCCCCCCCTTCATCTGCTTGCAGGACGCCGCGGCCTGGCCGAGGACTCCAGGACTCCAGCCCTGCCCCGCGGGCGCCGGCGCCCTCCGCCCCTCCCGGGCGCTGTGGATGCGGAGCCGGGTTGCCACCGAGGCCACAGCCCAGAGGCGCGGGGCTTGGCCACCCCCGCCTGAGATGGGGGCCGCCCCCTCCCGCGGCGGCTGGGGGACGGCCCTGGCCGCCGCAAGGGCTCCGGCTGGTGGCCCTGGGTGACGGCGCTGCCCTCCCGTGCTCAGGGCAGGCCGGGACGTCCCCCAAGCCCGCGGGGCTGTGCCTTCCAGGGGCTACTGGGCGCCCTCCCCGGCCCCCCCGCCCCCGGCTCGGGCCTGCTCGGAACTGACCCGCCGGAGACGCTCTTCTCAGGCGCGGACATGCCGCAGCGCTAGACGCCCCCCGGGCCAGGGGCCACCGCGCCCTGCGCAGTCCCCGCGGGCCCCTCTGCGTGCTGGCGCGTCCTCGTGCACGGCTTGGTGGCGCGTCCTCGCGTCTTCCTCCTCTTCGGCTTTCGGTAATTTCTTCGGGGTGCCAGGGCAGTCAGGGATGCCGGCGGCCTCGCCCTGCCCAGAACTTCTAGAAAATGCTCCTGTCTCAGAGCCGGTGCCCGGTCCAGGCGCCCCCTCCCCCAGGCGACCCCCACCAGCCTGACCTTCCCACAAGCCTCTTCAAAGGCTCGCGCCCCCACAACGAGGACCTTCAAGAGGTCCCTCCCCCACCCCCCCACATGGAGGCCGCTCACGGGGGCCCCGCTCGGGTGGGTGCTTGGTCAGGGATTCGGCCCTCGGCCTTGTGTGGACTCGACCCCTCCCTCTGCAGTGGGCCCCACCCCGCAGCACTGGGGGGCGTCCACGAGGATCAGCTGCGCCCGGGGGCCCCTCTGCGCAGACCCCACGCAGGGCTGCTCGGGGAGGTCCAGCCTCGCGCCTGGCAAGGATGGGCCTCGGGCGCGGCCGCCTGTCCCGGAGCCGCGGAGCCTTCCCTTGTGCTGAGGCCAGGCTCCGCCCCGCAGGCGCACACCCGGCCGTGTCCAGGCAGCCCCTGCCCGCCGAGCCCGCCCGGCCGTGCCCCGTGTCCCTCGAAGCCGATGCGGGTCTCTCCGTCCACGTAAATCTTAGACTTTAATGAGCATCTCAAAAAGCCAGGCAGGGGCTCGGCGGGCTGTGCTGACCGGCGCGCCCCCTGCCTGCGCCGTCTTAGACAATTTCTCAAATGTTTGTAAGAGCAGGCGCCGCCCTGGGCTCCTGCGCTGGGCTGGGGGCGATGTCCTGCGGCCATGGGCTGGAGGCCTGCAGGGAGGCCGGTCCGCGGGACCCCAGCCCGGGGGCGGGGCCTGGACGGAACAGGCGGTCCCCAGGGGCGAGCCCCAGGCCGCGAGCCTTTATTGCATTGGGTGCGGCTGCCGCCAGAGACAATTTCGGGAGCAGGCAGCGAAGCTCTGGCGAGCGGGAGCCTGGCCAGGCTCAGAACCGGACGAAGGTGGCGTCGATCTGCCGCACGGAGGGCAGTGCCAGCATGACCTTGCGCCGGTACTGGGGGTCGCGCTGCAGCGGGTTGCGCTCCAGGTAGACGGTCTCTAGGCCCTTGGCACCCTTCAGCTCGTCCAGGTCGCTCCAGCTGTCCAGGAGGTTGTCATTCATCTGGGGGCACAAGGCACATGCACGCAGGGGGGTGAGTACCCCCCGACACGCCCCCTCTCCCTCCCGCGCCTGCACTGGATACGCAGACGCGCACACACACTCCCGGGTACGCTGGGCACACACTCCACCCAGCTGCTGCCACAGGCCCTGCCCCCAGGCGGGGTGTTGACCCACAGGAGTGCCCGGCCCCATCCGGGTGCACATCACCCGTCGGGGCGCCTTCATCACTTCAGACTCGGGTTCTGGGTTCCCCAGACCAGCTCTGGCCCACGCTGAGGGATGCCCTGGCGGAGATTGGCGAGGCCGTCCACCCGCTGCTGCGATGTGGGCAGGGAGGACGCAGGGCGTGGAGCCCAGGCTCAGCGGGAAGCAGGGAGGGCGACACCCACGCCACCAAGTCACAGGACACCTGTGCTGCCGTTCACAAGACCCGGACCCCGAGGGCCACTTCAGGTGACTCCAGGAACCCAGCCCAAGGCCTTGGCTGGCCCGCTGGCCCGGCCTCTCTCTTCCGGCCGCAGGGACCCACACATGCGCCTGTCCCCTTGGACGAGTCCAGGGCCACTCCCAGATGGGTGACCCAGAGGCCCCCAGCCCACAGGCCGTGTCTCGCCAGAACCCGGCTCAGATGCAACTTTGGCCCAGCCTGTGTCTGGAGTGTGAGGTGCAGCCTGTTCTTACCCACTGGGGGGGCTGCTGGGAGGTGTGGGCCGCCCCTGGGCCACCCCCCCACGACTCCCTAGAAACCCCAGGCCCTCTACCCCAGGGTGCCCCCGGCCCCCGGCCCCAGGAGGTGCCCCCCAGGTCCCCTCCCCAGGGCCCTCTGCCCTGTTCCCCCAGGTCCCCTCCCCCTGGGCCCCAGAACCAGCTCCCAGGCCCCCCCAGGCCTCTACCCCAAACCCCCTCCCCAGGTCCCCTGGCCTGCCCGCAGCATGTGGCACCTGTGGGCGCGTACCCAGAACTCCTGCAGCTCCGTCAGGTGGCTGACGTTTTCAATCTTTTTGATCCTGTTGGACGCGATGTCCAGCATCGTGAGTTTGTTCTAAAAAGAGGGAAAAAACCGTTTTCTTCATGACCTTATCAGTAAAAGCACCATCTCACCCCCAGCATCGGGTGTGCGTGGGGCCCCCACTGGGCTCCCTGTAGTCCTCACAGCTCGTCCCGCGGTGCCTGGGGTCCTGGGACCCCAACCAGAGGGACCGGTGAGCAAGCTGGGCCTCGGGAAGAGGTGGCGCGGAAGGTGGGGGCATAGCCGAGCTTGCCTTTAACAAGTGAACGCCCCCCTCCACTTAGGGAGGAGCCTGGGTCTCGAGTAGGACAGAGGTGCCCACCCTGGGGGCGGCTGTGCCCTGGACACCAGGCCCTGGCCCCGTGGCAGCGGGTACAGACTCGGGGGCGCGGCAGGCCACACCCACTGCCTGCTGCAGGTCCCTCAGGCCCAGCAGCTGTTAGGACCCGGGGGGCCTCCCTGGTGGGTGGGGGTCAGTCTCAGGCTGTCACTGCAGGGGCCTGCGTGCGATCCCGGCAGGGGCTGGCCCACACGAGCAGCAGACCCTGTCTCCGGGCCCCCCTCAGCCGTGGATCTCAGGGGACCCGCCGGTACTGCTCCCCATTCTGGGGAGTCCTCACCCCTGCACCTCTGGCCTGCGCCTCAGCTCTTCTATGCAAAAATAAAATCCTTGGGAAAAAAAGACCAAAGGGGAGACAACAGCGCGGGCACCCTCCCTGCCCCCGTCGGCTCCTCCATCCCCTGGGCCCCTGGGCCTGACTCGGAATCTTTCCAAGCTCTAAGAGGAAGCCCAAAGCTATCTCAGCAACACCCTCCCCCAGCACCAGCCTGCGCCGCCGACTGTAAGCACCGGGCTGGTGGGCAAGCGGGGGGCCCGACCCCTGGCCCGCCCAGCCTGCAGCTAAGCCGGTGCCGAGTCCCGCACGCTGGCGGCCAAGGGTGTGCGGGCACGGGCTCTGCAGCCGCTCCAGTCGGGCTTGTAGGGCGGCTCAGGTTGCTGGGGCTCCCGTGGGCAGGGGCTTGGCAAGAATGGGGACTCGGGGTCTCTGCAGAGAGGGGCTTGTGGCCTGCAGGCGGCGGGGCGGGCCCTCTGCCCCTGTCCAGGGGTGCCGCGGTCATGGGTGTGCCAGCCCAGAAGATGGCATGGCCAGGGCTGAGGCCCTCGCAGGGTCTGACCCTGGCGTGAAGGTCCCGAGAAGGGCATCTAAAGGGCCAGCCCCTCCTTTGCAACGACACCGGCGACTGGACACTCGGGCCACAGGCAGGACTCGGCGCCCAGTCCAGGCGTCTGGGGAGGGCCCGGGCCCAGCCTGCACATTAGCTTGGCCGCTGGGCCTACCCCACCTGCTGCCGTCAGCACCTGCCCGGCTGCTCCGGCAGTGGCCGCGTCCTGCCTCTCGGAACTGCCCGGCAAGTGCCCAGCTTCACGTCAGTTTTGTAAACCTGGTATGACCGCAGGGGCAGGCGGGCGGGCGACGTGCCGGGCAGCTCTGCTTTTCCAGGCGTCTGCGTGGGAACTGAGGAAGCTCGACCTGAAGCAGACAGCCCCACAGCGGCCCGCGGGGATGCCGGGGGCAGCTCAACAGAACAAACAGGAAGCCCAGGAAAGTGGAATGAGGATCAGTCTTTTATTTGTCGCGAACGCTGCGCGGAGGCGGAGCTGGCTGGACAGGGCCTCGGGGGTGGGGGCGCACGGACAGGCCTGGCCTGGCCTGCATGGCGGGGGAGGTGCCCAGGAGGAGCCAGACCCCAGGCCCTGGGGCAGGTGGGGTCCACGGCCGGGTGCCGGCCCGGCACGCGCTCCGGGGAGGTGAAGAGCGGCGCCCCCGGGGGAGAGCCCTCTGGGGGCCCTGCGTCCCGCCCACCGGTGCTTACGTTGCTGTCCAGGCCCTCGATGACCTCGATGCCGTTGTGGCTGAGGTAGAGCTCCCGCAGGTTCACCAGACCCTGCAGCCCCTCGATCTTGGTCAGCCGGTTGCTCTGCAAGATGGCGGCCAGGCCCCGTGAGGCGCGGGGCCGCAGGAGGCTCCAGCCCCTCCCCCTATCCACCATGCGGGCCCGCGGGCGGGAGGGGGCCGGGCCCCGCAGCCCACCTGCACGCTGAGCACGGTCAGGCAGGACAGCGCGTCCAGGTTCTGCAGCTTGGTGATCTTGTTCTTCCCCAGGAACAGGCTCTCCAGGCCAGTGAGCGCGTCGATGTTCTCGATGGCCTGGGGCGGACGAGGCGTGGGTGAGGCGGGCCGTGGCCTCTCCCGGGGGATCCGGGGACCGCAGGCCCAGCCCCAGCCGATGCCGCAGGGCAGGGCTCAGTGGCCGACCCCCAGGTGCCTTGACTCCGCGGGAGGGCGACGCAGGCTGCCGGGCGTGGGCCCCGCTGGACAAGGTCTCCCTAGTGGACCCCAATGGCCGCGGGGCGGGTCCGGGAGGGTGGGACTGGGCCCACCCTCTGCGCTGCCACCTGCCCTGCCTGTGACCCGCCCGCCACGCCGCCCCTGCCCTGCCAGGGCCTCCGCTGATGCTGCAGCACCGGGCCCGGGTAGCCTCCGCGGACAGCAGCCCTCCTCCCCGGCCTCGGCCTCCTGGGTCAGGACTCGGACCGCTCGCCTCTCCCCGCGGGGCCCGCTCGGGGGCGGCCGCAGTCACGGGCAGGGGACCCACCCGGATGCGGTTGGAGCCCAGCTCCAGCATTTGCAGCTGCCGCAGGCTGCTCAGGTTCTCAATCTTGCTGATCTTGTTGTTGACCAGGAAGAGCTTCTTCAGCTGCGTCAGCTGCTCGACCCCCTCGATGCTCCGCAGCAGGTTGAAGGACACGTCCAGGACCCTGGGGCGAGGGCGCGGCGCTCAGGCGGTGTCCGCAGGGCAGGTGGAGGGCACGGGCTAGGGCTGCCCGCAGCGGCGTGGGGGGGGGGGCTTGCAGGGCTGGGGCAGGCCGGGACTCACTCCAGCTCCGTCAGCGCCTCCAAGTTCTCGATCTTCTTGATCTGGTTGTCATACAGGTCCAGCTCCCGCAGGCTGCGCAGCCCCTCCAGGTTCTCGATGCACTTGATCAGGTTTTGACGAAGGCAAAGCGTCTGCGGGAGAAGGGGTCGTCGAGTCGGCGGGGGGGGGGGGGGGGGGCGTGTCTGTGGACAGAGCACTGGGGCCCCACTGAGGACACTGCGGGGCCCAGGCAGGGCTGCCACCTCCTGCCGGGCAGGGTGGGTGGCTGAGGAGCCTGCGGGCTGGAGGAGCAGGGCTGGGGCTCGGCCAGGAGCACGGCACGGGGGCTGCCCAGGACAGTGCAGCTGCTCACCTTCACCTTCTTCAGCACCTCGAACCCCTCGATCCTCCCGATGCGGTAGTGATTGAGATCCACATCCTGGAACAGAGCGGGACGGCGACCGCGAGGGCCTTTAGTGTCCTCTGACTCCTGGTGGCTTCACACTACGCTGGCCCCAGAACAGCCCCGCACGCCCTCTGGTGTCCTCCGCATACGCACGCTGAGGGGGTTCCGCCCCAAGCACCCACGTGACACACAAGCGGGTGGCAGTTCACTCGCCAGGCGCCCCGGCGGTCACACAGAGAGGGTGTCATCGCTTGTGTTAATCGGAGCAGGGAAGCCCGGGGCCAGGCCCACGTCTCGCGGGAACTCGCCCACTGACCCGGCACTTTCACAGCTGACCTGGGCTCTGGTGGCCGGTCCAGCCCAGCTCACCCCGGGGCCGGGTCCTGAGTGTGCCCTTACCTCAGCGTCTTTGTCCAGGCTAATGGTTTCCATGTCCACAGGCAGCGCCTGTCCTTCTGGCAGAACAAGAAGAAAAGCCCACTCAGCGCCCCCCCCCCATCCTGGGCAGAGCCCCAGCCTGCCTGATGGGGCCGAGCATGCACGGGCCGGGGCGCACAGAGCGCCCCTCCAACTCAGGCTCCCAGCTTCCTGTGTCCAGCTACCAGCCACAGTCTGCAGGCTTCTGCTGCACCCCAAACCCCAGAACTGGCGGGGAAGCTGCAGACGGAGGGAGCGGGCGGCCGAGCAGGCCCTCATGCCCCGGCTGTGGCGATAAATCAGGCCGTGTGAATTCAGGTCGAGCCGGCGAGCCCTCCGGCACAGCAGTCCCGCCCCAGATCAGGCAAGGACACGCCCAGGCCCGCGCCAGTCATTCTGCACCGGGCAGCAGGCGGGTGGGCAGGTGGGGGGGGTCTGCCAGCTTCTCGGGCCGTGTGGGTGGGCGCTCGCACGTCTGGCAAAACAAGCTCACGCGCGGGCCGTGAGCAGCGGCCTGAACGTCCTTGCGACAGTCCAGGCCCGGGGAACAAAGCGTGAGGCGCTCTGACTTGAGACAAACTTGTCAATCCAGGCCGGGGCATGGCAGGCCGCCTGGACCAGGGGGCCCCCAGGCGCCCCAACTCTGCGGCTCTATAGCACACCCGACTGGCGCTTCGGGGCGTTCTCTGCGCCTCAGACTAGGTTGCCGTGGTTACCACGGCACAAGGAGCACGGTGCTATTTTGGAAATGAGCTTTTTGACAAACTCGCTCAGTATCATTAAAACCAGACACAATTATCGTTGCCTCAAAAACCAAACGTTCCACACAAGCCCGGAAACTCGCAGCCCAAAGCCCCTCAGCCGCTTCGTGCTGCGCCCCCTCTGCCCACACCTGGGCACACCTGCCACACGCGCCTCCTGACCAGGACGGTCTCAGCCGCCCGCCCCCACGCGTCCTGTCTCGGCAGGTGACACACGCCTTCTAGTCAATTCTTCAGCCCGTCCACGGACTGTTTCTTTTCAACATAAACTGGTTTTCTAGGCAAAAACCCCAAAAGGCCCGGGCTGCGGTGGGCGAGGCCGCGCCCTGCTGGAATGAAGCGGCTTTCCCAGCCTCTAAGGGATTCGGAGCTGGGCTCAGGCCGGGCCCGCGGAGCCACGGCACCCACAGGCGCTCAGGGTCAGTGGGGGCGGCCTGCCTGAACCCACAGAGGCCCCTGCCCTCAGACGGTACCTTCTGGGTCCTCCTCCCTCTGCTCCTGCTCCTCCCTGTCGTGCAGGCTCTGCTGGCTGAGCTCAGACACGATCCCGCGGTTCGGCTGCGTCCCCCCTTCGTCTCCAGACTCCTCGGACTCCACCCGCCTGTCAACTGAAGGCGGCAGTGAGAGCTCGTACCCGCTCTGGGGCGACCCCGGCATGACGTGAGACCTCCGTTGGCACACCCGGTGCGGGCCCGCTCAGGACACCCGGGCTGACGCGCCCGCACCACCAGGGGTGGACAGTGGCGGGGGCTTGGGGCGGCGGCAGACACCGGTGCAGCGGCGAGACGTGGGTCCTGCCCTCAAGAACCAGCCGGCGGGATCCTGGGAGCCCTGGTCGCCCCACCGCCCGTGACTCTCGCAGAGGGACGCTGCGGCCATCGCCGCACCCCTTCGTCCTGGCTCCCCCAGCCCCCTGGCTGCGAAAGCCCGTGTGCCACAGCCCGGTCCTGAGATGGATCAGAAGCCGCTCAGATCAGGCTGCGGGAGCTCCGTGGGGGCCGCCAGGCCTGGGAAAGCACGGCCGGAGCGCAGGGCACCGAGGCCAACTCAAGCCTTGGGCCAGACTGTCAATAATTCCCGCCTTCTGCATTTTTGGGGAAAAGTGCGAGACCCAAGGAAGGACAGAGCACTTGGGCTCACGAGGCCCACGCCTGCAGGGGTGCGCTCTGGGGGGGCACAGCAGCCACCGGCACAGGGCACTGGGGGCGCCAGGACGTCGCATCAAGGCCGAGGAAACGGGGAGACTTCTGAGGGCCGCGGAGGGTCCGGGCAGGGGCAGCAGGTAGGGTGACCGGCGCTGGGGCAGGGAGCACCCGGGAGGGAGGCGGGTCAGGCGCGGGGGGCGGAGGCGCAGGGCTCGCTGGGGGGCGCGGGAGGCTGCCGGCGCGGGCTGGAGGGCGAGCGGGCGCGGGGGCGGGGGGGCCGGCCCCGTCCCCGCGCCGCCGCCCCTGCCCCCCGGACCCCTGGGGCTCCCCCGGCTCCCCCCACCCCAGAGGCCGCACTCCCGCAGGGCCGGGGCCCGCAGGCGCCACCCCCGCCGCCCAACGCGCGGCCGGGCCCAGGCCGGGGGCCGGGCGGGGCCTGGGGGCCGGGTCGGGCGAGCGGACGCCGGCGGCGGCGCGACAGCTGCGAGCACCGGCGCCGCCGCCCCGGGCCCGCCGGCCGCCCGCCCCCCCGGGTCAGGCTCCGCGCGCCGGCGAGGCCCGGCCCGGCCCGGCCCGGCGCACCTCCCGGCCGCAGCTGTCAGCGGGCGCCCCGCCCCGGCCGCCGCCCCCGGCCTCACCCTCCATCATCTCCTGCGACTGTTGCTGGCCCGCGCCGTGCTCCGCCGCCATGTTGGCTGCTCTTCCCTTCCGGATCTGTCGCCCCAGCCCTCAGCCAATCGGGCTCCGCGCCCCAGCCCGTCCTGCCAATGGAGCTCCAGCGCAGGCCCCGGGCGCCCTACGCGCCTGCGCGGCCCCAGCGCCTCATGGGAGTTGTAGTCCGCCCGCGAGGCCCGCCGCCCGGGACCGCTGCCGCCCGCCGCGGCTCCCCGGCGGGTACAGTGACAGCGCGGCCCCGGGCGTCCGGAGGCGGCGGCGGGCGGGCAGCGGGGCCAGGGGAGGCCAGAGGCGGGCGCGGCCGGGCTAGGCTCTGCGCGGGGCTGCGGAGGGCTGTTCCCCGGCCCTGGGCGGGCAGGCGCGCCCGGGCTCAGGGCCAGCGAGGCCGCGTCCCACCCAGCTCCCGGGGAGCGCCTCGGCCCCGCGGCCCCCGCCGTCAGGGTGAGGCCGCCGAGCGGCGAGCTCCGCGCTGCTCAGCCTTCCGGTCCCGACCGCGGAAACGGCGGCCGCCGGCCGTGAGGGGCAGCCCGCCGGTCTCTTTTGGCCCCTCCGAGGCGCCGTAGGCGGAGTCCGGTGCGTCCCTAGCAACGGTCAGCGCGGGCCTCTCAGCCAGAGCTCTTGAGTCCCGCCCACCGCTGCCGGTGGTTGGCCCACTCTCCTGCCAATCGGCGAGAGCTGCTCTGCGGTTGGCCGGCGTTAGAAGCGCCGTTCTCCTTCCCGCGGCGGGAAAGAGCTGAGCCGGGGACCTGCGCGCCCGGGGGAGGCCGGCGCTCGGGCGGGCAGCCCGGCCGGTCGCGACCCCGCGCGGCCGTTGGCCCAGCGCGCCGTCCTCTCGCCCGCACCGACGGCCCTTGGGGCCGCTCATCACCGGGGCAGCCCCTGCCGGAAGGTGAGCCGGGCGCGCGCGAGGCCGGCCCGCCCGCACCGCAGCAGGGCAGCCCGCGGCCCTGACCCCTCGCCCCCGCCGGCGGCCCGCGGCCCTGCCCCTCCCTCCTGGGGCCAGCGGCCCTGTCCCCTCCCTCCTGGGGGCCCGCGGCCCTGCCCCTCCCTCCTGGGGCCCGCGGCCCTGTCCCTCCCTCCTGGGCCAGCGGCCCTGCCCCTCCCTCCTGGGGGCCAGCGGCCCTGCCCCTCCCTCCTGGGCCAGCGGCCCTGCCCCTCCCTCCTGGGGGCCAGCGGCCTGCCCTCTGCCTGCCTGTCTGCGCCAGGCTGGGCACTGGCTGACCTGGATATTTGCCTTTCTCCCTGCATCGCTCAGTGAACAGGTGTAGCTCCACCTGGGGTTTCTCAAAGGCTCCTGTGCCCCATCCCGACTTTCCCGGCACTGCTTGGCGCTAAGATCTGCTGGGGTTGGCATCCCCCCAGTCACTCTGGAAGGGTCTTGGAGAAGGTTCTGTAGGCGCACGGCGTCTGCGAGTCCGTCTTGGGGTGGAGTTGGTCAGGGCTGAGGAGGCCCCGAGGTGCTGGCCTTCCCTGTCCAGCTCCTGCCCTGCCCTGTGGGCCCAGCTGCCCCGGGGCGTGTGGGGATTCACCTGCAAGGGTCTCCGCTTTGCTTGGGGGGCTCAGTTGCACTGGTGCCTCTTCCCAAGAGCCTGGGCTGGCCCGCGCCCTGAGGGCGCCCTTCTCGCATCCTGGCCAGCGTTCCTGCAGCCGCCTCATGTCCACTGTCTCCGAGGAAGGTCGTGTTGCCGAGGTCCAGAGGAAGGCAGGCTTACAGCCTCGGCCAGGGATCCCGCACAGCCATGCGCTGTGCTGCTGCCCGGCCTGGCCCCTCCTGAGGGCTGGCCACTCCCGGCTGTCCCCTGCTCTGTGCTCTGGCTGGAGGAGGAGGGTGCTCTGGGGGACTCCCCGTGTGGCACCCACGGGCTCAGAAGCTGCCTGCGAACCTCTGCTACTGTCTGGCCGAGGGCTTCCCTCACCCTGGGAGATGGGCACTTTGGAGCTCCACCCAGAGCCCACGGCCACCCCCGACCCTTAGCCTGGCCAGGCCCTGCTGCTCGGCCTCTGTCTCGTGAGGCCCATTGGGGAAGAGGCGCTGGAGGCGGGAGCAGGAGGCCCGGCCCGGGCTCCACACTGGCCCCCACCAGCAGAGGGGTGTGGGCCCCCCAGACGGTGCTGGACTGCTGTCCTGCAGGCGGCCCCCAGGAGGGTGCTTGGTGGAGGGAACAGGGTTCGCTGCTTTTCCTCCTCTGCGTGTACAGACGTGCCGGCATCTGAAAGTCCAACGCTGAGAACAAGGGAAACCCGCCGCGCCAGGCGTCCTCTCGACCCCTGGGTCAGATCCCGTGGCCACGCGCGGCTGCTCCGCTGGCAGCTACAGCGGCGGTTCTGGGGCGTCTGGTCCCCAGAGTTGGGAGGGCCCTCTCCCACGGCTCCCCCCCGCCTGCTTTCAGCTGGGCCTGCCCTTTCGGCTTTCCCCTCCCCAGGCCTCCCTGGCGTCTACCGGAGAGGCTGACCCAGAGCAGCCGGGTCCGCCGGGAGCCGCTGGGCTCAGCCTCTGGGCGGGGCTGATGGCTGCAGCACGCCCGAATCGGGACGCCACCCACTCGCTCTCTTCCAGGTGACGCGGGCCCCGTGCCGCCCTTCCCCATGGAGGACAGCGGCCTGCCGGCCGCGGGCGGGGAGCAGGGGGAGCTGGGCCAGAGCCTGCTGTCGCCGGTGCCCACCGAGCGCCCTGCTGCGCCTAGCAGGTCCTTGCCGCTGGCCCACAGGCCCCTGAGCAGGAGGCACGGGCTCACCAAGCTGTGCCAGAGCAGGATGACACTCTCAGGCAAGCGCCCGCCCCCTCGCGGAGCCCCCACAGGGCAGGCCCCGCCGGCTGTGCCCCCAGGGTTGGGCTGGACGGCAGGGGTGGGTAGCCCCACTTTTTGTTTCTGAGCAGTGGGCGCGCCTGGAGCCTGGCCACAGTGAGGGAGAAAGGACCGCTCTGCCTGTGGGGGCTTGACTGCAGGGGCATGCCTGAAGTTGGGGGGTCTGAACACCAGATGCCTGTTGGACACAGGGGAGATGGCTGGGGCCACGGTGGGGGTTGGAGCTCACGGCATGGGGAGCTGAAGGGCCGGGTGCGTTCAGAGGGTCCCCGGAGGCGGCGGCTGGGCCGGCCAGTGTGGACGGGATGGCTGGGGCACATGGGCAGTACCGGAGGTGAGCGGTGACTGGAGGCTGCTGCGAGCCTGAGCCCGGCCCAAGCTCGTGGGGGGCCCAGCTGAGCCGGCTGGGAGGAGGGGGGCCGGGGCAGCAGCTAGCTGGCCGAGCGGCGTCCAGCCTCCGAGGAGGGGCCGGGGAGGCCACAAATTGAGAAAATTGGGGAACTCTCAGGTGGACATGGGAGTGGGGGCAGGTTTGCTGTTTTGAGCTGCTGAGGCGGGGCTGGTGGGGGCTGGGCTGGGCTGGGCTGGGCTGGGGCTGGCTGGGTGCGGGAGGGGCCAGGGGGCCAGTGTGTGCGCTGGGTTAGGCAGGGTGGGGGGGTTCTTGCCACCACAGAAGGGTGGGGGCGGAGCATTGGTCTTGGGGCATCCTGGCAGAGGCCGGGGCGAGGAGCATGGAGTCAGTGGACAGGATGGGAAAGCTGGTTTCTGGGAGCAGTGGGGGCGAACCTGGGGGTGGTGAGAAGGGGTTCGGGGGAGGGGAGTGGACCTCGCAAGGGCTTCTGAACGAGGGGCTCCCCAGGGTGGGTGGGCTCAGCAGTGGGGGGCGCCCAAGTGTGCCCTGGTGGCCCCAGCCTCCCTTTCTTTCTAGAAGACCGCTGGAGCTCCTACTGCCTGTCCTCGCTGGCGGCCCAGAACATCTGTGCCTGCAGGCCGCTGGGCCCCCCCACGCCTGAGCAGGCTGACCAGGGGGGCTCGCTGGCCAGCGCGTCCTGCTGCTCGCTGCTGCGGGGCCTGTCCTTGGGCTGGCCGGCGCCCCTGCTGCCCACCCCGGCGTGCAACCCCAACAAGGCCGTGTTCACCGTGCACGCCAAGACCACGGAGGTGCCCACCCCGGGCAGGCCAGGCGTGCAGGGGGCTTGGGCTCAGAGACGCATCCGGTGTCCTCCAGCAGCTGCTTGGGTTTTGGGGACCTGGACGGAGCCCATCGAAGCAGACGGCCAGACAGGGGTTCAGGGCAGGCGCTTGTGGTGGGTGGGGGTGTCGACGGCCGTCAGGCTGGGTTCTCCAGGGGGCAGGCCCGAGGAGGGGAAGCTGGTGCGGCCTCTTCAGTGCCTGAGGCCCGTGTCTTGGGTTTCACATACTCACCCCGAATTTCAAACACATGAGCGAGCATTTGAAGTGTGGGGGGTAAGGGGAGTAAGAAAGGTCAGTGGCCCTGCTGCTGGGTTGCTGGGCCGGCCGGGACCTCCTGGTGTGGCGGCAGGACCTGGGCGCTGGGGCGGGGCAGGGGTCCTGGGTGGAGCAGGGCCCAGCCGTCCCTTGCTGCGGCTGCATCTTCCGACGTGGGCGGAGGCGTCCTGCGCGTCTCTGTCTGAGGGTGGGGCTGCCTGCTCGCAGGCGGTGGGCGAGCTCACGGGGTCATGGGCTCTGTCCCAGGCGTGCTGAGCCCGCCGCCGCAGAGCTTGGGAGGGCATCTGGGCCGCCGCCGCTCTGGGGGCCAGCGCAGCCCTCTGTGCCATCCCCCCAGATCCTCGTGGCCAACGACAAAGCTTGCCGGCTCCTGGGCTACAGCAGCCACGACCTGATCGGCCAGAGGCTCACGCGGTTCTTCCTGAAGCCGGACCCCGAGGTGGTGCAGGCCCTGAGCGAGGAGCACGTGGAGGCGGACGGCCACGCCGCGGTGGTGTTCGGCAGCGTGGTGAGCGCCCCTGGGGCCGGCGCGGCGGGGCCGTCCTCGCCGAGGCCGGGCTGTGGGCTGCGGGCTCCGGCGGCCCTTGTGGAGCGAGCAGGGCCCCGGGCCCCGGCGTCGGCCCCAGTCAGCCCGCTGTGCCGCAGGTGGATGTCGTGAGCCGCGGCGGGGAGCGGGTGCCGGTGTCCGTGTGGATGAAGAGGGTGCGGCGGGAGCAGCGCCCGTGCTGCGTGGTGGTGCTGGAGCCGGTGGAGCGGCTGTCGGCCTGGGTGGCCTTCCACGGCGACGTGAGTGCCGGCCGCGCCGTGCCCTGGGCTGCCTGGCGGCCGGGCGGGGTGCGGCTCTGCCCTGGCGGGGAGCCCGGCTGGACACCCCCACCTCACGCCCGCTCGCCGCAGGGAACCATCACAGCGTGTGACGGCCTCTTCGCCCGCCTGCTCGGCTTCGCGTGCGCGGAGGACACGGCCGGACAGCGCATCACGGAGCTGATCCCTTCGCTGCAGCTCCCCAGGCCCGGGGGACTCGTCCCACAGGTAGGGCGGCCCCAGCTCCACGCTCCGGCTGCTGGGCTGGAGGATGTGGGGCTTGGGGCGGCCCTCGGGTCCCCTACAGCCCCCCAGCGCAGGTACCCGTCTCCCAGCGGCAAGTGGCTGTCATGCCGGAGGCCTGACTCTGGGGTGGAGACTTACCCCTGGGGCCAGAGCCCGGGGCTCCCCGCAACGGCCACAAGTCCCCTGCAATGGCCCCACGAGCAGCCCCGCCTTCCCCCCAGAGTCTCAGGATCCAGAGGTCTGTCGGGAGAGCCACAGACGGCACCACCTTCCCCCTGAGCCTGAAGCTGAAGCCTGCGCCCAGCGGCGAGGGGGCGGCGGGCGGCGGGGCCCCCCCGGGCGGCTACTCGGCCTCCGTCTGGGTGTTTTCCACCATCAGCGGTCTCATCACCCTCCTCCCCGACGGCACCATCTATGGCATCAACCACAGCTTCGCGCTGATGCTGTTCGGCTACGGGAAGGCTGAGCTCCTGGGCAAGGTGGGCCGGTGGGCGGTGCCACGGGAGGGCTCAGGACCCCAGGGCCAGGTGTTCGCCGGCCTCCTGCCCTGGTCCCAGTTTTCTCCTGACTCCTTTGATGCAGAGGGGGGTGCGTCCCCATATGCCCAACCCAGGTACCGGCTGACCAGTCTGCCCGGCTGCCCCGCAAAGGGGTCACCACAGGCGCAGGCTTCCCATGCCACACCCAGGTGTTGGGCCCCAGATGGGCCCTTGGGCCAAGCAGAGTGGGGGGGGGTCACTCACTCCACACCGGGGTCTCCGCATGCCTGGGTTCCCCTCTGTGGTGGTTCCGTGGCTCCCAGGGCGCGAGGGGCTGATGTGGGTGCTCCCCGCCTGGGCCGACAGCCTGCTGGGGCTGTGGCCTTGGGGGGCCCTGGAATGGGCCCCGGGTTCTCCACAGAAGCCCCAGAGGCTGCAGGCTGGAGGGCGAGGAGCAGACCGAGCGGAGGGCGTTCAGGGGTGCGGTGGACATGCTCTGGGGGCAGGTGGGGCTGGCCTGGGTGATAGGACAGGGTCCGTGGACACTCGCAGGGACTGGGGCCCTCCCATGGAGGCTTCTGCGACCTCCGTGCCCCTGCCGGGGTTGCCCAGCCTGCTGCGGAGTGGGGCTGCAGACTGGGCGCGTGGGAGGTGCCAATGGGGCTTGGGCCTGGCAGGCAGGGGCCCGGCCAGGGCGAAGCTTGGATGGGGTGTGGACAGGGCTCGGAGGGGCGTGGCAGGGGCTGACGCGCGATTGTTTCCCAGAACATCACCTTCCTGATTCCCGGCTTCTATGGCTGCATGGACTTCAGCTATGATGGCTCCCTGGCCCTGCCGGACCTGACCAACAGCCTGGACACTGAGGATCAGGGTGTGCCAGAGGAGAGAGCCGCCCACCCCCTGCCAGGCTGGTGCCTTGCCGAGGCAGCCCAGGGTGAGGCCCTCCCGCACCCCGCCCCAGCATGACCCCCCTCTCCTGGCCCCAAGCCGGCCCCTCACGACCCCCGCGATTCCCTGTGCTTCCCAGAGGGCCACGGGGGTCAGGCTGGGGCCGCTGTCCTGCAGCTGGAGACTGGGCAGCTGAGGGTCACGCTCTGCTCGAGCCACTGGGTTCTGGTGGTCAGGTGCAGCCCCAGACCCCCAGAGCGAGAACAGAGGTCCACGGTGGCCAAGAGGAGCTGGATTCAGGACAGGCCTGGTGGTGGTCACTGAGACAAGAGGACTGAGTGTGACATCGCCACCAGGTCCTCCTGCCCGCCTCGTGCTTGCCAGTGACCCAGATCGGCCTCCAGCCGAGACCCTGCAGCCTGTGGGAAGCCAGGGAGCCTTGACCGGGACCCAGGCCCACACGGACCACGGGGGCCACCCTGACGCCCCCCTGTTTGCACCCGCCCCGGGGTAAGTGTTCGTGGGAGGGGGTTGGGCAGCAGAGACGTCCTTCTGGGTGGGGGCAGCAGCAGCACAGGCAGAAGGTGGGTGTAGAGGCCTGCCTGCCAGCAAGGGCTCGCCCCTGGCCTGCCCCGCCCCTGCCCAACCTCTCAGCGCCTCCCGGACGTCCTGGCTCCCAGGTCTGGAGACTCAGCTGGACCGCAGAGAGTGGACGCCAGCGCACTTTTCTCATGAGTCATTTGAATGTTCTCTGGGTTTTCAGCGGCGCCGCCTGCCCTTTGGAGACACCATTGATGGGGGTGGGAGGAGGGGTGCGGGGTGGGGCCCGGGCCCCCAGCTTGGCCATACTGCCGCGCTCGGCTGCCTCTGTGTGTTTTCGAGGAGTTTTCTCTTTTTCAAAGCCGTCTCTGGTGCTTCACCTGAGGCCGGGCAGACCCCGCAGGGCAGCTCTGCCTTGCCCCGGCCTCCCGGGGTCAGCCCCTGGCTGGCCCTCCCATCCGACGGTGTTTCCCGTCACCTGAAACCACTGGTGCTGCTTGTCACGGCCGGCCCAGGCGCCGCGGCACCCCCCCCTTCGCTGTCCCTCTGGAGCCAGGACCCACCCTGAGCGCCCCAGGGGTGCCTCCTGCGCGCGGGCTGCGTGAGTGCCTGCGCACGCGCTTCTCGAGGCCCGTCTGCTCCGTGGCCTCTGCCACGCTCGTGCCAGCGCTGTGGCTCCCGCGTGTTCCCTGTGGGCGGCTCCTGCAGGGCCTTTCCAGGCTGACCACTGGCTGCCTCTGGGGCCGGTGGGCGGCGGGACTGGTCTGCCCGCCGTGCCTGTCCAGAGCACTGGCTCAGAGGGGCTCCCTGAGCCTTGGCTGTGCGGTGAGGGACGCACGATGCCTGCGCCCTGCGCTTGCCTGGGTCACGCCTGGGAGGAGCCGCCCCATGCGCTAGGGCTGGACCCGTTCCCGGCCGTCTCCCGTGGCTGCGGCCTGGGCTGGGGCCAGCAAGTGCTGTGAGTCTGTAAGACCCCAGGCTCGTGGGCGAGGTGCCGGGGCGGCAGGCGGGCGGGCGGGCGGGCAGCACACGCTGCAGGACGTGGCTTGGAGAGTGGGGGTGGAGACTGCGCTCGAGCCTCTGGCCTGTGCTTGTCTGCGTGTGGGAGGCCCCGCACCCCCTCGACTCCTACAGCACCCATTACCACCCCAGGGTGGACGGCCTGCCTGGAGGGAGCCCCCCGGCCTGGGGCGGGTGGACGGCAGTGGAGAACCAGCAGCAGCGCACAGCCCGGGGTGACGTTGAGCCCCCAGCGCTGGGACGAGGCGGGCCTGGCCCCACCGGCTCTCCGGCTGGTTCTGAAAGCCTAGCCCTCACCGCAGCCGGCAGCTGGCACGTACACACGCCCAGGGCCCGGACAGGCCTCAGCAGGGCCGACAGCCCCGAGCCCGGGCCCCACACCGCTGGTCAGCTGACGGGACCCAAGGTCCAGGGGGACACGCGTCAGGGAGGCCCAAACCTGGCCTCTGGGGAGCTCCCCGGGGCCTCCGCCCCGCTGTCGCCCTGTGGCCCGGGCAGCAGGGAACTGCAGAGCAGCCGCGCGGGCAGCTCCTCGGCCTGCTACGCCAGGGCCATGGACCTTCCCGGGGCGCCCGACCCTGCGCCGGTCCAGGACGCTGGCCTGCTCTCCCTCTCCTGGCACCTGAGGGAGCTGTACTCCAGCGGGCCGGCCAAGCTGCCCCGGGCGCCCTCGCCTCCGCAGGCTGGCCCCGACGTGGACGTGGGCGAGCCGGATGCCCCTCGGGACAGGGAGCGCCTCCTGCTGAGCACCTACTTCCAGCTGCCCGGGGTCCCGCGGGGGCTCGAGCGGGCCCCCTCTCCCGAGGCCGGCCAGGCCAGCGGCAGCAGGGAGGGGCCGAGGATGGACGTGCAGGCCACCTCCACGCCGGTGCGGGCAGCCAGCCCGCCGCCCCCCGGGGCCACCAACCCCTCGCGGGAGATCCAGGAGGGCACCTTCACCGGGTGCTGTTTCCACCGGGACGGCTCACAGCTGAGTACGCCGGGTGCCCCGCCGGCGGGCGGACACTCCATGGGCGGTGGGCGGCCCCCCTAGCCGGGCCACGCCTCGCAAGGGCCTGGGCAGTGTGGCTGAGGGCGCCTGGTGCTGGGCCCTTCGCCCTTGGGCTGGGCCTTGCTCTGTGTCCTTCTGGCTGCGTGGGGTCTGGCTGGGTGTCCATCATGCTCATGGCCGGGGCCTCCCCAGGGCTAGGACACAGGCGGGAAGGGCCGGTAGGGTCTCTGAGAGCCCATCCCAGAGGCGGCCACCGCTGGTGTCAGCACCAGGAGCTCGGCTGCCGGGGTGGGGGGGTGAGGGGTGGGGGAGGCAGGCGCCCCCTGCAGGGGGTTTCTGGTTCTCATGGGCAGTTGGGGGCCTCCCACGGGCTTCCCTCTGCTGGCCCTGGGCCCGCCCCCGCGATGCAGGGCAGGCGCTGACACCAGCCCCCCCAGGTGTGCAGTTCGAAGTGAGGCGCGTGGAGCTGCAGGGCGCCACCACCCTCTTCTGCTGCTGGCTGGTGAAGGACTCGGCTGCCCGCACCCGCCTGCTGCTGGCCAGCCTGCCCGGCTCCTCCCTGTCCACATGGGAGCCGCCCATGTCCAGCCCGGGCGAGGTCGGTGCTAGCACAATAGGGGGCCTATCCGCCGGGTCCCCATGGCCGTGTGTGGGTTTGGTGGGTGAGCCCTGCATGCCGGTGGGGGGATGCGTCCGCCAGGCGCCCAGTGCAGGGCGAGGACACAGCGTTGGGTGATGGCTGCGCTCTGCCTGGGCCCTCAGACGCTGCTGCCTCCGCAGGTGCTCCGGGCCAGGCCCTGGTTTGAGGAGGTGCCCGCGGCGGCTGCGGGGCTGGAAGGGCTGGCGGCCTGGGAGGGCGCCTACTCCCTCAAGTACAGCACGCAGAGCCCGTTGGGCAGCGGAGCCTTTGGCTTCGTGTGGACGGCGGTGGACAAGGAGGCGAACAGGGAGGTACTTGACCCCACCACCGCGCAGCGGCCAGCCCTCAGTGGTGCGGTCAGGGCGGGCTGGGGGCGTCAGCGTCATGGGGGGGCTTGGGACTGGGCTTAGGCCCAGGGCCAGGGCTCCAGGCAGCGCGTGCGGGTGGCGCCGGCCCACCCAGCCCCGCTCTGATGTCGGCCATACCCGGGGCCGGCAGCCCAGCCACTCTTGCCTCCGTGCCCGGCAGCCCGGGCCTCACACCTCCCGCCAGGCCCACTGGGACTGGCCCGTGGCGATGCCGCCCGTCCCAGGCAGCGGCCCTGAGAGCGCTGGCTGCGGGGACGCAGTGCGCCCTTGTCTCCCCGCCCCGTCCCTGCATGTCCTGCCTCTGCCCTCCTCCCGCACCCGCCTGGCCCCCCTGGCCACAGCCCCTCCGCCTCCTCCCGGGCAGAGCCTTTGGGCTAAGGGCACTCCCTCCAGCTCGCTGGCTGCCTCTGAAGGGTGCTTTGGCGAGGACCTCTCCTCCTCCGTGGCCGCTGCAGCCCCTCTGCCTGGCCCAGACTCAGATTTGGCCGCGCCCCAGGCGCCCCAGTGTGGGCCCGTGCTGGCCATTCCCGGGGTGCTCCGGCCGGCGCCCCGCATGGGGTCATCTGGCCAGGCTGGCAGGAGTCACCCATCTCTGTTTTCAGAGAACGGCCTTTGCTCGGTGACGCCCGCGTCGCTAGCTGCCCTCGTCTCGTGGTTTCCGTTCACACGTTTCTCTGTTGTCCGTCCTCCGTTGTTCGGGATCCAATTTGCTTTCCTTTTTCTATCCGTTAAGGTGGAATTGGGCCGTTTCTTAGCCTTCCCTCTTAAACGTCGCTTTCCTAACGTATGGATTTGACGTTCGGGATTTCTCTCTGACGAGCCCGCCCGCCCCACCGCCTCCCGTGTGTCCCTGCGTCGCTGCGTGCCGCCTGCTCTCCGGGCGTGGGGCTTGCCCAGGTGTCCCGGTTTCTGTTCTGACCCGACCCTCCGCTTGGTCCTTCCCGCTCCGGACCCCCCAGGGCTGGCCGGAGCACAGTCTCCTGGTGCGCGTCCCCTGGTGCTTCGGGGCAGGACGAGGGCGTCGCAGGCCCTCTCATGCCCTCCCTGGGGCCGGCGCTGCTCCACGGTCCTGCTGGCAGCCCAGCCGCGTCCTGGGGTCAGCTTTGCTTCCTCGCGACACCCCTGGAGACTCGGCGTCTCGGGGCTGATGGGCCAGAGGCTGCCCTCGTCGCTGCACCCTCACGGTCGTATCTGAGAAGCCCGTGCCCGAGGCCACAGGGATGGGCCCTTAGAAGCATCACAGCTCCGGGTGTCTGATGCATCCTGAGGTGGCCTGGGGGCCCTTCCTTCGCCCGTGGCTGTCCAGTCCCGTTGGCCTCAGGCCATCCTTCCCCGGCGGGCAGGGTCCTGGACCCTCTCCGGAGCCTCCGTGCTGCGCTGGGCAGGCCGGGCTGGTGGGCACCATGCCCTGTGTCCTCGGCCGCAGGGCCTGCGGGGGGCGGTGGGCGGGCCGGCGGGCAGCGGGGCCGGCGCTGCCCCTCGGCCTCCCGCAGGTGGTGGTGAAGTTCATCAGGAAGGAGAAGGTCCTGGAGGACTGCTGGGTGGAGGACCCCGAGCTGGGGCGCGTGACGCTGGAGATCGCCATCCTGTCCCGGGTGGAGCACGCCAACATCATCAAGGTGGGCGGGCCTCGGCGGTGCCCGGGCGGCCGGGACGTGTGTGCCCCAGCGGGCCGGACCCACTCTGTCCCTTTGCAGCTGCTGGACGTGTTCGAAAACCAGAGCTTCTTCCAGCTGGTGATGGAGAAGCACGGCTCCGGCCTGGACCTCTTCGCCTTCATCGAGCGCCACCCCCAGCTGGACGAGCCCCTGGCGAGCCACATCTTCCGGCAGGTGGGCGCCGGACGGGCGGGGCGGGCTCGTGGGAGCAGAGCTCGTGGCTGACGCGGGAAGTGAGGTCGGGCGGGGGGACACAGCCGGAGGTGGGGGCCGCCTGGGCCTGGCCCGGCGCCGACCCATGGCCGGGATGTGGCGCCCTTGCCCCGTGCTGGGGCTCGGCCGCTGCCGCCCACACACGCCTCTGGGCGGCCCGAGGGGTAGCTGAGTTCGCCTCAGGCCGCTGTTTGTCTCACTCTGGTCGGAGTTGGTGCCGACGTGGGGCGTGGAGGGTTCGGCGGGCAGCGCCTCCCACGCCAGGTTCACAGGAAAGGCGGTGGCTCCGGTCAGACCTCCGGGCTCTGGGGAGCTTGGGCGCGGGCCGGGAGAGCGGGCGGCCCCCAGACCTGTCTCCCTGGAGACACCACGGTGTCCAGTGGCAGCTCCCATGGATGGATGGTCCTTCCACGCTGAGGCCCTCAGCCATTGCTGGTCTCAGGCAATGGACCCCCTCCCCTGCTGGGAGGTCATGGGCCTGTCCACTCTGACTCTCGGGAAGGCCCGGGGTCGGTGACAGGCGCTGCTGCCCACGCCTGTCCACTCTGGCCTTGGTCTCTGGACATGGCTGCATGTCAGGGGGCGGCTCTGTGGGCTTGGGCAGCTCCGCCCTCCCACTCCGGTGTGTCCACCCAGAACCGCTGTCAGCCTCTGCCTGTTACACCGCAGATGCCGCCGGTGCCGCCCCAGGGCCAGCTCCTCTCCTCGGTGCTTGGCTGGCCCCGGAGCTACCCGTCCCGCCCCAGGTGAACGCCGCGCTGTGCATGTGTGTGCCCGGTGCGCGTGCCTGGAGGGAGGCTTTGCGGCCACACTGTGCGTTCAGTGCCCGCGCAACCCTGCGGTGTCCTCGCCGCACATGTGCACATGTGAGCGCAGCTGACGTGTCTGTCCTCAGTCGGCTGGACGGCCACTGAGCCAAGAGCCCGCAGTACCATGGGGTGCTGAGTGCTGCAGCTCAGCACTGCCCTGACAGCTGCGTGCACTGTGGGGAGCACCTGGGCTCACACCTGGGCGCACCTGGGCAGCCATCGCCCTCCCTGGGAGCTCGAGGGCACTGGCGTGGGCCTGCCCCAAGCGGGTGGGCCGGCGGCTGGAGGCCCTGACGCTGTGCTCGCAGCTGGTGGCGGCCGTGGGCTACCTGCGCGGCCGAGGCGTGCTGCACCGCGACATCAAGGACGAGAACGTCGTAATCGCCGAGGACTTCTCCATTAAGCTCATCGACTTTGGCTCGGCCGCCTACCTGGAGCGGGGCAGGCTCTTCTACACCTTCTGCGGCACCATCGAGTACTGCGCGCCTGAGGTCCTTCTGGGACACCCGTACGTGCAGCAGGCCGTGGGGTGGGGGGGGCACTGGGGGCGGGGCCTGGTGGGGCAGGGCCTGGTGGGGGCCAGGTGGTGGGCAGGGCAGGGGCGCAGAGAGGGGACAGTACTCCCCCGCGCAGTGTGCTCCCCATGCCGAGTGCCCCCTGCAATGTGCTCTCTGTCAAGTGCTCCCCCATGTGGGGTGCTCCCGGCCCTCCCTGTCTGCTGGCTTATCACAACTTTGCTTCCCACGCACTTGCCCCTGCAGTCTGGCGCCCAGTGGGGGGCAGTGGCATTGGATGCTGTGCCCCTCATTGGGGGCTGCCCCAGGGCCGGGCAGCAGCTGCCTGCTGAGCGTGTGACCGACCGTCCCTACAGTTACCAGGGGCCGGAGCTGGAGATGTGGTCGTTGGGCGTCACGCTGTACACACTGGTCTTTGAGGAGAACCCCTTCTGTGAGTTGGAGGAGACCATAGAGGCGGCCATTAGCCCCCCATACCTGGTGTCGGAAGGTGAGCAGCTGGAGTGGCCTCCTCTGCCCTGGTCTCAACACCAGGCGCCACAAACGTGCCTTCAAGCCACACGATGACCCTTTAGGCTACCCTCCCCTCCCCCGTGGGCACTCTGCGGGGAGAGCGTCTGGAAGTGGCCGCGACCACCTGTGGGCCAGGCCCTGGAGAGACTCGTCCTCGGGTGATGGGGGGGCGCGATCCCCCCATCCGTGCATGCGCGTGGGCAGACAGGCCATAAGGATGGGCGGGGGCAGGGGTTGCCCAGGACTGCCGGGACTGAGGGGTTGGCCCAGGTGGGAGTGACACTGCCCTCAGGCCAGGCTCGGGCTGCCTGGTGGCCAGGGCAACCCAGGGCGGGGTGGCAGTGTGGGCTCCTCTGTCTGAGGCTCCCCTGCGGGGCCACGGTGCTGGCCCCTGGCCCTCGCTCCCTGGCCAGCCACCTTCTCGCCGCGTCCCCACCCGGGGTAGTGGTGGGGTCTCTCCTCCCAGGACTCAGGGCACGCTTCAGCCGGTAGCCTTTAAGGAGGGTGTCAGGGCTGTGCTGGAGCCTTGGCTTCCCCCTCCAGGGCTCGCATTGTCTTCCCCTTGGCTGTTCCCTGCACCCACCCCACCATCCTCTGCCCCTCCCCCGCCATCCCCCGCTCCCCCCTGGCTGTCCCCTGTCCCCCAAGGCTGTCCCCTGCTTGTTGGGCTCCTCTGACGGGGCTCAGTGCTAGCCCAGTGGTTGATGCCCACAATAGAGGAAACGGTTGAACTCAGACAGGCCCTCCCCTGGGTGGGCTGAGCTCACAGGGCGGGCGCATCCCCCCTGCGGCCTACCCAGCCAGCGGCCTTTCTGTCCAGCGCTCATGAGCCTGGTGTCGGGGCTGCTGCAGCCTGCCCCTGAGCGACGCACCACGCTGGACAAGCTGGCCGTGGACCCCTGGGTGACGCAGCCTGTGGACCTCACCCGCTACACCTGGGACGAGGTGTGCCGCCTCCACAGGCCAGGTGGGCCGCCTCGCCGCCCCGGCTTTGGGCTTCCGCCTCCGGCTATCCTCAGTCCAGAGTCTGGGCGGGCACTCCTGCTGGGGCTGGGGCTGATGGGGGCGGGCGCCACGGGCACCGGGGACCAGGAGGCACTGCAGAAGGCCTGGAGTGGGGCTGGGGGCAGGGGACCGAGCCCCGCAGCATGCACTACCCCAGTGGTTGTCTTCCCAGGAAGTGGAGTCCTGTCCCCTGCGAGCCCATGAGCTCTGACACGGGAGCCGCCTGCCAGCTGCCCAGCACCAGCCTAGCTTACATGGGATGGCGCCCCAGAACCCCTGCAGGGGCAGTGCCCTGGCCCCAACAGCCCCGTGAGGCCCCCACATCGCCAGCAGCAAGCAGCGCTGCCCTGTGAGGGGCTACCATGGGCTGCCTGGGCCCTGCTGGGTGGGGTCAGCCCAGGCCCCCGCCTTGCGGTGGAGCTGCAGGTTTTCCAGATTAAAGCTCCTGTAAGCGAGTGGCCACTGAGTCTTCCTCATGGGGGGGCACTGGCGCCCCCTCTTCCATCTCTGCACCCCCACTTGCCACAGCCAAAGAGGGTCAGTTTCAGTCAGGCAGGGGTCCCCCCCAGTCTCCGAAGCAGGTCAGCTGGCAGGAGGGGTTCTGGGGCTCCCCTTTGTGCAGCGGGCTCTTGTAGTGGGATAGGGCACCCCGAAGCACCCCTACCATCCCCCCTGCTGAGCTGGTGGCTGCGTGGCAAGGCCATCGCCCTGAGCAGGGGCTTGGCCCTTCTACAGCCCGTTGGGGCACACAGGCGGCAGCCCCCTCCCCACTGGCGGCAGGTGCGTCAGAACCCCGGCCGGCCGTGGGGAGGCTGCCTGCTCACTAGGGGATCGGCTGAGGCTGGTTATGTGACGTGGGTCACTTCGTGGGGAGGGCAGGGACGCGCCCCCTTAACAAGGTATTGGCGGTTTTGTGCAGAATCAGGGTTTTTACCAGAAGCCTACTTGGATGGCAAGGCACAGAGCACCCCCTTTTACCAGGGGGGGCCCTCTCCCCTCCGGGACGTCCCAGGTCCCTGCCCCGCCCTGATCGGGCACGTGCCCTCGTCAGCCCCACGGCACGCGGACCCCACGGGCACCGAGCGGGGTGTGGCACTACCAACGGCCTGGGCCGAGCCCGGGGGGGCAGGGAGAGACCCCTCCGCGCCCCGAGCCCTGCGCAGCCGGCACGGCGAGGAGAGAGCGGGGCCGCACTGTTATAGGACAGAGAGAGGGGGCAGCCCAAACCCCGCACACCTGCCTATTCTATGTAGGGTTCTGCCATCCGCCGCATCCACACAAGACATAGGAGACTTTAATGGGAAGGAACTTTAATACAACTAGGAAACAAGACGGGAAAGGCCAAGAGCCCAGTTTCTAACTGAAGCACCCAAAGTGACCCGTCCCCTCGTGGGTCAAAGTCCATCCAAATGGGATCGGCCCAGAGCAGGGCCCCAAGGCTGCCACAGTCTAAGGCACCTTCCAGTGGGACCCACAGAAAAGGGTCGCAAACAACCGGACCAGCCCGGAAGGAAAAGAGCAACATCAACATCCAGACAAAAGCCGCCGCGGCCCCTCCCCACGGGTCTCGCCCGCGTCTGTGCCCCCGTCCACGCCCAGAAGGCAGGCGCGGCTTCTTCGCGGGTCTCCGGGCTCCATCCCGCTTCCTTCCTCGTCCCTTCCGCCGCTTCTCCTCTCCCTGCTCAGCTCCACCCCCCTTGGGTGGGGCAGGGAACCTCCCCCTTTCCTGGGACCCCCGGTTACAGCACGACGCGCCCCTGCCCGGCCGGCCCCGGGGCGCGCCCCTCCGAGGCGACCGCACGCGCCGCGCGCCTGGCGCGCCGGAAAGACGTCACCGCGAGGCCGGAAGTGCGCGCGGGCGCCCCGCGGCGCGTCATGGCGGCGCCCGGCCGGCAGGTGAGGGCGCGGGGGCGGCGGCCCCTCGGGCGGAGGCTGCTCCACGGGGCCGGAGCGCCTCGGCGGCGCCGGGGGGGGCTCCTCGGGCTTCCCTCGCCGCCCGCAGAGAAGCGGCGCCCCGGGGAGCCCCTCGGGAGCCCCGGCGCCGTCCCGCCCGCCCCTCCCCCGTTGCTCCCCCCCGGGACCCCCGCGCCCCGCCCCCGCGTCCTCCTCGTCCCCCCAGGCGCGGGGCCCCGGGCCCTGGCGCAGCCGCGCGGCGCCCCGCGCGGGGACTCGGCCTCGGGGCGCCCCCGACGCCGCCCGCCCCGTGGCCCGCGCGGCGGCGCCCGACGAGCCTCCGCTCCGTGTCGCAGGTTTCCCGCCTGGGCGCCCCGGCCTGGGCCCGCGCGGCCCGGACGCCGCCCCCGCCCCGAGGACAGCGCAGGGCCGAAGCCGCGCCGCCGCGCCCGCTGGCCACGGCCCCCGGCGGAGCGGGCCCCCGAGAGCGCCGCGCGGCGTGCGCGGGGCCGGACGGCGTGGCCAGCCGCCTCCGGGACTGGGGCTTCCGCGACGCGCACGTGGGCGCCCTGCTGGCCGCGCGGCCCGGGACCCGCCCGCAGCAGCTGCTGGGCGTCGTGTCGGAGC
This sequence comes from Talpa europaea, assembly GCF_964194135.1. Lineage (NCBI taxonomy): Eukaryota > Metazoa > Chordata > Mammalia > Eulipotyphla > Talpidae > Talpa > Talpa europaea. The sequence continues at coordinate 158,472,760 of NC_140073.1, read as the reverse complement.
TGCTGCTGCTGGGCCTGCACCCCGAGCCGGCCTGCGGGGCCCTGACCAGGAGCCCCGCTTTGCTGGGGCTGCCCCTCCCGCAGCTGAGGAGGCGCTCCGGCCACCTGCGGAAGCTCGGCCTGGGAGAAGGTGCGGGGAGGGCGGCGCGGGAGGGCCCTGGCGCGGGGGCGGGGAGCCCTGGAGGGCTCTGGCGCGAGCTGGGCCGGGCTGGTCGGCTTGGGAGGGACCCGGCGGGGCTTGGCAGCCCGGAGGGGGCGGGTGCCGGCCGCTGGGGCTGAGCGTGGGGGGCGCTGCGGGACGGGGGCAGGCCTGCGCCGAGGCTGCGGGCTGAGTACTCCGGGTCTGCGGGGAAGTGGGAGGCGCAGAGGCTGCTGTCTCGGGTGGAGCCCCCGGCGGCCCCAGTTGCTGTGGGGCGCGGGGGGGCGACGGCGACGGAGCGCAGGAGGGAGGCAGCAGTGCCAGGGCGAGGGCGCCTGTCTTGGGGCAGCCAGAGGCTGGTGCTTGGGCTGTGGAAGCCCCGGGTCACTGCTGGACCTTGGCTGTGTCGCGCAGGGAAGCTGAAGAGGGTGCTCTCCTGTTGTCCGGAGGTCCTCTCCATGCCTCAGCGGGACCTGGACGCGGTCCTGGCTGTTCTGAGGGACAAGTGCCTCTTCAGCGCACAGCAGGTCACGGAGCTGCTGCACAGGTGCCCGCACGTTCTCCGAGCGGACCCCACGGAGCTGGAGTACAAGTTCCAGGTGAGGCTGTTGGGTGCAGCTGCCAGGGCAGGGCAGCAGGGGTGTCAGAGGCGTGAGGGTCAGCAAGTGGGCGAGAAGCCTGGGGCGCCCCCGGTCATGCGGCGGCTGCCCGGTGTGATATCCACAGAAGGGGGTGGTCCAGGCTCCCTGCCCCACGGAGAAAGGGGAAGCCGGGGAGGGGGCCAGGGAGGCGGCCTGCAGGGGCGTGGGGCATTTGAAGAGGCCGCGTGGTTACTGGCCGGGACGTGGAGGGGCCTGCAGAGGCGGCTGCGGACTTTACCTTGACTTGGGCTTCGCTGTGGCTCTTTCCTCCCAGGCTGCCCTGCCTTCCCCATGTCCCCACTAGAGGGCCTGAGCCGCGGGGTCCCGCCTGGGGCTTGCTCTGGGCCATGCTTGGCCTCTCAGCTCCGTCCCTCCTCTCGCTCCTCCCCACGGCAGCCGCGGTGAAGGGCCTTTCCACTGAAGGGCTGACGTGCTGGGGACAGGCAGGTTTGGGGTTCCCGGTAGCCCCCACGCTGCCTGCAGCAGGTCACTTCTCGCCTTCACTTCTACGGCTTTTTGCTGTCAGTGAGCAGTGAGCCGGCCCAGAGACTGGCTGGCGGCTGTGGCGCAGCCTTACAAACCGCTGCAGGTTCCTTTGCCCGAGTCTCTGGGCGACACTTACAATTCTGTGTGGGGGAGGGTGGGGCTGAGCCCTGCCTCCTCCCCCTGGTCCTGCTGTGTTCATCTCCGCGGGGTCTGACAGGGGTCTGACAGCAGCTGCCGCTGTGCCCACAGTATGCCCATTTCCGGCTGGGGCTGAAGCACGCGGACGTGGTGAAGACCGACGTCCTGCAGTACTCCATGGCCAAGGTCCGGCAGAGGCACGTGTTCCTGGAGCGCCTGGGGCGGTACCAGACCCCAGATAAGAAGGGGCAGACGCGGATCCCCAATCCCCTGCTCAAGGACATTCTCAGGGTGTCCGAGGCCGAGTTTCTGGCCAGGACGGCCCACGCGCCCGCCGAGGAGTTTGAGGTCTTTAAGAAGCTCTTGGCTCGGGAGGAGGCCGAAGCGTCTGAGAACCACCTGCTGGGGGATGGGGATGAGGACGGGGAGGGAGCCCAGGGCTCAAGGGTCTAGGTCATCTCAGAGTTTTGGGGGCGTGTCTGGACTTCCGTAGGTTGCTTTCATCCTAAAGCTAGCGTTTTGGTGAGGTCTCGTCTGAGAAGTGGGCGGCGCGCCACGGCAGCCAGACGTGGCGTCCAGTGAGGCCTTCTTGAGCATTAAAGTTGGGCTTGAAACATCAAGACGCGGTCTCTGTCCTGCATGTTGTGAGCATACCGGGCTGTGGAGAGAGCCCCTCTTGTTCCAGATGGGTCCACATCCCTCTGCGAGACGGACTGCGGCGGAGAGGCCCCAGCGCGCCGCAGTGCCTGCCTGTGCAGACGGCGTTGTCCCGGGGCGACTGTGCTGGCAGTCGGGAGGTCACTTCCTGTTCCGTGGTTGCCTCCGAGGCACAGCAGGGCACGACTTGCTGTGAGGCTGGGCCCGCATGGGTGTCCGGGGGCGCCTGGCACTTTTTCCCAGCATCATGGGTAGGTCACATGGCTGCCTCCAGGCCTGAGGCCTCTGGCACATTGAGTGCTCAGCGGTGTGTGCTGGACAGGAGGGCCGGGGCGGTGCAGGCCGTTTCCCCACCCTCTGCCCAGGGGACTTCCCAGCGGGGGGAAGGCAGCAGGGCGCGCGGCCGGGCGCACTCCTCCCTTCCCCAGCACCTGGCATGGGGCCGATGCGGGAAATTCCTGCGGTGCCTTGACCAAGGCCTAAGGCTCAGGTGCCTGAGCCTCCAATGGTCTGGCTGCCACGGGGAAGGCAACTGTCTGCAGCTGCTGCTTTTTTTTTAAAGATTTATTTATGCTACAAGAACTGGGTACAGACCAGAGGTGCAGGGGTGTAAGGACCCACCAGAGACAGAGCAGGGAGCAGAACAGGCGGGTCCACTGAGACACTGCTGAGGGAGCAGCGGGAGACTGGAGAGGTCTGCTGCGCCATGTGGGTAGCTCCCCGGCTGGGGATGGAACGCAGGGCACAGTGGCTGCCGACAGCTTCATGGCCGTCTGTAACCCCTGTGCCCCCCCAGGGAGGCCCTGCAGCTGCTGCTTGGCCACAGGCAAAGGCATCTGAGCATGAAGACGGCTCCCTGGCCTGCGACCATGTCGGGGGCTATGGACTTCTAGTGAGTCCTGGACCTTGGACGTGACGGTGAAGGAAATCAGACTTGGGGGACTGTCCTGTCCAACATGCAGTGAATCTTTATTTTCTTAGTGCTCTCTTACACACTACTTCAAGTGCAGCAGGTGTAACGTCAAAGCGTGCCATCTGCTGACAGCACATGTGACTGATTATTCTGCTTTCTTACTACTATCCATGTCAGCCAGTAGGGTGCCAGGTGGTTAGGTCTCATGCACATACTCTCATCGCCCCCTAGCTAGAGCATGGGAGTTTGGCTCATTATTTCTTGTTCTAAGACCGCAGAGACGTGGAGGCCTGGCTCCACGCAGGTCACATTCCGGGCCCTCAGCACCAGGTCCGGTCGCTCAGAGGTTTTCCTCCAAGACGCATGTATTTTCACGTGCCTTTGAGACTCAGGTTAAGGCCCTTCTGCTCGCTGCTCACTGGTTAAGGTCTCTCCCCACAGGAGGCCACTGTGCAGCTGAGCGTGTTTTCGTACCCACCTGGGGCCAAGTTGCACCCTGAGCCCACACTCAGGCCCATGCAGCCAGCGTGTGGCCACGTGAGCATGATACTGGAGCCCCTCAGCGGCGGGAGGGGGCTCTCAACTGCTGCCCACAGGCCTGCTCTGGCTGTGGCTCCTCGGAGCCTAGCAGCCTCCCTTTTGTACCTGGCGCTGGGATCGTGGACTGGACCAGTCGGGTACAAGCTACGAGCTGATAGGTGCTAAAAGGGTGATTCAGCCATAGTATTAAAAAATGGTCCAGTCAGACTTGGGGGGCTGAAAGAGGGTATGAGGCAGGGTCTGGAGAGCTGAGGGGCAGTTCCAGCCTGCGAAGAAGCACCAGTGGCCGGCCTGAAAAGAAAGCAGCAGCACCCAGCAACCGGCCCCAGAGGGAGCAAGAAGCTGCAAACCTGTGCAGAGATGGGGCCTCATCTCCTGAGAGGAGCCCAGAGCACCCCCTGCCCCAGGTGCCTCAAAGAGCTGCTTTTGCTGGCATTGCCCAACAACTACACAGCTGTCAACACTGGGGGGCTCTGACACGGCCTCTGGGGGACCAGCAGTGCCCATCCCCACTGGCCAGTGCTGCCCAGCTCTGCCGACCGGTGACCGGCACTGCTTGTGCTTGCAGCCCCCACCTGTGGCCTGGGTGAGCTCTGTCTCCCTGTTCCTAAGGTAAATCCCGGTGCTTCCTGGACCCGAGGCCTCCTGCAGGTGTGCGGGGGAGGCCCCGGGCAGGCCCTGTCCTTTGACGGGCCACAGCCGAGAGGCCCTGTCGTGCGGCTGTTGTCCTGCTGTGGCCCTGGCCTCGGTGCGGGCCTTCTGCCCTTGGGGCCTTGGCGGCTGTCTCGGGCAGGCCATCCCCACTCAGTCACGCTATTTTGTCGCAACAAGTTCTTGAGGAGGACACCAGAGCTTGATGGAGGAGCCACGAGGAAAGGGGGTGGGGGCAGCCAGCCCAGCGCCCCGGGCGCTTCTGGTGGGCTTGCAGCCCCGTGGGCTCTGGAGAAAGCCGGCAGTCCCACGTGGACTAAGGGGGGCGCCCCTGTGGGGGTATCCCGTGGAGATCACCTCCTCCCAGGGGCCGGAATGACCCCTCCAAGGGACTGCAGGAGACACTGCAGTAAACACGAAGGGCCAAATGTCCCCGACTTGCTTTGGCGGGTGCCGGGGAAGGGCAGGTTCTGTGCGTGGTGGTGGGCCCCGGGGGTCCTGGGCCCCTTGCACTGGGAGGTGGGCCTGGCTGAGCCGGATTGTGCTGGGGAGCAAGCTGGCCTGGCAGCCGCAGCTGCCCTCCAGAGTCCAGGACTGGGGCCTGGGCCGCTCCGCCCACGCTGTCCACCTTGGCTGCATTTGCATCAGGACGGCAGAAACGGCGGCGGCCCTGCCTCGGCCTCCAGGCCTCAGGGGTGGGCGTGCCTTGTGGCCCAGGCTGGCCTTCTCTGGTGGGCTTGAACCTGCCGCTGCGGAGCCCGGGGCTTAGCCAGGCAGGGCCATGAGACTGGCGCCTCCACTGGTCAGGGCTCTCTCGGCACCTGGTCAGGTGCTCCTGCAGCAGGACAGCTGAGAGTTGCACCAGGACCATGTGGTGCCAAAGCCCAAAGGGAGCCTTGGCTGCAGCCTGCAGCTCCCGGGGGGGCCTGGGGGGCAGGCTCCCTGGCCTGACGCTGAGGCCCGGATTCCGCACGTGGCAGAAGCATCACTGCCCGCCAGCCTTGTTCCCCGGGGCCCACCCTGGTGGGCAGGCTCCGCAGAAGACCCAGTCCCTGACGCTTGGAGGCGGGCAGCACGAGTGGGCTCGGGTGGTTGCCGCCTGCAGGCCAAGGGAGTGAAGCCGCAGGGGGATGCCTCCAGCTGGGAGCTGACCCTGGGGCTCCGTTCCAACCCTGTTCAAGGCCTGGTTTCCCCCTGCGGCAGCGGCCAGCAGGGTGGGCAGGAGGGTATGGAAGGTGGGTGGGGCCTGGCCATTGCCCACACTCAGGCTCTGGCTGCCTGGGGCAGGGGCTACTCCCTCTGCAGGTGGCAAGCGCAGCACCTAACCCCTCCTGGGCGCTGCCGCGCAGCCCTCACCTCACCCTGGGCGTTGCCGCCCGCTTGCTGGTCCCAAGAAGAGCACAGCCACCAGCCCTGCCCTGCCGGGAAGCCGGGCTCCCACGAGTGGCTCCAGAGAATCCGCGATCCCTCGGGCGACTCAGGACAAGAGAACGTGGAGTCAAGTCTCAGGACAAGAGAAAGTGGCCATGTGGGGTCTGACCCAGTGGTGGATTGGGGCGGGTGTCCAGGTCGGGGGGCATCCCGAGTGGCCCAGCCCCCTGCCCGTCTCTGGGGACCCTTGCTGATCCCAGCTGGCGCCCACCCTGTCCCGGGGCGCTGCTCTGCTCCCCGCAGGAGCCCTGGCTGCGGCACGGAGGCCTGGAGCCAGGGTGGGGCTTGGTCCATCTTCCAAACCACTGGCAGGGCTGGTGTGGGGGGGGTCCTGGGGGGCTCGGGCTGCAGGAGTTTGGGGGACGCCGGGTTGAGCTGCAGTGAGGGTGGTGCGTCTCCTCGGCTTCAGGGAACATGAGTGCTTGGAGTTCTGTGTCCCGGCCCCCACTTCATCCCGCCTCGGGGGAGAAATCCCCCTTCCGCCTGGGCCGGCCTCTGCCCAGCAACTGGGGTGCCAGGGCCAGAGCCCAGACCCGTCAGGCAGGAATACGGCTCGCGGGTGGCACCGCCGCTAGTCTGATGGCCACGGCCCAGCCCCTGGCCCGGCCCGTCCTTCTGGCAGCTCCGGCCCCAGCGCACGCCCCACTTGGGGGGGGAGACGTGCTCGCAGTGAGACGCCTCAGGCCAGCAACACGGTGGGTCGGTATTTCCGTTTATGCTCAACTCATAGGCGTTGCTTTTGGGGGGTGGTCATTTACAGACGTTTTTTGGCTCCAAAGCACAGCTACACATAAAGGCCCACCGGGCCTGGCGTCCACTCCGCCCCGGCCGCCACCCTGCCCCGTCCTCGCGCCCGCACCCCGTGGGGAGCAGGCCCCGCCCCACCCCCTCCCAACTGCTGCCCCAGGCAGCGGGCCTTGGGCGCCCCCAAAGAGCCCCCCGTCCCTGCCAAGGCAGGGCGCCCTCGGCCCGGGACCTGCTCCGGAGCAGCGTGTCCGGCCCTCGCTGTGGGCGCTCGCAGTCCCGTTATTGGTGTCGCCACTTGGGGACCCCCATGTTGGGCTCGTGTGGACCCCAGTCCTGGGAGGGCTCCCTGGGGTCCTGCTCAGGTTTCAGGGCCCGACCTAGGGCCGTGGCTTGCACCCCACCCCACGGAGGTTATGCCCGCCTGTTGGTGGCCCAAGTGCGTTCACCCCCCTGCTCCCCGGGAAGCCGTGGACCCGCTCCGTCGCCACTGGGGCTGCTGGCCCCCGTTCAGCCGGCCTCAGACAGCCGTGTCGGGGCGTCCTTCCGCGCCTGCCAGCTCCCCAACGCCCCCGGAATAGCGGAAGCCCCAAGTCTGACGAGTTGCCATCGGTGCGTTTCCTCGCACTGACAGCGTCGGGGTGGCTCAGCCCTTTGCCGAGTCTGGGGTCTCCAGGCGCGGGGTCGGAGTCCAGCGGCCCTCAGGCCTTTGGTCTGTTTTGAAGTAACTGGGATGGAGCCCCTTCGCATGCCGGCGGGTGTCCAGGTGTCCCTCCCGCCGGCACCCCTCGTCCATCCCTGGCCTGAGTCCTGAGGCAGGCGGGGCCCCCCTCGGGCGGGACAATTTTTGCCCATCGGGTTCCTGCTGGTTCCAGGTAAAGCCTGGACGCCACTGCAGGGGTCCTGAGCCTGGAAGGCTGCAGCCGCGAGGCTGTCCCCGAGGCGCGGCCCCTGCCGCTCGCCAGTGTCCGCGCCGAGACGCGCGGGCCAAGTCCCCCTGGCGGGGCGGGCGCCGCCGTCCAGGAAGGAGCCAGGGCGGCGGAGAGGCCTGCGGCAGGAGGGGAGGGAGGCAGGAAGGAGGTGGCGTCCATGCCAAGCCCTGGGCGGCGGCCGTCGGGACCCTCCTCACGCGCGTGTCCTGGGAGCCGGCAGGGGCGGCCCTGGGTGCGGCAGGGGCGGGAACCAGTCGGGAGGGGCCGTGCTGGGGTCCCTGGGCCCTCCTCTCCCGAGGGGCTGCTGCCAGAGCGGGGCTGCCCGTGGGGGCAGATTGAGGCCGGCGCTGGACGCCTGCGGGGAGAACCCGGGGGGACCAGGTGCCGGCCAGACGGGCACGCAGGCGCACGCTGGCTCCGGGCCTCGGAGCTCTGCCCCTTGACGCCCCAAGGGACGGGGCGGGGAGGGGGAGGCCGCCGGCCAACCGAGCCCTTCCCAGGCAGGCCGCGACCCAGGGTGGGGCCTGAAGGTCGGGCAAGACCCGCCCGCGGGCCAAGACGCGGCGCTGGGACAGCAGTGAGGAGCGGCAGGGCAGACCCTCCCTGGCCGGTCCTGACGCCTGTGGCCCTGCTTTCTGGGGGACAGAGTGGCCGCGCCTCCAGCCCTGGGGGGTAAGCCGACATCCCGCTGGGCCCGCCCCCCAACGCACACCCAGCCCCCGAGTCCGCCGCGGCCCGGCAGCGGCCCGGCAGCGTCGCCCGGTGCTCGGCGGACATGGCCCGGGTGGCGCGCGCCGAGAGCACTGGCCCACTGTCAGCCCCACGAGCCACACGCAGGGCGGCCGTGCCCGCCAGCCGCGAGGTGCCACCACTGCGCACGGTCAGCTCCCCACCTCGAGGCCACTATTTTTCAAGCACCAACTGACTGAGCTGCCTCGGGGGTTATTGGGGGGGTGGGGGGCAGGGCCGGGGCAGAGGAACTGAGGGGCAGGGCCAGGGCGGAGGGAATGGTGGGGACGGGGCCGGGACAGAGGGACTGGGGGGCTGTTTGCCAGCGTCGGTGTCGGCCCAGCCCTCCCTGCCCACTGAGGCCAGCAGCCCAGGCCTCGGCGCAGGTGGTGTGAGGCAGGTGCCCTCGCTGCCCACCTGCTGGGGGTGCTGCCTCGCCGCGCCCTGTCTGTGAAGGGTGGGGCATTTCCACCGGCTGCTCCCCCATCTCCAGGCCGCGGGGGCCCCTGCCCACTTACTTCCCATCTCCTGGTCGCTGCCCCCACCGCCATGTCCATTTTCTGGGAGCTGGAGAGCCAGGCTGACCTGCCGGGGCGCCTCCTCTGGGCCCCCGAGCTGCACCAGAGCTGTGGGCTCTAGGAGAATCAGGGTGTCGAGGCTGCTGCGGTGCAGCCCGCTGCCCTTCCCCTGCACCCCCCTGGGCCCGTGGGCCCGGCGCCCCTGGGTGGGACCAGCCTCTCTCCCGGAGCTCAGTCCCTCCCGCAGGCCCAGGGTCACCCTGCCGGTTCCTCCGCGGCCTCTCCCTCCACCCCTGCCCCTGGGGGCCTGGGAGCTGCCTCTGTCCCTCTGCTTTAGAATGGTTGGGGTGGCAGCCGCCTGGCCCCCCAGCATGCAGGCCCCCAGAGCTGGGCCCGCGGCCTGTGGGCACCTGGTGACGGTGCTTGTGGAAACGGCTCTTGCCAGACCCGCTCGCAGCGGGGAGGCCGGGAGCCCCCCAGGCGGGGCAGGCGTGTGTTGGCAGGCGTGGGTCGGCCGCCCTGGGCACGGGGCAGGGGAGAGGCGGCTCTGCCCTCAGCGTGGGGTGTGACCTCCTCCCGCTGGCTGGCACCCAGCGGCCGCTATTCTGGGCTTCTAGCCACGCGCGGCCCCTGCAGCTGGGCGCTGGGCGCCCACCGTCCTGGGCCGTCTGGGCCGCTGGCTGGGGGTGCGGTGGGGACAGGCGCCTGATCCCATCCTCACGGGGCAGGCGGGGCACTTACGGGCTCTCACGGTCAGTGGCCTGCGGGGTGGGTGGCTGAACCTGGCGCCCACGTGTCCTCTGCCATCCACCGGCTCCGAGGCCCTGGCGAGAGCAGCCCCGCGGTCAGCCCCATGGGCCGCCCGCCCTCTGCCTTGGCCGCGGGCGCCTGTGCGGGGGCTGCCTACCTGGGGGCCGGGTTGGGTGTTGCGGGGGCACCCCGGTCGCCGAGCAGACGCGGCTCTGGCAGGGCCCTGTTCCTGGGCGCCCGTGGGGGGAGGCCGTCTCGGTGCCAGGGCCGGTCGGCACCGTCCCTCGGGGCTGGGGCAGTGGCGCAGGAAAGAGGTCACGGGAGGCTGCTGCCCGCGCCCACCACCACTCTGGCCCGCCCCGGCCCATTCTGCCCTGTCCGGCCCCGCGGGCTGGCAGTGGGGACCCGCGCCTGCCGCCAGCGCTCAGTGTCCGCCCTGGGGCCTCCGTCCCCGCGCCAGCGCCTCCGGCCTGCTGGCCCCCTCGCCTGTGCCTGCCCCGCAGCCCCCAGACGCTCGTCCTCCTGCAGGGCTGTGCCGCTCCCGGGCCCTGGGGGCCTCCCCACCCCCCAGGCGCGGGGGTGGTGGGTGTTGGGGGGGTCAGGGTGTGCGGGGTGTCAGGGTGCACAGGGGGTCGGGGTGCGCCGGGCGCGGGGGGGGGGTTGGGTGCGGGGGGGGGGGGTTCGCGGGCGCGGGGCTCACAGGTGATGATGTGCAGGTGCGCGGGCTCGCTGAGGGGTCGGGGGTGCGGGGGGGGGGCGCGGGGGTTCGGGGGCGCGGGGCTCACAGGTGATGACGTGCAGGTGCGCGGGCTCGCTGAGGGGTGGGGGGGGTCGGGGTGCGCCGGGCGCCCGGGTGCGCGCGGGGGTGGGGGGCGCGGGGGCGGGTCGGGGGCGCGGGGCTCACAGGTGATGACGTGCAGGTGCGCGGGCTCGCTGAGGGGTCGGGGTGCGCCGGGCGCGCGCGGGGGCGGTCGGGGACGCGGGGGGGGGGGGGTCGGGGTGCGCGGGGTTCGCGGGCGCGGGGCTCACAGGTGATGATGTGCAGGTGCGCGGGCTCGCTGAGGGGTCGGGGTGCGGGGGGGGGGCGCGCGGGGGTCGGGGGGTTCGGGGGCGCGGGGCTCACAGGTGATGATGTGCAGGTGCACAGGCTCGCTGAGGGGTCGGGGTGCGCCGGGCGCCCGGGTGCGCGCGGGGGGTCGGGGACGCGGGGGGGGGTCGGGGTGCGCGGGGGGTCGGGGACGCGGGGGGGGTCGGGGTGCGCGGGGGGTCGGGGACGCGGGGGGGGTCGGGGTGCGCGGGGGGTCGGGGGGTTCGGGGGCGCGGGGCTCACAGGTGATGATGTGCAGGTGCGCGGGCTCGCTGAGGGGTCGGGGGGTGCGGGGGGGGCGGGGGTTCGGGGGCGCGGGGCTCACAGGTGATGACGTGCAGGTGCGCGGGCTCGCTGAGGGGTGGGGGGGGGTTCGGGGTGCGCCGGGCGCCCGGGTGCGCGCGGGGGGTCGGGGGCGCGGGGGCGCGGGGCTCACAGGTGATGACGTGCAGGTGCGCGGGCTCGCTGAGGGGTCGGGGTGCGCCGGGTGCGCGCGGGGGGGTCGGGGGCGCGGGGGGGGTCGGGGTGCGCGGGGTTCGGGGGCGCGGGGCTCACAGGTGATGTGCAGGTGCGCGGGCTCGCTGAGGGGTCGGGGTGCGGGGGGGGGCGCGGGGGTCGGGGGGTTCGCGGGCGCGGGGCTCACAGGTGATGATGTGCAGGTGCGCGGGCTCGCTGAGGGGTCGGGGTGCGCGCGGGGGGGTCGGGGTGCGCGGGGTTCGGGGGCGCGGGGCTCACAGGTGATGATGTGCAGGTGCGCGGGCTCGCTGAGCAGCGGGCCGGCGGGCGCGGCCTGCACGGCGGTCACCGAGAGCCGGTAGCGCCGGCCGGGCAGCAGGTCGCGCACGGTGTATGACGCCAGCGTCCCGCGCGGCACGTAGCGGCTCCGCGAGCTCGCGCCGCCGGTCACGTTGATGACGTAGGCCTCGAGGGGCGCGCCGGCCGCGGGGGCGTCCCACACCACGTGCGCGGAGGTGGCCGTGACGCGCGCGGCCGTCAGGTTGGCGGGGGGCAGGGGCCCTGCGGGCGGCGCGGCGGGCGCGGTGAGGGGCGGGGCCCTGGGGGCGCGGGGGCGGGGCCCTCGGGAGGGGGCGGGGGGCGCAGGGGCGGGGCCCTCGGGAGGGCGCGGGGGCGGGGCCTTCGGGAGGGGGCGGGGGGCGCAGGGGCGGGGGCGGGGCCCTCGGGAGGGGGCAGGGGCGCAGGGGCGGGGGCGGGGCCCTCGGGAGGGGGCGGGGGGTGCAGGGGCGGGGGCGGGGCCCTCGGGAGGGGTCGGGGGGCGGGGCCCTCGGGCGGGGGCGGGGGGCGCAGGCGCAGGGGCGGGGCCCTCGGGAGGGGGCGGGGGCGCGGGGGCGGGGCCCTCAGGAGGGGGCGGGGGCGCAGGGGCGGGGGCGGGGCCTCGGGAGGGGGCGGGGGCGCGGCCCTCGGGAGGGGGCGGGGGCGCGGGGGCGGGGCCCTCGGGAGGGGGCGGGGGCGGGGGCGCGGGGGCGGGGCCCTCGGGAGGGGGCGGGGGCGCAGGGGCGGGGGCGGGGCCTCGGGAGGGGGCGGGGGCGCAGGGGCGGGGGCGGGGCCTCGGGAGGGGGCGGGGGCGCAGGGGCGGGGGCGGGGCCTCGGGAGGGGGCGGGGGCGCAGGGGCGGGGGCGCGGGGGGGGGCGCAGAGGCGGGGCGGGAGGGTGTGGGCGGAGCCAGGCGGCGCCATGAGGGGCGTCCCCCGGGTCCGCGCCCAGCCCAGGACCTCTGCAGGGGGGTCACCCGCGGCTCCCCCAGGAGCGGCGGGGGGGGGGCCCTGGCAGCGCCCCTGGCCCCCGCGACTGTCCCGCCTGCCCAGGGGGGCGGCCCCAGCTGCTCTGTGGGTCCTGGAGCGGGGCTGCGGCGGAGCGGACCCCTCGGCGAGCTCCCACTAGTCACCCCCCTCCTGATGCCTCGCACCCCTTTCCCAGGCGCCCCTCGCTGGTGCTCGGCAGGGCGCCCCCCCGCCGGCTGCTGCCTCCCCTCCGGGGGCCTCAGGCAGGGGCCTCTGGGGACCCGCCGGCGCAGGCCCTGGGGAGGTGCCCCCTCTGGGGACGCGGGGTGCTTACGTGTCCACACGTGCAGTGGCGCTGTGGCCAGGCTCTCGGTGGGGTGCGCCTGCGCCCCCGGCCCGCTGAGCGCCGTCACCCGGATGCTGTACCTGTGTCCCGGCAGCAGGGACCTGCGGGGAGGCGCAGGGGCGAGGGCCAGGTCTCGGGCAGGAGCGGTGGAGGCCAGTGTCCAGAGAAAGGGGCCTGGTGTGGACAGGGCTCCGGGCAGGCCCGCCTGGCCTCTCCCCGCGCCTGCTTCTGCGAGTCCCGGCTCTTCCGGGGGCACAGGGGAGGGCGGCCCCCACCCTCACCTACCCGAACGTGAACTCGCCCACACTCCTGTCCAGCTCGGTGGACTGGTCCTCTGGGGCCTCGGGGTGGCGGATGGACGCCCGCACACCGCTGACGGTGGCGTGGCGGATCCTGTGCAGAGCCCACCGCACCGAGATGGCGCTGGCCGTCACGTTGGTGACCTGGAGGCCCTCCACGGGGCGGGGTCCTGGGGACAACAGGCCCTCAGCGGGGGACAGGACGGGCGGACAGCGGTGGGGGTGGCCGGCAGAGCCCTGAGCCGCAGCGGGAGGAGGCGGCCTTGGGCAGGGCCCCGCAGCGCAGCGAGGCCAGCCGGCTGTGCCACAGGCACGGGGCTTGCTTTCCTGCTGACCCCAGGTGGCTGGCGGGGGCGCGTGGGCCTGGGGGCAGAAGCATGGGGGGGTCCTCGCTCGGCAGAGAAGGGATACAGGGGCTGCACCCTGGGAAACCAGGAGGGGAGCCCTCAGCTGCCCTGGGCACAGGCCTGGTCCACTGGGTGCTGGCTCTGGGCTCTGACGGGGGAGGGCGGGGCCTCCATCTTGCGTCCAGACGGCGCTCCAGGTGGGCTCAGGTCCAGTCTGCACCTGTGCTCACCCAGAGGGACCCCGCTGCGCCCTCACGGCCCCCTCCCTCGCCTCACTGTCCTCCCTGGTGCCAGTGAGCGGCGGTGACAGCCCCTGGCCCTGTGCCCACCACCAGCTGCTCCAAGGCCAGAAGGAGCCCCCTCGACGTCCCAGGGGGCGCTCCGAGATGTCCCCATCAGTCCCAGGAGCAGAGGGCAAGGTCCGGAGCCCCTGGACGGCCCTGCGGGTGCCCTCGGCCCTCCCCGCCACGCAGCACCCAGCGCGGCTCTGCCCCCCGCCCCCCGCCCCCCGCCCCCCAGGGCCGCGCGGCTGCTCCCCGGCCTCGGCGGCGGCGGGACTCACGCGTGCGGGCCAGCAGCACGGCCGGCCGGCTGATGTCGTTCTTGTGGGCGCGGCGCTTGACCGAGAAGACCGAGATGTTGTAGGCGCGGCCGGCCGCCAGCGCGCGCAGCTGGTGCGAGGAGCGGCTGCGGTCCACGAAGTCTGTGCGGCGGGGCGCGCCGTCCGCGGCGGCGTAGGTGACCGCGTAGCCGTCCAGCAGCTGCCTGGCCGCCGGGCCCTCGGGCGGGCGCCAGGAGATGGACACCCCGCTCTCCTCCACCCGCTCCACCCTCAGGGCCGTCGGCGGAGAGAGCTCTGCGGTGTGGAGCGGCGGGCGTCCGTGTGGGCCGCCCCTGCCCCCCGCCCACGGACGTCTGCCCTGGGCCTTTGGCCGCGCCGGGGTCTCAGTGCCCGTCTGGCTGCATTCATGCACGGGGCTGAGGACCCCCTCCCCCCAGGCCTGGGGTGCCGCCTCACCTCTGGCGCAGTCCTGGCCAGTGTACCCCACTTTGCAGGTGCAGCTGTGGGACCCGTTGCTGGCCTGGCAGTAGCCGCGGCCCCCGCAGGGGCTGGAGAAACAGGGGTCTGCCACTGGGGGGAGGGCAGCCCTGAGCCCTGGGCCGCCCTGCCCGCCCCCGGGGACTGTCCAGGCAGGGGCTGGGCTGGCCCGAGGGCCCACTGAGGGTCCAGCAGGGGTGGCTTTCTGACGTGGGTGACCCATCTTGCCAGGGGCCGGGGGTGAGCAGAAGGCTGGCCCCTTCGGGCGCCCGCTGGTAGCCTGGTGGCTGAGATGGCCGCCCCCTGACCTCCCTCTACGGGGGGCTGGTGTGGATGCCACCATCTTGCCATGCTCCTTAGCTGCGGGGAGCATCTGCAGGCGACCTGAGGGCCCCCGGCAGGCCCCTCGTCTCTGCCACAGTGCAGCCCCCCGTTCAGACCACGCCTTGCTGCCCCGGACTGAGGCCTGTCCTCAGCACTGGGCCTTCACTGCCCAGCGGCCAGGCCAGCCAGACCCAGCTGAGGGCGGGGACGCTGGACCCAGGAGGCCCTGCACCCTGCATGTGTTTCCAGTTGGGGCGCACCAGCAGGGCAGTGCCATGCCGCAGGGGGGCATGGCGGGGCATGGTGGCTGGCCGGCCGGCGGGCCTGGGCAGGGTCTCCCGGGGGAGGAGGGCCTTACCTGTCTCACAGTGGGGGCCGAAGACGCCCTCGGGGCACACACACAGGTAGGCCCCGCCGCTGCCGCCCTCGCACCGGCCTCCGTGCCTGCAGGGGCTGGGGTCGCAGGCGTCCAGCTCTGGAGAACACCCAGAGTCGGACCGAGCCGCAAGGGGTCTGGGGGAGGGAGAGGAGAGCGGGCAGAAGGGAAGGGAGGAAGGGGAGGGCGGCAGGGGCAGCAGGCCCGCGGGCAGCTGGCGGGGGGACCCTCAGCCCAGAGCTGGCGCCCCCAGCCCCGCCTGGCAGGGGCCCGGCACCCACCCCCACCGCCCTGCGGCTTGGCGGGCACCCTGAGTGCGGGTGGGGGCCCCTGGCCTCAGCCTACCTGTCTCGCAGTGGGGCCCGGAGAAGCCTTCCGGGCACTGGCAGACGAAGGCCCCGGGGAGGCCCCTGCAGGAGCCTCCGTTTCTGCAGAGCTGTGCCTGGCACTCGCCCGCCTCTGCGGACGGGAGATGAGGCTGGGGCCTGCGGGGGCTTCTACACGAGCCCAGAGACCCTGTGCTCTGAGGCGGCCCCTCCGCAGAGCCTGGCCAAGCCCACGCCCCTGCCCCAGGGGCCTCTGTGAACCTCCCAGGGTGAGGTCTGTGCTCAGCCACCCCAGAACCCCTCGCCCACCCGGAGAGGCCCGCGTGCCACCAGCCGCCCGCTGGGGACGCGGGGCAGCGGGGGCCGTCCGCGCCGGAGGTGGCGACCTGCGGGTGCTCACCCCCCTCGGGGACCCTCACAGGCCGTCAGCAGCAGGCGGGCTTTGCTGTTCATGACTTGAGCACGGTCTCGGGCCGCGGGCCGCCGCTTTTCACGGCCGCGCAATACTCCAGGCGCCCGCGCCCCGCAGCAGCCGTTCCCGCCCGTGCCTGGTTCCAGACCCAGGGGCGCGGCTGGCCGCCGGCCACCAGATCCTCTCCCAGGTGTGGGGCTCACGCCACCCCGCCCAGAAGCCGCCGCTCCCCCGCACGTGGGCTGGAGGCGCTGCCGGGCTTGGGGGCGGCCGGCGGGGACACGGCCCCCCACCCCCGGCCCGTGGCCTCCTCGGCTGTGGAGACGCTCACGCATCAGCTCCCGGCTGCCTCCTCCTCCCCACGGACGCGCTTCCCGCCGGGCCCCTGGCCGACGTGCGCAGCGGGCGAGCGGCCCCTCCGGCGGCTCTCAGGTGCGGGGAGTCCTGCCAGCCCCGGCGGGGGCTCCTCCCTCCCCCGGGTGCTGCCCGCCTGCAGCTCGGCGCGCCCGCGTCCCCGCGCCCATCGCTCCGGCCACTCGGCCGGGGTCCTCGCACGCCTGTCGCGGGGATGGCCCCGTCTGGCCACGCGGGGGACGAGGGGCTGCGGCCCCCATGGGGTGCCCTCCGAGCGCCTGTCCGCCCCCCTTTCCTCACCGAAGGGCTTAGCGTTTGCCCGGCAGCCTGGCGGGTCCCGTTTCTGTCTGTTCCGGGGGCACTTTTGGTTTTGGGGCTTCGCGGTCTCTGGGTCCGGCGCCTCCCGCCATCCCCTCCGCGCCTTCCAGGGACTCGGCCTTTCCTTCCGTCCATTCCTTCTGCGACCCCTCAGGGCCCGTCCCGCGCGCCCCGGCATGGGCAGCTCGGCCGTGTCAGCCGCCACACCCGGCTCTCTGCATGGAGCCCCGCGGCCGCGCCCTCCACAGGAGGGTCAGAGGGGAGCGTCCGGTCCCGCTCTCCGGCTGCCGCCGACCACGCGGCCTCGGGGGCCACAGGCGGCCCGGAGCCGGCGTCCTCCCTGCTGGCAGCTTCTCGTCTGCTCCTGCACGCCGCCGCCCTCGGGACGCGGGTGCCGCCTGGCGTCGGGTGGGCGATGCCCTCCTTCACGGGGGGGGGTTCTGGCAGCCGGGGAGCCGGGACGCGGTCGGTCGAGGGGCCTCTGTGACTCGCTCCTGCCCTGCAGCCCGGGCGGCTGGCCCTGACGCCCTGACCAGCGTGGGCCGGATGCGCGCCTTGGGGCTGCCCAGAGGCGCCAGCGTTCCTGGCGGCCTTGGTGAGGCCGACACCAGAGCCCCGCAGCCCCGCAGGGCCCCGCCCCGGAGACGGCTGCGCGACCCCCAGCCGAGCCCCTGCTGCTCTCAGCTGACTCGCTGCGCACCGCACGGCTGCTCTGCCTCCCCGCGAGTCTCCCGAGCTGTTCTGTGGCCGTCACGTCCGCCCCCAAGGTCTCGGCCCCCTGCTCCAGAGCGGCTGACCCTGGCCTGTCCCACGGCTGCCCGTCTCTGAGTGCCAGTGGCAGCGGGCAGGGAGCGCCCGTGGGCGCCGGGTCAGCCGCTCTGTAGGGCGGCGTGGTGTCCTCACGCGCGGGCTGTGTCCCGCGGACTGCTGGACGTGCGGGGTTTTCCTGACCAGCCAGCCGCTCCGCCGTCCTGTCCAGACACCACGTAGCCCTGCAGAGCGGCTGACCCGGCGCCCACGGGCGCTCCTCGCCGGCTGCCTCTGGCGCTCGGTCTCCTCCCAGGCTCTGAAGCCGGACGCTGGGCTGCCTTGGCCCCCTCCAGGCTGCCCCCTTGCCGGACACGCTGCTCACAGCAGGGTCCACTGTCACCCGCCTGCGCCACCGGCTCCTCCCGTCCTGGGCTGTCGTCGAGCACTTCAGAACACCCCGACATTTAAGAACTCGGCTCCCGTCCTCAGCACCGAGACTGCTCCTCGTCTTCGGGCTTGCTGGGTGGTTCGGCTCTTCGCCCTGACTCAGCCGAGAGGCTTTCCCGTCCCCCCGCCGGTGGGGAATCTGCCCTGCCTGCACGCGGGGGCGGGCGCGCGGTGTCCCGGGCGGGGGCTGGTCCGGCCGGCGCGGCTTGGGCAGCGCCCCGTCTGCCAGGGTATTCCGGGCTAACCCATGGGGCTTTGAGGCCCCCCTTCTCGGGGCCTCGGAGCTGTCTGCGGGGGCCCCTCCGTCGCGCCGGCATGTCCGGCAGGCCGCTGGACACACCCTGGGTGCCCGTCGGTGTCCACCTGTGCTGGGCTCTGCAGCTCTGGGTGGGCAGGTTCGCCCCTGCGGAGGGGCCGGGCTCCCTGCCTGCGCCCGGACTCTCAGCCCTCGCCGGGGCGCTGCGCCGCTGGCCTCCCCCTGGACGGCCTGTCCTCGTGGCCTCACCCTCGAGATGTCCCTGCCCTCACGCTTCCCTGGTCTCCTCCGTTTTGCCTCTTGTCCTCAAAGTAGTGTTTTCACTTGGCGCGGTGAACCCCAACATCTGCAGGGCATGGGGACCCCCAGGGAGCACCTGGGCCCTCAGTGGCTGCCCTGCCAGGGGACTGGGGAGCCTTGGAAGGAGGCTGGGCTGGGGTCTGGGGCACCTCAGGAAGGGGCTGAAGGCTACGCTGGGTACTGGGGTGCCTTGGGAAGGGGCCGGGCCTGGGCTGGGGGCTGGGGAGCCTCGGGACGGGGCTGGGGGCTGGGCTGGGGTGCCTTGGGAGGGGACTGGGCGGGGCTCTGGGGCACCTCAGGAGGGGGCTGGGGGCTGGGCTGGGGCGCCTCGGGAGGGGGCTGGAGTGTCTCGGGAAGGGGCTGGCAGGGTGCTGGGCAGCGGCAGTTCTTGGCGGGCCTTGGTGCCCAGTCAGCCTCCCCTCCAGCGCCCAGCCCTCCAGACGGCCGCCCCCCCGGGCCCAGGGAGAGAGTGACTCGCTCCGCCGACCCCCGGCCCCGCTGGGCCCGCAGCAGACCCACCCCCGCCGCGCGTCACCCTCGCTGGGGCCCCGCGTCCACTGGGCTGGAGACGGGCCGGCCGGCCCCCTCCCGCCCCGCCCCCAGTGCTCGGGCGCCTCCTGAGGCTTGGGCGGCCTTTGTGGGCGCGGTTGTTACCTCAGGACCTCCTCACGCTGCCCCCCGCCTGGCCGGGCTGGCCCTTCTCCCAGGGCGCTCCAGGCCCCACCCCGTCCTCGGCCCTGGGCGGTGTCCAGTGCCGGTGACCCCGGGGCCTCAGTGCACGTGGCCGTGACCCTTGTCTGACCCCGCCCTGTCGCTCCCCGCTGCCCCCTCCTGGTTTACGTCCACCCCTTCTCGGGAAGCCCTGGCTGGTCTCCAGCTCAGGGCTCAGTGCCGCCTGAACCCCGCGTACCGCTTCTGCACCCCGATTCCCGTATCTGTGCCCCATGTGCCATGTCTGCACCCTGATTCCTGCGTCTGCACCCCATATGCCATGTGTGCACCGATTCCCACATCTGCACCCCGATTCTTGTGTCTGCACCCCACGTGCCATGTGTGCACCCCAATTCCTGCGTTTGCCACCCGGATTCCCACGTCTTCCTTCAGTGTCTCGTGGTTCTGCTTTGTGGCCATGGTTCCTTCCCGTGGCGGCAGCTTCTTGCTCATGGGTGCCCCCTGGCCCCCACCACCTAGCGCTGGCACCTGCGGGTGGCTGTCCCACCCTGCCCTGAGCACCCCGCACGGTGTGGGCCGAGGCGGGTGAGTGTGGCCTCCTGGAGTGACCACCAGCCCGGGGATGCGAGGACAGGCCGGCGCGCTGCCAGGCGCCCCTCCCAGGCCTCAGAGCTGGGCCTGAGCAGGCCCCGCAGGCGGGCTCTGGGGGCATCTGGGTGTGCTCCCCACCTCTGAATGAACATGTTTAAAATTTCTGGTTCCCTGAGATGTGCACGTTCTGGCTGGGGACACCCCCTCCGGGCCCCCCACAGAGGCCGGTCCTCCCCGGGTTCAAGGTCCTGACCGGCATTCCCCGTGGGGCCTGACTCCAGCTCTGGGTGGGCAGCAGTGGGGAGGGGGTGCCTGACCGTGGGGCCGCGGTGGGGCGGGGAGGCCCGTGGGCCATGGCAGGGCGGGCAGTGCTCACACCACAGAGGCCAGGGAGGGGCCGGCAGGTCACCGGCACTGGGTGGCCCGGATGCCCAGCGGCCGGCAGGCCCGGACGTGGCGGGGTGCTCGGGGGGCTGCAGCCCACCCCTGCCCCCCACCCTGCCTGCTGCCCCTCAGGCACAAGGCCCCTGGCCCCACCCCCTCCCAGCCCGGCCGTCCTGCAGGAAGGTGCCTTGACGTCTGGGCTGCCCGGGCCTCCTCGCCTCGCTCCCCGCCGCCCTGCCCGCCTCGCCACCCCTCCCAGCCTGGCCTGGGCCGTGATCGCAGAGGGAGGCGGTGCGGGCGCCCCCAGAATGAGACCGTGGGCGCCCACCACACGTGGCTCTGGGGCGGCCGGGGGCGCGCGTCCTCCCTGGGGGCCTCAGGCACAGGGGTGACATGGCCGGGACCCCGCCCGCCTCCCGCCCACAGGCCCGCGCGGGACAGCCCGGCCGGGCCCCGCCGCTGCCGCTCACCCGCCTCGCAGCGCCGCCCGGAGAAGCCGCGGGGGCAGTCGCACTTGAACTTCCCCACGTAGTGGAAGCAGGTGCCGCCGTTGCGGCAGGGGCCCGAGGCGCAGGGGTCCGGCCTCCCTGGAGGCAGGAGAGGGCCGGTCAGGGCCGGTCAGGCTCAGGGGCGCCCTGCCCCCCGCCCCCGCCGGGGCCGCGCGGGCTCACCGATCTCGCAGTGCCGGCCGGTGAAGCGGTAGGGGCAGCTGCAGCGGTACTCGCCCGCCGCCTCCCTGCACGTGCCCCCGTTCCTGCAGGGCCCGGAGCTGCACAGGCGCGGCCGGGCTGCGGGTGGGGCCCGTGTGAGCAGCGCCCGGCTCAGCCCTGCGCTCGGGCCAGGCGGGGGCAGCGCAGCCAGCCAACCCGGCGCGTGGGGCGCCCGAGACCCCCCGCAGCCTCAGCGCCCCCGCCACGGGCGCTCTCGTACCTGCTGGTGGGGTTGGCCCGGTGCAGCAGACACTGCACCCCCTCACGGGGGCCCGGGGCCTCAGGTGGCGGCCTGGCACCCGTCCCTGCGCAGCCCTAGGCCCAGGACCTGGAGCCCCGGGCTCTGTTCTCACGCCTGTGCCCCCACCCCGACCTGATGTGTGCGCCCGCGGGTGGGGAAGCGGGACACCCACGGGGGCTGCTCTTCAGGCCCCTGCTGCCTCCAGTTTTGGTGGAAGTGTGCACCCCACTTCCACCTCTTCCTCCCAAGCCCTGTGGGGTCTCACCGGCGCCATGCCCAAGTTCTGGTCCCTGCACCCCTGAAAGCAGCCACCCATGTCCCTGGGGTCTGGACTTGGGCCCAGAGATGTCAGTGTTGGGCCTGGGGCTGGGCCTGGGCCTGGGCTGGGCCCTGGGGCTTGGCCCCGGCCCTGGGGCTGGGGCAGGCGGCTCCCACACAGTGATCCCCAGCAGGGGTCCTGGGAGTGCACGGTGGAGGGGGCCGAGGGCTTCTCCTGGGAGAGCCTCTCCTTCCCGCGGGGGGGCGAGGCCTGGGTGGGGCTCCCCGCCCAGCCCCAGCCCCCGCTCCCGGGAAGAGCCCCAGGTAGGGACATCTGTGGCCGGTGCCCACAGGGGGCTCGAGCAGCCTCCTCTGCTTCTGACCGCGGGGTGCCCCGGGCCCATGGGACTGGCAGCTACTCGGCCGCGCTGGGCAGGGGCCGGCCCCAGTGCAGGCAGTGCCCGAGGGCGGCCGCCCACCTTGCTCGCAGCGCTGGCCGTGGAAGCCGCGCGGGCACACACACGCGTAGGCGTCGTCCCGGGCCTCGCAGGAGCCTCCGTTGACGCAGGGGTCCGAGTCACAGGGCGACGGCAGCGCTGGGGACAGAGAGGGTCCCGGGCGGGCGCCACGCTCACCCCCAAGAGACCAGGTGTCCCCGGCCCGGCCGGGCCGTGCCCTCCCCTGCCCTCCGGAGCTGGGGCTGAGCTGGGCACAGACGCGCATCGGCCCGCGCACGCCCCGTCCTGTCCACGCCGGCAGGACCGGGTCAGGCCACCGGCAGGCGGCGAGGTCAGAGTGCAGTGACCCCCGCCTCCGCACCCCACCCCCTGGGTGGCAGAGCGCGGAACCCCCATACTTGGCCAGTGACAACCCTGTTTAGCCCCGAGTGCTCAGCCCTGCCCAGTGACTGCAGCCTCGGGGGCGTCGGGGCGGCCGCCTGCAGCGTCCAGAGGTGGTTTCCCACGGGCGCCTGGCGGGGTTTCGGCTCCGGAGCAGCCGCCAGCACAGGAGAGGCGCCTCCTTCCCCTCCCACCCTCCTGCCTGGGCTAGGAGGACCCCGCGTGTGCCCCCTGCACGTGCCCCCGCTGCGCGCCCCCACGCATCCCCATTCACCCCTCTCCACCCCCCACCCCCCGCCTGCAGCGCCTCTCACAGTGGCTGACGTTGCGCGGCGTGTGGCAGACGCACAGGTAGCTGCCCGCGTGCTCCATGCAGTAGCCCCCGTCCGGGCACTGTGTGTTCACGGTGCAGGGCGTGGCCGTGACCTCTGCGGGAGAAGGCCCAGCTCCCTTCCGCACCCCAGCCTTGGCCCCCTGCTGGCTGCCAGGCCACCCCTCCTGGGCGAGCACAGGGCACAGGGGCAGGATCTAGACCTGTGCCCACGTGGGCCCAAGCCAGGCACCACTGGGGTGTCTCGGGGCCCTGGGCACCTACCGAACTCACAGAGGAGCCCGAAGAACCCGGGGGGACACTGGCAGACAGTGGCGTTGGCCTCTAAGCATCTGCCGCCGTTCTGGCACTCACAGCCTGCGGGGGTTCCTGCGGCAGCCAGAGGGGTGCTCCAGTGCGGGTGCGGTGCCACCCCGCACCCCCCACCCTGTGTCCCCCGCCCGCCACCCCACACCCCCCCCACCCCACGCCCGCCACCCCGCGCCCGCCACCCACACCCGCCCCGCCCACGCACGCTCCCTGCAGTGGGGCCCCGCGAAGCCTCCGGGGCACTCGCACACGTAGCCCTGCTCTGTGCCCACACAGGCGCCCCCATTCTGGCAAGGGGCTGAGAGGCAGGCGTCCGGCTCCGGGGTGCCTCCTGCAGAAAGGTGGTGGAGCCCGCGGTCAGCAGGAGACCTGCCCGTGCCCAGCCCTGCCCCGCCACCCGGACAGCAATGAACAGGGTGCAGGGGTGGGGGGCATGCGCCTGGATATGAAGGGGCCTCTGTGGCCCCCACAGAGCCTGGGGCAGTGAGGCCGTGGAAGTGGGGTCCCCCTCCTTCACAGTGGGGGCCGGATCTGATATGGTTGCTCAGAAGCGCGGAAGGGCAACGTGGCCAGGTGGGGAGCAGCGGGGTCTCGAGAAGGGTCCCCCCATGTCCAGGCTGTGAGCCCCCCGGGGCTAGAGGGAACAGCCCGCACTCCTGCCAGCAGCAGCGGGGCTTTGGGGTTCAAGGGCACAGACGGCAAGGGGACTTTGTGCCGACCCCCCAGCTGGTGGACCCCAGAAGCCCCCGGTGCCCATCAGCCTGCCTGGGGGAGGGTGTCCGGCTCCCACCACCTCCGCAGGGTCTCCGCCCCAAGCGGAGCTCGGGTGTGGTCAGGGCTCTAGCCAATCTGGGGAGCTAGGCCCCTCCTCTGGACCCCGGGCTGCTGACCTGCCCACGCCCACAGCGCGAGCCAAGCCCTCTAGCACACGCAGCCCCACAACTGTCCCTGCGGGCGCCACCTGCCCCAGCCAGGCGGGCTCTGTGCCCCCCACCCAGCACTGCTGGGCCTGGCCGCCTCCTACCTGCCTCGCAGATGGGTCCTCGGAAGCCAGCCGGGCACTGGCAGCTGAAGCCGTGGGCACCAGGCGCGCACGTCCCTCCGTTCCGGCAGGGCTGGGAGGCGCACGCGTCCACATCTGGGGGCAGGTGCGGACTCAGCGCAGGGCCCAGCCGGGGCGGGCGGGGGCACAGCACTGCGGCCCCGAGCGCTCCTGCCCGCACATGGCCTGCGGCTCTCAGACCCGGTGGCCGCCCAGGGAACGCACCCAGAACGCACCCAGCTGGCACTGCCGCCCGGTGAAGCCCGAGAGGCAGGAGCAGCTGTAGGAAGGGTTGCCCGTGACGCAGTCATCGATGCACTTGGCGCCGTTAAGGCAGGGGCGCAGGGCTAGGCACACGGAGGCTGCGGGCAGAGGGACACGGTCACCCCCCTGCCCCGCTGCGGCCTTGCCTTCCTCCTGTGACCGGGCGGCGCCCCACGCTGCACCACCGCCGCCTTCTCCACCCACCGAACCTGCCCGGGCCAGGAGGACACAGGGGCCAGGCCCGGCGGGGGGCCAAGGCCTCCTGGGCAGGACAGCCAGAGCAGGACAGGAGCTCATGGCCCTGGGGCTACAGCGGCTGGTGCGCCCTTGGGTGAGCCCCGGGCAGGGAAGCCAGTGCTTCCCCAAGCAGGCCTGGGCAGAGCCGGCCGCCCAAGGTCCCTGAGGACCGCCGCCGCTCCTGGCCCGCTCAGCTCCGGGGCGGCCCGCAAGGACAGAGGCCCGGGGCTCCGGCTCCTGGCGCCACTCTCAGCCCAGGGACACGGTCATTCCCGGCAAGTGGCCCCCATGACCGGAGGCGAGAAGTGACAGCACCTCCCGCCCCCCGCAGGAGACCGGCCCCGCGGCCACTGGGGCTTGTCCAGGAGCAGGGCCTGGAGAAGGGACAGGAGGGGCCCCGCCCCGCCCCTCGCTGAGGCCCCGCCCCTCGCCGTGGCCCCGCCCGCCCCTCGCTGAGGCCCCGCCCGCCCCTCGCCGTGGCCCCGCCCCTCGCCGTGGCCCCGCCCGCCCCTCGCTGAGGCCCCGCCCCTCGCCGTGGCCCCGCCCGCCCCTCGCCGTGGCCCCACCCGCCCCTCGCTGAGGCCCCGC
The DNA here is from genome assembly GCF_964194135.1 of Talpa europaea. Lineage (NCBI taxonomy): Eukaryota > Metazoa > Chordata > Mammalia > Eulipotyphla > Talpidae > Talpa > Talpa europaea. The sequence goes on along the minus strand of NC_140073.1, from coordinate 158,448,307 downwards.
CCCACCCCTCGCCGTGGCCCCGCCCCGCCCCTCGCTGAGGCCCCGCCCCTCGCCGTGGCCCCACCCGCCCCTCGCTGAGGCCCCGCCCCGCCCCTCGCCGTGGCCCCGCCCCACCCCTCGCCGTGGCCCCGCCCCGCCCCTCGCTGAGGCCCCGCCCCTCGCCGCGGCCCCGCCCCGCCCGCCCCCGAGCCGCGGGTCCGCTTACTTGTATGGCCGCAGCCCCCCACGCGCACCTGGGCATCATCGATTCTGAACGCCCAGCGCCCGGGCTCGCCCACGTTGGTCGTGGTCTCCACCTCGGCCATGTCCGCCGTGCGCGAGCCGGGGATGCTGAAGTAGCGCAGCCCGTCGCCCGCGTTGAAGCCGGCCTTGGGGTGCGGACAGTGGGGGCAGGTACGGGCCTCCGCGGGGCTCCCTAAGCCTCCCGAGCCCCCCGCGGTGGCCGGGGTCGGCGGGGTGTCGGGGCGGCCCACCTCCAGGGCTACCGAGCCCCTCCTGGCCTCCGCGGGGCCGGCGGCCGCAGGACCGAGCAGGCGCGAGGTGGGGCTGGCGCCGCCGCCCCGCACACCTGGGGCCCGGGGCCACCCCGGGCCGCGCCCACCCCGCCCGGCCGCTGGCCTGCGTCGGCCCCGCCGGCCTCCGGCCTCTGCACAGTCCGTCCCGCCCCGCCCCGCCGCGGGCCGGGCCTTACCTGCGCTGCGATGCCCCCCAGGCCGCTGGCGTTGCCCCCGCTGCTGGCGTGCGTGCCCGTGGTCCACGTGATGGACTCGTAGTTGAAGATGGTGAAGGAGAACTTGCCGTCGGTGATGAGCACCGTCTGGAACGTGTTGACCTGCGGGGAGAGGCGGTGAGCCGGCCAGCCCTGTGGCCAGCCCCCAGCCCCGCTGAGCAGGCCGCGCCGGCAGGGCTGGGCCGCCGCCCAGTGGTGATCCCCATCGCCCAGGGGTGATCCCCATCGGCTGGCACGGGCGGGACGCCCGGGGCGAACTACCGGGTTGCCTCGAGGGGCGGGAGCGGCCGTGTGGAAGGGAAGGAGCCAAGGGGGCACGGCGGCAGCGACCGGACTCTGTGGGCTTGGCGGACTGTCCCCCGCCCCCCGTGCCCACGGCTGCACGTGCCCACCGGGCCGACTGCGCACCGGCACAGGCGGCTGCATGCTCGGCGACCCTCGTGCCAGGAACGGGGCGCCCCAGGGACGGGGCCGGGCTGGTGGTGGGACCCCCTGAAAAGCAGCGAGCTAGTTCTGGGCGCCCCGCGGGGGACCGAGTGGAGAGAGGGTGTAGGCAGAATCGTGAAAGTCCTGGAGGACACGGGCTGCTTGTGGCCGAGGCCCTGGAGGGCGGGGGTGGGAGAGAGGGCGGAGTGGGGCGTCCATAACAGATGTTGAAACCGCGGCCCCCTCAACTCAGCAGGGCCCACGACACAGCAGGAAAGCCCAGAGCGAGGGCAGGGGCGTTGGCGAAGGGCGGGAGGACCCTGCGGAGGCGCCGGCCAGGGGAGGCCCAGGGCGCGGTAAGGCCGTCCTCGCCTGCGGGGGGGGGGGGGGGGGGGGGAGGGGGGGGCTGGGGGGAGGGGGGGGGCGGCGCTGTGCACGAGGACCCGGGCGGGCGCGGGGTGTCCTGGCCCTGGCCTGCTCTGCACAGGCTGGGTGGGCCTCTCACATCCACTGGGCACCCGCGAGGGGCTGCGTCCAGGCGGGGCCAGCTGCTTGCAGCCTCTGCTGGGTCACAGCAGGGAGCTGGGCTCTTCTGGAAGGCGACTCAGCGCTAGCGCCCCAGACCCAGAGGAAGGGGCAGCCACAGGGCAGAGCTGGGAGCGCCTGGGCAGGTGGGCCAGGTGGGGGTGTGGGGCCCACAGGGAGGGTGGGGGCCGGCCACTAGAGAGCCACCGCAGGCCGTGGCCTTCAGCAGACACTGGGAATGAGCTGGCTCCCGGGATCCCCTGCCCCATGGTGACCTCGGCCAGGCGGGCAGGGTCACTCCGGGCAGCCAGCCCCTCCGGAGAAGGCCGTGTGCTCTGCTGCGTGCTCCACCCCCGAGGAAGGACAATCCCCACATGCCCCAGGTTGGCCCAAGAGCCCCGGCCGCGCCCTGGCGGCAGCGCATCCTGAGGCCCCGACTCACAGGGGAAGAGGCGCTGCCTCCGAAGAAAGTCACGCGGAGCCAGGTGGCCACGAAGACCCAGCTGGCGGAGAAGCGGGGCAGCTCCGGGAAGTAGCGCCGGACGTCGGCCGAGGCGCGCCGCAGCGTGGCCGGGTCCGTGGCCTCCCGGTAGTGCACGTCACCGGCTCGCCGGTTGTCCACGTCCGCCCAGAAGGCTGCCACCACGCAGCGGTCATTGGCAATGGGGAAGGCCGCCGGGGTGAACTGGGACACCTCCTTCAGGAAGGAGATGACCCCGTTATTGTTCACCTGTTGGGCAGAAATCCAGAGGGGTCATGGGGGGCTGCAGGCGGGCGGGTGGCCAGCGGCCGCCCCCCCCAGATGCCCTCCCAGGACGAGCCGGCCCCAGGCGGCCCCGGTGTCCAGGGCGGGAGGCTGCCTGCCCTCCAGACGGGGGGTCTGGGCGCCCTGTGTGCTCTGGCCCCAGGTGGGCTGCCTGGTGGTGCTGGCTCCCGGGGCCTCCCGGGCGCAGGACATGCCCAGCCTCACAGCCAGGGCTGGGGGTGAAGCTTGGGGGCCGGGCGGGGAGTCAGTGCTTGAGCTGCAACGGCAGGGGCCGGCATGGATGGGGCTGGAAAGGCCACGGCGGGGGCGGGAGGGACGCTGTGCTCTGGACACCAGGCTGTGGAAGGCCTGGAGGCCCCTGGCAGGGCAGTGGAGCGTCCTCCCTGGCCAGAGGCGTCCGTGCCCCGGGCCTGCACGGGACACGGTGCTGTGGGACTCTGACTGGGGTGTGGAGGGCCCTGGGGACCCTTGGCAAGGGCAGGCCTTGTCCCCGGCCACCGAAACGGGCAACCATCCCCCCCCCGCTCTCCGGGGCCCCTGACAGCCACCCATCCCGCACGGGGGCCGGCCCCAGCCCCGGCCCCAACCTCGGCAGCCTCAGGAGGGACAGAGCTCAGCACTGGCTCACAGTCGCGGCTGGTCAGCCCCCGTGACGCAGGGTCCCTGGGGGCCCCTGACAGTTGGGGGAAGCGCAGGTGAGCCACCCTGCCCAGGCTGCGCCCCCGCCCTTCACCCCAGCAAGGCTGGTGCTCCACGCCTGACACGGGCGAGGCGGTTCCTGGGGCCTCCCGTGCGCCGAGGCAGAGGAGAGCCCCCAGGCAGAGGCATGAGTCCCCCTCTAAGTGAGCGTTCAGATGCGCAACCCAGGACGCGGCAGAGGGTCCACTGAGGAGCGGGCAGGGCAGGAGAGCGCGGTTCTGGGGTTCCGGCACAGACTGGGGGTTACAGCACAGACGGGGGTTCCGGCACAGACTGGGGGTTGCGGGGACAGACCGGGGGTTATGGGCGCAGACCCGGGGTTCCGGCACTGACCCGGGGTTCCGGCACTGACCCGGGGTTCCGGCACTGACCCGGGGCCGCGCAGGCCATGCCCCCAGAGGTGACACGCAGACTTTAAAATTCCGTCGGGCGAGCAGGGCAGGCGACCTTGGTGAGGAGCCAGGCTGGACGGCTCCATCTCCCCGATTTCAAGACTCAGCCCCAGGTGGCAGCAGCCAGGGCAGGGGCAGCGTGGACAGGTTGGGCAGGCAGCTTGGGGGGCTCGTGCACCGGCCCCGCTGCGGAGCCCACCACCCCCAGAGCCCAGGGCAGAGCTACCTCAGGGGTCAAGGAGCCAGACGGGGCGTTGCAGACACAAAACTCAGAGGAAAACCTGAAAATTCCGTGACGCCGAGAGTCTCGTGGTGACGTCTCGGCTGACACGAGGGGCCCTGACGCGGGGGAACCAGCGAGACCCGTGCCGGACCCGGCGGGGACAGGCCACAGGCGCGAGGCCCCCGGGAGGGTGGCCTGTGTGCAGGGCCCGGCGGCCAGGCTCCCCTGTCTAGGTGCAGCCGGCCGAGGGGGCGTGCGGGCCTGAGCGGGGCCTGGCCGCGACAGACGGGGGACGGGGGTGGGGAGGGCGGGGCGCGGGCCCAGCGGTGCAGCGGCGCCCGTCTTTGCCGCGGTCTCCCCACAAAGCGAGCGTCAGTGGGTTTCCGGTGATCGCCACAGCCAGTGCCATCTGGCAGTGGTGGCAGGAATCAGAATCCCCAGCGCAGAGCCCCTGTGGGGGCGGCTCCGCACACCCCAGAATCGGCTGCAGACACAGCACTGGGAGCACAGCGGTGGGAGCACAGTGTGGGGAGCACGGCGCCGGGGGCACGAGGCGGGAGCACAGCGTCGCACCCCCGCGGGCTGCCCCGCGCCACCCACACTCGGCGCCCAGGTAAGGGGAGAGAAGCAGACACTTGCGAACCGGCCCCGAAACGCCGGTGAGGAGCCGCCGAAGCCCAGACTCCAAGCGTCTCCCGGGGCCAAGGGCCTCCCGCTGCCTCTGCGGCCCCCGCCCCAGCGGCCTTCGGAAGCGTCGGGCGGCGGCGGCGGGTCCAGGCCCAGCGGCCGGCGGGCATCTACCGGGGCGGCGGGCGCGGCAGGCTCAGGCCTGTGCAGAGCAGGCCCGGGGGCCGCCGGGAGGTCGCGGGCAGGGCCGTGGCCGCGGGCTGTGGCCCCAGAGCGCGGGCGGCGCGGGGCCCGGGCCCTCGGGCGGTGGTGCTGGATGGTCCAGGGGTGCCCATCGCGCCGGCAGAGGCCCATGCACCCACATTCTCGTGGGGGCTCCAGCCCAGGAGCCCGGGTCGAGCGGGCATCCCGCCCCTGCCACTGGCCCCGGCAGCCGCCGGCCGCCTCCCCGGGGCCCCGGGACCTCGGCTGCGCACGTGCGGTGGCGCGCGGGGCCTTGGCGGGGCTGGGCGGCGGCCGCCTCCCCGCAGGCCCCTTCCCTGGTCGGCGTGAAAGGCCGGTGAGGTCCTCCGGCCCAGGCCCCTGCCTGGCTTCCCCTACCCGGCCTGGGGGCCACTCGGCTCTGCGCCCCAAAAGCCGCAGATGCTGCAGAAAGACGCCTAGAAAGATCTGAGGAGCAGGAGGACGCTCGGGAGTCACAGAACAGGCTCGTCAGGGAGGCCACGCTCAGGGGCGGGTCAAGCCCTGGCTTTCCCGCAGGCTGGAGACTTGGGGGACCCTCGGCCCCCTCGCGGGGAAGCCGGCACCAGGGCGGGGGCTGCGCACGGCCCCGCGAGGCTGCGGTTCTGAGCAGTGAAGAACTGCTCCGAGTGGAGCCAGAAGGAAACGCACCTCGCCCAGACGTGTGGGGGCCGCGCCCGCCAGAGCCGGGGCCCCGGGGACCTCGGGCCTCCCGCCGGCCAGGCCCGCCCCGAGGCGGGTGTGTGGGGCCGGCCGGCCGGCCAGGCCCGCAGACGAAGGCAGGAAACCTCACGGCCGCCCGCGCCGCTCGGGGCGCTGCGCTGACCACGCTGGGGCCCCGGGCTCCGATCAAGGGCATTTTTGAAGCAGCAGCGCCGTGCCCGGGGGGCCACGTGGACACGCGCTCCTCGAAACCGGGGCCCAAACAAGGCAGCCTGTGCCGGCCCGAGCGGACACCCCGGACGGCGGGAGGGCCGCGGGCTGGGCGCCAGGCGGATGCGAGTGCTCGAGGGCGGCCCCAGCAGGCGGGGGTGGGGGGGAGCCCGGCGGGAGGCTGTGGACTGCGCCTCCCGGTGCGGGGCTGCGTGTCCCCGCCAAGGACTGCGCTGGCCCGGCCGCAGCCCGCGAGAGCCGAGAATGGGAGCAGGAACAGCCGAGGGCGTCCAGGGACGCGGGGTGCCCGGGCGCGGGTGCTCGCCCACGAGGTGCAGGGGTGCGGCAGGGAGAGGCCGCGGGGCTCAGGCGGGCAGGCCAGGCTGTCGGCGCTGGGGTCCCTCCGGGTGGTGTCCCAGCTGTGGGGCCCACGCGCCGGCCCCTCCCGCCTGTGTTTGGGGAAGGGGTTGCGGGCAGGATGCTGGGCCTGGGGAGGCCTCTGGGGGAGGCGGCTGCAGGTGGGGTGGGGGTCTGGGCTGCAGGGGCAGCCACGTGCGGGTGGGCCCTGTCACCCCCAGGCCGGCCACTGGCCGCTCCTCAGCCGCCCCCCCGCCTGGGGTGGGAGCTCAGCCCCACGGCCGCTGCCTCCGCCCTGCCCCCCCCACCAGGACAGGGGGACCCCGCAATCCTGTGCTTGCCCCAGGGAACACCTGAGCACCCCGTGGGCAAGGTGGGGACAGGAGCTGGGCCCCGCAGGGACCAAGGTGGGAATGGGGGCACATCCGGGCCTTCTCGGGGGCCTCTGTTCCCTTGGGGAGGGAGATGCTGTTTCCGCCAGTGGCCACCTTGCTGTTTCTCCTCCCTGCAGTGCCCCGAAAATGAGCAGGACGGGCCCCACCCCAGGCAGGCCAGCAGCCGGCCCCGCCCACTGTGCTGGTGGGCCCTGGGGGGGGCGAGCTGGGCCTGGACCATGGCCTGGAGCCCTGCCTGCTGGCCCCACTGGGGGCCTGCGCGGCCCAGCAGGACATTCAGCCACTGGACACCCGGGGGCAGCAGGGAAGAGGCCACGGTGGAGTCACTGCTCTCCAGGGAGTGGCCTGGTGCCCTGCGGCCTCCCCCCTGAGCCCCTCCCCTGAGCCCCTCCCCTGAGCCCCTCCCCTGAGCCTCTCCCCTGCAGCCTCCACCTCCCTCTACCACCCTCCACCCACCCCCCACCACCCTCCATCCGTCCTCCACCCATCCACTCAGCGAGTCTGCTCTTTGCCAGGCAGTGGGCCGGGGCCCACATGGGGCAGAAGCCAGTGTGACGGGCCCAGCCCATGGAGCTTCCTCCCTGGACGCCAGGCAGTGCCGGGTTGGGGGCCGGCTGATGTCTGTCCCCCTGTTGGGTGAGGGTCAGAGCCGGTGCTCACAGGGCAGTAGCCTCCTCCCGGGTGCCCGGTCAGGTCCACCTGCTCTGGGATGGGAACCTTCCAGTCTCTCGCCTGGCTGACCGCCAGTGTCCCCCCACGCCCTGCCCTGTTCCCCGTCCTGGCCACCGCGCGCGGGGGCTGCTCAGCCGGGGTTTTGCGAGCCCCCGTGGTTCTGCACAGCAGGGAGAGGCCGTGGGGCTGCGTGCGCCCACGCTGCATGCGCTTTGTCGGCGCCGCGGCCCAGGGAGGCCCGCCGCCGGCCAGTGGCCAGATGCCCCCGCTGGTGTGCCAGCGGCTCTCCCCGTGGGGGCCGACCCACCCGGTCGCGTGCCGGGAGGGCTTCCGGGACACTGTTACGCGCGTTGCCATCTCGGTGATGTCGCCTGTGACGCTGAGCGGGAGGGTGGGCCTGGCCCAGGCGCCCGGGGACGTTTGGACAGCGTCCCCGACAGCGGCGCCAGCGAGGGTCCCTGCTCCTCAGCCGGGCTCCGAGCTGCGCCACAGGCCTGACCGCTCTGCCCTGCCCACGCGCCCCCTGGGGCTCCCGGCTGGGGCGTCCACCCGAGCAGTGGTCACCGGTCACCGTCACCGACACGCACCGAGGGGGAGCGGCAGTGGGAGCCGCGGTGGGCGGGGCTGCTGTGCGGAGGGGCTGGCGCTGGGGTGGGGGCTGACGGGGCGCGAGGGCACAGCAGGCGGTGCCCGTGGAGATGCGCGGGCGGTGCCCGGGCACGGCCCACCGCGGTGAGGTGAGCGCGGGGCGCAGACCCGGCCGGGGCCACCCCCTTGGGTCCACGAGCAGCTGGCGGGACGGAGCTGCAGAGACGGGCTGCGGGGCGGGCCCTCGGCGAGGCGCCCCCACTCGGGAGCCCCGGGGCGCCCCTGGGGGCCGGCTTGGTAGTTTGGGGGCCGGGCCCAAGGGGAGGGAGGGGGAGAGGTCAGAGGTCGCCCCTCGCACCTGGGCTGCGGGCGCCGCCCCGGCCGCCCCAGGTGTCGGCGGGGCCGGCCGGTCCCCTCGGGAGCAGCCCCCCGCCAGGTGCCCCAGGGCGGGCCGCGGGGCGGCGGAGGGGCCGGCGGGCCGGGGCGAGCGGGGCGCGGCCCGCCGAGGTCCGGGCCGGCGGGGCGGGGCGGGCGCCCCCGGCCGGGTCTGCGCGCGCCCCCCGCGCGCCCCCCGCGCGCCCCCCGCGCCGAGGCCGCCCCCGCCCCGCGCGCCCCCGCGCCCCGCCGGCCACTCACGTAGAGCCCCGAGTGCGCGGCGCCGAAGAAGGGGAAGGGCGCGGCGAGCGCGCGCAGCCCGGAGCCGCCGTCGTCCTGCCGCGGGGTGGCCGCGTCCCCGCGCTCCGCGCCGAACGGGTAGAAGTCGGCGAGCGCCACCGCGCCCCGCGCCCCGCGCGCCCCGCACCCCAGGATCGCCGCCAGCAGCAGCGCCCCGGCCGCGCGGCGCGGCATCGCGGGGCGGCGGGGCGGGCGGGGCCGCGTCGGGCCGGGCCGCGTCGGACCGGGCCGGGCCGGGCCGGGCCGGGCCGGCGGGCGGGGGGCGCCGTCGGGGCCGCGCCGGCAGCGCTGGGGCCGCGCTCGGGGCTCGAGGAGGCGCGCGCGGGACCGCGAAGGGCCGGCGCCGCCCCCGGGCCGCGGCTTAAGTACCGCGGCGGCCGCTCGGGCGGGGCGGGCTCTTAAAGCGCCAGGCCGGGCGGGGGGGAGGCCGCGCCCCCCGCACCCCCCGCCCCCGCCCCGCCCGCCCCGCGGCCCGCCCGGCCCCTCCGCGGTGGCCGAGCCGGCTCCTGGCGGGGGCGGGGGGCGCTTCCCGCCGGCCCGTGCGCGCCCAGGACGCCGGGCGGGGGCTCCCCCAGGTCCCCGCCGGGCTCGGGGAACCCGCTGGCCAGGGAGGCCCGGCCCGCGCCCAGAGGGCCCGAAGCCCGGATCCGAGCCTCCCCCGCGGGCGGGAGCGCCGCACCCCGCGCACCCCGCCTCCCGGGCTCGCCCGCCCGCCGCCTGGACAGGGCCTGCCCCCGCCTGACCCCCGCCTGCGCCCCGGCCTGAACCCCCCCCCCGCCTGCCCCCGGCCTGCCCCCCCCCAGCCTGCCCCCCCCCGCCTGCCCCCCGCCTGCCCCCGGCCTGCCCCCCACAGCCTGCCCCCCCCCCGCCTCCTCCCCCCCCCCTGCCGGCCTGACCCCCGCCTGCGCCCCGGCCTGAACCCCCCCCCCCCGCCTGCCCCCCGCCTGCCCCACCCCCCGGCCTGCCCCCCCCCCCCCGCCTGCGCCCGGCCTGCCCCCCCCGCCGGCCTGCCCCCCCCAGCCTGCCCCCCCCGCCCCCCCCCACCCCGCCGGCCTGTCCCCCGCCTGCGCCCCGGCCTGACACCCCTGGCCTGCCCCACCCCCCGGCCTGCCCCCCTGGCCGGCCCGCGCTTGCCCAGGCCAGGGGCTGCCTGCAAGGGGTGGCAGCGGGGCCCAGTACTCCAGGAGCCCTGGGGGGCCCTGGCTGTTGGGGGGTGGGCGTGTGCGGGGGGGGGGGGGCATGTGTGTGCTGGGGAGCTGGCTGGGGCGCAGGGCTGGCGGGGCCACCCTGCCTGGCTCCAGAGGGCGCCCCTCAGAGCGGCGCTGGTTGCGGAGTGCCCTGAGGCGGCCGCGAAGGCCCCAGAGCAGGGCGCGGGGACAGGGAAGGCAGCGGGCGGGCGGGCGGGCGGGCGGGCTGCAGGTGGCAGAGGCCAGGCACACCCACCCGCACCCCGCACACGTGTGCTTGCCTGCGGAGACACCGCGCCACTCACACCCCGCCGCATGTCACACCCGCTCACACGCAGACACTTGCACGCTCAGCCAGCTCCAGGGAGCCCCTGGGAGACTCACGCCGAGCCCCTGCGCAAGCCGCCCGGGTGGGGCGGCCCCTCCAACCCCGCCCCACTGCCTGCCCGCCCAGCAGGACGCTGAACTGGGCCCTGCTGGACACGCACCAGCCCCTGAGCCTTGGTCGGGGGCCCCTAGTGAAGGCATTTCAGTGAAGTTGGGGACCTGGGGGGGCGGGATCCAGCGTCCAGCGCCCAGGTGCTCGCAGGTGCACTGGGAAGGGCTGCTGGTCCCCCAACTGGGAGCTGTTAGCCCAGACCAGGGTCCCCTGCGTGGGGGGCGCCCCCTGCCCCCCCCCAGTGAGCGCTGGGGCCCGTCCAGGGCTGGTGCGCCGCCTGGGAGCCAGGCCAACCAGGCCTCGCAATGCCCCCCACCTCCCCACACCACTGCGGGGCGAGGAGGAGCAAAGATGTTTATTTTTTTGAGGTGCTAAAATATTCTCAGGAAATGCTCCCGGGGCCGGCGCTGTCTCCTGCCGCAGAGCCCTCCTGAGCACCCCGCCCCTCGCGCTCCGCAGGGCGCTGCCCGCCCGCCTGGACCTGGCCACAGGGCCTGCGCCTGGACGCCCGGCCTGGGTGCCCTGAGGGGCGGGGGCGAGGCTCGCTGCGTCCGGGGGCTGCGCCTGGCTCAGATGCTGTCCCTGTCGGCCAGGGATCACGGACCCCAAGAACTGGAGTCCCCCTGTGTGGGCACGACCAGAAGCCAGGCCCAGGCACACCCTCCACCTCCAGTGGGGTCAGAGGTCAGGAGCAGGCGGGGCTGCTGGGGCGGGGCGGGGCTCCGGCTCCAGGTCCACCGCAGTCCCCGTCTCCTGGGCCTCCGGGCCCTCCCTGGGGCAGCAAGGGGGCAGCTCCTGGCCCTCCATGGGCACCCGCTCTCAGAGTGACGGGGGCCCAGCGCCCCAGGACACCCCCCCACCCGCTTCACTGACAGGGACAGCGTGGCCCTGGGGGGCGGCATGGACGCCCCTGCCCTGCGCTGGGCTGAGCCTCCAGGGTGCCCCCACGCCAAGCGAGAGAACATTCTGGAACAGCCCCGTGGGCAGGGGGAGCTCGGAGCGCCCAGCAGGCCCACAGGCACGGGGGCGGGGCCTCCTCGGGGCTTTTGTTACTAGTTTCATCGTTGAAAATTTTCTTTGCAATTATTGGGAAAATATTAGTGTTTCAGAAACACCCCGGGGCTCCGCTGGCTTCTGGGCAAGGGGCAGGGCCCGCAGGTCAGCCCAGCCGCGCCCGGCCCCCCAGCCCCCCCCACTGTCGGGCCAGGCCCCCCCCCCCCGCCCCGGCCCAGCCCTCTGGCCTGGCCCCCCCACACCCCTGCTCCCTTCCCCCTCCCCCACCCTGCCCTGTCCCCCCTCTGCCTGCCCCCCCCACCTGGCCTGGCCCAGCCCCCACTTCCATGAGAAACGCCTGCTTTTCCTCAGTGTCAGCCTCGTGTTGAAGGAGCAAAGGGCCCCCGTGCCTGGCGGCTCCCCAGCCTCCCCATGCGAGCGGGGGGCGCAGCTCCCAGGGTGACCCCAGAGCCCTGGCCTTCGGGCTGCGGAGGACAGGGCCGTGGGGACCCCCTCCGCCTGCAGGTCCTTGCCGGATGGGGTGTGGGAGCCCCCGGAGGGGGCCGGGGGGTGGTCCGGGGCCATCCTGCCCTCTCAGCGGCCCCCGCTCCGCAGAGCCCCTCCGGCGGGGTCCCGCCGCTGCCCCCTGCGGCCCTCACGGCTCTCTCCCCTGGGGCTCTGGCCGCTCCCCACCCCGACCCCTCCTGGTCAGCCCAGTCCAGGTCTTGCCACCGACGCCGGCCTGTCCTGGGCGCAGCTGCAATGGCCGCGACGCGGTGGCTCATCAGCATGGCCGCCTGCCCCCAGCTGGGGTCCTGGAGTGTGGGATGGGGCCCAGGGGCTGTGTGGGAGCCCTGATACCCTAAAGCCACGACCGGGAAGCAGCTGTTGAAGTGGCAGGAGACGAGCCACCGGGGCACCCGCCGGCCACCGAGGGCCAGCCCCACGGGTGCCCAGGCCAGGGCTCGGCTGTGACCAGGGGCTCTGACCCCCAGGGCCAGCAAGGTCTGGGGACTGCTGCTGAGTCTTGTCCACCACCTGCCCCCATAGGCCTGTCGCTCCTGGACACAGAGGCCTTCTCGGGTGTGGGGTGGCACTGGGCGTATGGGGTACGTTTCTGATTCCTGTTGGCCAGCAATGTCCCCAAGTGATCCCCTGAGCTCACAGGGCAGAGGACGCAAGGTGCAGCCTGGCCACTGGGGTCTGGCCAGCTTGCCGCGTCCAAAGCAGATGCCGAGGCCCAGGCCAGGCAGCGGGGGAGGGCAGAGCCCCGCTCCCTGGGGCTGGGAGTTGGGAGGGGTGACCTTGAGTGGCTGAGGTCCTGAGGAACTCTGGTCAGCAGGGGAGGTGACACCCTGCTGCAGCCTCACAGGCCAATCCCGAGGGGAGCAGTGCCCCGGGCCGGGGTGCCCGCGCCTGCCCTCCGGCCCCGCCCTCCAGCACCGGCTGTCCTGGTTGTTGCTGCTGCAGTGGGCTCATGGCTGGGCCCGGAAGGCCCGGCCCCGGGGGGCTCGCTGCCGCCGCGGCGCTCCTGGGTCCTTCTGCTCCTCCGGCCTGGCCACCTGGGGACAGGGTGGTGTGGGTGGGTCTCCGGGCACACGCAGGCCCCAGGAGCGTGCGGGTGGCTCGGACGGCCCCAGGCGGCCAGGCTCGGGCAGCAGAGGGGGCCCTACCCTGCCGCGGGCCCTGACCAGCAGCACACTCAGCCTCGGGCCGCGGGGGAGACCTTGTGTAGGGGGCTGGCCAAGCAGGCTCCATGCCTCAGGGCCGTCTGCGTGAGTGTGGGCGTGTGCGCGGTTTCAGGCTGTCTGCACATGTGTGGGTGGGCTCGGGCTGTCTGCACGCGAGTGGGCGCGTGCACACGGGGGTGGCATGTATGCAGCAGCACTCACCCTTGTCTGTGTGAGCAGTGCACACGTGTGCGACACAGGTGAAGCCCAGGGTGCCACACTTCGCTGCGTCCTGGCCCCTCCGTGGAAGGACAGTGGGGGCCACCACCCGGTGACGCTGCCTGCACAACCCCAGGGCCTCCTTGTGGAGAGGGTCCGGGCCCTGCCCCCACAGCACGAGGCCGCACCCGGAGGGGGACGTGAGGGCCCAGGTCCCGGCACAACACGAGTCCTGCTGGGCAGCCCCAGCCCCGCCCGCCCCCCACGGGCCCCGCCCCACCTGCTCCTCAGGTGCGTCCACCCGCCTGCTGTGGGCCTGCTCTCGGGGCTCCCGCAGCCTCTCTGCCTCCGCGGCCAGGTCCTGCTGGTGCTGGGCGGCCAGCTCTCGGAGCTGCTGGGTGTGGGCCTGCACCAGCTCGGCCATCTGGGCCTGGGGGGAGACGATGCCACGCTGCTGGCCGCTCGGGGACCGCCTCTCCCAGCCCCGAGCCCCCCTCGGCCCCTCCCGCCGCTGCACCGGCCAACTCTGCCCTGTGTCGCGCTCCGTTGGACAGGCGGCGGCCAGGCGCCCGCACCCGGGCCCTCTCCGGGACAGGAACCTGGTGCTGGCCGCCACGGTGCGGGGAGTGCCCCGTCCCTCCCGCCTGCGCGAGACAGAGGCACAGGCTGCCCTCGGGACTCGGCTACCCGCCGCCCCACCTGGGCTGGGGGCCCAGAACTGGCGTCTGGCCGCCCCGCAGGGCTGCTCTACCTGCGGCTCTCCCGGCCCGGCAGTGCCTGTCCCCACCCTCGCGGGGGGCCCAGCAGGTCGCGGGGCTGAGGTGGCAGGAGCCACAGGGTGTCCCGTGGGATGTGTGCAGGCAGGAGCCACGGGTGGGGGTGCAGGGCCTGGGGTGCCCGCTGGCCTCACCCACCGCCGGCTGGGCACCAGCAGGGCCTGTGGCAGTGCCGTCCCCAATCCCGGAGCCGGGACCCCGCCCCACAGGCCTGCACGGGCAGGGCCAGCGAGCTGGGCTCAAGGGCCAGGTGAACAACAGGGCCCCGAGGATAAGCAGCTGGACGCCAGGGTGGGGGCCCCTTGCTGTGGCCGGTCCCCTCCCCAGACCTGGTGGGCAGCAGCAGGAGCGGGGCGGGGCTCAGAGTCCAGTCTGCCTTGCCCGCCTCCCCCTTCCCTGGGGGCCAGAGGGGTGGCGCCTTGGTCCCCACCACGGTGTTGGCCGCCCGCTGGACGACAACCAGGCCTGCTCTTCCCGGGACCGAGAGGAGGGAGCCTGTTTCTTTAAAAAACCCAGCTGGACCCTAGAAGTGCGTTCAAGCCGAGAAAGGCGAGATCCAAAGCAAACAAGCGGCCACATCCGGGTTTCCCCTCCTGGGACGGCAATAAAGGGCTGTGGGCTGCGGCCTGCTGCTGACCTCCTGGAACTCATTAGCGCCCCTCCCCCAGCATCATGAGGGCCGCCCCAGCACAGCCTCGGCCCCTGGAGCAGCAGCAGGACCCTGCTGACCGTGCCCGTTGGCTGGTCCTCCCAGGTGGGGGCAGGTGGCCCTGTGCGGACACGCCAGCCAGCGGCTACGTGACTGTCTGAGCTGCTGGGGCCTGTGGCCCCATCCTGACCCCGGGCTGTCCCGTGACACTGCCCTTCGCTGGCCCCCACTATCCGGTCACTCCCTCTCCAGGCCCACGTCCTCCTCAGCTGAACGGGGCGTCTGGGGGCCTGGGCCTGCCTGGGACATGGGGGGCTGACAGCCAGCCAGGAGGTGACTCCCGGGAGCGGGGCCCGAGCCGGCCCCTCGTGCGAGGCGCGCCCTCTGCTCCCAGGAGGCCTGGACCCTGCTGCCCACGCACCCTCGGCGCCATTGAGGCCAGGGCCCGCCGGTCACCGGACAGGTCGCTGCAAGGCCTCACGTGGCACCGGGCCCTGGCCCCTGCCTGCCCTGCAGCCTCTGTCCACCTGGTGCCCACCTGACGGCTCCGGCCGCCGGCCGCGTCATTGAGTCCCAGTTCTTTCAAATGTCCTTGGCAATCCCAGGCCCTTAAAGGCGCCATCAGCCTGTCTCCCTGGAGCAGACAGACAGACGAGGCCCGCGCAGCCACACGCAGCCCCTGGCGAGGCCCGGGGCCCACAGACCGGCCAGCAGAGCCCCCCAGAACGGAGCGGGGTGCAGGGCCAGGCGTGGGCCTTGGGGACGTGAGACAGTCGGGGCCCACCCAGAGCAGGAGCCTCCACCCCAGGGCTCGCCCGCCATTCCCTGGGTTGGGGGGCTGCTGTGGGGAGGGCGGGGGCTCCCGCCTTTTGAAACTGAGGCCTCTGCACGGTCGCGAGCGTGCATGTGGCCGGGGCCTGAGGCGTCGGGGGCCTGGCCAGAGCGGGGGTCTCAGAGACCCCTGGCCACGAGGCTGTGCCCGGGCACGGGCCGGTGGGGTGACCTAGGCGGGGGCTGGGGGCGCCCGGCCTTGGGGACCGCTGCAGCCCCAGATCACCCTGGAAACGGGGAGGGGCTGTCCTCAAACAAGAATCGTGTTGTTTGCACAGCCCGGCCCACCAGTTAATTAGAAAAATATGTTTTTAATTAACTCGCTCTTGACAAACACTTTGGCGTCTGTGACCGTGCGGGGGAGGGCCGCGGGGGGAGCGAGGGGGTGCGTGGTGGCCGCAGGCCCCGCCCTGGACACGCGCTGCCCGGCAGAAGGCCTGGCCCGAGCCCCTGCCCACAAGCCCCCCGCAGTGACCGCGGGTCTCAGGGACCGGGAAGCCCCTCCAAGCCGGAGGCCGAGGGCGCTGGGGCTGCTGGCCCAGAGCGGGGTAATGACCCCACAGCCACACGCCCCTGGCTCCAGGCTGCCCCCCCCCCCAGGCAGGCAAAGGGCGGGAGCGGGCACGGCCCCCCGGGCACCCTGGAAGGCCCGGGCCCCGGGGTGGCTCCGGCCGCGTGCGTGGAGGTGCAGGCAGCGGAGGGCTGAGGCCCGCACCCCATCCCACTCCTTGAGCCCCGCGGCTCCTGCTCCCCCTGGGCCCGGCCCTGCCCCGGGCCCCTCTCCACTCCTGAGACCAGCCCCTCTGGGGACCCCACCGCGTCCCCCGGGAAGGGGAGACCAGCTGTGGGCGCATGCGCGGGAACAGGCTGCTGCGGCCAGAGCCGAGCGGGGGGCCGCGGGGGCGCCGGGGCTGTGGGCAGGCGCGCGAGGCCCGGGACGGGGCTCCAGGCTGGGTGCCGGGGGACACTGTCACCTGCCGTCAGAGCCAGCGCGCGGGGCTCACAGCGCAGGGGCGCGAGGAACGGGGGCGCCGACCCAGGGCGGGAGACGGGCCGCGGGCCTCATGCTCTCGCGCCCTCCTCGCCCACGAGGAGAAATGGGTCACGAGGGGGAGATTCCCGGAGGGGCAGGAGAGGGGAATGGGGGGCAGGGAGGCCGCCCAGAGGGGTGAAGTGTCCGGCGGGAAGAAACACCGAGGCCCAGGCCCAGACCGCGGTCGCCGCGTGGTGGGGCCGGAGCCGGGGCAGCCCTCACGGGCCCTGGGCGACAGGCAGTGGCGCCACTGACCGCCTCTGGGGAGTGTCCGCGCCGGGACCAGGGGCCTCCCGGAGCTGCTGGCCCAGGGACCCCAGAGTGCCCGGAGTCACTGGCACCCGCGGGCGCAGGCTCCTGGGAGACCCCGCCGCCCCCCTCCCCGGCCACTCCAGCCTCTGCCTCCAAGACGGCCCGGGGCTCAGCCCCACCTGGAGCTTCCTCTTGTCCTGGGCGGCCGCCCGCGCGCTGGCCAGGCGCTCCCGGTCCAGCCTCCGCAGTGCCTCCTCCCGCAGGGCCTGGGCGGCCTCAGCGCGGCGCGTCCCATCCTCCGCCTGGCGCCGCGCTGCGGGCGAGGGGGTGGTATATCTGGGCCCTCGCCCGGCGGAGGGGCGCTGGGCTCTCTTGTCCCCCACCCCTGCTTCTCCTGCCCCTCGCTCTGGAAGTCAGGTTCCCGAGGCCTGGCCAGCGGGCAGTGGAGGGGGAGCCCAGAGCGCAGGGGGCAGGCCGGGATGTGGCAGTCACCTTCCTGGGCCGCCTCCAGCGCCCGCTCCAGCTGCGCCTGGCGGCTCTGGGCACGCGCACGCTCGCTCTCTGCCAGGCTCAGCCGGCTGCGCAGGGCGGCCTCCTGGACACGCCTGTCATCCTGGGCAGAAGGACTGGGGTCAGTGGGCAGCCCCAGGGGAGGACGGGCCAGGCAGGGGCGGGGCAGGGTCAGGCGCTGGGGGCCGGGCTCTCCAGAGGGCGGTGGGGTCCGGTCTGCAGCGGGGCCAGCGGCAGACAGTGGGCAGTGGTGTGGGCGGCTGGGACCTGGCCCCTTACCCGCTCCTGCCGGGCGTCCCGCAGCTCCTGCACCACATCCCTCAGGGCGTCCTGCACTGCGGCCACGTCCACCTCGGGGCCCAGGTCTGCAGCGGCCAGCACACGTCCTCGGGGCGGCGAGCGGGACCGTTTGTGGGGGCTGGCGCTCCGCTGCATGGCGTGACCGGGGGAGCCCTCCAGGCCTGCGGATGGTGATGGCTGAGGGGCCACGGGCCGCCCCCTCCCCTGTGCAGATCCCACGGGGAGGCTGGGGGAGCGCAGGCTCCCAGCACAGCCCGGCTGGTCTGGGGGGCCAGGGTGGGGAGGTGGCGGGGGCCTGAGCACACTGACCTTGGGTAGGGGAGCCGGGCCGCTCTGGGGATGCCGAGGGGCTCTGTCCCCTCAGCCCCAGGCCGCAGCGCAGCGTGGACCACAGCCGGCCCAGCTGGGTCTCCGCATGGCGCCGGGCACCCTGGGCCTGGGCCAGTTCTTGCTCCAGGCCGCGCGCCCGGAGGCCGGCCCCATCCAGGCGGGCCTGCAGGCGGGCAGCCGCATCGCTGGCCTGCTGCAGCCGCCCAGTGACGCCGTGCAGCTCGGCCCGCAGGCTGCCCTCGGCGCCCTGGCTCTCGCGGACACGCTCCTCCAGCTGCTGCTCTCGAGCCGCAGCCTCAGCCAGTTCCTGCTGCAGCCTCAGCACCTGGGGAGCGCCCAGGGACAGGCCCCACCTTCTCACGCAAAGCCCGCAGCACAGGCCTGGCCTCCGGGGGCAGGCGGGGAAGGACCCCGGCCCCCAGCCAGACAGGCCGCCCCTCCCGCTGCCCCCTCCCCACATGCGGCCTGCCCCCAGACCCAGGTGCTGCCAGGCTGGTCCGAGGCGCAGGCCGGACGAGTGTGCCCTGAGTGCAGATGGGCGGGGCGTGGGGGCGTGCGCAGACCCTCCCTCAACCAGACTGGGCCGGAGATGGGGTGGGGGGGTGCACAGCTGAATTTGCTCATGGCTGGGAGCCTGGGTGTGGCCACCCCAGGGGGTGGGCGGACAGACAGGCCCAGTGCCCAGCCCCCTGGGGCACCCAGACCTGGCCCGGCCTCCTGGCCATGCATCCGGCTCCTACCTCCTTCTGGGCGGCCTCGTGGGCCACCCCTGCCTCGGCCGCCTCCCGCAGCATCTCTCGGCGCACCCTCTGGTTCTCGGCCTCCTGGGCCTGCACCTGGCGGGCGGGCAGGGTCAGGCTCGTGCAGCCTCGGCCCTGCTTCTGCACACGGTCCCGGAGGTGGCCTCCCGTGCAGGCTGTGCAGGCCAAGCCATTTTGGGGAACATGTGGCACCCCAGACCCGTACAGTCAGGCTGACACCGGCGGCCGGGGGACACACCTGCCTCTCCCGGGGCCGGTCCGGCGTGGCATGCTGGAGATGCCCTGGGACCTTCCAGATGTGCCTTAGGGCGCATCTGAAAAGGAAGGTACTAGGACCTTCCCTGCCGCTTTGCTGGGGGGCTGGGGGTGATGCCAGACACCCCGCAAGACTGCACAGGCCTGTCCCCTGGGGGCGGCTGGCCAGCCCTCAGACCTGGGAGCTTGACAAAGGGCAGCACAGCCCCCACAGCTGTTGGCAGCGGCATCCTCCATGGGGCGCCAGCCCTGAGTGACGTGGGGAGCTCTAGGATGTGACGGAGGAGCTGGTGCCCAGTGGCCATGCGGGGGGAGCCCAGGGTCTGGCACGCGGGCGCCCCAACTGGTGGCCAGCAGTGGCACAGAAGGCACCCCAGGGCCCTCTCCAACAGGCCCCACCACTGTCCAGCCACCGGCGCCCAGCCTTGGTGGCCACAGGGTCAGCTGTGGTCTGCCAGGCCTGTCCCAGGGTGGGGGCGTGGTGGGGCCAGGCCTGCGGACACGGGACTCCATGGGTGCCGGGCATGAGCGGGGTTGGAGGATCTGGGAGCCTGGCACGGGCGGGTGCCTCACCTGCCTCTGCAGCTCCTGCAGCTCGCGGTGGGCGGCCCCCCGGGCCTGCTCTGCCTCCTGCAGGCCGGCCCGCAGCTCGCTGGCCTCCGTCTGGGCCATGGCAAAGGCCTCCTCCAGCACCAGGGCCTTCTGTGCCTTCTCCTCCTTGGAGCGCCTGAAACTGGGCGGTGGTGGCTGGGATAGGGCCCTCTCCCGATGCCGGTGTCCAGCACCCACGTGGCCCCACTGCAGCCGGCCAGCCCTCCCTGCTCCCCCGGTAGGCCCCTTGGCCATCTCCTGCTGGCCCCTTGGGGCCGTGTGCCTGGGGTGGGCGCTCCCCGAGGGCAGGGACAGACAGGGCCACTCCCATTCCCCGCTGGCCTGTGGCGGGGCGCACCTGGCCTTGTCCTGCTCGGCCCTGCGCAGGGCAGCCCGCAGCTCCGTGTTCGACCTCTGCAGCACGCCCTTCTCCCGGGCCTCGTCGGCCAGCGCTCGGCGGGCCTCCAGGGCCTCCCTGCGCAGCCCCTCACAGCTCTCCGTGCGGCCCTGGAGCTCCTGGCGCAGCGTGGCCAGACCCTCCTGGGCCTCGTCCAGCTGGGCCCGCAGCGTCGTGGCCTGGGTGGGGGCAGAGGCTTGTCTAGCCAGGGACAGCACCGGGGCCCATGGCCCCCCCGGCAGACAAGGCCCAGCCCCGGGTCCCAGTGCTTGGAGCAGCACTTGTCCGGCCCAGCCAGCTGGGGTCACTGTCCTGCTGCCACCAAGGCTGCTGGGCTGCCCAGGAGGCTGGTCCCAGGGCCCTGGCAGGTGACACATGGGCCTGGCCTGGTTCCGGGCATCTGGCCGCTGTTGCGCAGGGGCTCCCCCCAAGTGTGCCCTGCCCGATGCCCCAGCTGCTGCCCCAGTGCCCCGCCTCCCAGCATGTGGCACCTGGACGGGACCCCTGCTGTGGGCAGCAGCCGGGCTCTTGGTGCCCTCTCCCGGCCCATGTCCCTCCCAGGCCCATGTCCCTCTGAGGTGGGGGTGTCTTGTCGCCAGCGTCCTCGGTCTCCCAGCAGCACCAGGGCGCTCGGGCCAGGCTGCCGGCTACTCTGCGCCGGCTCCCGGCGGCTGGGACAGAGCAGCTGCCCCTGGAGGCTGCTCGGGGCACTCTAGAGCCGCTGGGTGACGCTGCGCGTCCGCCCACCCGCTCCGGGAGTTGGCCACACGGCAGGGTGCAGGGCCGCGTCCTGGGCCTCTGGGCTGGCGTGGGGACTCAGGGCCCTACCATGCAGGGCACCCCGGAGCACGGCCCTGCACCAGGGGTCCCGTGGGTGGGCTGTGGAGCATGGGGGGCCCAGCAGCTGAGCCAGCGTCCCTGCCCTGGGACATGAGGCACCTTCAGGCCGGGCTCAGCCCTGGGGGGCCTGAGGAAATGGGGGGCAGCCACCGCAAGGCGCCCAGTCCACCAGTGGGGCTGCTGGGCGGGGCGAGGCCTCCCAGCCCCCGTGGCACTCCCAGGTGGGACTCAGCCCGTGGGGCTCGGGCAGGGCGCAGGCAGGGGCGGGAGGGGGGCCCAGCTCTCTTGGCTGGCGATTGCCCGGGATGCTGTCCAGGCCTGGGCCTGCTGGCCCCGGGGTCCGCCCGCCGCCCAGCCCCACCCCCACCCCAACACATGGGAGCACTTTCCACCGAGCTCAGCAGAAACGCGCCGGGGTCAGGGACCAGCGAGGGCCGATCCGTCACCAGGAGGCTGTTTTCATTTCCAGGCAGAGAAGATGAAAACAAGCAAACACCCCAGGAAGGGCCCCCGGCCGTGAGAACAACCGGCCTTTCAGGGCCTCTGGCCAGAGCGCGACGTGTGCCGGCGCTTTCTCTGCAGGAGGCGTGTGAACCGCCCTCTGGGCTGGGCATGGCCGGGCCAGGGTGCTGGTTGGGGCCTCTGTGCATGCCATGTGTGCGCCCAGTGCATGTGGTGTGTGCACACGCGTGCCCAGTGTGTGTGTGGTGTGTGCACGTGTGCCCAGTGTGGTCAGTGCACACACATGCCCAGTGCACGGTCTGTGCACACGTGTGTCCAGCACATGTGGTCGGTGCACACGTGTGCTCAGCCTGCCGTGTGGCCCATGTCACACGTGCTCTGCTTGCGTGTCTGTCACGTGCCCACGGCTGCTCACACGTGTGCAGGGTGGTGTGGCGTGGCGTGCACGTGCTGCTCACATGTGCACTTTGGTGTGTGCTCATGGGTGTGCACAGGTGAGGGTGTGCACATGTGTGTGTGCGGGGGGGCTCTGTGTGCAGGGGCGTGTGCTGGGTGTTTGCCTCAGGCCAGGCTGGACCCATGGAGGTGAGCACGTTCGGTGTCCATGGCGACCCGGCCGGCCTGGGCGGGGAAGGGCCAGCTGCTCCCCTCACGCCTCAGCCCGAAGCCTCCCCCCTCTCCTTTCTGGGGAACCTCTCTTTGGGGGACCCTTCTTTCTGGGCCCCCTCTCCACTCTGGGGACCTCTCCTTCCTAGGGTCCCTTGACCTGGGGGCGCCTCTGCTTTCTGGGAACCATCTCTGCAAGAACCCGGCTGCTCTGGGGCTGAGTGCCCCCCACCCTGCGCCCCCCGAGCCAGCCCCCCGCCCCACCCTCACCGCCGGCCTCGAGCGTGCTGAAAGGAGCCCTTTCTCTCGGGGCCAAAGTAAACAGCCTGTCACGTTAAATCACGCTCCTCCCTCTCCCCGCGGCCACCCCGGCGCCCGGCGGCCGCCCTGCCAGCCTTGGCCCCCCGCCCAGCCGGCCTCCCGCTCCCCCGGCCCTGCCCGCGCCCTCCCCTCCCCAGGCCCCATCCTGTCAGCTCCACCTCCCAAACACCTCCCTGGCGCGGCCTGCCCGGCCTCCCCTCCCCTGCCCAGCCTGTCCCCCGGGACCGTCACGTGGCTCCTGGGCCTGTGTCTGCCCCGGGCCTCGGCCAGCCCCTCCACCGGCTGACCTTCTTCCCCTCGGCCTCCGAGGGGCAGCCCGTGGCCTCACCTGCCCCAGTGCCCGCCCCGCGGCCTGCCCTGCCCCTCACCTCTCTCCCCAGGGTGCTCCGCTCAGCGCCTGCGGCCTGGAGCTCTCCCCGCAGGGCCGCGGTCTCTCTCTCGTGGGCCGCGATGGCGTCCTCAAACTGGGCCTGCAGGGCCCTCAGCTCTGCGCTCAGGGCACTGACAGCAGCCTGGGGGTGGTCACCGCTGTCAGGGGCGGCTTCAGGGGCATGGTGGCCGGTTGTGGGCAGCCCCTGTCCACTCGGCTCCTGCGGCTGCGGCACGGCCGCGCTCAGGCAGGACCCCACGCCCGCGCCCTGGGTGGGTCCGTCCTGGGAGGGCCGGCCTAGCAGCGGTACCCCCAGCCCCAGCCCAGAGCAGGCTCCAGGTCCAGCCCCGCCCCATCCCGCCCTGGACATAGCTGCGGCGCCGAGGCGAGGGCCCCCAGGGGACGCCCTGGCATGGCCGGGCCGGCGGGACAGCAGGCCAGAGTGTGCCCATGACCGCAGCTTCCGCGGCTACAGGTGGTGACAGCGTCCTCCGGGGCCGTGGGGGCCGAGGGTTGGTCTGGCCTTTGTCCTGGGCCCTGGGGACACTGCAGCCCGCGGGAGGGCACCGCTGCACTCATGGGCTGGGGGAGCGGGCCGTGCTCCCTCGGCCACACCGACACCGGGCCCGTGGAGCAGGCTCCGGGGTTCTAGATGCTGAGCATGTGACGGGGTGGGCCCCAGGGCAGGGAACAGCCCAGGCTCCGGCCCCATTGTGACGGGGAACCACCGCGATGGGGGACCTGGGGAGGGGTCGGGGTCGGGGAGGCGGCCTACGGGGGCGCGGGAGCAGGGACGTGCGAAGAGGCCGCGCTGGCTTCCGGCCTGGGGCGTGCGGGGGACGCGGAGGGCCATGGGAGAGCAGCCGCTGCGAGACCCGCAGAGGCGGCCGTGGCCTTTACCTTGACTCGGCTTCGCTTTGGCTCTTTCCTCCCAGGCTGCCCGCCCTGCCCTCCCCATGTCCCCCGGGGGGGCCTGAGCCTCGGGGTCCGGCCATCACCTGGTCCCGCTCCTGCCTCAGGCCCCAGATCTCCTCCCGCAGGGCCCCACTCACGGCCGCGCTCTCCGCCACCAGCTCTTTGTCCCGCGCCAGCCGGCGTGCCGCCGCTTCCTTCTCTTCTGCCAGGGACAGGCTCAGGGCATCCTGGGCGGGGTGGGGGCGTTGGCTGCAGTGTCCCCAGTTCTCTGGTGGCCCTGTGCCCCTCCATGCCCCCTCCATGCCCCCTCTGTGCCGTGAGGCCTGGGACGCAGGGGTTGGGCCAGGTGCAGACCTTCTCGCTCTGCAGGTGGGCCAGGGCCTCGTGGTGGGCCAGCGCCTGGCTATCCAGGGCCAGCTGCCGGTCCCGCTCCAGCTGTGTCACCTGCCGCTGCAGCCGC
This sequence comes from Talpa europaea, assembly GCF_964194135.1. NCBI lineage: Eukaryota > Metazoa > Chordata > Mammalia > Eulipotyphla > Talpidae > Talpa > Talpa europaea. Next base: position 158,424,952 of record NC_140073.1, on the reverse strand, counting down.
CTCACGTCCCGCCGCAGCGCCGGCTCCTGGGCCTCCCAGGTGCTCCTCAGCTGGGCCAGCTCCGCTGTGCCGGGGCAGGTGCGTGAGGGGCTGGCCGGTCACGTGCACCAAGGCCGGCAGGCCCCTGGGGAGGCGGCCCCTGGCCTCACCAGCGGGCATGTCTTGAGCCCCTCCCCCAGGCCAGGGCGCACCGGGGCACCCCCCGCGACGAGGGTGGATGTCATTCATTCAGCCACGTGAGCGCTAGGCAGGGCTGGGACCCTAGAGCTGGGAGAGGACCCCGGGGTGGGGACAGAGCTCTCTTGGGCCCTCCAGCGGTGCGGGGTCCCCGGTCACCTTGCAGGGCCTGCCGGGCAAGCTGGGCGCTCTCGGCCTCCCCTGCCAGCTGCTCCTGCTGCGCCTGCAGCTGTGTGACCAGCTGCTGGGCCTCAAAGAGGCTGCTTTCCAGAGACTCCCTCTCGGCCCTGCGGAGAGTCGTCCAGCAGCCATGAGCCACCAGGGGATGGGCATAGCCCTGCAGGCCCAGCTGGCCGGCCAGAGGCTGAGAGGCGTCTCACTACTGGGTCTTGACCCCCGGGGAGAGGCGCAGGCGGTCACCGACTGACAGGCGAAGTGGAAGCAAACAACTGACCGGCTCAGAGCTATGCAAACAGCGGACACGCCGCAGTGGGGGTTAGGAGCCCAGTAGGCCACCAAGGCCGGCAGGCAGGGTGGGCGCGATGGGGGCGCCTGGGGGCTCACGCGGGAGGACCCCACCAGCTGGCAAGACCACGAGCCGCGCAACGCGAGAGCTGCACCATGGGGGCTGCCAGTGAGTGCAGAGACCCCTCCCGCCACCCCCCGCCAGTCGGCGCCTGGGCCGGGCAAGCAATGCCACCGCCACTAGCAGAGAAAACGGGAGGCCGGGGCACTGGCGGCCTCGCTCCGTGTGGCTGTGGCCGCTTGGCGGGACCTGGAGCGGGCAGGTCCTGCAGCAGGGGACAGTGGGGCAGAGGGGTTGTGGGGCAGGTGGGCGCGACGGGGGGGGGCCAGGTCTCAGGGTGCAGTGTGGAGGTCTGCAGCAGCAGTTCCAGGCCAGGGTGGGGTCTGGGACGCACAGGAGAAAGGACGCGGGGCCCTGAGGGGCGCAGCTGAGCTGGCCCCAGCCCCAAGGCAGAAGGCTTCAGAGAAGGCGCCACCTTTTTCTGGGGGCGACACTCGCTGTATCCTTTGTCGTGGGGGGCCCCGACACCTTCTATGCGGGCTGCTCGGCTTGCACACAGTCCCGCCCCCTAGCCCGGCTACCCACACAGCCGCAGAAGGCCGGTCTCGTCCAGCCCGGCCAGCACTGCCCAGCAGCCCAGGTCATTTCCAACCTCCGCGCTCTGTCCCAGCTGGGGACACGCCGAGAGAACATTCCTGGCCCATCCACATGCACGGACTGGCCACCAGCACCCCCAGGCCACCAACAGCCTCAGGCTACCAACAGCCCCAGGCCACCAGCGCCCCCAGGCCACCAGGCCGCGGCCTCTGAGACACAGCAGCAAAACCTGGAGGGGACCCAGCCCCACCCCTGGCGCCTGAGTACCGGCCTGGGAGGGGACAGTGGGCAGGGCCCCCAGAGCAGCTAGGGCAGGTTCTCTGCAACTCTCCTGACAGAGGCAACATGTGTGAAGAAGTCCTAGGACCCTGGAGCCTTGCTTTCCTCACAGCCCTCAGATTCTGTAATTTCAGGAGAAAAATCTTCCTACAAACATACTCCCAAGTCCCTGAAAAGGACACCAGGGCCAGGGCAGGAACCAGCGGCGTCTGGGTGTCCCCCGGGGCCACAGGGCACCCAGTCCCTGCCCCCACCCAGGGCCCAGCCCCAGCCTGCTCCCTGGCCTGCTGTGGGGCCCCGGCCTCCCCAGGACGGGCCCAGGACGGCAGGGACGCAAGAGGCCAGCAGCCACAGCTCTGGGTGTGTGGCCTCCGCCAGCCTTGCTCTGCGCTGGGGGAAGCACATAGGGCTGGGCGCTGAGAAGGGAGAGGCAGGTCTGTGGGCACAGTGGGAGGGCCTCATCCAGCCTTGCCTGAAGCCATGACACCCCGAACTACTCAGATGCACGAGCAGACAGCGGCACCCTCCTGCTGGTCTGGGCCCCCACCGGCACCTGCCACCTCTCTCCGGAGCCGACCCAGGGCCGCTGCAACCCAGGCCCCAGCACGGTGCTGCTGCTCGCTGCTCACAGCCCCCTGGGCCTCACACTCGCCTGCTCCACCCTTCACCTGGGGGCTCCCGGCCATGCTGGGGGGTGGGGGGTGCGCACCTGAGCTCCACCGCCTCTTGGGCTGAGAGCTGGCCCTGCTGCTCCAGGGTCTCCTGCCAGGCCAGCAGCTGTGCCCGCTCCTCCGACCAGGCCTCCCTCTCCTGCAGGGCGCTGTGCAGGGCAGCCCCCTGGGCCTCCTGGTCACGCAGGCTCTGTGCCAGCTGCTCCTCCAGCGCCTGGTTCTTGCAGGTGACCTGGGGAGGGGAGAGGCGGGGTGAGGGGAGAAGGGCGACTCTGGGGAGTGGCCGGGGGCACGGGGGAGACTGTAAGACACAGGTCCACTCCGGCCCCCGGGGAAGGTCACCCACGCAGCATGCCAGCGAAGCAGCCAGCGGCCCTTCTCAGCAGGAGCCGTGGGTGGGCCGCGGGGGCAGGAAGTGCGGCCGAGGCAGCCCCAGAGTGGCGGGGGCGGCTGGTGCTGACGCTCGCACAGGGTGTCCAGAAACCCAGGCCCGTCCACCCGAGCGCGCTCCCCAGGCTGCCAGGGAGGGAGGTCGTGTGGAGGAGAGAGAGAGGCGTCGTGACTCCTTGCTCAGAGCACTCGCTGCCTTGCAGCCTTGGCACAGAAGCTGGGCCCCCAGGGCGGAGGCTGATGACCCCAGCACCTTGCTGAGATGCAACGTGACGCCTGCCCATGTCCTCTGGGCACCTCTGCCTGGGGAAGCCTGACCACACACATTGTCACCCGGAGCCCAGACCCCTGCTCGCCACCTCCCCGGCTCCGGCTGCGTGTGCTGGCCACCGGCCCTGACGCGCCTGCCACGTGCCCACGCCTCGCCGACCTCTCATGGGTCAGCACGTTCCCCTGTGTGTCTGTCCGCCGCGGGCGTCCACTTTCTCTCATCCGCCACGGGCCACCTCTCACGGGCTCTGCGGCAGCTGCAGCGTGAAAGCTCCCCAAAGAAACCAAGGCCCAGCTGTGGGCCACTTGCCGCAGCCTTGAGGACCACCTACCTGCACCGCCAGCACCTGAGCAGACCCTTCTGCAAGGCCATGAGAGCCTCACAGTCACCTGCGTGCACTGACCCTGACACTTCCATGGGGTCAGCATTTCCAAGCGTGTCAGAGAGAGCATCAGACAGAATATCCACACGGAGCCCAGGTCAGAAGACCCCCAAACCCCGGACCCTGGGGCTACGGATGCACTTTAGGGGACCGGGTCGGTCTGCCCAGGAGGTGGAGGCAGCTCGCGGCTCCACCTCAGAACCGACATGAGATAAAAAGAACGTAATGAACACGGAAGAGCCAGAGCCGTGAGAGGTGGCCCGTGGGTTTTCCCTTTCCCAGCGCCCACCCCAGCACCAGAGCCCAGGGCCCGTGGCTCATGGCAGGAAAGAGGCCTCCGGCCTGCAGCTCCACACTCCAGTTCTCATGCAGACAAGCCAGTCCAGGGTGGCCCCAGCACCCCTGCACCCTGAACTCTTGTCCTGCAGCCTCATGCCCTCAACCCCTCCTGCACCTCTGCGCCCTGGCAGTGGGGGGGGCCACCAGCACCGCAGTGGCCAGGCCAGGCCGCCCATGAGCTCCCAGCTCCAAGGGCCTCGGGAGCCGCCCCTCACCTGGTGCACCTGCTCCTGCAGCTGCGTCCTGTCCCCTCGCAGCCGGGCCGCCTGCCCCTCCAGCCGCTCCAGCTGCTCTTCCAGGCGCCCGCAGGCCCGCTGCAGGCCGGCGCGCTCCTCCTGCGCCAGCTCCAGCCGCTGCTCCGCCAGGGCCAGCCGCTCCCGGGCGCCCGCCCGCTCCTGCTCCAGCACCTTCCGCTGCTCCTGCAGCTCGGCCCGCTCCTGCTCCAGCTGCACAGAGCTGACCCCGCGCCAGGCCCCGCCCCGGGCCCCGCCCCCAGCCCCGGGCCCCGCCCCCGCCCACCCAGGGCCCCGCCCCCGCCCCACCCAGGGCCCGCTCCAGGCCCGCCCCACCCGCAGGCCCCGCCCCACCCGCAGGCCCCGCCCCCGCCCGCCCCCTAGGCCCCCTGCCCAGGGCATGGCCCCGCCCCAGCGGGGCTGGGGAAGGGAGGGCGAGGGGCGGGGTGGGGGCCTGGCCTCACCTCCAGGACCAGTTGGTCCAGGGCGCCCTTGTCCTGCGCCAGTCCCTCCATCAGCGCCGCCATCTTGGCCAGGGAGTCCCGCTGCCCCGCCCCCTCCGCCTTCAGCCTGGTCACCAGCAGCTCCAGGTCAGCCTTGCTGGACTCAGCCTGGGGCGCAGGGGTGCAGTGGTCACCCCGGTGGGCACACCAGGGAGGGCCTCTGGATGGGTGGCCGGGGTGCCCGGGTGAGGGCCGTGCCCCTGTGGGGGACAGGCCCAGGGTGGACAGTGTCCCTGGCACCATGGGCGGCGAGGGGGTGGGTGGAAGGGTCGCTGAGGATGGGCTAGCCGGGTGGGGGTTCTGGGCTGGCCCGAGACCCCGGGGGTGAGGGGCGGGGGGTGTACCCGGGCCAGGGCGCTCTGAAGACTGGCCCTCTCGCTCTCCAGCACGTCCCCCTGCAGCCGCGCAGCACTCAGTGCCTCCCGGGCGGCCACCAGCTCCTCCTTGAGCCCCGACACCTTCTCCTCCAGCTGCACCAGGCGCCCCTGGCTGGGGCCCGAGGGAGCGGGGTGAGGCCGCCTTGGGCGGGGCCCTACACAACCACCCCTGTTCCCATGTCTGCAGCCCGGCCAGGGGTGGGCCGTGCAGGCCAGGTGTCAGGTGGGCCGCTGCGGGCGCCGGCCCAGTCTGGGGAGCCCTCACCCAGCGCCCCGCGCGGCTGCACGCTGAGGAGCAGTGCAGGGGCGCTGTCCTCGGTCACACCCGCCATGTCCCACCTGCTCACCTAGCCTTCAGCTCCCGGCGGCCCTGCGCACCCCGCTGCTCCAGCTCCTGCCTCTGGGTGGCCGCCCGGCTCAGGCTCCCCTCCAGCGCTGCCTTCTCGGCCTCCAGCCGCCGGGTCTCTGCGTCTGCGGCCTCCGCCTTCCCCCGCAGCTCCCCCAGTGCCAGCTCCAGGGCCCACCGCTCCCTGGGAGCCCGAGGTTTGTTGGCAGGGCCAGGTGGGGTGGGGCAGGGTGGCCAGCGACCCCCCAGGGGCAGCAGAGCCTTGGTGGGGGGGAAAGGCCAGGCTGGGGGGCTGCTCAGGCAGGCAGAGGGACAGAGCATCTGCTCCTGGGACCCAGGCCCGCTGCTGCTGTGGGGGTGACTGGGTTCTCTTTGCCTGCCCCACAGCCCCATGGGAACCCCTGAAACCCTGTCTGCCTCCTGGTGAGCCAAGTCTGGCCCTCCGTGCCAGGGGCCATGCTCAGCCAGTCCTCGGCTAGAAGGCAGGGAGGGAGGACCCCATGGCCCAGCTCTGCACCTGCCTGTGCTACCTGCCCGGCCCAAGAGCCCCTCCACAGCCATCAGCCTGACAGAGGCTCCAGCCTCCCTGAGTGCCCCAGCCTGTCCCCCACACTCTCCAGCACCGGCCAAGTCCTGCACAGCAGCTCAGCCTGCGCTGGGGACCGGCCCTGGTGGACGGTGGGGGCTCGGGCTCACAGCTCCATGTGAAGGGAGGGGATGCCTGCGGCCCGGCGCCCTCAGCCTGGCTCTGGGAGGTGACCCAGGAAGCGCAGCCCACAGGCCTAGGTGGATGGCTCTGCGTGTGTGCATGTGGGGGCCAGGGGAGGCAGCCTCGTCCTCCCCCCCACCCGGCCTACAGCGGCCAGGCTGGACGTCAGGCTCACCTTCCCGAAAGCTCGCTGGCCGCCCTGCATCGCTGGGCCTCCTGGCCTTGAGCCTCCAGCTGGTCCAGCAGGTCCTCCTGCTCCTGTGCTCCCTCTTGCAGGCGCCGCTGCGCAGCCTGCAGCTCCTGCTGGCTCTGGGCCAGCTGTTCCCGGAGCCCAGCCACCTCCGCCTGGGAGGCCTCCAGCTGCAGGCCCAGCTCCTGGGGTGGGAGCCGGCGAGGCCCTCAGCCTGGCAGGTCTGACCACAAAGGCCAGCCAGGGCTCTGGCTGCCCCCAGAGAGGGTGCATCTAAGCGGGAGCCTCCCCGGGCTCGGGGTGCGGGGACAGGTCTGTGGAAACCCAGTGGCCAGCCCCTGGGGACCCCAAAGGCCCCTACATCCACGGCTTTGCCTCAGTTCCCATGGCTGTGGCCACCAACCTGCTCCCTTCGACGCCGCCGTGCCAGGGCGGCCTGCACGGCTCTCAGCGCAGGGTCCGGGGTGTCCAGGCAGCAGGGCTGCGGCCAGATCTCGCCCTGGGAGGCGGGGCCCTGCGCCTCCTGGCCCTCAGCGCTGCCGCCCCACACCGGCTCCAGGCACCCAGCGTCTGCCCAGGCCACCTTAAGGTGCAGAGAGGGTGGGGGGCTGCGGTCAGAGCACAGGGGGCTCGGCCCCTACCCGCTGGGCCCGCCCACCAGGCCCCGCCCCAGGCCCCGCCCCACCAGCCCCGCCCCGCCCACCAGGCCCCGCCCACCAGGCCCCGCCCACCAGCCCCCGCCCCACCAGCCCCGCCCCCGCCCCACCAGGCCCCGCCCACCAGGCCCCGCCCACCAGGCCCCGCCCACCAGCCCGCCCCCAGGCCAGCGCTCGCTCGGGGGTCGCTGCGGCGATTGTCCGCGTCCTGCCCGACCCTGCGCCCGTCCACGGGCCCCGCCCGCTCACCAGCCGCTGCAGCCCGGTCCGGAGGGAGGCCACGGCGCGCGCCTTCTCCTTGGCCTCGGCCGCGAGCGCCGCCCCCCGCAGCGTCTGCTCCGACAGCCTGGGGGGCGCGGGGGCGCCGGCGGGCGGCGGGGGGCTGAGCGCGGCCCCGCCGGGCAGCCCCGGCCAGCGCCCCTCCCGCTGCGCAGGGCCCGGGCCGCGACGGGGTGGGGCGCTGACCGCCCCCCAGGCCTGCGCCGCTCGTTCTCCGGGGCCCCTGCGCCCCAGCGAGGCCCGGCTGCCCGGGAGACCCGCCCGCCCCGCCGGCCCGGGCCTCCTCTGGGGCGGCCCGCGATGCCGGCCCGCCGGTTCCGGGCGCCCCTCCGGCCTTCGCCTGCCCGCGAGGCCGCCGCTGGGCCCCGCCCCGCCCCGCGCCTCGTGCTTCCCGCCCGGAGCGCTCGGGGGCGCACCCCAGCCCGCCGGGCGGGCCCCGCACCCACCTGGCCTGCAGCGCCGCCCTCTCGGCGTCCCGGCCGGCGGTCCGCCGCAGGTTCCGGTCCAGGCGCAGGCAGGCCGAGCGCAGGCGCCGGGCCGTGCGGGCCGCGTCCGCCCGCATGTCCGCGAGGCCCCTGGAGACAGGCGCCCCTGGGCCTCAGGACCAGCCGCCCGGGGCCAGGAGGCGGGCGGGCGGGGGGCAGGGTGGACAGGGCAGGGCCGGGCGGGGGGGGGGGCTGGGCCTTCGGCTGTCCTCGCCCTCTGAGCCGCCCCCCCCCCCCCCAAATGGCGGCGGCGGCTGCTGCTGCTGCTGCTGCTGCTGCTGCTGCGCAACTCAGGGCCCTGGGGCCGCGTCTCGGGGCCGGGAGGGCTGGGGGTCCGGGCGCTGGCTCTCACCTGTCAGTGGCCGCTCGCAGCTCAGCCAGGTGTGCACGGAGTGCGGCCACCTGCCTCCAGAGGAGGGGCACGTCCTGGGGCCGGGCCACGCGCTGCGCCTGGAAGCCGGGCTATGTCCACGCGCGCAAGGCCGCCCCATGCCGCCCTGTGCCCGCCCGTCCCGGCCTTGCCCGTCTGCTGAACATGCCATCCCGCGCCTGCGGACAGCATGGGGGCCCTGCCCGAGGACGCCCGCTGCCGGGGGTCAGGGCCACGACCCGGCATCAACTCCCCTGCCGCTCCCCCCTTCAGGGCTGCCTGGAAGCTGGATCTCTGGCCAGGCCAGTGCTGGGCAAGCCCTGAGGTGCCCGCCAGGCCACAGGGCCAGCCTGCCACTCTATTGGACACAGCAGGAGCCACCATGGGCATCGCTGGCGGGGTGGACGGGGCGGGGCTGGGGGTGCCTGGAGCTGGGGGGGGCGGGGGGGGCGGTTCCGAGCCGGAGCCCACAGGATCGTGTGTCCATGCATCCTTCCCAGTCTTTGCCCAAGCACCTGCCCCCGATGCCCCACAGCAGCCACACATGCCACACGCTTCACACGCCACACACATCACACGACATACACTACGCATGCCCCACGTGTCACATGCCACTCGCTACCCGCACATCACATGCTACACACTACATACATCACATGTCCGCAGGGCAGGGTCTGCAGGCAGAAGTGGGGCCTGAAAGGGCTCCCCGCCCCTCTGGGGCCTGACCCCATGAGCTGGAGAGCCCCAGCTCCTTTTTGGGGGTCGGCAAGGCACCCCAGGTGTCTGGCGGGGGCAGGGGCAGGTGCTGACCGAGGACAAGGTGTGGGGTGCTCTGGCCAGGAGCCCTGCCCAGGTGGGTGGGGCGCTGCCCTGACGGGTGTCCGAGGGTGTGGGGGGGACCGCACGTCTCTCGGGCCCCTCCAGCCGCCAGACCCGGCCCCGAGCCCGGGGGGCCGCCCCCAGGGACCCGGGCCCGGAGGTGCATCTCCCTCCAGCCGAGGCCACTGCAGGAGCGCTGAGCCTCGAGGGGGCGGGCCGAGGGAAACAGCCGGGGACCTGCTTGCCAGGGGTCCCCGCCCTCTGGTCTGCCCAGACTCCAGCCCCAGACCCTCCCCTGGCCACGAGGGGGCGGCCAGCCCCAGGACTGGGCTCTTTGCCCTCGCTCTGCTCCCCGCGCTGGCCTCAGGGTCTTGTCCTGCGAGTGGGTCCCCTGCTCCACAGACCGCCTGGGCCAAGCCGAGCGGGCGTGGAGGGGCTGGCGGCCGGCAGCCTTGCCCCCAGGAGGAAGCGGAGTGGACACCCCCCGGACACAGACGCTGGGTGGGCACCTCTCGCTCCGCCCGGCCACCCAGCACGGCCCGCAGCTGCAGCACGCTGGCCGTGGTGGCGCCCAGCTCCCGGGCCAGCGCGTCGTTGGCCGTCCTCATGTGCTCCAGCTGCTCCCGCAGCAGCGTGTTCACCTGGGAGAGCCCGGCGCTCCTGGGGGCGTGGGCAGTGGTCACCCCCGCGGTCCCCTGGCCGCCCCGGGCCCACCCGGGCCCACCCCCCCTTCCTGAGACACCGCCGGCCCCGCCGCCAGCCGGGGTGCAGAGGTGAGCCCTGAGAGAGCGGGAGGGGCGGGGGCTGTGAGGGACTGCGAGGCCCTGCTGTGAGGGGCGCGTTTCTCCACCCGGCGTAGGCCTAGACCCCCAGTGCCCAGAGTCCTGAGGACGAACTCGGGAAGCTTCCAGAAAAGGCCCAAGCCCCTTGGCCTGTGATGGCGCAGGCCGGGGGCCTTCACCCTCGGGGCCCGTGTCCGGGGCTGGGGTGAATGCAATGGCCCATGCAGGGCGTCGCGGCGGCTGGAAGCCGACAGGCGGGGGGCTGGGGCCGGTGGGTGTGATGGGGGCATCTGGGCTCGCTGAGGCCACGCCAGCCTGGGAGGCCGCAGCAGCGCCCGGGGCACCGGCCGAGAGGCTGGGGGCCTGGGGGCGGCACTCTGGAGAGCAGGGCCAGGGAGCCCCCACCCTGCGGGCACCTGTACCCAAGGACGGGGGCTTGCAGGGCCAGCCCGGCGTGTCCCCCTCGGCCCGAGAAGTGGGGACCTGGGCCCGCAGCAGGTCAGAGGGAGGGTGGGGCTCCCGGGTCTGCAGGCCCCAGAGGGCCCCAGAGCCCTCATGGACGCCCGCTACACTCCGGCTGCTTTGGGGAGGGGCTGGTCCCCGGCACAGGGGTTCCCGGCACGCCTCTGAGGCGCTGACCACGCCTGCCGGCCTCACCTCTGCTCGGCGGCCTCCAGCCGGCCCAGCACCTCCTCCAGGTCCATGCTGTGCTCCAGCTCCGACCGCCGCAGCCGCGCCTCGGCCGTCTGCAGCTGGGCCTGCAGCTGGGGGAGCAGGCCCGCATGACTGCCCCCCACCGCCGGCCGGCCCAGAGCCACCCCCACCCAGCCGCCCTGGACACCACTCTGCCGCCCCCCAGTGCCAGTGCACACCCTCAGGTGGGCTGCGCCCTGCCTGCCCAGTGGCCACGTCCCCTCCCTGCTCTGCTGGGGCCTGGTAGGGCCGGGGCTTGTGGGAAGGAGGTGCCGGGACCACTCGAATGTGCTGACCAAAGCACCAGCTCCGGGGGCCCGCACAGGGCACAGGCTGGGCGGTGGCCGGGGCACTGGGATGGGGGAGGTCAGTGGGGCCAGCGCGAGAGGAGGCCAGGCAGGGCTGGGACGTTCAGGAGGTCGCCCTGGCCCCTCTGCTGAGGGGTGCTCAGCGCTGGGCACGGCTGCCGTGTCAGAGGGCCGAGGGGAGACGAGGCCGGGCTCTCTGGACCCGCTGTGCCTCGGTCTCCTCGTGGGAAGTGGGGCCAGCCGTGCTGCCCACAGGAAGGGGCTCCGGCCTGCGCCCCCCTGCCTCAGTTTCCCCTGGCTGCCGGTGGGGGCTGTGACTGTCCCTGGCCGCTGTCACCTCACGTCCCACCAGGCACCACCCACCCAAGCCAGGCTGCCGCTGCACACGGCCACTCACCCGATCGCTGGTTGCGTGGTACCTGCTGGTCAGCTCATCCCGCTCGGTGCCCGCCTGGGCCAACAGGTCCTCCAGGCGGGCCAGCGCCGCCTGCAGCAGCTCGTTCTCCTCCCGGGCCGCGCTGGCCAAGGTGGCTGCTGGCTCCTGCTTCCCTGTGGGGCACGGAGTAGCGGGGGCTGCGGGGCCGGGTGAGGGGGTGCAGGGGCCCCAGCATCTGTGCCCCTGAGACGCCACCCAAGGAGTAAGCAGCAGGGGTGAAGGCAGGGCTGGGAGGTGGCAGACACGCAGGGGCCTGTGGCCGGTGCACCCCGAGGCCACAACCTGAGACCTGTGGGGCTGCCACGAGGGAGGGGGCTGTGCCCGTCACGCTGGGGCCAGGCTGGGGCCGGCAGTCAGGGTGTGAGGCTCGGCCCCTCGCTCACCTCGGGGGGGCTCTTCCTGCAGGCTGCTGGCCACGATCTCGCGGATGCGGGCGGGCACAGGAGTGGGTGAGGCCTGCCACCCCGCCCCTCGCACGGTCAGTGCCCGGTCCTCTCTGCTGGCCGAGGGGCCCAGCACTGTGTCCTCCAGCCTCTGGAAAACACCCGAGACGCCTGGAGCTGCTGGGCACCCAGTGACTGGCCCCAGGGTGGGGGGGCTGCATGCAAGGCGGCTGGAGAGGACTCATGAGGCCAGGTCGCCAGGCCCCTCCCTCAGTCTCCCCACCTCGACGATTTCTGCCCCTGGCGCCTCTGCACCATGAGCAGACATGAGAGCAGGCCCGTCGGGAGGACAGCTGGGGCGGGGGGCTGTGCCGCCTGGACCCCTGGATGCCGGCCTGGGGGGCTGTGCCGCCTGGACCCTGTGGATGCTGGCGGAGAGTGGGGGGCTGTGCCGCCTGGACCCTGCAGAGGCTGGGGGCCATGTCAGGTCGGCCCCCAGGGGTGCTACAGGCAGTGCCCCGCCTCTGGCTCTTGGGGCCCCCTCTGGGCCCCCCTGACAGGCAGCAGGCTCCGGAGGTTGGCGGGGCGGGCGGGGCCGGCTCAGAGCCCAGCACTGGGTCGGGGTCAGCAGCATCTCCCTTTGCAGCAGGCCAGCTGGCCCCGCAGGACCCGGGGCTCCAGGCAGGCGGCAGGTTGGGGCTGTCTCTGGCCGGGGCCGGCTCCCCTGGGAGGCTGAAGGGCAGGGGAGGGTGGAGACTCTGTCCTGCCGGGGAGGAGTGTGGGCGTGGAAGTCTTGGGGCCCAGATGCAGGTCTTGGGGTCTCCGGGGGTCACCCTAGCGCTGTGCTGTGGCCCTGGGAGCCTTGGCCCCATAGCAGGGGGGTGACTGGGGGTGGCCTGGGGGTGCCCCGGGGGCACAGGCTGGACTGCGGTGCCCATGGTGGGGAGGACGCGGGGCCTCAGTCTGAACCGCAGCCGAGGGCCACTCCAAGCCGCGGAGGCCTTGGCGCTGGGGGCCCGGGGGGCAGTTCACAGGTGCCCCCCACGGAAAGAACAAAGCGTTCAAGGGAGCCGGGGGCTTCCTGGGGTCCTGGTGGTGATGTCCATTCCCAGCGCCTCTCCAGGGACCAGCCAGGGTCCCGCCCGCCTCCCGGGCTGGGACTGAAACCGGAACCACGTGCTGGACGCTGCTCGCCCCCCTGGGGCCCGCCCCTCCCCGCGGCCCCGACGCCCCGACGCCCCAGGCCCGCCTCCCAGCCGGCCTCGGAGAGGACAGGCCCGCCGCGCCCACCCGACAGCGTCACCCCGGCACCCCGGGCCGGGCTCTGCCCCCAGGACCGCGGGCGGGGCTTCCCCCGCCGCCCAGGGCCCCGCCCGTCTCCCGGGCAGAGCCCCGCGGGGACCCACCGAGCCGCGCCCCTGGGGGGAGGCGCGGGAACCACCGGGCTCCAGGACGCCCCGGGCGGGAGCGGAGGGCGGCCCGACCCCTCGCGCTCCGAGGGGCCCCTCCGGGCCAGAGCCGCCCCGCAGCCCCGGCCCCAGCGCCGCCAGCCCCTCCCCGCGGCCCCCCCCCGCGGCCCCTGAGGCGGGCCTCAGTTTCCCCAAAGACCCCCGCGTCGTCCCGCCCGCCCTGCGCCCCGCCCCGCCCCGCCCCCGCTCGGACCCGCGCCCCCCAAGCGCAGGCGGGAGGGCCTGGGGCGCGGCAGGGGGGCGCCCCGGGACCCAGAGGCCGCGCCCCCTCGACGCCCCGTGCCCGTGGCCGCGGGGGGCGCTGCAGGCACGGGGAGGCGGGAGGGGAGGGCGCAGGGGTCTGGGGGGCCGTGGGGGGCAGAGGGAGGACGCGAGAGGCAGGGCCCGGCCGTGGAGCCCCGGGCGCCTCGGGGTGGGGCTGGGGGAGACCCGACCTGTCCTGGGGAGGCCTTGAGGGCGGTGGCCGGCGCGGGCAGGCCGGCCTCTCCTGGGGGCGGTCACTGCACCCTCGCTGCGCAGACAGCCCCCCCCCCCCACGGGGCTCTGAGGGCCCAGAGGGACCGTGTCCCCCCCTCCCCCAGGGCCAGTGGGCCGGGCGCAGGGCCCTCCTTGAGGTGGTGCGGGGAGAGGGCGGCACACACGTGGGCACCCCCCCATGCACCCCCTGCACCCCGACAGGCACACCTCCACGTGCGCATACCCAGGCACCCACACATGCACACACGCCCACAGCCGCAGCCTCCACGTGTACCCCCCACGTGTGCAACACCCCCCCTCCAGCGCGCACACGCCACACACACGGGCAACGCCCGCAAGGCGTGCGCGCTTGGTCCTCTGTGCGCGCACGAGGGCGCAGGCTTGCACTGCCTCAGGCACACGCGCGTGCGCACATGCTGGGGGTCAGCAGTGACGGCGGCAGGGGAAGGTGGCCCCTGTGCCAGTGACCCGGGCAGGGGGCGGGGCGGGGCGGCGCCGGGGCCCCCACCACTCAGGAGGCCTCTCCAGGAGCGTGCGGCCCTGAGCGTGAACTGGCCGCGTCTTTCAGAGAAACAGGGCGCGCCCTGTGCCGGAGGCACCGCAAGCAGGGATGGACACACGGCCAAGACGCCCCTGAGGGGGGAGAGGCGGCCGTCGACGCAGCTGGACACTGCCGGGGGGAGGGGGCGACTCGGCCGATGCTGAAAGTCAAGTCAGCGGCAGAGATGAGCCCAGCAGAGCAGGGGCCAGTCTCCGGAGGCCCTTCCCAGAGGAGGGCATGGGTGACGGCCCGGCCCCCGTGGGCACGCGACACGGCCTGACGGGGACAGCGGGCTGTGGACACCAGGGATCTGCAAGGCCGGGCTGCGGGGCGGCTGCCCGAGGTGCCGGGGGCGGGCAGCGGGAGGGCCGGGGCAGGCCAGGCGCTCTGAGCGGGAGCCCCCCAGCTCGGGCCAGCCCCCTCCACCCGCCATGGCCCGCCCGCCCCTGCCCCCAGTCTCGCCCCCCCTCTACACCTCAAGCCCCCGAACCCCAACCCAGGCGGGGTGGGCACCCCGGCTCCAGCACCCCCATGTCAAAGACGGGAGGTGTCAGAGCAACTTTTGCCAATAACGTTGAAAGTTGACAACCGACAGACAACCGTCGAAAGCTGACGACCGTATTTTTCTAGAAAGAGTCCCTCAACCACCCCTGAGGCCCTCAGGAAGGTGGGGGCTCCATCCCGCAGCTTTATAGGGGCCCCTGGGCCTCCCCCAGCCCCTGCTCCTTCAGCAGCAGCCCTGGGCGGGCCTGGGAGGTGGAGGGGTGCAGGGAGCACTAGCTGCAGCCTGCTCTGGGTGGGGGGATGGGCCCCCCCGTCTCACTGTGCAGCCGGAGGGCGCCCCGCCCCATCTGGGCCAGCCTGGGCGTCTGGTGGCGCCGACTGGCCGCTGGCATCGCGGGGTGGGAATGACAGGTGTGGGGAGACAGAGGGCGAGTCACAGCCGCAGCCCCAGGCCCTGGCGGAGGGCGCCGCCCATGACCTCCCCGTGCTGGTGTCCCACAGCAGCGGCCATTTGGGGGCAGACTGTTGCCCAGCACTGAGCCTCAGCATCAGGCCAGTTTCTCCCCCAAGCCACCCCGTAACCATAGCCACAGGCTTCCGCCCTGGAACCTGGTTTTCCCGCATCCAGAGGGGCTGATGACCCCTGGCTGGGGCGGGCGGGAGGTGAGTGGTGGGATTCAGCCAGCCTTGGGGCTCACAGCCCCCCACCCTGCAGCCTGCACACAATGAGGTGCCGCATGTGGCTCCGCCGTGGTGTCCAGCGCCCGGCCCGAGGGCCAGGCTGACAGGCTCCTCGCGGTGACCTGCTGTGGGCCAGGCTGCCTGGCAGCAGGCCGAGTGTGATGGCCGAGCTGATGAACAGCCGAGTCGGCAGCGCTAGGTTCCCGGGCATCCCGGGGTCAGTGGGGTGGGCCGGGGTGGACGCAGGGCTGGCTCTGGGAAGTAGGGGTGGAGGGGAGGGGGTTTGGGGACAGTCCCCTGCTTGGGGAGAGGGGGCAGAGGAACAGCTAGGGCTGGAAGCCAGTCTGGAAGCCAGACTGAGCGGAGGCAGGACCCACAGTGGCCGCAGAGGCGGTGGCCACCTCGCACCCGTGCCCAGGGGAGCGGGCGCTGGACAGGGCTTCCACCCTGGCCACCGAGGTGCGGGCGCCAACTGTGTGCGCGGGGCTGACCACTTGGGCGCCGGGACAGCCCTTGGCGCAGGTGTGGCCTCTGCAGGTCCCTTCCCTCCCAGGTGCTCGGGTACTCTCGGCGCGGGGGGGGGGGGGGGTGCGGGGGGCACTGACCTGGATCACGGTGTCCAGCCCCAGCTGGGGCCTCTCAGCCGGGTGCCCATCACCAGGCTCGCTGGGGGCGGAACTCATGGCCACCGGGGCCCTGGGAGAGCCGGCCGGCTGCACACACCTGCTCTGGCCAGCGGCACCCAGCTGCCCCTTGGGGTGAGGACCTCGGAGCAAACAGAACCCAAGAGTTGCTGTGGTAACCGGGACGCTGAGGGCTGGTTTCCCTGGAAAAGGGAGTGCGGGCATGTTGCCGCGGGGACTGAGGAACGCTGTTGCCATGGAGACAAGGACGGCTGTTGCCCAAGGCTGTTTCCCGGAGTCCTGGAGCCGCCAGGAGGGAGCAGCCACACCCCGACCTGGCCTGGCCCACCTGCGCTGGCCCCTGCAGCGTCCCCCAGGGCCGGTGCCGCTGCCCCCGTGAGGCAGATGGGTAAACTGAGGCCCGGAAGGCCCCTGGCTGGTGCGCACTGGAAGAGCCTTCTGGACTCAGGTGTCCGGATCTTGCCCCGGGGGCTGTGGCTCAGCCCGATGGGGGAGGGTGGGGCCTGCGGAGGCGGTGGCCGCCCAGCCGGCTCCGGGATCTGACGGCTCCTCGTCTGGTCTGGGCCACCCCCGGGGCCGGAGGCCGTCTCGTCTGGACGAGAGCGCCTGGCCAGACACTGCCGGAGCTGCGGCGGTGCCCAGGCCAGCGCAGGACGGGCTCTGCTGGGGGTGTCGGCGCCCGCGTGGGCTGCGGCTGCGACGGCTCCCGGGACACAGCACAGCCTGTGTCGGGAGCGGCCTGGGGCGCACGTGGGGCAACAAGGCCAGCCAGTCCACCCGGCTCCTGGACGACCGCCCAGAGGCCTGATACCCGCCGGCCTGGGAGGGGCTGGGGCTGGGCTCGTCCTGGGGTCTCCTGGGTGGGCCCCACCTTGTGCTCCTCTGTGCAGGGGCTGCCCCAGGGGTCGGGGAGGCGGCGGGGTGACTCATGGCCGCCCGGGGAGTCTTCAGGACTGTGCACCTGCCCAACCCTACATGGACAGGCGAGGGCCCTGGGTTCCCAGCAGGTGAGGGGCAGGAGAGGAAGGGAGGTGACTGCCCGGCCCCGCAGCGACCCCCAGCCTGGCCCCCGCAGGCCTCCAGGGCTGAAGCCACCTCAGAGGCCGTTGCCCTCTGGCCCTTGTGGGTGTGAGTCTGAGCAAACAAGCACGGGCTCCTACAGGCCCAGCCCCTCTGGCCCTGGCTGTGAGGTCAGGCTAGGCTGACCCTTCCAGGTGTCCTGCCTCGGCCGCAGCAGCATCAGGCTGTGGCCAGCTGCCCATGGGGGCCCGGGCCCCAGGCTTGTACAGCCCATGGACATTGCCGCTTCACCTGAGACCCACCGGGGCCATGGGCCTTCGGCTCTGCTGCCCAGGACAGCGGCCTGCAGAGGGGACCCTGCTGGGGCGGCCCCTCCACCGGCCTGAACTGCCATGTCCGCCGTAGAGTATAAAGGCCGCGGGAGCTGGGGCAGCCGGTGTGGCCGGCACAGCGTCCTGGAGAGGGAGGCTGCCACAGTGTGGACGAAGGGGCCTGTCCTTTGGGGACCCACGGGTCCAGGCCGGCCTCCGCCGGCTCCCCGGAGGCAGTGGGGTCTGAGCACTGGCGAGGAGCTGGAGGCCTTGCACTCTGGGAGGGCCTGGTGAGCCCGGCGGGCAGGGACCAGCAAGGCCCACGTGTCCGGAGTTGGGCCTGTGGGCCGGGGCCGCCCTGCGGGGTGGAGGAGGGAGATGGAGCTGAGAGTCGAGAGGTCTGGTGGCCCCAGATGCCGCCTCCTTCCTGCTGAGGAGGCAGAGGGCCATGACACAGTCGCCGGGAGCGGGGCGTGAGGACACCGTGAACAGACGGGCCAGGCCAGAAGGTGGACACTAGAGCCCTGGGGAGCGGCCTGCCCCTCCTTGGCCTCATGCTCTGGCCCCACAGGAGGAACCTGTGCTGTTTTAAGCCCCTGGTGTGTGGGGATGGCCACGGAGCTGCCGGGTGGGTGTGAGGACAGGTCAGGGAGTGGCCGGGCGGGCGTGGGACGGGTCACGGAGCAGCCAGGCGCACGCACAGACCAGGGTGCCCTCACACTTCCTGCATGAGGCCAGCTCGCCCAGCACAGCGCATAGGTACTGACCGCTGGGCAGGCAACCAGTGGGGCCAGCTGACAAGACCAGGCTGTCCGCGCCCACCCCTCTTGGCCCCCATCCTGCTCTCTGCACTGCCCCAGGGACCTGTGGCGCCGCCCAGGTTGCTGGTCCCGGGTGCTGGGGCCCCTCAGGGTCCTCGGGGGGGGGACTAGGGCCCCCCAGGGGTCCACGGGGTGCTGGTCCAGGGTGCTGAGGTCCCCCAGTGTCTGTGGGGTGCCAGTCCCGGTCTCTGGGGTCCGCTGGGGGTCTGTGGGGTGCTAGTCCCGGGCACTGTAGCCCCCTCAGGCACGTGCTGCCCTGGCTCTGGCTGACTCCAGGTCCAGGCAGCTCCTGCCCAGCTTCCTGGCCCAGTTAGCATAGGGCGGCCCTTACCCGCCGTGGGACACACTGAGGAGGCCACCGTGCCAGCGCAGAGCTCTCGGGGATGGAGAGGGCCCGAGCGCCCACGTGGGCTGGGCCTCTGGGGCGCGGGAAGCTCCTGTCCCAGCAGGCAGCACTGGCGGGTGAGGAGGCTGTGGCGCGCACTTTAGGCTTCCCCCTGGACAGTCCAGGGGAGGGAGGAGACGTGTGGCAACAGCAGAGGCGCCCTGGGCAGAGGACGTTACTCAGGGTTGGGGTGGGAGGACAGATCTTGGATGGGCCCCGGGGTGGCCAGGTGGCCCGGCCTCCTGTGGACTCGGGCAGTGCAGGGTTCCTGCAAGTCCCAGTCCAGAGGCCCCTGGGGCCCAGCGGCAGGGCTGCAGGGCTCTGGCCCAGGCAATGCCCCCAGGTAGTGTGCCCTGGAGGCCAGGGCCTCAGAGAGACAGTGGGGGCGGGGGCGGGGCCAGCTCAGGCAGCCCAGGCCGGGTCTGAGAGCGGAAAATGAGGCCTTGAGGCAGTGAGCCCAAGGGGGCTTGGAGAGCTGCCCCTGCCTGCTGCCAAGCTCCTGGCTTGAGCCCTGAGTGCTGCCTGCCGCCTGGGGTGGGGCAGCTCCCGCATGTTGGGGCCCCTGCGTTGGGGTGCCCGGGGCTGCACTTGGGCTGCTGGGAGCTGACTTCCCGGCCAAGCACCCCTGCACGCCCCCCCCACCCCCGGCACCCCCCAGGTCCTGCGGCCAGGTGGGAGGCGGCTCTGGGCCAGGGTGTGGATGGCGGGGCCTCCGGGACCAGGCCCCCAGGCAGCTCCAGGCCCAGGTGCAGGGGCTGGTCCCAGGCAGGCTGGGCCGGGTGGGGGGCAGGGGACACCCAGCCCCGCCCAGGGGCGGGCAAAGGCGCCCCCAGCGCAGGCCCCTCCCCGTCTGGAGGGGTCGGTTCCTCTTTTCAGAACCATGGCTGCCCCCCCAATGCCTGGAGTGGGGATACGGGGGTGGGGGGACTGCAGCGGTGGGGGGCGGGCGTGGCCCGAGGAGCCGCCTCCTGCCCCGGCGACATTCTTAATCGCGGGCGCTGACTCACTTCTCTTCAAAGGCGGCGGCTCAGCTATTTAAGCCGCGGGGCCGGGCCCCTGCCGCCGAGTCCTGCTCTGCTGAGCCGAGCCGGGCCCACCGGGACACGCCGCCCGCCTGCCCGCCATGGCCACGCAGGTGTCCCCGTGGCACCACTACCTGCGCGCCATCCGCTCGCGGGAGGCGGCCCGGGCGCAGGACTGCCAGCGCGCAGAGAACACGCTGCTGACCGTGCTGGAGCAGGTGCAGGCGCGCGACCCCCGCTTCCTGGTGGACTACGGCTGCGGCCTGCGGGCCTTCCAGTTCGCCCTGCGCTCCTCGGAGGACCCTCTGGAGGTGGAGGTGCCCCTGCGGGTGGACGCCGCAGCGCTGCGGGTCGAGGAGCTGGGGGCCGAGGCGGGGGGTGGCCCGGAGCGCTGCCGCCTGGCCGTGCCCCGGGACGCGCCGGGCCTGGAGCCGTGGACCTCGGAGGACGTAGCCAGCGCCCCGGAGGGCGGCACCGGGGACTGCAGCCGCATCGTGCCTGGCAAGGTCCTGCACACCCTCAGGGCCCTGGTGGTGGCTGCGCTCGTGCACTGCAGGCACCACGGCCTCATCCCGCCAGGTAGCGCCACCGCGGGGTGTGGGGGGGGGGCGTGCATGGGGGAGGGGCGACGGGGGGCGCGAGCATGGGGAGCAGCTGTGCGTGGGGGGTGGCGTGTGCACGCTGCGGGGCCTGGGCGCGGCGGCCATGGGGCAGGCTGTCCTGGCAGGGCCCTGGGTCCTGGTCCCCATGGGGACCGCCGGGCAGGCGCGTGGGCTGGCTGGACTCTGGCCCCGAGGCCAGAGTGGGAGAGGACGGGAGTGGGGTGCTGTCCAACATGTAGGCTCAGCACCGCCGTCCAGCCGACAGGGCCACCTGGTGGCGTGGGGTCCAGCCCCCCTCCTGGGGCGGGGGGGCCGTCTGCAGTGTCCTGTCACTTGGCATCCCCGCGGCCGGGGCCGGGCAGCTCCTCTGCAGCCACTGTGGGCAGCCGGCAGGGTCACTTCTGCCTCTGCGTCTCCCACCGCCCTCGAGGGGAGCAGGCGCTGACCGCACCCACCAGGGAGGCGCGGGGAATTCCAGGGCCGCTCCGGCACTCACCTGGGCGGAAGTGCAGCCGCCTGGGAACCGGTGAGGCAGGTGGGGGCCCAGGCAGGAGGGACAGGGATGGGCGGGGAGTGGCCGGTCTCCCGCCTGACCGCGGGTCACGGACACAACGCTGCTGACAGAAGGGAGCCCCCCACCACGGCTGTGCAGCTGCGGGAGGCCCAGAGGGCCGTGGGGGTGGCATGGCCCCCACCAGGCTGGGGAGACAGGCCCAGGGCGAGGGACCCAGCAGAAGCCGGGCTGGGGGCCTGGGCAGCGGGGGCGGCCCCGCGGAGCCCGGGCTGGGGTGACCAGCAGGGCAGCCCCACCTCGCTGGCTGCCGCCTCTTCTCCCAGGCAGGCCCCGTCCGCTGGCCCTGAGCCCTGACCGCGGCCCAGCTGGGTAGGGACCCCGCCTGCCCTGTTGACAGCGCTGACCTGGGTGCCCGGCACGGCTCGCCCCTCGCGCTTCCTCTCTGCTGAAGACAGGAGGCGGCAGGTTGGGGCCTGTCACCAGAGCCCCCACCTCTGCCTGTGGACGCCTGAGGACCCCGGTGTCCGTGGGGCTCGGCCCCGGCTCTGCCCCATCATCCTCCTGTGCCGCGCAGACCCAGCGGCAGCTGCACATGTCAGGGAGGGGGCGAGGTCTCCCCGCACCCCCAGCCCCTGAGACAGTGGAGGCACCTGTCAGGGAGGGGTCGGGGCCCAGGGACACGACAGGTGTGGGCGCAGGCGGGACCTGCCAGCTCTGGTCTCAGCCACTCCCGGGGGCTGGCACTGCCACCGGTGTCCCCATGGCTCAGGCCTGGCGCATGGCCCCACCCCCCAGCACCATGGGGGGAGCCCCTGGGTGCTGGGAGCCCTGGAGCCCTCCCCCAAGACTCCTGGAAGAGTGAGGAGGCCTGGGATTGGGGTGTGGCCTTGAAAACAAGCCACTTAGAAACGGAGGCCCTGCTGCAGGCCTTGGCAAGATTGCCAGGCTCAGGCCCCCGTCCCCAGCAGCAGCTGACACCCCAGTGTCGGGGACCCTGGAGCCCTGGGGGCAGCACCTGGGCCCACACCCAGGGACGGCGCACGGAGGCCACTCGCAGAGGGGTTGGGGCCCCTGGGGCAGCTGCAGGAGACCCGGCCGCCGCCCTGGGGGAGGTGGGGGAGGGCGGTCGCAGAGGGCCCCCGTGCCCCGACCATGGGGCAGAGCTGGCCGCACACGGAGAGCAGTGGGCCCTGTCCACCCAGGCGTCCAGCAGCCCAGAGCCGCTCAGGCAGCAGGGGCAGCCGAGGCCCGCGGGCCCCACGTGGCCTTGCCCCGAGTGCCTGACCCGCCCCTATGATGAGGTCCTAGGCCGGCCCCCAGGACCCCTTCACTGTAGCCCCACAAGGCCCCCCTCCAGGGCCACACAGGGATTGGGGGCACAGTTCAGCCATCGATGCTGGAGGGCGGCTGGGGCGGGGGGGGGGAGTGGTGGAGGGGCTGGGGGCAGTGTCCTGGCGTGGGCATGAGGGGGCCTGTGGCGGAGGCGGGGGGGGGGGGATGAGAGGGCAGGTGGGCAGGGGTGGTGCGGGGTGAGGGGCGGGGCCGGCGGGAGGCCCAGGTAGCCCCGGCGGTCATTGCAGGCTCCCTGAGCGTGGCCAGTCTGCCAGAGGATGCGCTGCGCCTGACCCTGCTGGTGTGCGGCGGCTGGAGGACGCTCCGCTTCGGCGTGGTGCCCGTGGTGCGGGTGAGGCGCAGGGTGCCCGCGCTGGAGGAGGCCCAGCGGGCACGCGGATTCCCCGAGGGCAGCCTGCGCAGGGCGGCCCAGCAGGAGGTGGCCCTGGTGCCGGCCAGCGCCCAGCACTGGAGGTAGGCTGCCGGCTCGCACCTGGGGTGGCTGGGCCTGGACGGGGCCAGCTTCACCCCTTGGTGCTGCAGGGATGGGGAGCTGTGCCCCTGTGCTGCCAGTGGGTGGCTCGGGCAGGGAGGAGGGATGGGAGAGACCCCATGAGTGAGGCCACCAGCCGGGCCCCTGCCCTGTCCAGCTCAGCGCCTCGCTTGGAGGGAACGTGGCAAAGACCGTGGACGGCAGCCTGGGCACGTGTCTGTGTGGCCGAGTCCCAGAGCAGGGCTGACACGGCCCCCACGGCTGCCCCGGCCCCGGGCCTGTCGGGGCCTCTGCCCCGGAGTCTGGGAGCGGCCTGCGGGGATGGGGAGGCCCAGCGGGGCCCGCACGCACTTGGGCAAGCTGAGCCCTGGGACCGCACCTCGGGTGGGGACAGCCCTCCTGGCTGGCTCTGCTGGACCAGCTGCCAGAGGTGCTCTGGCTGGGCCTGCCCGTGCCTGGGCCGCTGTGGGGCGGGCAGGAGTCACTGGTGGAGACTTCCTGCTTGGAGGGGAAGAGCCCGTCTGTGGTCTCTGCGGTGGGAAAGGCAGAGGTGGCCGTGAGCGTCCCTGGGGTCAGCAGGGGGCCGTGAGTTCCTGAGGGCCCTCCTTGGGCCATCTTTGTGCAGAGCAGGTGCTTCATCCAGACCATGGGGTGGCCACTCCTGTGGCAATGGAAGGGTGGTCTGGTTGGGCCTGGACTTGGGAACTGACCTCTCCTATGCGGCCCCCGCAGGCTGGGGCACTGGCAGTGACTGTCCAGCCCGGGGACCCCACGGGTCCTGGACCTGGGCCTCTCAGGGCCCACAGTGGCTGTGGCTGGCCAGGCTGGCCCCCTGAGACGGGCCTGGGCGCTGCTTCCTGGGCAGAGCGGTGTGTGTCTCTCAGGCTCTCCACGGACGCCTTGCTCACCAGGCTCATGGGCGCACTGGGCTCCCTCCCCGGCCACCGCCTGGACGGGCTGGCCATTCTGGACCGAGTCAACCACGAGAGCTGGCGCCGTGGCGGCCAGGACCCTGGCCTGACCTCCAGCCACCTGCAGGTGCGTGCAGGGCACTGCGGCCGTGGGCAGGCCCGGGCTGGGTGCCGCTGGCCCTGGGTGCTGGCGGCCTGGGTGAGGTCTGATGGGGTGTCCGGCTCCCAGGAGCGAGGCCCCAGGGCCCACATGGAGCCCACCGGAGTCAGCCTGGAGGCGCCTCCCCAGCCTGGGGTCGGAAAGGACACTGGGGACCCCCAATGGCACCGGCCAGTTTGGGTGTCGCTCTTTGCTGCTCCCTGGCCCCAGGGTGCTGGGGAGAGTGGGGGAGGGGCTCGGACGCCCAAGCCAGCAGGGAGCGAGGTGGGGGCTGCAGAGAGGGCAGTGTGCTCCGCACAGCAGCTTCTGGCTTGGGGGGACGAGAGGGGCGCAGGTGGGGGCTGGGGGAGGGGGAGGGGACGCAGGGAGGTGTGAGGCACCCCTGGGCACTCAGCCGGGCATGGGGCCATGGTGGGCGGGCGAGGATGGGAAAGGTCCAAATCCCCGAGGGGCCTGAGTTCTGTCCTGGGTGCGGGGCCAGGGCTGAGGACGGCCCAGTGGGGCGGAGGTGCAGGGCCGAGGCGGGCGGGCAGTGAGGCCGACCTGCCTGCCGCAGACGGTGCTGCTGTGGGCCGCGGCGCTGTTCCCGGCGCCCGAGGACTGGGTGGAGCTGCAGGGCGCGGTGTACCGGCTGCTGGTGGTGCTGCTGTGCTGCCTGGCCACGCGGAACCTGCCGCACTTCCTGCGGCCCGAGCACAACCTGCTGCGGGGCGCTGGCCTGGACCTGCACGCCCTGTACCGGCGCGTGGAGCTGTTCGCCAGCCAGCCCGAGGCGGCCCTGCGCCTGCACGCCACCCACCTGGGCCGCAGCCCGCCGCCGCGCGTCGACAGCGGGGCCAAGGCGCTGCTGCAGCTGCCCGCCAGCGACCCCGCCTACTGGGCCACCGCCTACTTCGACGTGCTGCTGGACAAGGTGGGCTCCAGGCCCAGCCCCGGGGAGGGCGGGGACCCCTGGCCTCTGGACCCGCGGATTGTGGGGGCGCATGCCAGGGGGCGACGGCCAGGGGCCTAGAGGCAGGTGGCAGGCCCACGCCCGTCCCCAGCAGGACCACCCCAAGCCGCGTGGGGTGGGGGGCACCCAGAGCCCCATCTGCCTTCTGGGGTGCCTTCCTCATGAAGGGTCCGCTCCCTGCTGCCTCCCTGGACTCAAGACCCATGGCTGTGCCCCCTCTGTCCCTCCGCCCGGTGACCAGGCGGTGCCGGGCTGCTCACCAGCCGCCCCTCTAGGAGTTCCACAAAGTGGCCAGCTCTGCTCAGCTCTCCTCCCCACCCCGCAGCGCCCACCCCTCCCCAAGAGCAGGCACGGCCCTGGTGGGGTGCGTGGGGGGCGGGTGTCAAGCCTCCCGCGCTGCAGGAGGGGGCACCCAGGCAGGTCCAGCTGCAGGGGGACAGCGCGGGCAGAGGCCCGGAGGCAGGGGGCTGCGGGTCGGGGCGAGGTGACCCGGCTGTGACCGGCCCCTGGCCCTCTGGCCCTCTGGCCACGCCCGCAGTTCCAGGTCTTCCACATCCAGGACAAGGACCGGGTCTCGGCCATGCAGAACATCTTCCGCAAGACCAGGGCACTCGGCGGCGGGGAGAGCTGAGCCGCCCGGCCGTGCCGGCTGCCTGTCGGCGAGGCCCTGGCTCCGCGGCTCGGGGGGACGGGCCTCCCTCCGCGGGCGCTGGGGGAGGGGCGTGGAAGCCAGCACCCCGAACTGCCCCGGGCCCTGGAGCTCCGGGTGCTGGCAGCCGGACCCGGGGCGGCCCCAGGACCACCTGGCGCCGCGTCCCTGCCCATGTCCCCTGCGGGAGCACCTAATAAACCCGCGCCCCGGCGGGGCGGCCCCGGCCTTCTCCTGTGTCTCGGTGGACTGTTCCCGGAAGTGGGGGTCCGGGGGGCCCCGAGCACAGACAGCAATCTCAACCCCTCCATGCTCCCAAGACCCCTCTCGCTGTCTGCCGGCCCGACGCCCCCCCGGCGGCCCCCTCCACCCAGCCCTCGCCTGCAGGCAGCCCCGGGGCTGGGGCCCCGTCTCCAGCTCCACTTTTCTCTCCACCCCCTTTGGCCTCCAGTGCCACCCACTCGGCTCCTGAGCCCCGGCCGCTTGCCGGGTCCCCCGGCAGGGGGGGCCCGAAGGCTCTCAGCGCGGACATGGTGCGGCTCCTGTGAGCCTTTCTGTGGGCCGCAGCCAGCCAGGCTGGGGAACCTGCCAGCGGGGACTCCCAGGGCCGGACGCTGTGGGGCCAGGGGTCTGTGTCCACGCTGCTGCGAGGACAGGGAGGCCACCGCCCTCCTGGCTCGAGGGGGCCTGCAAAAGAGGCTCACGAACCACGCTGACCGCGATGGCACGAGTGTCCAGTCCACCGGGGTCACTCCCATGTTCATGTGCTGTGTGGCAGCGCTCGGCCAAGGCCACCACCCCGCACGGCCCCCGGCATGGTCCAGCCTCCCAGGGCCGCGGCGCCGCACTCCCCAGACCGCCACCCGCCAGCTCGGCCCCACCCCGGCCTGACACCACTGCACGCCCTGTCCTGACCCCCAAACCCGCGCGGCCTGCGTGTTGGCCGCAGTGGAGGCTTCGTGGGGCGACATCCGCAGCTGAGACCCGGGGCACCCACGGCCTGGGCTTTGGCCGCGTGTGAGATGGCGGTGGCCTCGGGGGCGCCGCGCCCCACGGTGGAGACACAAGGCTCAGGTCCGGGCCGGGGCACGGCGGCAGGGGAGCAGCGGGGCTCGCCGCACACAGGAGGGAGGGCGGCGCCAGGGCTGCGGGGCGCAGTGGCCCGGGCCTCGCGCGGCTGTGGTCAGGCGGCGCAAGTGGGCACTCGCGGCCAGGAGACCTTCCAGCCCTGTCATGTGGGCCCCACGTGGCACCTCTGGGAACCCCCTACATGGGAGCCGAGGCTGGGGAGCACCCTTGTGGGAGCCTGGAGACCCCAGGAGGCGGGCCCGAGCAGCTGGCGGGCGCTGGGCCTGGGCAGGACTGAGACGCAGGCGCTGAACACGGGCAGCAGAACCGCATTATTCATTATCTGCAAAGAAAACCCAAGCAAAGCCATGAAGAAACAGCCGGACTTGGCGACTGTGGAGGGCGCGAAGGGGGCGCGAGGAGCGGAGGGGCGCAGGGTCGCCAGGGCAGCATGCGGGGCCGGCAGGGTGTGAGGCGCGGGTGCGAGGCCTCCCGGGACTGCAGTGCCCAGTGTGGTCTTAAAAGACCTACATTGCCGGGCACAGCCGGCGCGCACGCGATTCTGAGGGTTTTGCTGCCCTTAACGGCTCTAGCACCCCCACCAGAGCCCCAGGCAGCGCCGACGACACAGCTCTGAAGGCTACGGGGCCCCAAAGGCTGGGGGTGCGGGACTGGGGTCACACAGGCGTTCCGGCCTCCCCGTGGGTGCGGGCAGGCGCCCGTTGCAGGCGGACACCGAGCAGGGGCGCGCAGCTGCCGGGCGGGGTGGGTGGGGCTGGCTCTGGCGTGGGCGGGTCAGTCCGAGCCCGGCCCGCGGTGTCCCCCGCTGGCGTGTCCCGCCTCAGCTGTAAGCCCGGCCCCGGCAGCTGCGGCACCCACACCCGGGGCCTCCTGGGGACACCGCCTCGTTTGAAAGACAGGACTAGGGTGAGGAGTCGACAACCGGGCAGGCGCTCGCGGCGACTCTGGGGCCCCTGGGACAGATGGCCACGGCCACCAGGCGCCACTCCGCAGGGGAGGGGCAGAGGGGGCGGGGAGAAGGGGGAGCAGGAGAGCCGCCTCACGGGAGCGGAGGCCCCGGAGCCGCCCCCCACATCCGGACTCACGGGGGCTGGGGCGGGAGGCTCAAGCCCAGGAGGGGCAGGACGGAGACCCCTGGCCAGCGAGGCCCCGGCGGCCGGAGCTCCCCTGCGCGCCCGCTCGCCCCAGCCCTCCCGTGACTCCCCGCGAGAGCAGAAGACGGGGCACACCCAGCCTCCTCGCGCACCTTACTCTAGCCCCAAGCAGGGCGGCCCAGGCCCGCGCACAGCCCGGCCCCCCCAGCCCCCTCCCCCCGCGCACAGCCCGGCCCCCCCACAGGCCTGCAGTCCGTCCACCGCGGCTGACTCTGGGGAAACCGACCAGGCAGGGCGGCTGGCAGAACAGAGGCGGGAGCCCCCGGGGGCCGCCGGATTCCACGTTCTGCCCCAAGGGTCCTGCCTGCTCTGACCGCAGCACTGAGGGGGCAGCGTGGGCTCTGGGCAGCCCCGCCTCTCCTGGGGGCCACCAGCACCGCCCGTGGCTCAGGCGCTGCTGCCCACATGGACCGGCAGTATTGGGGCGTCCGTCAGGGACGCCGGGGGCTGCGGGCGTGGACCTGGCTGGGTCTGCAGCTTCCGGGGAGGGCAGAGGGGGTCGGTGAGGGCAAGGGGCAGAGGTCAGGGGAGCCGGGCAGAGGAGGAGGGCGCTGGGCGGGGGCTGGCCACCCACCCCCGCCACGTCCTTGCTCGCTGGCCTGGACACGGGCCTGCGCCCTAGGCCCCGAGATCAGCCTGAGGCCGTGCGGTCCCCCAGGCAGGGCCGCGGGGCGGGGCAGGGCAGGGCTGGAGCAGAGGCGCAGCCGCCAGGGCAGGCGAGGGAGCGGAGGCCGGCGGGGTGGGCGGACACTCTTTATTGACTCCTGGGAGGCCGGAGCCCACGCCTGGCGCCTGGCGGCGGTTCTGCGGGCCGCCCCGGGTCACAGCTTGTTCCGGGGACAGTTCTGCAGCGCCTCCTGCAGCGCCTCCGTCAGCCGGTCCACGTTCTCGCGCGTGGCGTTGTAGCCCAGCAGGCCGATGCGCAGCACCTGGCGCGGGCGCAGGCTCAGCCCCGAGCTGGGCACGGGGAGCCCATGGGTGCTGCCCTGGTCCCCCGGAGGGCCCGCCCTGCAGAGCTGTCCTCCCTCTGCCTCGGGGCATCCATATGGGTCATTCAGAACCACCCGCTCAGCGGGCACAGCGGAGCCAGCGGGGGGCAGTGCGGGGGGCAGGGACCAGGGGGCAGGAACCAGGGGGCAGGGGCTGAGGAAGGGCATTGGGGAGAAGCGGAGAAGCCGCTCCCCCACCTCACAGGACTGGGGAGGAGGCGGCTGCCCTTCCCCCAATTCCCAGGCAGCTGCTGACCCCCAGGCCCCACCCCCTGGCCCCTGTGGCCAGCTGCGCCGGTGTGGGAAGCCTCCCCTGCGGCCGGGGCCGGGCACTCACCATGCCCACCGAGGGCCCCAGGCCACCCATGATCTCGATGCCGAAGTGGTCCATGAGGTATTGCAGGATGTCCTTCCACTGGTAGCCGGCGGGCACGGCCACGGTGGTCACGGTGGGCAGCCGCAGGGCCTGTGGGATGCCCGGTCAGCCCAGCGGGGGTCAGGTGGGGGTGGGGAGGAGTAGGGTGCCCCACCTCTAACCACCCCTGCCCCCACGGGGTGTCCAGACACCACCCCGGGCTGGGGAGCTGAGAGGCTCCCGCTCAGAGGCCCCCCCAGCCACCGAGAGGGCCCTGGCCGGAGCCCCCGCCCACCGCCCCGGGCCCCTTACAGGGTCCTTCACGAAGAGCTTCAGGCCCAGCCCCTGCAGACGCCCGTACAGGTACTCGGTGGCCTCCCGGTGCTTCCGCCAGCTGTTCTCCAGGCCCTGCGGGCAGGCGGGCGGTGTGGGCGGCCGGAGCGGGGCCCTCCTGCCCGTGCCGCCCTCCTCCCGCAACGCCGGCTGTGGTGTGGGGCCTGTCCTGGGGGGAGGGGAGGCCTGTCCTGTCCCTGGGCGCCCGTGGAGGTAGGTGGGCGTGGGCGGAGGACACCGGGCCAGCCGGAGGACACTGGCCAGCCAGTTATTGAGGCCCTGGGGGAGGCGAGGGCACCTGGCTGGAGCAGGGAGCTGCCCAGGGGAGGGGACACGCAGGCAAGAGCGACCAGAACTAGGGCTCGGGCACCCTCCTCCCTCGGGGGGCACGCCCTTGGGGAGGGGCAGGGGAAGGGGGGAAAGAGGGTCGTCCCCACACCCGGGCCCCGGCCCACCTGCCCCCTCGCGGCCCTGCTGCCCCAAGCCCCCACTGTGCTCCACGGGGCCCGGCCTCCCCTCCACGCTGACGCCCAGACCCGGCTCTCTGTCCTCCTTGTGACCCTGGCGCCCCAGACCCCTCCGTCCCCTGTTGGGGTGGACAGCGGCTGAGGCGGCCAGCGTGGGCAGCAGGGTACTGGGTCCTATCTCCTGCAGCCTGGGCCACAGAGTGTGGACACTGCCCCCAGCAGAGCCAGGCCCTTGTCACGCTGCCGTGCCTGCCCCAGGACGGACGCTGCTGCAGGACTGTCCACTCTTGATACCGCCCATGCACCTTGGCTGTCCCCCTCGGCGGGGCCCACTCTGCCTCCTGAAGCAACCTGGGCTCACTGCACGGCCTTGTCCCTCCCGCCCCTCGGCCAGCAGGCCCGTCGCCGCCCCGTGGCGTCCCTGGCCGGCTGCCCGGAGCAGCCCCGGAAGCGCACCTGCTCGGCCAGGAGGGCCAGGCTCTCGCGCAGGCTGTACAGGCTGACCACGGGGGTGGTGTGGTGGTACCTGCGGGGGCGGCTGCTTGTCAGGGCTGGGGCCTGGCAGCCTGGCGGGGTCGGGGAGGCTCCCACGGGTCCCACCAGGCCCATGGGCAGGGCTCCCTCCCATACTGCCCACGCCCCGGATCTCGGCCCCTGCTGTGGGCGACGTGGCCAAGCTGCCTCACAGAGCCCTGGCTCCCGCGCTCCTGCCCCCAGGTGGGTTAACTGAGTCACAGGGCAGGGGAGCGGGGGCAGGCTGGGCCCAGGTGCTTGCAAGACCGTGGGAAGGGGCGGCCATGGGAGGGCGGTGGGGCCTGGCGGGGCCCTGCCTCGGCCGGGGTGAGGGCCTGACAGGGACTGGAGCCCCGTAAGCAGGCGAGGGGGGTGGATAGAGCCCTGCCCGCCGCCCTCACGTCCGCGGCTGGTCGTCGCAGCCCCAGAAGTTGCCCAGCAGCTTGATGTCCAGGTAGAAGGAGAAAGGCTTCGTCTTGCGGGCGTCGATCTTGCTCCTGGGGGAGAAGTGGCCTGAGCGCCTGGCGGCTGCAGAGTCCGAGGCCCAGCCGGCACCTGGTGCTGCAGGCGTGTTTGCGCCCAGGGGCCAGCACGGCACCCCCGGTGTCCAGCCCCTTCCCCAAGTCTGGTGACCCCCTCTCCAAGCCCGAAACGCACCTGCTCGCACAGCTCCAGGCGGCAAGGCCGGCCCGACCTCAGGCCCGGCCCCCCACCTCACCAGCACACAAGCCCCGGTCCCACCGGGGGTGTCTGTGAGGTCCTGGGTGCGGCCGCGGCAGGAGCCTTCTGGGCCTGACCCGTCTCCTCCCGCCCCCACCCAGCCTGGCGCGGGTCTGGACCCCGGGATGTGGGGACTCCCGCTGGGGCTGCAGTGGGCCCAGGCGTCCATGTCCTCCGGCTCAGCTCCCGGCACCTGGCGGGGGGCGGAGGGAGGCCGGCTCGCCTCGTCCCGACGCCAGGGCCAGGCCGCGTCCCACACAAGCCCAAGCCCCTGTGAAGAGCATCTCCCTGCAGCCAGCGTGGCCACCTGTGCCCAGGCCCTCACCGCCTCGGCCTCGGCCACCGCTCCCCGGCCCGAGCTCGGGCGCCTGCTGGGGGCACCTGTCTGGGGCACCTGCCCAGGGGTGCTTGCTGGGGGCACCTACAGAGGAGTTCCTGCCGAGGGTACCTGTCGGGGGGCACCTCTGGGGGTTTCTGCTGGGGGTACCTGCGGGGGGGGCACCTGCCGGGGGTATCTGCAGGGGGAACCTTACGGGGACACCTGCCAGGGCAGGGCTGGAGGCCCTCTGAGCGTGCCCCTTCTCCCCCCAGCCCTGGGGGCCCAGCACCCACACTCACTTGGCCTTCTCACTGAAGGAGATAATCGAGGTGCCTGGGGGGGCATTCAGGGCCTTCTGGGACCCCGAATACAGGATATCGATGCCTGTGGGGTGAGAGCCACACTTGAGGTCGGGCCCCTCCGGGGGGGGGGCCCTGCTGCCCAGGACACACCCACCAAGGCTCCGAACGGGTGGGGGGGCTGCTCCCTGGGGTGGGGGACAGCCAGGCCCCTGGTGGTCGAGCCCCCGCAGGGGCAAGCAGGGGTCTGCAGAAGTGCCCCCCCGGGGATGGGCTGGCCTGGAGGAGGAGGCGGCCCCGACAGCTGCGGCGGCTCTGCCCACCCAGAGGCTCTGGCTCCCGCCCGCCCGGCCCGCGGTGCTGCGCGCCCCACCTTGCTGGTCCATGTAGATGGGGGCCCCGCCCAGAGATGCCACCGAGTCCACCAGGAGCAGACACCCGTACCTGGGTGGGCGCAGAGAGCAGGGAGGGCTCATGCTCCGCCCGGGTCCAGGCGGCCCCCCGCACCTCCAGGCTTCCGCCTGGATCCCTGGACAGGCAGAGTGGGCCTCGGGGGTCGAGCCCAGGGGGCTGCTGCCGCGCTCGGCCAGCACAGCCTGGTCAGCTTGGGGCCGCGCCCCATCCTGGAGCAGCGGTGACGACAGCCTCGCGTCGCCCAGCAGCCACGCCCGTCTCCGGCCCCTGCCGGGTGCCGGGTGGCCACGGCGGGCTCAAGCCCCCACCAGACCAGAGCAGGCCTGAGGTGGGGGGCCCATCCAGCCTCGGCCCTGTGCCCCATGTGTGGGGGCGGGGGTGGGGAGGGCTCTGGGGAGGTTGGCCCCTAGGCCTGGACCCGGGGCAGGGTCAGCTCGGAGCCCGCCCCTCTGAGGACCCGGGGGGGCCCCGGCCACACTGCAGGCAGGCCGGGTGGCCGGGGGGCAGGCGGGGGGCCCACCTGTGGCAGAGCTCCCCGTAGCCGTCCAGGGGCTGCAGGATGCCGCTCGAGGACTCCCCGTGGGTCAGGAAGAGCAGCACCGGCTTGTGCTGGGCCAGGCCCTGGGGACAGAGGAGCCGGCTGAGGCCCAGCGGGGCCCCAAGGTCTGCTCCTGGGCAGGGGCCCCCGGGAGAGTGACCTGGTGGGCGGCGCCTGCCACCCCTCTGCTGGCACTGGGGCGGCTCCCAGAGGAGGGCTTGGCCCGGAGACAGGCGCGACCCAGACCCCCTGTGGCGCCTGCCGCCAGCGAGAGGCCAGCCGCGTCCCCGGGTCTGGCTGGTTGGGACTGACCCCGGGGCCCTCCTCTGGCCTCCAGGGGTCAGGGCTTTTGGCTCTGCAGACCCCTGACAGGATTCCCACCCGCCGGCCCCCCAGGCATGTACCTCAGCTGGGAGAGCCGAGGCCCCCAGGGCCCCACCCCCGCCCTGAGCCGGCCCTGGAACCTGCCGCTGCCCCCGGCCCCCGGTACCTTTTCCACATCTTGCAGCGTGAAGTAGCTTCCAGGGCCCTTGACCATCGGGTGCACACGGGCTTCTGGGGGCAGGGCAGAGAGGGTGTGACCCCGTGTGCACACCGCAGGCCCTGGTGTTGGGGAGCAGAGGGCCTGGAGGGGCAGTGACTGGGGGTGGGGGGACGCCCGGGAGGGGCCCCGGGGAGGGGGGCACGGGCGAGGGTGTCCAGCTCACTGATGCGCTCGGCGATGTCCACGGCCCGCTGCCCCCACATGCCGTTGACCCCGACCAGGAAGGAGTCCCCCGGCTCCAGGATGTTGACCAGGGCAGCCTCGAGGGCGCAGTGGCCGGAGCCGCTCAAGGCCAGCGTCAGGCGGTTCTGCGTCTGGAACACGTACTGGACGCCTTGCTTGATCTCGTCCATTATCTGGGGGGACACGCGGGTCAGGCCCTCGTCCTTGTGCTGAGCGAGGGGCGGCCGGGCGGCCCACACCCACCTGGAACATCTCCTTGTGCACGTGGCCGATCATCTGCTGGCCGCCGGCCGCCAGCACACGGGGCGCCAGGTTGGCGGGGCCGGGCCCCAGCAGCAGCCGGCTGGGGAGGGTCAGGGGCCGGAGCAGCGCCGGGGGCGGGGGCACCCGCAGCTGGTGGGTGGCCATGGTCCGCGCCCGGGCCGCCGCCTGGGGCCCCAGGGCCGCGCCGGCCACACGCAGCACGCACAGCATCGCCCTGCGGCCGCGGGGAGCGCCGGTCGATGGCGGTCGATGGCTCGGGCTCCTCCTTGTTTGTGCTGCGACCTGACCCTCCGCACACTCACCCGTGTGTCGGGGCCGGGCGGGGGAGGAGCCCGGGAGCCGCAGACACGGCCAACAGCCCACTGCCCGTGCCTGCCCCCCGCGGCCAGGGCGGTGTCCAGGCCCGGGGGCCGCCGCGTGATGGGGCGGCACGGCCCAGAGGGCCCTTGCTGGCGGGCAGGCGGCCCAGACCCGGGTAGCTGACCCGTGCCCTGCGTGTGTCCACGTGCGCCTGTGTCTGCACGTGTGCCGCTCTGCGGGGGTCGTGAGTCACACGTGTGTGTGTCTATGCCAAGTGTGCCAACACCCCCAGGCCGCGCCCCGTCCCCATCCTTCTGGAAGGAGCTGCTCCTCTGCCTCCCCCCAGGGCCCGGGGTCGCAGCCCGCTGTCCCCTTGCGGGCCGTGCAGGAGCCTCCTCGCCCCAGCCCGCCGGAGGGGAGGGGGAATCACGCAGGCTGCTCCCACACTTCTCCCAGGCCCGATGGGTCCTGTGGCGAGGGGACCCCGTCCCGCCCTCAGCACCTGCCCCTGACCCCACGCCCCTTGGCACTCGCCGCGGGCCCAGGGCCCTTAGCTAAGCAGGCGTTTCAGCCTGTGCGCCCGGACACCCTCGCAGGCCTGAGGGCAGGGCCCCTGTCCGTCACCTGGGGCAGGAGGAACCAGCCTCGTGGGCTGGACCAGGGCGCCTAGCAGGGGCAGGTGCATCCCTGCGGGCCCAGGCCTGCGCCCTCACCCTCTGCGCCTCCAGGCCGGGAGCCAGCGGGAGACCCCCACCCTCCTCCCTGCACATGTGCCGGGGGACATGTCTTTCTACTGTCCCCAAAAGCCTCCCCTTGGGCTTGGACTCCTCCAGGAGGGTCCGGCCAGGCTGGGCCCACTAGGAGCCTAGTCCACCTCATGGACCGGGGGCCTCCTTCCTGTCGGGGTCAAGGGCATGTGGGGCAGCGGGCCGGGACATCAGGGAGCCCATGAGTGAGCGGATGGGTCGGGATGTGGCCCTTCGCTCCATCCTTCCCAAAGCCCCCCACAAAGCCTGGCACCCCCTCCCCTGCCTCCTGGGGGCCAAGAGGGAGCCGGGTGGCCCGGAGGCTCCAGGAAAAGGCTGAGGCGGAGTGGGGTGTCAGAGCTGAGCCTGGAGCCTGGCAGGGGCCCCTGGGAGGGGTGGGCGGTCTGTGGGTCTTCCAGGGCTGGCCAGGCCCACCGTGCAACCCCCAGGGAGCAGGCCCAGCTCAGCGCTGCCTGCGCCAGGTGAGGGTCGCCCAGGGAGCTGACGGCCTCTGCCAGCCTGCGCGTGTCCACTCTGCTTGGCCCTCAGGCTGTGTCCAGCGCTGCCCTCCACTGGCGGCCACCTGGGATGCCCTCTGTCATGCGTGGGCCGCAGGGCGACGGCCTTGCTTCCTTGGAGCCACGTGCAGGTGCCTCACGTGCAGGGCTGAGGCCGGGTGGACCCACCGCCCGCAGCGGGCAGCCTGCTTGCTCCAGCAGGGGTGTGAGCGCAGCGGGAGGCGCTGTTGCAATCTGGGGGGCGGCTCCCCAGGCTCGGCCACCATTGGGAGCTGGGGCCGGGCGTGGGCGAACAGCAGGGCAACTAAGTGACCTTTGTTCCCCCAGGAGCCCCGCAGATAAGGGCCACCTGGCCAGCTGGACCAGAAGTGGGGCCTCAGTGCCCAGCCAGTGGCCGTGCCTGCCCAGCCCCCGAGCAGCCCCGCCCCTGCCAGCCCCTCTGCAGGGCAGGGACCCTACAGGTGGCAGGACCTGGATGAGACCCTCTGCTGGCCACGCCCCTCACCCCCGCCCTGGCACCCACGGCGGGTGTGGTACTCCAGGGGAGCCTCCGAGGACCGTGCCGTCCCCTCCTGTACCCACCCGGCTCCAATCAGCGCGCGGAGGATGGGGGGGTAGTCCCTTGCCCAGCGCCAGAGCAGGGGCCAGCGGGCCGCCAGGCAAGCCTGGCCTCCTCCGGGCAGGACAGGCACCGCCCAGCTCAGCTGCGCAGGTCACCATCCCGGGCCACGCCCTGCTGGGGCGCCCAGTGTCCCCTGAGCGGGCACCAGGTGCTCACTTAGCGGTGAGGCGGTGCTGCCAGCGCCCTGGGGTGCCTCGGACACCGATGGGGTGGGGCACCCCCACTTGCGGGTCTGAGGAGCAGCTGCAGGGGGCGGGATGAAGGTGGGACAGAGAGTGGGGTGGGGCCGCGGGGCCATGAGCGTCCTGCTGTCCAGGTGCAGCCCCGGGGTGAGACTGGCGGGAGGGCCGGGCCCCCCTGCAGCGGCCAGGCACCCGGTGGGGACGACCTCAGAGCCCCGTGAGGCGCCCAGCCCCGCCCTCCCCTCCCGACCCAGCCCCTGCCCTGTCCTCCCCTCCCCCACTCTCCCCACACTGGCCCCTGCGCTGCCCACCTGGGATGCAGCCAGCGGCCCTGGGGACGGCCAGCCGGCATGAGGCTGGCACCCTGGGCTGCTGCAGTGTCTCTCAACGCTCCTTATTTCCATTTTCACACCACAAGCTTTTTGACACTTTGCTGCAGCAGAGACAGAGTGGACGGGGCCCTCTGGGTCCAGTCCTCCCAGGTGGCCTCTGCCACCCAGTTTGCTGGGGACTGGCCAGGCCCAGGCCGCCTGCCCTGCCCCACAGCCCGGGGCCGCCCCAGGGCTTCTCCGCCTCTTCTGTGCAGTCTCCGGGCCGGTGCGGACACGCTGGGGCTGCGGCAGGTCTGCGACAAGCCTGCTCACCGGCCTCCCGGCTGGGGTCTCCTGGGGGGCCCGCGCGCCACGCTGGGGCTGAAGCAGGGCTCGGGAGCCCCAGGGTGAGAGGCTGCCGAGACCCCCTGTTCACACGCGGGCTCTGGGCTTAGGGCTCCTGCATGCTGCAGTCCCGCCGCAGGGACACCGAGCAGGACCTGGGAGAGTCCGAGGGAGGCCCAGCTGGCCAGCGCCACCTCCCCACTCAGGGCCTGTCCACCTGGCACCCCTGCCGCGTGCTGATTGGTCGCGACCAGCACGAGTGTCCATGAAGCAAAGGGTGGCTCTGAGCCCGGCCGGGCGCTCCTGGGTGCTCGGGCTCTGCCCGCCTGCCTGCGGGGGGTGCTCCCCTCTTTGGGCTGCTGTGGATGGAGGGGGTGGACAGGGGTGTGGCGTCCACTTCTTTGGGGTGTTCGCCCAGCGTGGGGCTGGTGGGTCACGTGGCAGTCCCATGTCTGAATTGTTTCATCCGCGCCCGCAGCCAGCTGTGCCCCCTGCTCTGCGCCCCTAAGAGTGCAGGGGCAGTGGCCCCTGATGGTGGGGAGCTTTGACGGTGGGGACCCCTGACAGTGGGCTGCGGTGGGAGTCCCTCCGGGGAGTGCCCAGAGGGGCCCGGCACACCAGGGCCATGGGGTGCCTCACGCTCTCTGCCCCCCGAGGGCAGCTTCCATGCTCTCCCCTGGCAAGAGATACGGCGGTAGCTGGGCCAGGGAGGCCCACGGAGGACATGCCACCCACGGCTGCCGAGCAATGCGCCCCACATCAGCCGCCACCCGCTGCCCGCTTTGGCTTGATCAAACACCGAGTCAGCACTGCCAGCCTCCCAGCAGGTCCCAGGCCCAGCCTGCGAGGCCAGCCAGGGTGGGGGTGGGGCGCCCAGGGCCCCTCAGCTGGGGGGGTTCTGGCTCGCTCTGGCCCCCTCTCCTGCAGGCTGCACACAGGCCATGCGGTCAGGCGACGGTGCACACGGTGCTGCGGTGAGCGGGCAGCTGGGAGAGCTGTCCCGCAGGTTGCAGGCACCGGCCTCCCCAGCTGCCTCGCCTGTCTTCGGGGGCAGGGGGCCTGCGGACAGCTCACCGGCCACCGGCTTCCCCCTCTCCTGAGGCTGCGCCCTGCAGCTCGGCCTGGGGAGAAGCTGGGGGGGGCATCTGCGGGGGCCTGGCTCCCGCACGGCCCTGCAGCACCCCTGGGCGCAGGGCCTCTCCCGGGCCGCTGTGAATACCGCAGGCTGGGTGTCCCGGGCAGGTGCTCCATCCAGTGGTGGCCGCGGGAGCTGCGTGGCGGGAGAGGCTCCCCACCGGCTTTGGGAACCGGGCATTCGCGCCTGGTGAGCTGGGCAGGGGCTGCAGGGGCAGGTGGGCCTGGGCCCTCCGCCAGCCTGGGGAGGTCCGTGGACAGGGGCCAGGCTCAGGCCAGGGGACGCCGCCACAGGTGCCGGGCTGGGCCCCGCCGGGGCGGCGGGGCAGGGACGGGAGGGGCGGTGAGGGCCGCCCAGCGGGGCCGGCCCTTTGTCTTCCCGCCCTGCCTCAGGTCCTCGCCGCCGGGACACAGCGCGGGCCGCCCAGGCCTGGGTCCGGCACCGCATGGCCGCGCAGCTGGAGCCCAGAGAGCCCCCGCCGGGGCCGGCCCCGCTCCCGGGCCCTGGACTCGGCGCTGACCCGCGGGCCGCGCTCCCCTCCGGGGGGACCTGCCCCCAGGGCGGCTGGGATGCGCTGCCCGCCCGCCGGAGCTGGGTGGACACGCCCCGCCATTGCCATGGCAGCGGCGTTGCCCGGCAGCGCCCCGCACCCACGGCCGGCCCCCCCCCCCCCCCCCCCGATGGTTGCCGAGGCAACGCGGCAGCAGCACCCGGGCTGGGGCC
This sequence comes from Talpa europaea, assembly GCF_964194135.1. NCBI lineage: Eukaryota > Metazoa > Chordata > Mammalia > Eulipotyphla > Talpidae > Talpa > Talpa europaea. Next base: position 158,387,200 of record NC_140073.1, on the reverse strand, counting down.
TGGGGACGGCCCCCTCGGGGCGGGGCTTCCTCGCAGGGGCGGGGCTTCCTCGCAGGGGCGGGGCTTCCTCGCAGGGGCGGGGTCTTAGGGGTGGGGCCGCGCATCGGCCCGTGGTCCGTCCTGCCTCAGCCCACAGGACTGGTCCCTGGGGTCAGCGTGGGCAGGTCCTGGGCCTGGGCCGGCAGGTCCCGGTGGGGTGGGGTGCAGGGGCGCCCCAGTATTCTTCCAATACTGGTTCGGGTCTGGTCCTCCTGCACTTTGGGGAATTCCAGGTAGCCCGCGGGTGGGCGCCTCGCCACACCCCCACCCCCACAGGCCCCCTCCCCCGGCTTCTCCCCCCGCCCAGCTGCAGGAAGGTCCGGCCCCATGTCTGGGGGTGCAGGAGCTAGAGCCGTGGTTCTGGCGGGACCTATATGCTGCCAGGGCGGGGGCAGAAGGTCTGTGGTGTTTGGGCTCAGAGGGGAGGCCCACGAGCGGTCAGCACCCAGGAAGCCTCAGGGAGGGGCTCAGGCAGGAGGACAGGGCCGGGCTGCACCTGCCGGGAGGCACACGGAACAAGAAGCCAGTGGACATGGAGGCCGGGGAGCTCACAGGGCTGGAAGCCCCGCCCGGAAGGGCCTGAACGCCGCAGCTTCTCCCACCGGCCTCTCCCACCAGCCGCTGCCCAGCAGGCCCTGCAGGCGCCGCTCCGGCCTCCACGGGGCGCCAGGCGTCTGCGCGGGACAAATGCGGGAAACGTGTCCCCGGAGCTGGGTTGATTCCGAACATGAGAGTGAGAACTGAAAACAGAGGCGTGTTCGCGGGACTCGCTGGGAACGTGGCCCTGTCAGCGCGAGGGGAGGGCAGGGCGGGCGGCGGGCGTCCAGGAGAGCGGGCTGAGAAACCCGCAGGGCTGGCCCAGCGAGGCGCCTTTGGGAAAGGGCTGGAGAATAAGAACTAAAAAGCTGCGCGGCGCCCACACAGATGAGCGCCAGCCACGCCCGCAGCCTCCTCCTGCGTGACGTCAATTGGCGGGCAGGCCGGGCCAGGGCACCCGCGGGCAGGACCCGAGCTTCTGCGGCCACTGTCCACCAAGCTCCGCAGGCCACGCTCCGCAAGCTCTGACCAGTGCTCGGGGTCCTGACCGAGAGCCAATGATTTAACGGTCCAGGCAAACTCACTTGGGTTCCCTCAACTCCCCACCACGCGGTGGGCAGCCCACACCACTAGCATGCGTGGGACGAAAGCCCGACCCAGAGTCTGCCCCGAGGCTCAGCTCCGGGGATCCCCGCCCTGGGGTTGCAACAGGGTGGTCCCCAGGAAAGGGGGAGGTTCCCTGCCCCTCCCAAGGGAGGGTGGAGCTGAGCAGGAAGAGGAGAAGCTGCAGAAGAGACTGAGGAAGGAGGCAGGATGGAGCCAGGAGACCTGGAGGAGGCGCACGGAGCCTAGAGACACGTGAAGAAACTGCGCTTGTCTTGTGGTCGTGGACGGGGTGACACAGATGTGGGTGAGACCCGTGGGGAGGTGACCATGGCGGCTTTTATCTTGATGTTGATTTTGCTCTTTTCCTTCCGGGCTTGTCTGGTTGTTTCTGACCCTTTTCTGTGGGTCCCACTGGAAGATGCTTTAGACTTGGGGCAGGCCTTGGGGCCTTGCTCTGGGCCGATCCCATATGGATGGACTTTTGCCCACGAGGGGATGGGTCACTTTGGGTGCTTCATTTAGAAACTAGATTCTTCGCCTTACCTGTATTGTTTCCTAGTTTTATTAAAGTTCCTTTTCATTAAAGTCTCATGTGTTTTGTGTTGATGCGGCGGATGGCAGAACCCATTTAGAATAGGCAGGTTTGCGGGGTTTGGGCTGACCCTCTCCCTGTCCGATAACAGGGTCAGCCCCAGGTGGCCATGGGTGCCCCACCCCAGCGGTCCCTCAGCTGAGGTGATGAAAGCACCACCAGGTCTGGGGAGGTGGGGGGGGAGGGCGGAGGTCATGGGTGGGCGCCGAAGTCCTGCTCCTCACCCCACCCCGGGGCCGCGCTGCCCCTCGGCCCCAAGTCCCCCACCCCGTCACCTCTGTAAATAACCCCTCATCATACCCTCCCTGATGCCCCTGGTGCCTCCCGCCTGGGGCGGCGCCCTGCTGGGTAGGCTGCTGGCAGATGATGAGGCAATTCGATGAGAAACCGGTCACAAAGCTGGCTGCGGGGGCCACGCTCCCCAAGTGGATGGCGTGGATTGAGTGACCCGCAGGCTCTGACCCTCGGGTTTGAAAGAATCCCAGGGACGGGAAGAAACACCTTGGTCTGAACGACAGTGAGACTTGGGATGGCCAGTTTTGCGAGAGCCCGCTGGGGCTGCAGAAGGAGACTGTGGCTATCGGGGGACCCCCGGAAGGCAGACAGCAGAGCGACGGCCAGGCGGTGAGAGCAGGACGGAGCCGCCGGCCCGAAGGACGGGAGGGAAGGGCAGGAGAGAAGGGTCCGTCCTTGGAAATATCTGCACATATTAAAAGAGAAAATGGCAAAACCTCCACCAAAATAGGAAACAGAAAGGAGAAAGGAGCCGAGATCAGAGCCAACAGTTTAGTAGCAGACACCTCAGCCCGGGGCTCGGTCCTGAAAACAGAAAATGCTCAATTGGGCTCAGGAGAGAGAGAACTGGCCGGATCCACAAACACGGCGGGGGACATGACAGAGACCCCCACGCACCCCAGCCCCGGCGCGCCCCCGACGCGCCCCTGACGCCCGTGCACCCCCATGTGTCCCCCCACCCCTCCCGTTGCTGCTGCAGACGGAGCCTGGAAGGGCGAGGCGGCCCGGCCGGCCCCTCCCCACCCGCCCGAAAAGCACCGGCCCCGGGGGGCGGCGGCGACACCTCCTCGGAGCCCCGGCCCTGCGGGGGGGGGGGGGGGGGCGCGGGGTGCGGGCGGCCGGCGGGCAGGACGGACCGGGGTGTCCCGGCTGCGCTGACGTCACCGCACCCACCGCACTGCGGCTCGCGGGGAGCCGGCCCGGGGCTTTGTGGGGGTTGGGGGAGGGACACGCGGCTGGTGGCCGCGCGCGCCCCCGGAGCCCCGAAAGCAGGCAGGGGCGGTGGCCGAGGGAGGGGCGCGGTGCGGCCCCGGGGCGCGGGGGCGGCGGGGGGGGCGGGGGGGCGGCTGCATCCTCCCGGGGAGGCGGGCGCGGGCGGCACCGGCCGGGCACCTGCTACAGCGGGGTCCGCGCGCGGCAGACCGCGGGGGGTGCGGGGGCCGTCCCCGGGCCCCCCCCCCCGCCGGGCGGCGGCGGGGGTCTCAGGGCTGCGCTCCAGGGGTCCGCGGCCGTCCGCGCCGCCCGCTCGGGCGGGGGGGCCTCCGGGGCGCGCTCGGCGGCCTCTGCCCGGCCAGGGCGGGCGGGGGAGCGCGGCGGGCGCGGGCGAGGGGCTCGAGGTGGGGCGCCGGGTGACGTCACAGCCCCCCCCCCGCCCCGGCGGCCCGACGCCTCTGCCCGCGACGAACCAGCTGGCGGCTGGGGCTCGGGCGCCGCGCGCAGCCAACCAGCGGGCCGGGGGCGGGGCGGGGCGCCGGCCGGGGGCGCAGCCGTCACGCGGGGCGCAGTCACTGCCCCGCAGCCCGCGCCGCGGCCGGGACGCGCCCACGCCGGTGCCGCCGGCCCAGCCCGGGACGCGAGAGGTGAGGCCGCCGCGCCCGCGCCCCCGCCTGCGCCCCGCGCCCGCGCCCGCGCCCCCCGCCCCGCGCCCCCCGCCGCCCGCGCCCCCCGCCCCCCGGGGCGCCCAGCACCCGCGGGCGCCCGTGTCCTTGTCGCGGCCGGGGCGCCGCGGCCCCTCCTCCCCGCGCCTCCCGCCCCGCCGAGAACAATGGGCAGATTCAGGGCGCCCGCCCCCCCCCCGCCCGCCGCGCGGGGCCCCCTCGGGAGGCGCCTCCCCGCGCCCCGCGGCGGCCCCGGCATCTCGGGCGCCCGCGCCCCGACCCCGCCGCCGCGCCCGGGAGGGAGGGCGCGGGCCGGGGGCGGGAGGGCGCGGGCCGGGGGCGCCCGGGAGGGGCGGGTGCGGGCGCGGGGCGCGGACGGGCGGGCGGGGCTGCGCGGGGCTGGCGGCCCGCGTCGCGCCCTCCGGCCCCGCGCCCTCCCCGGCGCGCCCCCGGCCCCGCGGCCCGGCCGGCGGGGGCGCCGCGCGGGAACAGGTGCGGCCGGCGGCGCGGGGGGGGGGGGGGGCGCGCGGGGCGCTCCCGAGACCCTGCCCAGCCCCTCCCCCTGCCCGGGGCCGGGCGCCGGCGCGCGGCGGGGGGGCCGGGGGCCGGGGTGGGGGGGCCGGATGGGCCGTGGGCCTGGGGCTGGGGCCCGGGGGTCCGGGGGGGGGCCGGGGGGGCCGGGGGGGGCCGGGGGCCGGCGCCGGGGCGGGGGAGGGGCGGGAATGCCAAGTCATGGGCCTGCGGGCGCGGGCACGACGCCGCCCCGCGCGGACCCGGGGCGCGCCCGCGGTCCCCGGAATCCTGGGACCCCTCGCGAGGCGGGTGCCCACGTGCCCGGGGGCAGCGAAGGGGCCTGCGGCCGGGACCCGCGCAGGGTCGGCCCCTCCCACCGCGGCGCCTCCCTGCCCCCCCACCCCCTGCCGCCTTCCGGGCGCCCCCATCGCGGTCTGATGGGCAGCTGCGGGGTCCGGGTGGGGGTTGGGGCTGCACCTGTGGCGGCCATTTTGCAGGTGTGGTTACCCCAGGCCCCGGCCAGGGCTGAGGGGTGCTGCAGGCAGGTGGGGAGCAGGTGGGGCCTGCGGGAGCCGGGCTGCAGTGGGCTGCAGGTGCGGTGGGGCGGGGCCAGGTCTACGCGGTCGGGGTCAAGTTCCCGGAGCCCCTGGGACGCGCAGGGTGGGGGATGCTCAGTCTGGTGGACCTGAGTCTGGCAGGTTGCTGGGTGCAGGGGGGCGGTCAGATGCACAAGGTCGGGCCCTGTGGGGTGTGGTCTGCAGGGCTGGAGAGGCTGGACCCGGTGTGCAGACAGGCCCAGGGGAGGGCCTGGCGTGCCAGGGAAGAGCCCTCTGGTGGGTGTCACGGCCCCCACCTGAGGGGCAGCGCCACAGTGGGGAGCCGAAGCCGGGGGTGGGGGCAGGGGGCGGCTGCTAGCCATGTCCAGCGATGTCCCTGCTGCCAGCACAACTGAGCAGGCGGCCCTGCCCTCTGGGAGCCCAGCAGGGCTGCCCTCCTGCCCTGGGCCGTGCAGCTGGTGGAGGCGGACAGATGGGAGGGGGGGGGCGGCTGGTCGTGGGGGGTGGACCCCTGCTCACGGGCCTGTGGCGGGGCCAGCCCTCTGGGTGTTCTGACTGGGCACGTGGCTGGGCTGGTGCCCTTCAGCCTGGGCAGGGGCCTCAGAGCCCGGGGCAGTGCTGGCCAGGCCCGCGGAGCAGCCAGTGACTGGATGAGCTGCCATCTCCCACCTGACCCCACCAGCTCCCAGGGCACAGCACCCTTAGGTGCTTCAGAGCAGGGACAGGCCTGCGACCTCATCTGGGGCCACCTGGGGCCCTCCCCAGCTGCCATGTCAGGGGCGCCTCTGAGAACCCTGCGGGGTTGGACCCCAGGGCCAGGCCGGGGCCACCTGCCTCTGTTCTGTGTCTGGTTTGCAGAGAGGGGCGGTGGGGTGCTCTGACCCCCAGCCCCCGTCTTGGCTGCAGCCCAAGGCGCAGGCTGGCCCTGCGCCCTGCGCCCGAGCTCGGGCCTGGAGCGCTCAAGGGGTCCTGGAGCCCTGGAGGGGGCGGGCGTCAGGGCCGCAGTCAGCGGAGGATGTGCCCCTCGCCCGGCTCTGGTCCCGTCTGCTCTGGGGCGCCAGAGCCCCTGCCCCTGGCCGCCCCCGTTGTGACTGACCCTGCCTCTGAGTGGGGCCGTCGCCCCCTGACCCGTCCTCCCTGCTGGGATTCCCTGGCCCAGCCCAGCAGCCTCCCTGCCACACGCACAGCTCCCCCTTGCACAGTGCATGCTCGGGGTGCACGCACCCTCACGCTCACCAGCACTCGCGCCCTCGCTGGCTCTGCCCCTCACGCTGCTCCCCTGCAGCCTCCCTGCCCAGCCTCCTGGAGGCTCCCAGCCCCTCACATGCCTGAGCCACCTCCAGGCCGGTGTCAGCTCCTGGGTGTCACCCCCACTGCAGTCGGGCTGGGGAGACAGGGGACGTTTGTACCCATCACATCCACCCCTCCCTGGTGGGGGGGCTCCCTGGCTGCAGATGGACTCTAGGTCCTGGGGTCTTGTCCCAGCGTCCAGCCTCCTGCATCTCTGCAGACGCCCTGGGCACCTCTGTCCAGCCTCCGCCTGCCACCCTGCCCGCCCGCCCCCGCCCCCCCCCCGCCGGAGCTACCCCTCAATGGGTTGTCTGTCCCCCGCCGCCCATCCAGGCCTGGGCCCTGGCCCCAGTCCTGCCCGTGACACGCAGCTCCGGTTGGAGGCGGCCCCCGCTGCTGACTCCTTCCCGAGCCCCGCCCTGGCTGCCTCTGGGGAGGCCCAAGCCACCGCAGAGCAGAGGGTGTCGAGTCCCACCCCGCACCTTGCGCCCAGACGGCCCCCGCCAGCCGCGCTGGCCTCAGGCTCCTCCCACCTGCCCTTAGCCAGGGCCTCGGCAGGCGGGAGTGGGCAGGGTCACACCCCAGGCCCCTGGTCCTGGGCCTGCGTCTGTGGGGAGGGCACGGCCGGGCGGGTGTTGTCACTGCTCAGTGTCATGTGGTCCTTGCTCTGCCCTTGTCTCCGGGCCGGGCACGGCCACGGGGCTGCAGCTGCGGGAAAGGTGGTGACGTGAATGGTGGGCCAGAGGCGGGTGGGGAGCGCCAGGGAGGGGGAGGTGGAGAGGGCAGACGGGGTGGTGGGGTGAGGAGGACAGGGGAGAGGCGGGGCGAGGAGTGGTGGGGGAGGTGGGGCAGGCGGGGGCCGGGTGGAGCACAGCACCCTCCCATCCTCCAGGGCACCTTAAGGGTATTTGATTTTCCCTCGATCCTTTGTCTGTCCCTCCTTCCGGGTCCAGTGCGGCTCCTGGACGCCGTTCTTGGTCTCACTCTTCCAGCCCGCGCCGCCCCCCTCCCCGGGCCCCGCCCCTGCCGGCCTGGCCTCGCATCCTCCATGTTTCCGGTCTCCATCCTGGGGTGACTCCCGTCGGCCCCTGTCCGGGATGCGGGTGCTCCGGGCGGTCCCCGGTGGCCTCCTCCCTGGAGGGCCGGCCCTTTCTCCCGGCCCTCGCCTTCCCGCGGCTGGGCCTGGTGGGCTCGGTGGGGCTCGGCCCCCGCCACCCCGCGCTCTGCCCCCATCCGGGGCGTCTGTGCTCTCCTCTCTTCTCCTGTGAGCGGCTCCTTGTTTGTGTTCTGGTTTCTGGACCGTGTGTGGCCTCATTCCAGTCCTTTCTTGGGTGTGAGCTCTCAGCACCTGCATTCTCGGTCCCACGCCCCTCCTGCCCCGGCCCACCTGCCCGGCCCACCTGCCCGGCCCACCTGCCCAGCCCACCTGCCTAGCCCACCTGCCCGGCCCACCTTCCTGGCCCCACCTGCCCCGGCCTCACCTGCCCAACCCACCTGCCCTGTCCCCAGCTTCCCTGGCCCCACTTGCCCAACCCACCTGCCCGGCCCCACCTGCCCGGCCCCACCTGCCCGGCCCACCTGCCCGGCCCACCTGCCCAACCCACCTGCCCGGCCCACCTGCCCGGCCCACCTGCCCAGCCCACCTGCCCAACCCACCTGCCCGGCCCACCTGCCTGGCCCACCTGCCCGGCCCACCTGCCCAGCCCACCTGCCTAGCCCACCTGCCCGGCCCACCTTCCTGGCCCCACCTGCCCCGGCCTCACCTGCCCAACCCACCTGCCCTGTCCCCAGCTTCCCTGGCCCCACTTGCCCAACCCACCTGCCCGGCCCCACCTGCCCGGCCCACCTGCCCGGCCCACCTGCCCAACCCACCTGCCCGGCCCACCTGCCCAACCCACCTGCCCAACCCACCTGCCCGGCCCACCTGCCCGGCCCACCTGCCCGGCCCACCTGCCCAACCCACCTGCCCGGCCCACCTGCCCAGCCCACCTGCCCAGCCCACCTGCCCGGCCCACCTGCCCGGCCCACCTGCCCGGCCCCACCTGCCCGGCCCACCTGCCCAACCCACCTGCCCAACCCACCTGCCCGGCCCACCTGCCCGGCCCACCTGCCCGGCCCACCTGCCCAACCCACCTGCCCGGCCCACCTGCCCGGCCCACCTGCCCAACCCACCTGCCCCGGCCCCACCTGCCCGGCCCACCTGCCCCGCCCATCGCCCACTGCAGACCATCCTGCTCTAGCCTGGGACGCACCCTCTCCCAGAGATGCTGAGTCACTGGGGGGCTGTTTATTGGTTTGCCTGTGTAGCTTCTGCTCTGTTGGCCCCCCATGCCGTGACCGGACAACCTCTCCAGCCCTCACAGCCAGGGAGGCCCATCGGGTAGCAGAGCTTTCGACTGCTGAATCGCCCGCAAGTGGGATTCCACTGGGGTGTCCATCAGGCGACCAGCTTTAGGGAAGGGTGTGAGCTGGTAGCCAAGATGCCCCCAACACCAGAATGGGGGGCACTGGCACCCACCCTGAAGACTTGCTCCCACTGGATGCTTTCTTCCGTCTCAGGGGAGCAAGCCCTAGCTATGTGCTCCACTTGGGGCGCCTGCTCATGGGGGTTCCACAGCCGGAGCTGCACCCTAGCCTCCATCTCCAGCCCGGCTCACCGCTCCTGTCCCCCTGGGTGCACAGAGGCCCCGGGGCTGTTGCTGCTGTGCTTGCCCGGGGCCCTGAGGCTCGCTGGAGGCCTGAGCTTGTGGGTGGCTTCACGCGGTCTGATCTCACGCAGTCTCGAGAGCGGTCACTATGGCCCTCGTCCTCCCGAGGGGCCCCTCATCCTCTGGGTGCCAAGGAGGTCTTGGCGCCCACACTCACGCTCATGCCAAGAAAATTCTGTTTTGATTTCCCACAAACACTTTGCCCAGGTGAGTAGAAGCCGCCACTTCTGGCCGGTGACAATGCCAGGGCCACTCTGGGGAGGCCACTGGACTGCACCCTCCCACTCCAGCACCCGCTCCCGCCCGCTGTGGTTGCATCCCTCCAGCTCCAGGCCCCCCCACCGCCCCCGCCCGTGGCCACGTTCTTCCCACTCCCACCAGCAGGGCCTCTGAGCCGACACCGTCTGCTCCCGTGGGCTGGGACCCATGTCCACGGGTTTGCCCGGCCTCGCTAGCCGCGGTCCCCTCAGTGGCTGCTAAAGCCGCCCCGTGGGTGCCGGCGGAAGGGGCCAGGGCTGCCCGGTCCCCTCCGTCAGAGCGGTCCCTAACCTGGGCACCACACCTGTCCCAGTGCCACACCTTGGTGATGGGGTATCCCCCATGGCCAGTTCCTTGTGGGCCAGGGATGCTGGTGACTCTGTTTCTCAGACGCCCCTCGTGGGGTCTGAGACCGGACTTGAATTAGCCTCAGTGGGTGCAGGGCCTTCGCCGTCCTCGGCTGTGGTGGAGTGGTTGGGCCCTGCCAGTGGCCTGGCGACTGCTGTCCCGGCAGGCGGGGTCCAGGCTGCGCAGGCTGTGGGCCCAGGTTCTGACGCTTTCTGCACTTCTCCCCTGGGACTGGGGTTTCTCCTCCTGCCTCCCGGGCGCCTCCTGCTCAGCTGTGCTGTGTCTGGAGGGCAGCTAGGGCCCAGGAGGGCAAGCTGACCCTGCGGGATCTGACGCTGAGTTTCCTGTGGTTGTCTGGCCACCTGGGGCGACCAGCCGCCGCTGACCTTCGGCCCTTGGGGTCTCCCCTGAGTGGCCTGGCCAGCTGCAGGCCCTGTGCTCTGGGGGCCTCATTTCGGGGTGGGCAGGGCTCCACCCCCTGTGCCTAGGCCTGTTTTGGGGGCTCTGCTTACCGTGCGGCTGGCTCCTTCCTGATTCTGACCCTCGACCCCTCAACCCCCAGACTCTGACCCAGCCCAAGACCTGCAGGTGCCTCGTGGGGCGCAGGCTCCCCGCTGGGCCTGATCCTGCCTGCCCAGGGCCGTGGCCACTCTGCAGGGGGCCAGCGCCCACCCCAGTCCACCAGTAGGCCCGAGGCCCCTCCCGCGGAGTTGGCGTGTCCTGCGAGGGGCGTGTGCCGTGGCAGCTCCTCCATTCGTGAGAGTGTGGGTGTCTCCGTTGTGGTTATTTGGGGTTATTTTCTTTTTTGTAAAAAGATTTATTTATTTATTTATACAAGCACTGGGCACAGTCAGAAGCGCGGGAGGGTGAGAGGATCCACCAGAGCCAGAGCGGGGAGCAGAGCAGGCAGAAGGACCGAAGGACACTGCTGAGGGGAGCAGCGGGCGGCAGGAGAGGTCTGCGCGCCAAGTGGGACCCCCGCCGGCGGCCGGGGATTGAACCGGCGCTGCAGAGGCTGCGGGCAGCTTCGCACCCGCTGCGCCACCGGGGAGGCCCTATTTGGGGTTATTTTGAGCACGGTGTTGAAGCTCTTTCTCATACTTGGATCTCATAGACTGCCCAGCACGGGGCCCTGGACACAGCGGCTTTGAAATCCAGCAGCGGCCACCCTGCACATATGGGCAGTGGCCGTGGGTGTCCCCATGTGTGGAGAGCTCCGTCTGCACCCCTGCCCCCATCTGGGCCCCCCACACCCCGGCCTGTCTGCATCCCCCACCCCCCTCCCCCGTGGGGACCCCGGGCCCTCCTGCGTGGTCCGCGAGGCCCAGGCATGCCCGGAGGTCCCCGGCCGCTTGCCCGGCTGCCCCTCGCCTGTGTCCAGGGTCCGGGGCATCGCCGGACGTGGTCTGCAGGCCGTGGATTCTGGGCTCAGTCCCCTCAGTCTGCTGCCAGCGCGCCTTCCAAGCTCTGAGAGCCAAACCGCTCTGGACGTGGTCACCGCGCCCGTGACCGCCCGTCTGTGCACTCCCAGCCGTGGTGCAGCCCACCGCGCCGCCCGTGTCCCTCCCAGAGCCCTCCGGCCCCTCACTGCCCCTCGCTGCCTCCTGGCGCCGTCGCGTCACTTCCTGGGCTGGTCCCTCTGGGAGTCCGGCCTGGCGGGAGCGTTGGCTCCAAGGGGGCTGTGTTTGCCGGAGAACCAGCTTGCGCCGTGCCGGCCTGGCCGAGCGGGTCCTGCAAATCAGCCCAGGTCCGCAGGCGGCTCCGAGGACTGCGCCCATATGGCCTAGCCCCTCCCGTGCAGCACTTCAGGCCCATTTCACGGGCAGAGCTTTGGGAGACCCAAGGGCATGGTCATGCTGTCCCCCCGATTTATGCAACTGAGGCCATGCCTTCTACTGTTGACTCAGCAGAACCCCAGTTCTCCGCATTTCGGGGGCCAGAAGGGCCTCAGCTCCTGAGCTGGTGGCCGTTTGGATTCATTCAGATCCCAGGCGGTTTCCAGCCGGAGGATGTCCAGGCCGAGGGTGTCCAGGCCTGCTGTGCTTCCCCGGGCCGGCCTGCCGGGCATAGTCCCAGGGAACGGCCACCCGGGGGGTCACCCGTACTGGTGGCCGCCAGCCCCAAGAGGTCTGGTCTGCCTTCCCAGAGCCTTCTGTGATCACTGCAGAAGCTGCTTTAGGGTGAACGCGAGCAGTGAGGAGACTCAAATCTAGAGAACATATGTGGAAAACCAGCGGTTTCGCGCCGTGTCCCAGCCCCTCAGAGTCTTCTAGCTGCCCGTGTGGCCAGTGACGGCCGTCTCTGCTGACCAGTCACCTGAGGGGGGGAGGCCATGGGCGTCTGGGGCAGCCGGGGTCAGGCTCTCGGAGTCAGAGACCTGCATTTCTCCTGCCCCAGCAGGCAGCGGCGGCGGGCGGAGGAGCAAAGCAGTGGGCGGGCCCAGAGGCAGACGCTCCCCCTGTCCCCTCGGCCCCCGCTCTGCCTAGGCCTAGCGGCTGCCTGACTTGACCCGCTGACCCCTCGGCCACGGCCAGCCCTCCGGTCCTGGGGGCCCCGTGCGCCGCTTGGCCAGCGCGGCCGGGAAGCCTGACTCCAGAGGCGAGTGGCTGTTGGGGCCAGGAGCAGCGTCCATCCGTCTCGTGTCCGCCACGGCCTCGCGGCCCCACTGGCTCCGGCACGTGCCCGGCTGGCGGCTGAGGGGCCCTGAAGCCGGAGGCTCGAGCCCCGCAGCTGACAGGGCAGCCAGCGCCCGGGACACCTGCCCTGGCCGTTGCCTCCCCCTTCCTGGCTTTCTGCTGGGTCAGCTTCAAAGTCTCCACGTTTCCCTTCTTGCGGGTAGCGGGTCAGTTGCACCTTCTCGCCGGCACTCAGCAGGGCCGGCCCTGCGAGCTGCGTCCAGGGCCGCTGGGAGGGGGTGTGGCCGAGTCCTGCCCCCTCAGAGCGTGTGCGTGTGCGTGTGGCGTGTGCATGTGCCCGTGTGCCCCCCTTGCGCCCACTGTCCCCTCCTGTCCTCTGACTCTTTGGCACCTGAAGACCGGGGCCGGGGCAGCCGCTGCCTGTGGCGCTGTGGGGGCTTCACTCGCCCCCGGCAGGTGGGGTCCCTGGTTCGGCAGAGACTGCTGCCCCCTGGGGCTCGCCCGGTGCCTCGGCCCCTCCGGCCTGCTCGGCTGGGCTCCGACGTCCAGGCATCAGGCTGTGAGGCCCCCAGGTCCGAGAATGGCCCGGCCTTAGGGGACCCGGGACCCCGAATCTCTGGGCCGGCTTCCCCGTGGCCCGGCAGTGGCTTGGCCTGGGGGCACTGCAGGTCCCGGCCATCACAGCGGCCACGCGGCCCCACCTGGGGCACCCAGGACCAGGTGCCTTGGCCGAGAGCCCGTGGGGGCTCTTTGCTCTCTTCAGACCTGAGGCCTGTCCATTTCCTCCCGTGTGCTGGGAGTGTCACTGCCCCCCCGGCCCCCCAGGGCTCTGTGTTGCCCACTCCCTGCCCAGAGCTGCTAAGGCCCCTGAGTGTCCTGTGACACCTCCTGGGCCGGGCCCCTGAGGTCTCCTCTGCCATGTGTCAGGCCTGGACTCCGGACATGGACAGTTTGGGAGTAACTAGGGTCGCTGTAGGGGGCCCCTCTTTGTTCCTATTTTTCAAAATTCTCATTTGCCAAATTCCACTGGAAGCCCCACGCGTGGGAATCGTGTGGACGACGCAAGCAGCTGCCCACCCCGGCCCTCACAGGCTTCTCCCTGGGGCCATGTCCAGGGCCGCCTGGGGTGGGGCCCCTCTCCGAGAGGGCGCCCCGGGGTCCCGGCCGGGGGTCTTGCGGGCACACAGCTCAGGCCTCGCCGGCCGCTGAGCTCCCCGCTCTGGCTTCCCATGACGCCGGCGCGGGCTTCACGGCAGCGGCGCCCTCCCCAGGCTGGGGCGGGTGTCCGGCGGGGTCAGCGGGGGCGCCGTCCTGCCTCTCTCGGTGCCTCCTGACTCACGACCCTCTCTCCCAAGGTGCCTCCCCGCTGCCCGGGGCTCCCGCCGCTGAAGGGGTGACCGAGAAGACCGCGGAGATGGCCGGGGCCTCGGTGAAGGTGGCGGTGCGCGTCCGCCCCTTCAACTCCCGGGAGATGAGCCGAGACTCCAAGTGCATCATCCAGATGTCGGGGAGCACCACCAGTGAGTGGACCCGCCCCCCGCCCCCCCCCCGCGGCCCCTCCACGCCTCAGTCTGGGGGCTCCAAACGGCGGAAACGTCAGCGCTCACGGGGCTGTGGGGCAGTCCCAGGTCAGGGGCGGACAGGGCCAGCGCCCGCCCGCCGCCCCTCCCGCCCCTGGGGGCTGCTGCCCTGGCCCATTCTGGGGCCCAGGGACCCAAGAACACAGCAGGAGCGCCCCCTTGCCCCGCTGCGGTGGGCTGGGGCCGCCCAGAGCCTGGGCAAAGGCCAGGTGGGGGGGGTGCCTGGAGCCCGGGGCGGAGGTTGAACTTGGCCACCGCGCTTGTTTCTGAGGCCGCCACCGCGTGGGCCTGCGTCCGTGTCCTGGGAGAGCGGGGCCCGGGGGGGGGGGCCGGGCCTTGCTCTGGGAGGAGGCACGGGGGTGACCCCGGGCCCGCGAACAGGCCTGACGGGCAGTCCCGCCGCCTCCTGCTGCCTCCCATCCCAAAGGCCCCGTCACCTCCCTGGGCTGCCGGACCTGGGGTCTGGGCCTCGAGTCTAGCCGGGCAGCCCTGGGGAGCAGGCTGGACGCCGGTGGCTGCCCATGAGGCAGCTCCAGAGAGCGGGCGTCTCGGCTTCTGGGGCGACGCCTGAGGTCCCAGCATGGCGACCCCCCCCCCCCGGGCCTGTCTGCCTGGCACCCCCCTGGAGGGCTGTGTGCGGGGCCAGCAGCCGCAGACCCCACCACACGCCAGGCCCCGTGGCCTGGGTCCTGCACCGCTGCTGGGGGCTGGCTGTCCCACGGGCCCCCGGCTCAGCGCCAACCACCGCCCCGCCCCGCCCTGCCCGCAGCCATCGTGAACCCCAAGCAGCCCAAGGAGACGCCCAAGAGCTTCAGCTTCGACTACTCCTACTGGTCGCACACGTCGGTGAGCCGCGCCGCCGCTGCCCGGAGTGTGGTCGGGGGCCTCTGCCCCTGGGGCGGGTTCCGGGGCCCCGGTGTGTGCAGACACCCCGAACCCAGAGGGGCCAGAGCCGGGTGCCCTGCGGCCCCTGCTGCGCCCCTGGGAGACCCCGCTGTCCTCCCTCCCGCCTCCACCGCCCAGTCCACCCCCTGCCCGCCCCCAGCTCCTGACCTTCCAGAGAGTGCCCAGTCCGGACCCCCAGTGCCGGCCCCTGCCTGAGCTGCCTTGGGGGCCTGTCTCAGGTCGGCCGGGGTTGCTGCTCTTCGGGGCGGTGCCAGCTCCTCCCCTCCACTTTGCCACAAGCCCTGGTCAGCAGCGCCCAGCGCTGTGCTGGGCCTCCCTGGGCTCGGGCCCGCCCTCCGCAGCCCTGCCCGGCTTCTCTGGCTCTGAGCCCTGCGGCTGCTCCCTCTGCGGGGACGCCCTTCCCCTGCTCGCCAGCAGCCTCGCCGCCACCCCTGCCCATCGCCCGCGGCCCCCGGGCCGCGCAGTCCACTGGGGAGGCGGGGCGGGGGGGCCTCCGCCACACCCGCAGCGCCCGCTCCCCGCAGCCCGAGGACGCCGGCTACGCGTCGCAGAAGCAGGTGTACCGCGACATCGGCGAGGAGATGCTGCAGCACGCCTTCGAGGGCTACAACGTGTGCATCTTCGCCTACGGGCAGACGGGCGCGGGCAAGTCCTACACCATGATGGGCAAGCAGGAGAAGGAGCAGCAGGGCATCATCCCGCAGGCACGCGGGGCACGGCGGGGCCGGGGGGCGGGGCGGGGACCGCGGGGCGCGGCGGGGCGGGGCGGGGCCTCACTCTGCCCGCCGCCCGCAGCTCTGCGAGGACCTGTTCTCCCGCATCAACGACACCACCAACGCCAACATGTCCTACTCGGTGGAGGTAGGCCCGCGAGGCCGTCCCTGCCCTGGTGGGCGCCCTTGGCTCCGGCTCCCGCCCGCCCCCCCAGCGTGACCCCAGGGCAGGCCCGGGATGACCAGGGGAGGGGAGGCCGGGAGGCCGGGCCGCTGAGTCCCGACCGGAACACTCTCGGGGCCCCACCTGGAGGCGGCCCTGCACCCCCACCTGGGGGCCCCGGTCACAGCCCCAGCCCCTGCCTGGGGGGGCCCTGCTGCAGGTCCCCGGCCCCACCGCGGCCTCTCATGCGCGTCCACCGCAGGTCAGCTACATGGAGATCTACTGCGAGCGTGTCCGCGACCTCCTGAACCCCAAGAACAAGGGCAACCTGCGCGTGCGGGAGCACCCACTGCTGGGCCCCTACGTGGAGGACTTGTCCAAGCTGGCCGTCACCTCCTACAACGACATCCAGGACCTCATGGACTCGGGGAACAAGGCCAGGTGGGTGTGGCCCGCGCCTGTCTCCCCAGGACGCCCGTCTCCCTGGTCGGTGGCGGCCCGGGCACCCCTTGTATGGGCTCTCGCCTCCCAGGGCTGCTCCTTCTGGGTGGCTAGCTCCGCCTGCCCCCCACCGCGGGGCCCGCAGCCCAGGGGGCCTCTGGCAGCTGCGGCCGCGCCCGGGGGACCCTGCTGGGCTTTCTGCAGAGGCGGGGGCGGCCCCTGGGGCTCTGAGGCCCACGGGCAGGAGCTGCTTTGGGATCACGGCCCTGGGGCGTGTGAAGCTGCGCCTGCTCCCCAGCTACGCGTGATTGGGGGCAGCAGCCCCCAGTGCCTAGACCCCCCACCAGGTGACCGCCTGTGGCTTCCGTCCCCAGGACCGTGGCCGCCACCAACATGAACGAGACCAGCAGCCGCTCCCACGCCGTCTTCAACATCATCTTCACCCAGAAGCGGCATGACGCCGAGACCGACATCACCAGCGAGAAGGTGCGTGTGTGCGGGCGGGCGGGGGGCCGGCGGCTGTCCGGGCCTGGAGGCCGCCTCGTGTCTGTGTGGGCCGGGGTGTGGGTGGGCCCGGGGCAGAGCACCGTGGCCCAGGGTCCCCTCGTTCGCTGTCTGCTGAAGGGTGGTGGAGACTGGGGTACACGGGGACATTTGGTGGCCCTCCCAGGGCAACGGTGGGGTGGGGTGTCTTTTGAGAGGTGACCCTGGCCTTGGTGTTGGCTGGCAGCAGAGCAGAGGGGGCCCAGGCCCTGGGCTGGAGCGGAGCCTCTGGGTGGGTGCCGGCATCTGCGAGCACGAAGGAGAGGTTGTGCTGGCAGGCAGTGCCCAGCCTGGTGCCTTCCCCACAACTGGGCACGCTCAGGGGCCCTGCAGGTGTGTCTCCTGGGGCTTCCGCCCAGGCCCACGGTCTGGGCTCCCCAAAGGCGCAGGGCGGCACCGGCTTCTCCTGCTCATCCCGTCTCGACCTTGGCCCGGGTCTCTCTGACCGTGCCCTGCCCCTGCCCTGCTGTCCAGGTTCCCTCTACACCTGCTGGCACCAGTGACACCATGGCCAAGGTGCCTGGGAAGGGGCAGCTGGAACTGGCAGAGGAATCTGGGCTGGCTCCTGGGCGTCTGCCAGCGCCCCCTGCCTGCCACACCGGGCCTGGGGCTGTGGCTGGGGTGTCCTGGCCTGGAGTGTGGGAGGGCACTGCTGTCAGGTCAGGGCAGCTGGGGCAGGCTGGGGGTGGCTCCTTGGTGCCTCTTGCCAAGCCCCCAGCCCTCACCTGCCTGTGCCTCGCCCGCCCTCAGGTGAGCAAAATCAGCCTGGTGGACCTGGCCGGGAGCGAGCGAGCCGACTCCACGGGCGCCAAGGGCACGCGCCTCAAGGTAGGCTCCACTCGGCAAGGCCCCGGCCCAGCTGCTGGGGGGCTGGGCCCCAGGGTATGCCTGGCAGGAGGCTGGGGGCTGCCAGAGACCAAGCCTGGACTCCCGTGCGTTAGCAGGGATGGAGGCCCCAGCCAGCTCCTCGCCTGTCTGCGTGTCCCCGAGACAGACACGGCCTGGGGCACCCCGGGCGGGGCGGGTGGCACAGGGGGCACCTCAGGCAGGGGCGGGTGGCGTGGGGGAACCACAGGCTGGGGGGCTCGGGCCCAGGGGCATGCTCAGGAGGCCCGGGCCTCTCGCCCACAGGAGGGGGCCAACATCAACAAGTCCTTGACCACGCTGGGGAAGGTCATCTCCGCGCTGGCTGAGATGGTGAGCTGGCGGGGCCTCTGCCTGGGCCCTCTCTGGGGCGGGGAGAGGCCACAGGCCAGAGATGGAGGAAGGATCTCCTGCTGCCTTGGGGTCCTCCCTGGAGGATGGGGGTCCTGGCCCCGGCAAGGGGCTGGCCAGTGTGTGGTGTGGGTAGAGCTGGCCTGGCCTTAGCGGTGGCCGGGCTTGGTGGGCGGGTCTGCGGTGGGGGCGGTGGGCAGGGGGGCGGCGTGGCCTCCCACGAGAGGCTCCTGTGGAGGCCGCAGGGACCGGCGCGCCCCCCGCCCCGCCTCCCCCAGATCCTCAGGCCCTTTCTCTTTTCCTTCCCAGGACTCGGGGCCCAACAAGGTGAGCCGCCCGCCTCGCTCTGGGGCCGGGGGGCAGCGCCGGGAGCGGGTGGAAACATGAAGTGGAAAAGCCCAAATCGCTCTACACCGGGATGGGTCCGCTCAGGGGCGGGACGCGGCAGGGGCGGCCCTGGCTGGGCGCGGGCACTAGGCGCAGGGGACACCGCGGGAGAGGGTGGCCCCCCGCGGGCCTCTGCCTGCCCCGCCCCTCCCGCCAGGGCTCAGGGGGCTCTCCACGTCCCCTGCAGAACAAGAAGAAGAAGAAGACAGACTTCATCCCCTACCGAGACTCCGTGCTGACCTGGCTCCTGCGGGAAAACCTGGGTGAGGACTGGCAGGCCACCTGGGCGCCCGCCCGCCCTCCGGGCCCTGACCAGCAGGCTAGGAGGCAGGCCTGGGGCCCATCTGGGGGCCGGGCCCGTGACTGGCAGAGGCAGCAGGTCAGCGAAGCAAGTCTGTCGGCAAGCCTGGTCCAGGCCTGGCCCCCAGGCCAAGCTGCCTCTCCTTCCTGGGCCTCAGCCTCCTCCCGCGTGATGCCAGTAGCCACACGTGCCCACTGGGCTTCGGGGCCGCCGTGGGACTCCCTTCCCGTGTCTGAGTCCTCAGGAGGGGCAGGGAGCTGGGGCTGACTGGCCCCACTGTGGCTCCCTGCCCATCGCAGCTGGAGGCTGACTCCAGAGGGGGTCCTGGGCAGAGCCACGGACACATGGCCGGGCCTGCCCCTCTCCTGCGGGCGTGGCTGAGGTGTGCAGAGCCCGGCGGGGCCACCCCATGCCCCAGGGCCAGCCTGGCTGACTCCCAGCTTGGGCCAGCGCGATGCTGCAGCGTGCATCCGGGGACGGGGCCGCTCCCGGGCAGGGAGGGCCCCCACCACCTTCCTGGGCCCCGGCCTGGCCTCTCACTAGTGCTTCGCAGTTCAGGTGGGGTCGCCAGAGCACAGGTCCCCCAGGCCAAGCACGCGAGGCCGCTGTCCAGCCCCCAGCCCTTGGCAGCAGTCACCCGATAGGGCCCTGGGCTTGTGTCTGGACACAAGGCTGCCTGCCGTGGCCTCCACGTGGCCTGGGCCAGGGCCTGAGCACTGCCGGTGAGGCCAGCATGGAGGAAACTGTCCTGGTCTTGCAGCCAAGGCCATAAGCTCCCTGGATTCTCCTCTTTTGGGGGAGCTGGTGTGAAAAGACAGAGTATGGGAGAAAAACACCAACAGGCCTGGGGGGACGGAGGCCAGCCCTGCCGTCTGTGTTCACCTAGCAGGCCCATGACTCAGTTGACCCCACGGGGCGAGCACCCGGTCTGAAGGGGGGGCGGTGGTCAGGGCTGTGGGAGCGGGCGGGTGTGACCACATCTCCCCATAGGCGGGAACTCGAGGACGGCGATGGTGGCGGCCCTGAGCCCCGCGGACATCAACTACGACGAGACACTGAGCACCCTGAGGTGTGTCCTGCCCGCTGCCCGCACTGGGGCCCCGGGTCGCCTGGGACCCCGGGCCCGCCCCCCACCACCCCCGGGTGCACCCGGGGGCTCAGGCAGGCCGGTGCCCCGAGGCAGGAGAGCTGGCCCCGAGGCCCCGGTCATCGTGGGTTTCCTGGCCTGTGGTGCTGCCCGCCTCGGCCCGCCCCCGGCCTCGGTTTCCCCGCGAGGGTGAGCCGCTGCCGTGTCCCAGGCTCTGCCTAAGCCCGGCCCGCTGAGGCGCTGCTGCCCCACCAGGTACGCCGACCGGGCCAAGCAGATCCGCTGCAACGCCGTGGTCAACGAGGACCCCAACAACAAGCTGATCCGGGAGCTGAAGGACGAGGTGACCCGGCTGCGGGACCTGCTCTATGCCCAGGGTCTGGGCGACATCACCGACAGTGAGTGTCCGGCCCCGTGCCCAGCCCCGGTGGTCAGGGCCGCCTCCCGCCCGCGGTCAGGGCCCTACTGTGCTGTGCCCACCCGCGGCGGCAAACCTGTTCTTCTGTTTCCGTCTCTCCCACGCCTCCCGCGCCTCCCACGCCCGCAGCCAGCACTGTGCCCGGAGGACCCACATGTGTGTACCCCGCTGCCCCCCGCCCCGCCCTGCCTGGCCGCCTGCTGCCTGCCTGCAGCGGGGCTGGGGCGGGCCTGGAGCCCAGTGCCCCCGGGTCGCAGGGAAACCGAGGCTGCGGGCCCAGGGCCGCGCTGATCTAGCCGGCTGACCGCCCGAGCCGGGGATGGGAAGGTCTCTGTCCCCGTTCCTGGCTTGGCTGCCCCCACACCCCGAGACTCCCCGGAAATGCTGGGGTCTCCCAGCGCCCAGCCGGGTCTCCACTGGCCTTGGGCCTGGCTCCATGGGGAGGGCCGCCCCTGTGGGCTGAGGGCACCTCGGTCTCCCCAGCGCCCCCCGCTGCTGCTCTGCTGTGTGCCTGCTGGCTAGGAGGGGTGGGGGCCATGCCCGGGAAGTGCCAGGCAGCTCTGGGGGCTCTTGGTGCACCCCATGCTATGGTGCCCCAGGTTTGCATAGCCTCCTGCGGGGAGGAGGGGCATCCTCAGGGAACCCACAGAGCACCCCCCTCCGGCTCTCTGGGCCGAATGCCCTGCTGGGCCAGGTGCGCCAGGTGCTGTGGGTTGGGGGACAGGTGCCCCTGGGGGGGTGCCGGGCCCAGGCGGGGTCTGCTGCAGGGGGCCTGGCGGTGCCTGTGGCTCAGGCCCGAGACAGCAGGAGGCTGGGGGCGGGAGGAGACGCAAGGGGACCCTGCCGGGAGGGGCCTGCATGTGCTTGTCCTGCCAGGCTGCACCGCGGCGCTCACCCCGGCTCCGCTTGGCCGTCCCTGGACCCCCTAGCTTCCCCCCTCCTTGCGCTCTCCTCTCCCGCTCCTCAAACCGTCCACTCCTTCCCTCCTGGCCAGGGCCCGTCTGGCCGGCCAGCCTGACCCCAGCCCATCGTCTCTCTGCAGTGACCAACGCGCTGGTGGGCATGAGCCCCTCGTCCTCGCTGTCAGCCCTGTCCAGCCGCGCCGCCTCAGTGTCCAGCCTGCACGAGCGTCTCCTCTTCGCCCCGGGCAGCGAGGAGGCCATCGAGCGGCTGAAGGTGGGCGGAGGACGGGTTGGGGTGGTCAGCGCGGTGGGGACTCCGGCCTGGCCCGGCCCCCACCCCCCCAAGGCCCGGCCCTCACAGCCCGCGCCCGCTCCCAGGAGACGGAGAAGATCATCGCAGAGCTCAACGAGACGTGGGAGGAGAAGCTGCGGCGCACGGAGGCCATCCGGATGGAGAGGTGGGCCTGCCGCCCGCCCGCCCCGGCTGCCACCAGGGGCCGTCCATGCCGAGCCTGACCCGCGGCCGCCCCCAGGCCCACGCATGTCCCCACCCCGGCCCCGCCTCTGCCCGCACGTCCCAATCCTGGTCCCGTGTCCCGGCCGCGGACGCCTGCCTGCCTGAGCAGAGGCTCTGGGCGGCCTGGGGGGCAGCCTGGGGTCCCGGGCCCACGCGCGTGCTCCCACCCCCAGGGAGGCCCTGCTGGCGGAGATGGGCGTGGCCATGCGGGAGGACGGCGGCACGCTGGGCGTGTTCTCGCCCAAGAAGGTAGGCCCCGCCCCGCCCCGGGCTGTGGGGGGCGTGTGGACCAGGCGGTTGGGAGGCAACGCGGCGCCTGGCCCCCCAGGTCTGGGCTGGGGACACTGGGAGACCCCGAACGCCAGGCTGGGTCTCCGTCACCACAGATTCACCCTGGCCTCAGAGATGCCCTGGGCGCCAGGTGGGACACTGAGGCCAGGCCAGCCCTCCCAGAGAGGCCTCTGCTCCCACCCAGGCCTGGCCTGGCCACCTGACCAGCCGCCCAGATGGGGCTCACATTCGGGGAGAATTCTCGGGGTGATGCTAGTAGCCAAACCCCACCCCAAAGGGCGTCAGACGCCTAGAGTCCTCGACACTTGAGCTTCAAGTCAGGTGGCCTCCCTGGCGGCGATGGCGGCCTGCCCTGCTCCCAGCCCGCCCCCAGCCCCGCAGCCTGGCCTTGTCTGGAGCAGAGGGCATCTCCATTTGCCAACCCCGGAGGAGCACGTAGGGGGCCTGTTGTGCCAGTCGGGACCCCAAGGGAGGGGCTGGCGCTGGTGTCCCTTTGGCAGGTGGCTGTCCAGGATGGGCTGGGCTGCTCGGCAGAGCCCCAGGTTCTCCAGGTGGGGCAGCACTTGCTGTGGCCCAAGGCAGGAAGGGGGTGCCTGGGAGGCCCCCGGGGCCACGAGGTCTAGACCTGCTGCCTTCACACGCCCCCCCAGAGACTCTTGTCATGGGAACGGGCAGGCCTGCCCCCCCAGAGGGGGTGGTCCACCCCGCACCCCGCTAGCTGTGGGCATGGCTCCCCTTGGGCACTTGGCGCCCGAGGTGGCTGCTTCACTGGCGGCAGGGGGGGTTGCTGGGGACCCCAGGCCCAGGCACTGCCCAGGCTGGACGAAAAGCCCTGGGAACCCCAGGGACCGCCTCAGAGAA
Organism: Talpa europaea; assembly: GCF_964194135.1. NCBI lineage: Eukaryota > Metazoa > Chordata > Mammalia > Eulipotyphla > Talpidae > Talpa > Talpa europaea. The sequence goes on along the minus strand of NC_140073.1, from coordinate 158,364,899 downwards.
CTTGGGGTTCCTGGGGCCCTGAGAAGCACTCAGGCGGGCTGGGATCTGCCCTGTGGCAGGGCCCTGGCCTGCATGTCGGGAGCCCCGAGACCCCAGGGAGCAGGAGAGCATGAAGATGGGGCACAGGCAGCCCAGGGGCCACCGGGAGAAGGGCCCCCCGACCTCAGGCCTTGCTTGAGAGACCAAGGCCAGAAGGATGTGGGCATCTCCCAGGGGAGCCAGCGGGTCCCCGCAAGCTCTCCACACCCCCAGGGCCCAGCCCTCCCTGTGACGGCAGGCCTGCTGGAGAGCCCGCTCCTGGCCGCCCTGGTCACACGGGGCCCTGGGGCCAAGAGCCGGCCTCCGCGCACGTCCAGACCCACCACAGCTCCCAGTCCCGGGGCCACGTCGGAGCCCAGGCCCAGAGCCGCGACGCCCGGCCCCTGCGTGCTGCGCCCTGGCCCTGCCGGCACCCAGCGGTCCCTGCCCAGCGTCCTCATCCCCCCTGGGTGCCCAGGGGGCGTGGCAATGGGAGAGGGGGCACAGGGGCCCTTCGAGCCTCTCCTTCGCGTCTCCAGTGTCTCCCTAGCCCTGGGTCTGGCCCTGGGGAGAGGTCAGAAGGCCAGTGGGGCTCCTGCTCCCCAGAGAGGTGACCCTCTGGTCTCCCCAGACGCCGCACCTGGTCAACCTCAACGAGGACCCACTGATGTCCGAGTGCCTGCTCTACTACATCAAGGACGGGGTCACCAGGTAGGGGTGGGGTCCGGGGAGGGGCAGGGGCACGGGGGCGCCCAAGGAGGGACGGGAGGGCCAGGGAGAGGGGCCCAGGGGGTCAGGCCAGGAAGGGGCCCGTGGGGGGCTGGCCCAGGGAGGGGGCCCAGGGAGGGCCGAGTCCGGCCTGCTGGGAGGTCCCGGCCCCCACGCTTGTCCTGGAGCAGTGCTGGGCCGTGGGCTCTCCGGCCAGCCTGCCCGGGTGTCCCTGGAGCAGGGCCGTGGGGCCGCAGGGGTGGGCGTTGGGTCACCGATGGCGCCGCCCCCAGGGTGGGCCGGGAGGACGGCGAGCGGCGGCAGGACATCGTGCTGAGCGGGCACTTCATCAAGGAGGAGCACTGCATCTTCCGGAGTGACTCCCGAGGGGGCGGCGAAGGTACTCGCCCCAGGGTGCCGCGCTGGCCAGAGGCCAGCCTGGGCTCCCGGGCACCCCTCCCTGCTCCCCAGGCTGGCCGATCCCCCAGAGGGCAGTGCCCGCCCGGCGGGCAGGTGGGACCAGCCTGAGGCCGGAGAACTATCTTTAGCTGACCCTCTCCTGGAGGCCGTGGAGCCGCCATCTGTCCACTCCTGCCTGTGCCCTGGCCCCGTTATCCATCTCGCCGTGACCGTGTCGGCTGCCATCCCAGGGCCGGCCCGGGCTCAGAGTGGTCCTGGCCACGTCCCACCATGGGGAGGCCTGCGTGGCCAGACCGCCTGGGAGGGTGGACAGAGTGGCATGGGGCCTGGCCAGGGCTAGGGCATGCTGGACAGTGGTGCCCACAGGAGCCAGGGGGTCAGGCCCGCGCAGCTTCTCTGGCTCCGTGTCTCATGGCCTATGCCTGCTGGGTGCCCCCACTTCCCTGAGGCCCCAGGATCGCCAGCAGTCAGGGAGCAGCGGTCAGGGAGTCCTGGTGGGGCCCACCCGGGGGGCCGGGCCTGCAGGCGGCAGCCCCTCACGGTCCCCTCTACCCTTCGCTGCCCGGCAGCCGTGGTGACGCTGGAGCCCTGCGAAGGGGCGGACACCTACGTCAACGGCAAGAAGGTCACGGAGCCCAGTGTCCTGCGGTCAGGTGCGTGGCGGGTCGGGCCCCGGGCCTCTGACCAGCCCCACGCCCCCCACTGGACACCAGGTGGGGCTCTGGGCAGGACCAGCCCGCAGTGTGGCTCCGTGGGGCTGCCTGCTCTGAGGCTGGCAGACCCCGCCTGGGAGATGCCCCGCCGCACAATTGGGGCTCTGCTGCCAGTCGCGTCTACTCGTGGGCCGCCACCCTGGCGCCTGCCTGTCACCTGTCCGTGCACCTGTGAGATTGACCCCAGGGGCTGGCTCCTGCCATCGCGGGCCGCGGGAGGGGTGCAGCTGGAGCAGAGGGCCGCTGGGGACGTCCGGGGCCCCACTTGCAGGACAGGCCTGGCCCCCGCCTTCCTCCCTCGTGCCTGAGCACCCCCAGCCCGCGCCCCCCAAGCCCGGCCTCTGCCCCCAGGAAACCGCATCATCATGGGAAAGAGCCACGTGTTCCGGTTCACGCACCCAGAGCAGGCGCGGCAGGAGCGCGAGCGCACACCCTGCGCCGAGACGCCCGCCGAGCCGGTGGACTGGGCCTTCGCGCAGCGCGAGCTGCTGGAGAAGCAGGGCATCGACATGAAGCAGGAGATGGAGCAGAGGTGCGCCCCGCCCCCGCGCCCCGCCGGCCCGCGCCCCCGCCGCGAGCCCCCCACTCACGCCCCCGGCCCCCAGGCTGCAGGAGCTGGAGGACCAGTACCGCCGGGAGCGGGAGGAGGCCACCTACCTGCTGGAGCAGCAGCGGCTGGTGAGGCGCCCGGCCCCCCCCCCGCCCCGCCCCTGGGCCCCGCAGTCTCGGGCGGCTCTGCCCCGCGGGGTGGGGGCGGCGGGGGCGCGGGGCGGCCTCCCAGGAGCCCGGCCGCTTCCGCCCCAGGACTACGAGAGCAAGCTGGAGGCCCTGCAGAAGCAGATGGACGCCAGGTACTACCCCGGGGCGGCGGAGGAGGAGGAGGAGCCCGAGGACGAAGGTGAGCGCGCCTGGCGCGTGGCGGGGCCGGCCCCGGCCGGGGAGCAGGACGGGCTATGGGTGGGCACCGCGCACACGCGTGCACCGGCACACGCAGGCACACGCACACTGGGCCACCGTGTGCGGGGACACCGCGCGCGCCCCCGGCCCACATGTGCACGCGCCTGTGCACACCCACGTTCCTGCGCGGCCCCCGCGGGGACGGAGGCAGCCGTGCAGGCGCCTGTGTCGCTCAGCTGGTCCCGAGGGGGTCGCGGCTTCTCCCCTCAGGAGCCTCTGCCTGAGCACTGGGGGCCCCTCTGCGGCTGCGGTCAGGGCGGGCGGGGGGACAGCGGCGCAGACTCGTCCAGTGAGGCCTCTCAGCTGGCCAGCGCCTTCGTGCCGAGCGACCTGGTCTCGCCTGGACGCACCTGCCGAGACGCCCTTCCCCTCCCGGGGCGCTGGCAGGCCAGGGGGGCGCAGGGGCGGGCACAGCGCCAGCCCCGGCCGCGCGCCCTCGCTGGGGTCCTGGCCGCCGGGAAACGCGCTCGGGCGCTGTGCCCACAGTGCAGTGGACGGAGCGCGAGGGCGAGCTGGCGCTGTGGGCCTTCCGCAAGTGGAAGTGGTACCAGTTCACGTCGCTGCGGGACCTGCTGTGGGGCAACGCCGTGTCGCTCAAGGAGGCCAACGCCATCAGCGTGGAGCTCAAGAAGAAGGTGCGGGGGCCGCCGCGGGGCAGGGCCCAGGGCCCCCGGCGCCTCTGACGCTCGCTGCCGCCCCCAGGTGCAGTTCCAGTTCGTCCTCCTCACGGACACACTCTACTCCCCGCTGCCCCCCGACCTGCTGCCCCCCGAGGCGGCCAAGGAGCGGGAGACGCGCCCCTTCCCCCGCACCATCGTGGCCGTGGAGGTGCAGGACCAGAAGAACGGGGCCACCCACTACTGGACGCTGGAGAAGCTCAGGTGGGGGGCGTGTCGCCGGCCCTTCTCAGCCTGTGTCGGAGCCTGGGGGCGCCTCCTTGAGGGGCCGGCGCCCTTCTGTGGGCTGCGGTGGCGGGGGCTGGCGGGTGGGGGGCTGGGGGACGGGGCTGCGGGGAGGGGCGGGGCTGCCAGATGGAGCTGCGGGCAGGAGCAGGTGGTTCCGTGCGCCTGGGCCCGGGGACGTGGCTGCCGACCCCCCACTACTCTTGGGGTCCGGGAGCCACAGCTCCTTCCTGGCCTCCGTGTTCTCTCCCCACCACTGACGTGCCCGGGCGCTGAGAGCCCACCCTGGCCCCAGGCACTCCCCGCCTCCCCCTCCCCTGCGCCCCCTGCTCCCCTCCCCTCCTGTTCCAGTTCACCCTCCTCCCCTGCTCCTCTCCTGCTTCCCCCAGTCCCGCCCCCCACGCCGCTCCCTCCCTCCCTCCGCCGTCAGCTGCTGGGCCGAGCTCACGCGTTGCACCGAGAGCCCCTGCCCGCCCTCTGCTGACCATTTGCAACGTCCCATGAGGCGCCCGGGCCTCGGCGGGCCTGCGCAGGGTGCGCGGGGTCCTGCTGGCCCAGGACAGGCCGCCTGCCCACACCGCTCGCCCCCAGGCAGCGCCTCGACCTGATGCGGGAGATGTACGACCGGGCAGCCGAGGTGCCCTCCAGCGTCGCCGAGGACTGTGACAACGTGGTGACCGGCGGGGACCCCTTCTATGACCGCTTCCCCTGGTTCCGGCTGGTGGGCAGGTGGGCGCCCCTGCAGGGCCAGAGGGCGGGAGGGGCCCTCCGGGGGTCCTGCGGGCCTGGCCGCACCTCTGACGCCAGGCTGCCCAGCGCACACGGCCGGGGCGGGCCGGCGGCCCCTGGTGGCCCCGGTGCGCGTGGGAGGCAGGGCCCGGCAGGGACGGGGCCTCGGCGTGGGGAGCCCGGGCCGCCCTGGCCGCTCTGCCCAGGCCGCCTCCCGCCGCGGCAGCCATGCTAATCTCTGTCTGTCTTGTCGCGCCCCAGCTGGGCCGCCGCCGGCCGCCACAGCTACCCCCTGCTCCGCTCGTGCTTGAGCGAGCGCGCGGCCGCCCCCGCCCCCTCCCCCGCCGGCTCCAGCCCCGGCGCCGCGGAGCCCCCCGAGGGGGAGGAGGAGGACCTGCCGGACGACGCCTTTGCGGAGCGGGTGCCGCACTGCGGCCGGGACCCGTTTTACGACCGGCCCCCCCTGTTCAGTGTAGTAGGCAGGTTGGTGCGGCAGCGGGCGCTGGGAGGACGGCTCCCGGCCCGGGCTCCGCGGGCGCCGGGGATGTGGCTGGCCTGGGGGTGCCGCCGGGGCGGGGGCGGGCGGGGTCTGGCGGGGTCCAGCCCCGGGAGGCCGGTCCCAGAGCCTGCGTGGCCCCCAGCAGAGGCCGGAGCCAGGCCCAAGGCCAAGTGTGGGGAGGCGGCCCGGGGCCCCTCCTTCTGCTTGGGGAGAGGAGGTGCCCCGTCAGCCCCCCGGGCCAGCGCAGGGCAGGAAGGCCCCCCGGGCCTGCCCCTGAACCTGAATAAAGTGAGCGTGGCTCGACCCTCCGACCCCGCAGCCCGCGCAGCCCGCGCAGCCAGCATCTCCTGGAGCAGCCAGGCCAGCGGGGCGGGCAGTTTGGCGGACGCGGGGCCTGTCGGGGGCGCTCCGGGAGTCCGTCAGCAGCGGGAGCGTCCTGGGGACCGAGTGGACGGCGTTAGGCCGGCCCACGCCACCCTCCCAATGTGGGGTTGCCTCCTTGGTGGCTGCTGGGTGTCTTGGACACCGGCCGTGGCCTGAGGGCTGGGCGGCCGAGTGGGGCCTGGCGCTGCATCCCCGGGTGCAGGAGGTGGGGAGGCCCGCTCTGGCCGGGCGACGAGGCGGCCCGCTGCAGGGCTGGGTCCTGTATCCCTCTCCGGAGCTGCCTGGGGGGCTTCAGCGCAGGGAGGCCTTGAGGGATAGGGGTGGGCCTTGCCCCCCGCCCGGGGTCTAGGACAGGACCAGGCCCGGCCAGCAGAGTGGCCGCCCTGGCCCGCGCCGGGGCCCTTGGAGGTGGCCGGCCTGTGGCCCCGGGAGGCCAACTCTCCTCCCCGCCCACCGCCCCCCCTGCAGCTGCTGCTCTCTCTCTGCAGCCTCTGCGGCCGGGACTCTGTGTCCATCTCCACCAGGAGGGCTGGCCGGCCGGCCAGCATGCCCCTCCCCCCGCGCTCACCCCACCTCGCAGCCTGGCTCTGCCCCGCCTGCTTCTGGCCTCGCCTGGGGGCTCCCCCGGAGGAGGGTGGGCTGCCCGGGTGGGGGGAGGGGGCTTGGCACCGGGTTCCTCAGAGTCACCCCTGCCTGGGAGGTGGGCGGGGCAGGACAAGGCGTGGTCACTGCAAAGCGCTGGCCTGTTGGGGCTCCTGCTCCTGGCGGGAGCTGTGCGGGGTGCCAAGTGAGGCCGTGGCCCCCGCCTCCTGGGCCCATTTCCACTCCTGCCCCCAGCTGGGTTGTGGGTCAGAGAAGATGGGGGTGGCCACAGGCCCCCAGGAGTCTTTTGGCAGCAGGCCCCACCCTCCCGGCCATGTCGGCCCCTGGCACCCTGCTGTCTCGGCCCCCCCTCTGAGGGGCGGGCAGCTCCCGACCGCCAGGCCCGGCTCCATGTGTCTGGCTGTGGGCGGCATGGGGCGAGGCAGGGCGCGGTGGGGCGGCGTGGGGCGGGGTGGTGTGGGCGTCGCGGGCAGGTGTCCTGTGCGGGATCCGCATGGGTTCAAGGCCGCGTCCGCGCCGTGCATGGGGGACCTGGCCGCAGCGCCCCCACTGGCCGTGTCCTGGGCCTCGCTCCTCAGCGACTAGAGTTGGGGTGCTCCTGTCTCCTCACCTCCGTGAGGGGGGGCACAGGGCCCCGCTGGCCCCACGGCATCCCCCCACGAGTTCCCAGGGGGAGGGCCTGGGGGCCTCCTCTCCGGAGTGCTGACCGTGCCCCCAGGCCCCACCGGTCAGGGTGCTGGCGCCCACATCGCCCGCCTCGGCCTGAGGTTCTCCTCCCCAGAGGGGGTGGTCCCGGGGCAGGGGGCCCCTGGGTGCTGGGAACAGGACGCATGTCCGGTGGGGCTGGTGGGGCTGGACCGCGGGTGCCCCGGCCGCAGCGCCGGCCTCCTCTGGTGTCCTGGGGCTCTGGTGTCCCAAGTCCATCCCGGCCGCTGGGGCCCGTGGGGAGCGGCAGGGCGCCAGCCGCCCTGCTGCAGGGGGTGGGGCAGCGGGAGGCCCCTGGGAGGGGCCTGCCTGGCCAGCTGAGGTGGGCAGGGCGTCGTCCTCCCTCCTTCCAGATGCCCCTGGGCCCACGTCTGGAATCCGGCTCTCACCTGTGTCCCCCACCACTGCTCCCTTTTCACCCCCCAACGCTCCAAGCTGAGCTCCTCCCTGCCACCCCAGATCCTCATGGGCTGGGGGCTGCCAGTGTCCCCTGGGGGTGTGGGGCTGCCAGCCCGTCAGCTTTCGGCCCTTCCGTGCCCGGCCCTCCTAGCGGGATCCCGATCCAGGAGGGCGTCCCCATCGTAGGAGAGCACCCCTACCACAAGGCCGCCTGAACGCCGCTGAGGTCTGCTCCCCGTCAGCCCCTGCGGAGCCCAGGGCTGTCCAGAGCCGGTGGCCCCGCGCCTCTCGAGGGGCGGCCAACACCAGCGGGCCCGTGGCCACCCTGCCCGGAGGAGCTCAGCTGCCCAGGGCGTGCCGGGCCACGTGCGTCTGGGGCGTCCGGGCGCAGTGCTGCCCTCTGGCCCGGCTGGGGGCCCCGTCTGTGGCGTCAGCTCAGAAGGACCCCTGGGCAGGGGCCGCCACCCAGCCCTCCGGGAAATGTGGGGGCAAGCCCGAGGCCCCCCAGGCGGCGTCCTCCCCCAGCAGGCCGAAGGCCCCGGCTCTCCCTGCCCGCGCCCTGGCTGTGTGCTTCGCTCTGCCCTGCCGTCCCGCGTCCGGGCACCCCAGGCCGTGACGCCGCCTCTGCCCCCAGGGCCTTCGTGTACCTGAGCAACCTGCTGTACCCCGTGCCCCTGGTGCACCGCGTGGCTGTGGTCAGCGAGAAGGGCGAGGTCAAGGGCTTCCTGCGCGTGGCCGTCCAGGCCATCTCAGGTGGGTGTGGGCCGCCCGTGGCCTGGCCTGGGGCCCGGCCCCCCCGGCCCCGTCTCTGGGTCCCAGCGCAGGCCCCACTGCCTGGGGCCTGACCCCTGTGCTCTGGGGCCCGAGAGGCGGCAGGTGCAGGCCTCCTCCTGCCCCGTGCCCTCAGGTGTACCCCGGGTGTGGTTGTGCTGAGGGCTGCGGGGTGCTGCCGCTGGGACCCCTGCTGTGGCGGCCACCCCGCCTCGCCCTAGGCCCGTGCCCATCCACGGCCCCTCTGTGGCCAGGGCTGCTTCCCGCTGGGCCTGTTTGAGCCCTGGTGCTGACACCCCAGGGACCCCAGGGCACCCTGCTCCCACCAGCAGCACCCCCAGATGGGCCGAAGCCTCCTGGGCCCCCATCCCAAGCACCCCTTGAAGGGGCCATACCAGAGGCCACCGGGGGACCCTGAAGGCCCTCTGCCTGGGTGCCGTGGGGGCCTGGGGTCCCTGGCGCTGCCCCTCCCAGCACTCCCAGGCAGTGGCCAGCTAGGGGGCAGGAGCTTCTCGGGGCACAAGCCCACAGCTGAGGTCCAGCCACTGGCCCAGCCACACAGCCCAGGGCAGCCGGTGCTGATGCCTCCCCCCACCCCCAGCCGACGAAGAGGCCCCGGATTACGGCTCCGGCGTCCGCCAGTCGGGAACCGCCAAGATCTCCTTCGACGACCAGCATTTTGAGAAGGTGCAGCTGCCACCAGCCCCTGTGGTCCCCTGCGCCCCACAGCACCCCGGGTCCCTGGCAGCCTGGGCCTCCCGGGCCTCCTCCTTTCCTCCCCCGCCCTCCCTGCCCTCCGCGTCTGCGCTGACCCGGCGCCCGCAGTTCCAGGCCGAGTCCTGCCCCACCGGGGGCCTGTCCCGCTCTGGGGCCTCGCAGGAGGAGCTGCGCATCGTGGAGGGCCAGGGCCAGGGCGCGGAGGCCGGTCCCTCGGCCGACGAGGTCAACAACAACACCTGCTCAGGTGGGAGCCCGGCCCGCACGGCCGCCCCGCCCCCCACATGCCCCCCACGTCCCTCTGCCCTGGCCCCCCATCTGCCCCCCCAGGAGCCGCACCCCAGCCAGCCCCCCATGTCCCTCTGCCCCGCCCCCATGTGCCCCGCCCCCACGCGCCCCCGTAGCCGCGCCCGGCCGGCTGCTACGTCCCTCTGCCCACCCCGCAGCCGCGTCTCCAGAGGGCCTCCTGCCAGACAGCCCCGAGAAAGCCGGGCTGGAGGGGCCGCTGGACGCCGCCCTGGACCACCTGCGCCTGGGCAGCACCTTCACCTTCCGCGTGACGGTGCTGCAGGCGTCCAGCATCTCCGCCGAGTACGCCGACATCTTCTGCCAGTTCAAGTGAGCCGGGGCCGGGCGGGGTCCTCTGCACTGGGGTCTCCCGCCCCGCCCGGGCCCAGCAGCTCTCCCTCCGCAGCTTCATCCACCGCCACGACGAGGCCTTCTCCACCGAGCCCCTGAAGAACACGGGCCGCGGCCCCCCGCTCGGCTTCTACCACGTCCAGAACGTACGTCCGGCCGCCCTCCCCCGGGCCCGCCCCCAGCGGCCGCGTTTGCCATTTTGGGGTTCCTTCTCCCCTTGGGAGAGCCAGCCCAGCGGGGCTCTGGGGCTGGCCGGGCAGGCCGGGCCAGTGGTTGTGGGCTGGCTGCTCCACGGGCCAGGGTTGCCCTGAGGCCAGCTGGCAGCGTGGGGGGGGGCAGCCGGGAGCGGAGAAGGGGCGGGCAGGGCCCTGCTCATCCACTGCCGGGCCAGAGGGGGCCCGACGCACCTCACTCCCCAGGGAGGGTCGCCCCACAGGAGGCCTCGGCTGCCGGCTGGTGCCTGTGTGGCCTGAGGGGTCCCCAAGAACATCACTCAGGGGGGTCCCACACTCCCCCAGTCCTCCCGCACCCCCCAGTCCTCCCACGCCCCCCGTCCTCCCGTGCTCGTCCTCAGCCAGCCCCTGTGTCCCTGTTCTGCGAGGACACGGCTCTCTGACCTGTTGTCTGCGGGGAGGCCCGTCTCTAAGCGGACCTTGGGGGTCAGGACTCGACGTGGCACGGGGCAGCCACGCAGTCTCAACCACGGCCATGGAGTCCGGGGAGGCCCCAGGGCCCGACCCCAGGCCCGGCCTCCGCGCCTGCTCTGGCTGTGCCTGCTGTGCCAGAGCCGCTGGGGCCAGACCCCATGGCGGGGGCAGGAGGGCGGGGTGGGGGGCACAGGCCGCCCACTCACCACTCGTCCTTCCGCCGGCGCAGATCGCGGTGGAGGTGACCAGGTCCTTCGTGGAGTACGTCAGGAGCCAGCCCATCGTGTTCGAGGTGTTCGGCCACTACCAGCAGCACCCCTTCCCGCCACTCTGCAAGGACGTGCTCAGGTCAGCCGCCCGCCCGGCCAGCCCAGCGGCGAGCATCCCAGGAGGCCAGCCGAGGCCGTCCTGAGCTGTGTGGTGCTGGGGCGGCAGGTGGGCCCTGGGGCGGCAGGTGCTGAGCCGGCGGTGGCCCAGAGGGGACAGCTTCTGCTGGCAGCGCCCAGAGGACCCAGCGGCTCCATCATGCCCTCAGCAACCCCAACCCTGTCCCTGCCCCTGGCTCCAGGCGGCTCTGGGGAGGCCCCGCTGGGCTCATCTTCCCAGGGCAGAGGGGGGCAGGTGGCATCTGGGGCGTCGGGGGCGAGCTGGGCCGAGGGGTGCTGCCCAGGAGCCCTGGAGCCCTCGGCAGCACATCCGTCCTGGACGTGCCTGGACCTCAGGCCGAAGGCGGATCTCGCCCACCATGAACAACCCCCCAGGCGGGGGGGGGCTCCCACAGGCCTCTCCAGACCCCTGTGCGCCCAGGTCCGCCCCTGGCGCGGGCCTCACCCCCGCTCTCTCTGCAGCCCCCTGAGGCCCTCCCGCCGCCACTTCCCCAGGGTCATGCCCCTGTCCAAGCCAGGTAGGCCACTGCCCGGGCGGGGCTGGGCGGTGCCCGTGCTGGCACCTGTGCGGGTGGCGCTGGCAGGCCCAGGTGGGTGGGGTGTTCCCTGCCTGGCAGTGGGCGGGGCCCAGGGTGGGGTCCTGCCAGGCCCCAGGGGCTGGGCCGGTCGGGGACCCAGCGGGGTCGTGGGGCTCCGAGCAGTGTGGACCTGCTGCCCCGCTGCTTCTGTGGGGCGCGAGCCTCGGCCGGGCCCAGGGCAGCTGCGGCGGCTCCTTACACCTGGGCTGGGGACAGTGGGGCCGAGGCCTGGCTGCTGGGGTGTGGGATGGGGCTGCTGCCCGGCCTCTTGGGGGTGGGCGCCCCGCTGCCTCGGAGGCTCGCCTGTGCCCAGGGTCGCCCCCAGCACCTCCCTCCTGCCCCCAGTGCCGGCCACCAAGCTCAGTGCGCTGACGCGGCCCAGCCCCGGGCCCTGCCACTGCAAGTGCGACCTGCTGGTCTACTTCGAGATCTGCGAGCTGGAGGCCAACGGCGAGTGAGTCCGCGGGCAGGGGCTGGGCCCGAGCGTGGCCGCCCACTCCCCACCCCCCACTCCACGCCCGGCCGGCTGGGGCAGCCTCCAGAGCCCCGTCCCTGTGGGCAGCGCTCGCGGCGGAGGTGGACGACTAGGGTGGGGGGCACGTGGGGCGGCGGGTCCGGCCGAGGGGGCCAGGGGCCTGCGGTGCCCTCGGAGCGGCAGGGGAGCTGTGGCAGGGGCGGTGGGGGGGAACCCCTGGCCAGCGCCGCAGGCCTGAGCCCAGCAACCGCACCTCTCTCCGCAGCTACGTCCCGGCCGTGGTGGACCACCGAGGTGGGATGCCCTGCGTGGGGACCTTCCTGCTGCACCAGGTGCGGAGCCCGCTGGCCCTTGGCCAGCCCCCCCCTCCCCCCCGCGCCTGGCCTGAGCTCTGCCTCCTGTGGCTCGGCCTGAGCTGTCTTCGCCCCGCAGGGCATCCAGAGACGCATCACCGTGACCCTGCTGCACGAGACGGGGGGCCACATCCGCTGGAAGGAGGTCCGGGAGCTCGTGGTGGGTGAGTGAGCGGCCCCGCCAGCATCTGCCCGGCTCGCTGCCCCACCCGGCCCCCGGCCCAGTCCCAGAGCCGGGGCCTGGTGTCCAGACGGGAGCCGGGAAGGGGACTTACCCACCTGCCTGCGCAGTGTGGGGGGGTCACGTTGATGTGGGCGTGGGCCCGGAGCGCAGCAGCCACGTGTCGGCCGTGAGCGACACAGCAAAGCGTGTCGCCTCCACGCCCGATGCAGAGGCCCAGCACGCTCAGCTCCCCGTCGGTGGCCCGCGGGGCTGCGTCCCACCTGGGTCAGGCTGACCGGGTGGGCTGCTCTCCATCTCGGCCCTGCACAGAGGCCCCAGGCGACTGAGCATGCCGTGGTCAGGCGCTGCAGCCTTGGGTCAGGAGCGAGGACAGGTGTGCAGCGAGCCCCCCCCCCAAGGGGCCAGGAAGTGCCGGGGCCTGGGCTGGAGGTGGTTCATGAGGCCTGCAGTGAGGCACCTGCCGGGGCAGCCCCATTGGCACCGCACCCGCCCCCCAGCTGGCCCTCGTTTTCCCAGCGGGACGGCAGCTGCATGGCTGGACTGGACGGGGGTGTGGTGTGGGGGCGGGAGGACAAGGAGCAGCGCTGACTGCACTCTTGGGAGCCAGCCACCCGGGGCCACCTCTTAGCAGACGGGCAGAGCTGCGCCCAGGGGTGCCTAGGAGTGACGTGCCCCCACCCCCATCCCCACAGGCCGCATCCGAAACACCCCGGAGACGGACGAGTCCCTGGTTGACCCCAACATCTTGTCTCTCAACATCCTGTCCTCGGGGTACGTGCGTCCAGCCCAGGACGACAGGTGAGTCTCCGCAGCCACGGTGGCTCCGTCCCGATGGGCGCTCTTGGCTCCCCGCCCTCAGCCACCTCTGTCCGTCTGTCTGTCTGCTCGGCCCCGGCCAGGCCCGCCCCCAAGCGTCCCCGCAGGCTTGGCCGGCACTGAGTGTCCGTGCGGGGCCGGGTCAGATGCCGGCAGTCACCGGGGTAGTGGGCACTGGCCCCCAGCTCGTGGGTGCTGGCAGCTGGGGGCGTGAGCAGCCTGGACTCCCCAGACGACGCTTGGGGGTGTGGCCTCTGGTGGGGTGCAGGCTGGGGCGGCAGGCAGGCTGACACTCTGGGCAGCGGCCTGGCGCACCACCCGCAGGCACTGCTGGCCTCGGCCCTGGCGCTCCTCTCCAGTTTCTGGGTGGTGGCCGGACCCCGCGCAGCCCAGCGCGGCCGCGGGCAGGGCGAGTTGACGCCAGGCGCCGGCAGCCGGGGAGCGGCCCTCGGGAGGCCAGGTGCAGGCTCGGGTGCGGCTGCCCTGGGGCCGGCCTGGGGCGCTGCTGCGGGGCTCAGGGGTGGGCGGCTGGGGCGACCGGTGCCAAGGGACGCGCGCCCGGGTCTGCCCGCGGCTGAGCCACCGGAGACCACCTCTGAGACTGGCGTGCTGGGGGACGCACGCGCCGGAGGGGCCTCCGGTTCTGGCTCCCGGGTCCACGCAGAGCTGGGCCCTTCGCTGACTCCTGGAGGGGCCCTGGCAGGAGTCACCGGGGCTGGGGGCGGGGAACCTTCTGTGCAGAGGAGGCGGGCTGAGCTGGGGCGTGGTGTTCTCGTGCTGAGAGGACCAGCAGGGTGACCGCCTGGGAGGGGGCACGGGCTGACGGTGGCCGGGCTCAGGGCTTCTCCTCTCGCCATGGAAACGCACCCTGGCGGCAGTGGCCTGGCACCGACCCACGGGCAGGGCGCTGCCTGCAGGAGGGTGCCTGGCGGGTGGGGTGTGGGGCCTGTGCCCCTGGGCGGGCCCCTGCCGTGCTGAGCGAGCTTCTGGCCCGGCCTCCACCCCTTCCTTAGCATCTGCAGCTCCCGGGCCCTCTGGGGGCCCCTGCACTGTCCACGCCTCCCTGCCCTCCCCGGCCTGCACAGCTGCTGGGAGCTCCGGGGCCCAGCCCTGGCCTCGGTCTCGGGGGCCGCGGGGGCCCTCGGCTGGGCCCCGCCTGCGTCAGTGGGGCTTTGGCCAGACTGCGTCACCCGTTCCTGGAGCCTGAGAACCCGTGGCTGGAGGGCTCGGCCCTGCTCCCGGGGCTGTGGGGCGAGGTGGCCCACGGTCCCCCTCAGCCCGCACTGGGGTCAGGGCCTGGCCGGGGCAGGGAAGGTGCGTCCAGGGCATATGCCAGGGCTCCTGCCCGTGCTGGTGTGGCCGGCGCCTGGGGAGCCTCGAACTCCCTCCTGCCCAGTCCGGGGCCCCAGTGGCTCTGGCTACACTGGCCAGGCTGGCAGGCCCTCCCGGGGCCTTCGTTTCCCTGGACCAGGGCCCACGACCTCGGAGCCCAGAGTGGGCAGGCTGCCCCTGCTGCCCCGCAGAGCCGAGGCCCAGGGGCCCCCGGCCCAGCTCCGTCCAGGGGCCTGCGCTGCCCGGAGCTTTGCCACGACCTCGGCTGCCTCCTGCTCGAAGGCCCCCGCTTCGCAGCCCCGCCCCAGGCGCCGAGCGGCCCCCCGCTGCCCGCTGCCCGCACCGCTGCCCGCACCGCTGCCGCCCGCCCGCCCGCCCGCCGCCCGCGCACTAACCTGTAATCCTTTGTGTCTTGCAGGCAGTTCCTAGATTCGGACATGCCTAGGTACCTTGCCCTGGCTTACCCCGCCTCCTTCCCGCCTTCCCCGCCCTCCAGGCCGCGTCGACCCCACCCCTGGGCCTGCACCCGCCCCCCGCCTCCCTCTCCCGTCGCTTCACCCCGTTTCCTTGCGACACTTTGGTTTTCTTTGCCCCCCGCCCCCTGCTGAGCCCCGTGGGCCCCACTCCTGGTTTGCCTGCTGTGGTGGTGGCTGCCCTTCCGCAGACCCTGCCCCCCGCCCTGAGCCTGGCCCACCCAGCCTCACCCCGAGTGGGAGCAGGGGTCCCCACGGGCTCCCGCCCATGCCCATGGGGGCAGGAGGGAAGGGGGACTGTAGTGGACATGGGGTAACCCCGAGACCCCTGAAACTGTACTTCCCACCCAGGGTGTGGCTCCAAGTCGTGCCCCACACAGGGTGGGTCCCCAAGTCCATGTCTCCCACCCGGGCAGGCCTCCGGAGGCCCCCAAGACTGCACCCCCCACCTGAATGGGCCCCGAGGCCCCCCACTTGTATTCCTCACCTGGGCGGGCCCTGGCCTGTGCAGGGGCAGCTTCGGCTGTGGCCGGCCCCTTCCTGCTGGGAAGCTGGCGGGGGTGACACCCCATGAGCCCTGAATCTCAGGATGCTCGGGGGGCCGTGGGCATCCTGGGGCCTGCTTCCTCCCTAACGTGAGTGAGGCCCCTGCCCACACTGGCCGTGTGGGGGCTGCGAGGCCGGCCCCTGACCTGGTCTGCGGGAGCAGAGGTCCGGCTGTGGCCGTGGGTGGGTCCAGCTGCGTGTGGGGTCCTGATGTGCAGGCCGTTGGGCTGGGGCACAGCACGCGGGGGCGGGGGGGGGCCCTGAGGTCTGGGAGAGCCGCAGCTGTGTCGGCAGCTCCCTGCCTGTCCCTGGGCCCACACCTGGCCCGTGAGTGGGTCTGCTGCGGCCCCGGGGCCTGCGGGAGGTGCAGTGGGGGTGTCTTTCCCGGGGATCCCAGCCCGCCTGGGAGGCCGGGGGTACCTGCTGGAGGCGACTGGCCGGGTTGGGGGCTCCAGCAGGAACGGTCTATGGGGTCCCGAGCTCCCTTGGAGGGGATGTGTTTGGGGGGGGACCTGGAGCCGCACTGGCTGTGTCCTTGGCGGGGGAGTGGACAGCGGCAGAACCTTCTGGAACCGTGCGTGCCTCTCCCTGCCGGTGGGGATGGCCCTGGCGGAGGCTGAGGAGGGCGCGGGCAAGCCCTGGTCAGGGCATCGCCCTGCAGTGAGCTTCACGCGCTCTGCCTCGGGCACATTAGGAGTGGACGCGCCCAGCCCTGAGACTAGGCTTTGCTGGGACCACCCGGGTTGCAGGGTCGCGGCACCCCCACCCGGTGCCAGGCCCCGCCCCGCTTTCCGGAGAGGTGGGGTTCCCGGGCCTCCACCACAGAAGGGCCCCCGGTCCCATCCCTCCTTCCATCCTGCCCCAAGGCCCGACCCTCCCTCACGCGCAGCCTCCCCTGCTGGCTCGTCCCGGTCCGGGGTGGCGGGGGGTCGGCCCGGCTCCCAGGCCGGGCTGCTGGGGCCGCAGGCCGCTCTCCGCCCGCAGACGCTGGGGGGCGGGCAGGAGCCTGTGTGAGCGCGAGTCCAGAGCCGGACTCAGGGTGGGCCTGTTTCTGGGCCCGGAGACCTGGGAGGCCCCTGGGGGAGGAGCCCGCCCCGCGGGTAGCAGAGACCAGGGGGCGCCCGGCCTGGCTCCCAGAGAGGGCAGCTTGGCGGGGAGCTGGGGAGGCGCCGCGTTTCTCCCAGGACCTCCGGCCGGCGTTCCCGGGGGCCCGAGCGGAGCCCGAGGGCGGCCTGCTGGAGCTGCGACCTGGCGCGGGGGCTGTCGGTCTGCTCCCGCCCCCTCGGAGCAGCCCCACTACGCGGCCGGGCTCGGCCGCTGTGGTCCTTCCCGTCCTGGCTCAGGAGGGCTGAGGGCTCAGTGGGGCGGCGCACCCCTCCCTGCCGGCGGGGGTCCCCGAGGGCTTTTCTGCAGGGGGCGCGGGCAGCCCCTCCTGGGCGGAGCCCGGGGTGCGGGCCGAGGGGTCGCAGGGCATGGGCCTGCGGGTGGCGCCGGCCGTGCGGCTGTGGGCTCGGGCGGCGCCTCCCCAGCGGGCTGGGGGTGTGAGGGCGTCCAGGCCTCTGGAGCTTGAGCCGGCGAAGGCGCGCCCTAGCTCCGGGGCGGGGTCTCGGCCAGAGCCGCTCGTGGGGTCCTCGGGCTGGGCCTTTCCCAGGTCCTGGGGCCAGTCAGGGTCACCCTGAGTCCGCGGGTCGAGTTGGCCCCGAGGACATGTCCAGGCAGGGGTGGGGGCCGCGCCTTCCCCGGGAAGCAGGGCACAGCCCGGGCTGCGCATCTGTGGAGCCGGGGGCTGAGGGTGTGGGCGCCGGCGGCCGCTGCAGCCCCAGGAGGTGCCCGCCTGCCCTGCCGGGGGCGGGGGAAGGCAGTGGCCGGCGGGAGGCCCCAGGGAGAGGCGCTGGGCGTCGTCTCGCTGCGAGCGGGTGGACGGCAGCGCGGGCCCCGCGCACACCCTGCTGCACCCGCCCCGGGAGGCCGCCTCTGACGAGCGTTTCTCTGTGTGTGTCCGTGTCCGCTGCCTCCGCCCTAGGGCCTCCTTCGGAAGCGGCACTAGGTACAGCGGCCTCCTCTCTGCTCCGCTCGGTCTGCGCTCCGTGCCCGCGGGCCCCTCTCCTCCCTGGCCCCCCGCCCCACTGTCCTCACCCCCTCCCTGGGCCTTTGGGCGCCCTGTGCCGACAGCGACCCTGTTCCTCCGCTTTGCCCGGCGCCCGGACTGACCACGGGGCCCGCGGGGCGGCGTGCGGGGGTGTGTGCCGCCCTGCGTCCGTGTTGGGGTGTCTCTGCGAGTCGCTTGGACGGAGCCCGGGCGGCTGGGGGCAGCGCGCTGGCTGGGGACGGAGGCCCTGCCCGCAGACGCGGGTCCTCGCGGCCCCCTCAGGAGACGCTGCTCCAGGCTGAGGGACAGCGTCCCTGGGCCACGACCTGGCCTCCCGGGGTGCTGAGCTGCCAGGAGGGGCTTTGGGGCCCTGGCCCAGCTCTGCTCACGGTCCTGAGGGCGGAGGTGGGGGGGTGTCCGAGAAGCCACGGCCTCCGCAAGCGGGCAGAGCCCCCACCCCTGCCAGAGCCGCCCGAGGCCTCTCCAAGCCCCTCCAGGCCTCCTCTGAGGACGAGCGGCGGTGGGGGGACGGGGGCGGGCGCAGGGGTTTGGTAAACCCAGGCAGGTTCCCTTGGTCCTGGGAGAGACAGCACCCCCTTACTCAGACCGAGGCTGGGGGGCCGGCCACTCCCCCACTCCGCCCCTGCCCGCCCCGCGTCGCTCCGTTCTCATCACCCCTCCCCACCCCTCCCGCCTCCCCGTCCAGCCTCAGCTGGGGGCCGTGGCCAGCGTGTCCCGCACCCCTGGGGCTGCGCGCTCTGGGGTCCTGAGTAAGGGGGCGTCTGTCCCTCCTGGGCACCCCTGCCCGGGCTTCCCGCCTGGGCCTGTCCGTCTGTCTGCACGTGCCCCCCGGCCGCGGCCGCAGCGCCAAGTCGCCTCCGTCTGTCTGGTCTCTGCCCCCAGGACGTTCTTCCAGTTCGAGGCTGCGTGGGACAGCTCCATGCACAACTCCCTGCTGCTGAACAGGGTCACCCCCTACCGGGAGAAGATCTACCTGACCCTGTCCGCCTACATCGAGGCAAGAAGCCAGGCCCTCCCCGAGCCCCCCGCCCGCAGCCAAGGGGCAGGGAGGGGCCTGTGCGCCCCGTGCTCGTCCCAGGCCCGGCCGCCGCGCTGGCCTTGCTCCCATGCACCCCCCTCCCCACCCCCCCGTCTTGAGCCCACGGCGTGTCCTCTGGTGGCACCTGAGTGTGGGCCCTCGGGTCGGGCCGGCTCTGCTTCGTGGGACGCCCTGGGCGCCCCCATGCTGACCCCTCGCCCCGCGGGCAGATGGAGAACTGCACGCAGCCGGCCGTCATCACCAAGGACTTCTGCGTGGTCTTCTACTCCCGCGACGCCAAGCTGCCCGCCTCGCGCTCCATCCGGAACCTCTTCGGCAGCGGGAGCCTGCGGGCCGCGGAGAGGTGGGCCGGCCCCTGCGCTCGGCCCTCTCCCCCGACCTCGGGGTCGGCGTGGCGGGCACAGGAGATGCTGATGATTGTTCCCGCAGGGTTGGGGGGCTTGGGGCTGCACCCCGGCTGGGAGCCACAGGGGCTCGGCCGCTGGGAAGACGCCCGACCTGGGGGCTGGGGCGAGGGGCTCTGCGGCTGCCCCCTCCCGCGCCATCTGGCTCATTCGTCCCCCGCTGCCCTCCCCGCACCCCTGCACCCTTGGGAGGCTCGTGGGCTCAGGCCTCCGGAGGCCCCCGGGGGCGTGTCCACAGCCTGGAGGGCTGCCCTCAGCATTGGCGGTCCCGGGAGAGGGCGGCGGGGGCGTGGGTGGGGGCTGGCACGTGGGGCCGTGACGACGCGTGTCCCCACAGCAACCGCGTGACCGGGGTGTACGAGCTCAGCCTGTGCCACGTGGCGGACGCGGGCAGCCCAGGTAGGTGCCCGGCTCCGGCTGGGGCGGTGCTCGGAGCCAGGCGGCCTCGCTCCACGGCCCTCTGGCACCCCTGGGTGGTGAGCCCACCCCGCCCACACCGTGGGCACCACTCACACAGAGGGTGTTTCCGACGGTTTCCCCAGGGATGCAGCGGCGGCGCAGGAGGGTGCTGGACACGTCGGTGGCCTACGTGCGGGGCGAGGAGAACCTGGCGGGCTGGCGGCCCCGCAGCGACAGCCTCATCCTGGACCACCAGTGGGAGCTGGAGAAGCTGAGCCTGCTGCAGGAGGTGGGCGGGGGGCTGGGCTGCGGGGGGACGGGGTGGGGGGGCACGCCTGGGCTGCTCCCCGGCTCCGGGCCTAGGCGAGGCGCTCTGGCCCGCAGGTGGAGAAGACCAGGCACTACCTGCTGCTGCGGGAGAAGCTGGAGGCCACGCAGAAGCCCAGCCCCGAGGCACCATCGCCCGGCTCCAGCGAGGACTCGGCATCCCGCAGCTCCTCCGGGGCCTCTTCCCCACTCACGGCCGAGGGCCACCCGTCGCCGCTGGACATGCCCAACGAGAGGCAGCGGGAGCTGGCCGTCAAGGTGGGACCGGCGGCCGCCTGCGGAGGGGCCGGAGCTGGGAGGATGAGGCGTCTGCAGGCCCCACCCCGATACCCGCCCTCCCCGCGAAGCATTTGGGGTGCTCGGCGCTGCTGCCCTCTGGGGTGCCCGCACTGGGCAGCCCTGACCGGTGCGCTTGCTGTCCCCGCAGTGCCTGCGCCTCCTGACACACACGTTCAACAGGGAGTACGCGCAGGGCCACGTCTGCGCCAGCGCCAGCGAGAGCAAGGTGCGCCGCCGCCGCCTCTGCCCCGGGGGAGGGGAGGGGCCGGCCCCCCTGCTCAGCGGCCTGCTCCCTCCTCCTGCAGCCCCTGCTCCCCCCAGGCCGGGGTGGCCGAGGCCTCCCCCATGGAGCCCCGCGGCCGGCCCCGGCCCCGCTCATCTGTCCTCATGCCCAGCTGTGTGCGGCCTTGGCCCCTGGCGCGGGGCCTCCCACGGCCCGCACTGAACACCCTGAAGTGGGCTCAGGCCACCCCCACGCCCCTCACGCCCCTGGAGGGCGCCGGGGTGGGGCTCCCTAGACAGGCGGTAGACTGGGCGTGGGGCGCGGGCGGGGGCGCGGGCGGGGGGCCGCGGCCGCGCTGAAGCTCGCTCTCCCCCAGCTGTCCGAGATGTCTGTGACGCTCCTGCGGGACCCGTCCATGTCGCCGCTGGGCCCGCCCACGCTCACGCCCTCCTCCACCTGCCCGTCTCTGGTCGAGGGGCGCTACGGGGCGGCCGACCTGAGGTGGGGCTCCCGGGCGCAGGGCCGGGCGGGCGCGGGGCGGGGTGCCCAGGGCGGGGCCGAGGCCGCGGTCCCCCTCCCTGTCCCTCGTGCCGCTGAAACGCACGTGTCCAGTTCAGGACACGAGGGCGCAGGGGAGTCGCGGAGCCCTGGGAGGGGGTGGCCGCGCGCCCAAGGCCGCTCCCCGCACTGTCTGCGGGACCCCCATGTCCCGATGCCCCATGGTGGGGGGGCGGCCGCAGGCGTCCCCAAGTCTCTGGGCTCCTTGTCTTCTCCCGTGAGGAGAAAGAAAAGGGCCCCGGGCCTCTGGCCCTTGTGCTGGGGCCTCCGGGGAATGTCCCCAGCGCGGAGTCACCCTCGCCACGACTGCGGTGCCACCTTCCGGTGGGGGCAGGAGGTGGCGGGCGGGGAGCCCCACAGACAGCCCGGGCCAGGGCGGGCAGCCTCCTCCTGGGACGCGGCCGGCAGACCGCGGGTGCGCAAGCTGCTCTGGGGGGTGCTGCTGGCCCCGGGCTGCCCGAGGGGGGTCCCGGCCAAAGGAAGCTGCGGGCAGGGGTGCAGCTGCTTGACTCGGCCTTCTCAGGACCCCCCAGCCCTGCTCCCGGCCCGCCAGCCCCGAGCCTGAGCCCCTGCCAGAGGTGGAAGCCAGGCAGGTCCCCTCCCCGGTGCGGGTGACCGACGTGGACAAAGAGCCGCAGCCGCTGCTGGTTCCAGACATCCAGGAGATCCGGGTCAGGTGTGTGGGGCCCGGGCAGGCGAGGGCAGCTGGGCGGGGAGAGCCCGGCGATGTCCACACGTCCTCCCGCGGCCGGCGTGTCCACTAGCAGGTGCCCCCTGGCCTTGTGCCCCAGGTCCCCGCTGGATGGCCTAGGAGCATGGGGTGCCGGCGAGGGGCAGCCTCGGCTTGGAAGGGCTTCTCCGCTTTATAGCCGGGGAGACCGAGGCCAGGGGAGGGGTTGCTTGGTGCTGCCCGGCCGGAGGGCACCCCTGAGGCCAGCGTCCCGCCCGCAGCCCCATCGTGTCCAAGAAGGGGTACCTGCACTTCCTGGAGCCCCACACGGCGGGCTGGGCCAAGCGCTTCGTGGTGGTGCGGCGGCCCTACGCCTACCTGTACAACAGCGAGCGCGACAACGTGGAGCGCTTCGTGCTCAACCTCTCCACGGCGCAGGTGGAGTACAGCGAGGACCAGCAGGCCATGCTCAAGGTGCGGGCGCGGGGCCGCGGGCGGGGGGCTGCGGGGCCGCGAGGGTGGTGGGGCCGTGAGGCGGGGCGGCCCCAGGCTGAGGCCACCCGGATCCCCGTCTCTCCGGGTGATGGCCGGTGCGGGGTGCAGGGACGGGGCCGGCAGTAGCCGCTCCCTCCTCCTGGGAATTTGTGGGGTGGCCCTGAGCCGAGGGCCGGCGGGCAGTGGCCCACAGGGTGGGGGGGGGAGCCGCCCGCGCCTACCAGGCCGGGATGAAGGGGTTAGCAGACCCCCCTGCGCCAGCAGCGAAGGTCCTGGGCCCCCCGCGGGAACGCGGATGCCGCCAGGGAGCCCCGGGCTGGGGCGGGGGGGGGGGGAGGTGGGGAGGCTGCGCTCGGGGGGGGGGCTGTGCCCGCTGCAGACCCAGGCAGCCCTCTCAGGGCCTTCTCCTGCCTTCTGGACCCCGGGGGTCTCCGCGGTGCCCTGGGGCGGGGGTGGTGGCCGCGGGCCGTAGGCTCAGCCCTCACCGCCGCGCCCTCCCGCAGACGCCCCACACGTTCGCCGTGTGCACGGAGCACCGGGGCGTCCTGCTGCGGGCCGGCAGCGACAAGGACATGCACGACTGGCTGTACGCCTTCAACCCCCTGCTGGCCGGGACCATACGGTAGGCACCCCCCGCCCCCCTCGCCCTCCCCTGCCGGACCACGCAGTAGGCCCCCCCTACCATGCGGGTCGGGCACAGGCGCTCGCCTGTGTCCGGGTTGCTCACGGGGTCCGACGCCCCAGAGTTTCAGATGCCGTCCACCCACCGGGCGGCCCGAGGCGGTGTCCCGGGCCTGGAGGACGGGGCCGGTGCCCACCTCTGGCCCCCGGCAGGCGGGAAGCGGGCGCCTCGCCTCACGCCTCGCCCCGGCCCGCAGGTCCAAGCTGTCCAGGAGGAGGTCAACCCAGATGCGGGTCTGAGCCCGCCGCCCACCGAGACGCAGCCCGACTCCGCCCCTGTCAGTCCAGCCCGGCCTCCAGCCCCCGGAGGCCCGCCGCGCCCCACAACCCGGCGTCCCACGACCAGCCCGGGGGCACCTCCTGCCTCCTCGCAGACAGGGCGCCCCGCGGGGCAGTGGCAGGGCGCAGGCGCGAGCTGGTATTTTTTTAAGCATAGACAGACTTATAATTAACCGCATTAGTTAGCGACGTGGGCCCCGGCGCTCAGCAGTGGACGGAGACGTGTTCTATTTATAAGTATTTATTTCTAACGCCTCACATAGGCCCCTAGTGGGCCCCGGACCACCCCGTGTCCCCACCCGCCTCTCCCGGCCCCCTCGGGACAGACAGCGGCAGCCTCAGACCTCGGCCAGGGTGTGCAGCGGCCGGCGGCTCTGGAGGTCCGAGCGGCAGTGGGCGGCCACCCCGGGAGCCCCGGCGGAGCCGCGGCCAGGGCCGCCTGGGCGGAGGTGGTCCTGGTGGGCAGAGGGAGAAGATCCGGATCCCCCGCGGGCCAGGTGTCCAGGCCGCAGGCTGGAGGTGGGCGGGCGGCTCTGGGGCTTCAGCTCCCGGGTGGGAGGGCCGACAGCTCAGGCGTCCACTGTCAGGGGCCTCTGGTGGGGAATCCCCTCGTCACAGCATCTGTCTGACCCTCTGCCCCACCCCCTGAGACCCCGGAAGGCACGGACAGGGCCTCAGCAGGCTGCACGCTCCGGCCACAAGCCCTTGGGGTTCTCAGGACCCCGCAGCCCCTTTGGGGCACACCCGGCCCCTCAAGGAAACCAGCAGCAGACCCCACAGCCCAGCTGGGGGCAGCTTCCTCTGGCGCCCCAGAAATGCCCCTTGCCAGTCCCCCAGCACACCCTCACCCCACCCTGTGACCGCTTCCCCCCACCAGGCTGGCCTGTCCATGGCTCCCCGAGTGTGGGGGCTGCTCCGACTCTCCCGGGGCCCCCTTCCAGGCTCTTGTTAGGATGCAGGATGAGGTGCCTGTGGTGGGGTCTGTGCCCCCCAGAAGCAGAATGGGGCGTCCAAGCCATCGCACACACTGGCCCTGGATGGGCATCGGCCACCCTATGGGTGCAGGGTCCCATGTCCCGCAGACGCCCCCAGACAGCACCAGCACGGGCCGGGGAGGGCAGAGGAGGGCAGGGGAGCGGTGGGTGTGCACCTCTGAGATGAGCGGGCCCTCGCGCTCTCCGGGGAGGAAGGGGAGGTGCTGGGCCTGACCCGGCCACTCAGGTCAGCCAGCCTGAAGCCGGCCTCGAAGGCCCTGCCTCCCTGGCACAGGTGTCTGAGGCCAGGCAGCCCAGTGCACCTGCCCCTGCGGGCGCCCCAGTCCTGGAGCCTCCGTGGCCACGGAGGCCCAGCTGCTTCCCTTTGCCCTGTTGCCACCTGGTTGTGGTGAGGGGGGCCGCATGGCGCCCCCTGGCCATGCCCCCGGCCTGCCCCAACACCACTTGTCATCCGGCTGAGGACTGGACAGGGCCACGCTGGGGCCTCACCCCCAGGCAGACGGGAGGCGGTGTCCGCTGGCACCCGCGGGTGAGGAAGGAGGGGAGATCCGGACAGCCGGCGCCCGGTCGGCGCTTGTTCTCACGTGGGGTGCTGCTCGGTCTGAGGGTGACCGCTGCCCTCCCTGCTCCCCACCTCTGGGGTGAGGTCCGTCCTTGTGAGCCGAGGAGAGTTCAGGGAGGGGCGCTGGGGGGCAGGCGCCTGAGAGTCCCCCCACCCCTGCCCTAGCAACAGAGATGCGGGTCCAACCACGAGCGGGGCGGCGCGCACAGACGTCCGCAGGCGTGTGCACACGGACACACAGGTGTACACAGACATGCTCGAGCTGTCACACACGTCAGGCGCACAGGCGTATGCACACCCCCTGAGGCAGCTGTGGTGAAGTGGTCTCCCATGCTCTGCCCGCCCACCCCACCCCACCCCCCACCCCCGCACCTCTAGGGCGCGGGGAAGACCCCCCAAGTGTTGCTGATGCTGCAGGTGTGAGGGGTGGCCGTGCCAGTGCCCCGTCCGCTCCCCCGTAGACCCCGGGAGGCACCTCGTTTATGCCTGGGGCCGGGCCAAGCAGGCCCAATCCCGGCGGCCTGTCTCCTGCCTGGCTGTCCCCCAGCTCCCCAAGACTTGTACATACGTGCCCCCCACCCCCGCCCGCCCGCCGCACCCCGTGCTGTGTGCGCTTGCGTCTGTGTAGCCCCCAATAAACGCCTGCCGAGCAGCACCCGGCCTCCGCCTGCTTCCTCCAGCTCCGCGCCTCCGCCTCCGAGGGGCCCTGGGTGGGCAGAGCCAAGCCTGTCCCGAAGCGGCGCCCCCTCCCCGGTGGTGAGGCAGAGGGCAGAGCCCCAGCAGCCGGGTCCCGGCGCTCACCTGCCTGCACCTGCCCAGCGCCCCAGGAGCCCTCCGCGGGGCCCGGGGCCCGCGCGCCTGCCAGGTGTCTCTGGGCTGGGCCCGCGCCCCGGCCCTCGGGCCGCGCTGCTCCAGGCACTGCGGGGCCCCCACCCTGACGGAGGCCAAGACCGAGCTGGGGACACCGCTGCCCTGCTGGCCGCTGGGGCGCCGGCTGGGCAGCCCCACGCACCCGCGGGCCCCCTCGGGCGCCCGGCCCTCCCGGGGTCCGCAGGCCCCCCGCCCGCAGGATGGCAGGGGCAGCTGGGCACAGCGGCCACCCGCCTTTCCTTTCCCACTGGGACACGCGGAGCCTGTCATTTGGTCACCAAGGGAGAGTGACAGCCCTTGGCGAGGTCTGCTGCCGCCCCGCGCCGGGCCCGGCGCCCCGGCCCCCCCGGCCCCCCCCCCCCCCCCCGCCCCGCCGCCAAAGGCCCCCCCCGCTGCCCCAGGGCTCCCCGCCCGCGCCCGGTGGAGGCACAAGGCGGGGCCGACTCCGGCGAGGACAGGCCGCCCTGGCGGACCGCACTGCCCCGGGGAGCCCGGAGGCCCTGCCGTGCCCGCGTCTCCACCCCGCGCTGCCCGCGCAGGCCGCCGCCCCCCCCCGGGCCCCCCCACCCCCCCCCCACCCCCCCCCCCCCGGCCCGGCAGGACCCGTCGGGCTCCCGGACCCCGCGGCTGGGCCGCCCCAGACCCGCTGCTCAGCACCCGCCCCCCCCCGCCCTTCTGCGGGGCCACCGCGACCCTCGGGCGCGCAGCGGGGCTCGTCTCCCTCTCCCGGCAGCGGTGGGGGTCGGCCCGGGGTCTCCCCTGAGCCCCAGGGAGCTCCGGAGCCTGCGGCTGCCCCTCCCGCCTGCCCCGCCCGCCCCTGCTGGCCCCGCCCCGGCTGGCCCCGCCCCACCTGCCCTGCTGGCCCCGCCCCATCCCTGCTGGCCACGCCCCACCTGCCCTGCTGGCCACGCCCCACCTGCCCTGCTGGCCACGCCCCACCCTGCTGGTCATGCCCCTGCATTGCTGGCCACGCCCCCACCACACTGCTGACCACGCCCCTCCCCTGCTGGCCCCGCCCCACCCTACTGGCCACGCCCCGTCCTCCTGGCCACGCCCCGCCCGCTGGCCACGCCCAGCGCGGGGGCACGGCTGTGGACTCCCGGGTGTTACCAGCCAGTCGGGCGAGACCGGCGGCCGGACAGAAGCAGCCCGAGAAATCGCGCCGGTGTTTGTGAACTAAACGGCCGCGGGTTCAGCGTCGCAGGAGAAACGCGGAGACGCCGTGACGGGGGAGGCGGGCGCTCGGCCGCGAGGGCCGGGCGGCGCGGGGCCGCGGCGGGGAAGGCTGGTCTCGGGCGCGGCCAGCGCAGCTGCAGGAGGACACGAGCGCGTGGGCCCCGCGGCGCCGGAGAGCGGCCCACGCGCGGGGGACGTCCAGGAGGGGAACGGAGACCGGGAGCCGGCGAGCTCGGCGCTCGAAGGGGCGGGCGAGCTCGGCCCCGGGGTGCTCGGGGAGGAGCCGAGGGAGTGGGCGGCGGATGACAGATGGCGGGACGTGCCGGAGACAGAGTGGCATCCGCAGTCCCGGGCCACGCGCTGGGCAGCGCCAGGCAAGGGAGTAAGTTTCCCGAAGGGACGCTCGGCCAGAGTTTACCGGGAGGACAGGCGAGCTGGCTGGGCCTGCCCACGGGCCGCTTAGGGTCTGAAGTTTTAAATCTTCAGTGTAAAAATCGCCCTCCCCAGCGCTGGCACACGGCCAGGCACACGGGCGGGCGAGGCCCGCTCGGCACAAGCTCTTCCAGAAGCGCCGCTGGCCCTCGGCCGTCCGCCCCGGCGGGGCACCCCACGCCACAGTGCACCCCGACACCGAGACAGGCGAGACAATGAAAGCACAGCCCAGTGTCCATCACGGAGACCGACGGGTCCCCTGAACACCGCCTTGCCAACGTGGATCCGAAGATCATGAAAATGGGGGCACTCCCGCCAACGGAGGTTCATCCTGGAAAAGCAAGACTGGCTCAAAAAGCAGCCCGGGAGCCCCGCACTGACGGGCAACAGGGTCGTTGTCCCACAGACCCCGAAGCAGGAGGCAGAGTTTGAGTAAATCCTTTAACTAAATCCTCCGAATCAGACCCGACAAGATTTGAGGAAGGCCCTTCAGTGGCGGTGGACTCCCCGCCCCAGGGGGTGTCGCAGAGCCACGGGGCCACGCTGCTGCCCCAAGGTGGACAGGCCCAAAGCCGGCTGGGCCTTCCTCGCCCCGGGCGTGCTGGCAGAGCTGGGGTGGGGGGGTGGGGGGGTGGGGGCGGGGCCCGGCGGAGAAGCCACTGCGCTCACCCGGGGGGGCTGCTCAGGTAGGGAACTCACAGGAGGTCCCAGAAGGTCGCCAGGTACCAGCTGAGGCGAGCCGGCGCAGAGCACAGGGCCAGTGCCCAGCACGACTCCGCTCCACGCAGGAGCAAGGGCAGTTGGACATTAGAATTAAAAACGCCGCCCCTGGGTGAGCGCCACCGGGAGCCGCAGGGTCAGTCTAACAAGACGGTGCAGTGTCCACCTGCGGGGCCACAGGTCACACCGGAGAGGCCCAGAGAAGACCCCAGTGGACGAGCTGTGCAGTACCCAGACCCCAGGTCCCCGCACGCGGCTCCCCAGTCCCCGGCAAGCCCGACGCATGCGGGAACAGCCTGAGCAAGTCCAGGGGCCACTCTTCCGAGCAGGTCCGTGGGGAAAGCGGGCAGCTCTGCTCCTGACTGGCCCCGGTGGAAGCCCCACCCAGAGCAGGGACTGCTGTGCCGTCCTGGCCCGGAACCCAGACCCCAGAACCACCCCCCAGCCCAGACCCCAAGCCCACAGACCCCTGGGTCCGTGGGGCACCCTGCGGACACGCAGCCTTCGTCCACTTGGGGTCTCAGGGCAGGTCCTGGATGGAAACGGGAGCCCCGAAGCTAGAGAGAGGGCGTCGTGCCCAGAGGCCGACGGGGACCCGGTGGACAGACCGGCCGGGTCGCCACGGGAGAGGAGTCGCTCACCCGGGAAACACCAACACCTGGTGGAGTCGCTGGAAGAACCCCCTGCGACAGAGCCAGGCCAGCCCTGAGTCCCTGGGCCCTGGCGGCCCAGCCCACAGCCCCCTGGGCGCCCCCCTGGGAGGTGACGTCCCCAAGAGTGGGCTCGCAGGCGGCTCCCACCTTCCCAAGGTGAGAGGACGCTGAATGAAGATATCCACCCGCTCCCTGGTGGCCATCAGCGAGGGGCGCTGCAGGAAATATTGGCCCCAAGCAAGCAGCCCCCAGATCTGGAATGACCTCACCTGGAGCGAGCCCCCAGATCTGGAGTGCATGCAGGGCCGGCCTGGCCTGCCCTCAGGAGCAGGGGGCCACTTTGGGGATCTGGGACCCATTCTGGAGGGGGCTCCTGTGATGCCTTCTCTGCCCAGAGGGAGGGCGCCCACGTCGCAGTGCCCTGGGGTGGGGTGTGGGGGCGAGCCTAGGGGAGGGGGCCTTCCCAGCTGGATAAAGAACATCCATGAAGTCCCTTCACTTCCTGGGCTCCCTGTGCTGCTGAGGTGGTGACCCCGAGTCCCGAGACCCAGCCCTCAGGGCCCCGAGCCCTTGCAGCAGGTGGGCCCAGCGTGGCAGCCGCCCTGGCCCCTGGTGGGCTTGGGAGCCGAGCCCAGGGTGGTCCCTCTAGGCCTGCGCCACTGCCCGGGCTCCTGGGACTTTCCTGCAGCTCAGTCCTAGGCCTGGGGCCCGGCCCAGCAGACGGCCGCCTTGCAGGGGGAGCTGGCGGTGGACGCATGGTAGGGTGGGAGCTGCCGGGAGCCGGGGCTGCAGAAGCTCCGGAGCAGCTGCTGAGCTGCGCTGGCCCCGGCCCCGGCCAAGCAAGCGAGGGGCCGGCCGGGGGCGGTCCTCTCTGGCGCCCGCCTCTGGGGGCCAGGTGTGGCGTTCCCAGGATGCGCAGGTGGACTCGCGGCACCTGCCCCGGGGCCGACACGTCAACTCGGCTGCCTGCGCAGCCGCTCTCCTGGAGGCCCGGGCCATGGCCGGCCTGAATGTGTCCCTCTCCTTCCTCTTCGCCACCTTCGCCCTGTGCCAGGCGGCCAGGAGGGTGGCCAAGGCCCTGCTCCCAGAGGGCGCCTATGCTGGCTTCGCCCGGGAGGCGGCAGGCGCCGCCCAGCTGGGGGCCTGCTGCCTGGAGATGCGGATGCTGGCGGAGATCGGGCCCTGGGCGGGCGGCTTCGGCCCCGACCTGCTGCTCACCTTGGTCTTCCTGGTCTTCCTGGTGCACGGGGCCACCTTCGATGGGGCCTCGGCCAACCCCGCCGTGGCGCTGCAGGAGCTGCTCCTGGCCCGGGCCTCCCTGGCCGGCACGCTGCTGAAGCTGGCGGCCCAGGCGCTGGGCCTGCAGGCGGGCTGCGTCCTCACCAGGCTCTACTGGGGCTGGGAGCTCAGCGACCTGCACGTCCTGCAGAACCTGATGGCGGCGCACTGCAGCTCCACCCTGCGCACCTCTGTGGCCCACGGTGCGCTGGTGGAGGGCACCTGCGCCTTCTTCTTCCACCTGACCCTCCTCCGCTTCTGGGACAGCCCTCCAGTCTACAGGGTGCCGGCCGTGGCCCTGCTGGTCACCACCATGGCCTACACAGGTGACCCCTGGCGCCCTGAGCCCCGCGGACACCCGGGCTGGCAGCCACAGGGAACAACAGGGTGAACGTTTCCCAGGAGCCTGGTGGGGGTGGTGGCCAGCTGGGCAGGCGGCCCGTGGGGGGCCCAGGCGGGGCCCCAGTGCCATCAGCCCGTCTGTCCCAGCTGGGCATCCGTGAGTGTCCCGTCCTCATGGGGGGCGGGCAGGAGGCAGCCGGTTCTGCTCTGGAAGCTCTTGCATCCCTGTCACCCCCTCTAGGGAGCCAGGTGCTGCCTTTCTCCCTCTCCTCGGTCTCCCCCAAACCCCTGCCCGTCTGGGTCCCTCCCCACCAAACTCGCGGCCCGCTCCAGCCCAACCCCCACCAGGCGCGCCTCGCCTCTCTGCTTGCCCCTCCCTGTCTGTGTCCCAGAGACGGCCCCCAGGTGGAGGGTGGTAGAGGAAGGGGGGCCTGTTCTGGGGCGTCAGAGTGGGACCCAGGCTCCCGGCCCCACTGGCCGGCCGGCTCCAGCCCCACCAGGCCGCGGAGAGGGGAGCAGTGGGGGCGCCCGGCCCGGTGGCAGCTCTGCCTTCCTCGCAGCTGGGCCCTTCACGTCCGCCTTCTTCAACCCCGCCCTGGCAGCCTGGGTCACCTTCCGGTGCTCGGGGCACACCTGGCTGGAGTACGCCCAGGTGTACTGGCTGGGCCCGTTGACAGGTGAGGCCACCGGGGAGGCGAGGAACTCTGGGTTGTGCTGAGCTGCGTGTGGCCTGCTGGCCCCAGGGGGAGACCCCACAGGGAAGGCCCTCCCTGACCAACCTGGGGGGAGGCGGGAGTGGCCCATCCGGGCGTGCACGTTGTCGTGGAGGGGCTGCAGCGGGGCAGGGAGCCTGGGCGCCGGAGAGGGCAGGCGCGCCACGGAGCGGTGGGCTGCTGGCACTGCAGGGGGGGTGGGCAGCGGGCGGGGCTGAGCCAGGGCGTGGGCAGAGCTGCGGGTCGGGGTGGGGCGGGGGCGGGGCTGTGGCCTGTGGGCAGGGCGGGGCTGCGGGAGGGGAGTGGGCGGGGCTTTGAGCGGGGTGGGGCTGCAGGGAGTGGGCGGGGCTGTGGCCTGTGGGCGGGGCGGGGCTGCGGGAGGGGCGTGGGCGGGGCTGTGGGGCGGGGGCAGGGCTGTGGCCAGTGGCTGGGGCGGGGCTGCGGGAGGGGGAGTGGGCGGGGCAGGGGCTGTGGCCAGTGGGTGGAGCGGGGCTGTGGGAGGGGGAGTGGGCGGGGCTGTGGGCGGGGCAGGGCTGCGGGTGGGGAGTGGGCGGGTCAGGGCGGGGCTGCAGGGGTGGGCGGGGCTGTGGGCGGGGCTATGGCCTGTGGGCGTGGGTGAGTGTGGCCACGTGGAGCTGTCCCCTGAGTGCCCTCGTAGTGTAACAGGGTGGTCCCCAGGAAAGGGGGAGGTTCCCTGCTCCACCCTCCCTTGGGTGGGGCAGGGAACCTCCCCCTTTCCTGGGGACCACCCTGTTACAGTAGGTCACTGGTCATGCTGGATTTAGGTTTTGCTCTCCTCCAGCGTGACCTCCTCTTAATTAGCTACTCACGACTGTAAAGATCCTATTTCCCTTAAGTCGCGCCCCGAGGTTTCCGGAAGGACATGAATTTGGGGGTCTCTGTTCAAGCCAGCACGGCCTCTAACTGCACAACTGCAGTGGGCCGTGAGAAGCCCTTATAGGGGTTCCTTTGGAAACCTTTTGGGGTGCAGTGGGGAAGAAACTGGGAGCTCAGCACCCGAAGCACATGGTGCTCGTGTTCTGGGCTTGGGAGGGACCCTGCGTCCACGCACCTTCTCTCGAGAAGAGCCCCATGTCCTGCCAGGTGGGCACAGACTCCCACCCCCTCCTAGGTCCGTGCACCCCCACAGGGGCCGGTCACCGTGTCCCGGTGCAAGTGGGCTCCCGCTCTCTGCCCTTTGCCTCCACTTATGGCGTGTCGCCCACTTGCCGTCAGGTTCACGGTCGCCCCCTCGCCAGCCCCGTCTGCTGTGCTGGCACTGCTCCCGACAGCCCTTTCTGTCGTGTGAGCGGTTTCGGGACACCGAGAGGCAGACGGTGCCGCCTCCCTGGCGTTCCCAGTGAGAAAGCGTGGTCAGACAGCGCCCCTGGCCGTGAGGCGTGGACCCGCCTAGGGCACCACCCCGCGCCCACCTGTGCCCGCCACCTTTGGGAGCAGGTGGGACTGGTGGGCACCCCAGGAGGAAAGGAGGTGCAGCAAGCAGAGCATGGCACACGTGGACACCGGGGCATTTCAGGAGTGGCTGGAGGCAGCCAGCGTGCTGGTCCTGGCCAGGGGCTCCCCACGCAGGAGTTTACACCAAACTTGAAGAATCTGTGGCCCAGAACTTGGCCAGGCCCAGCCCTCAGATGCCCTTCTCTCCCGCGGCACCTTGGGCCCCTTCTGTCCTCATCCCTTTGTGGCCGGCCCAGGAGGCACAGACCCCAGCCTCAGGGCTCTCAATTCCCAAGGGCTTGTCCTGCCCCCTGAGGCTTGTCCTGCCCCTGCAGAGTCCTGGGTGCCCAGTTGTCTGGGGGCAGTGAGCGCTGCCTGGGGGCCCGAACGCTGACGTGCAGCCTTGCAGGGATGGTCCTGGCGGTCCTGCTGTTTCACGGCCACCTGCCTCGCCTCTTCCAGAGGAACCTGTTCTACAGTCACAAAAGCAAGTACCGCACCCCCAGAGTGAAGCCCGCTCTGGTGCCTGGAGGCACCCGGACACCCACCGAGGGGAGCAGCGGCGGACAGCCTGGGCGGCAGGGGGTGGGCAGGACTGGCAGCCCCTGAGCTCCAGCTGCACCACCACCTGGTGAGGGTGCGGGCCTGAGCCGCCCGGGCACCTGAGCGAGGGGAGCAGACTCCTGCCCCTGGAAACCAATGGCCAATAAACTGCTCCTCATACCCCCTGTCTCGCAGCCACAGACTTCTGGGGGGTAGCGGGGGGCAGGACGCACAGCTGGGGCTGTCCTCCCCAGTCTCTCCCGCCTCCCTGAGCAGAATCAGAGCCAGAGGTGAGTCGGGCAGAAGACCAGCGTGGGTCGGCCTGCCCTGGGAAGCCTGAGGGTGCCCAGTGCTCCCTGACCTATGGCCAGGGCGAGCACCCCCACAGCCTAAACCTTCCAGCCCACTGAGGGCAGCAGCTGCGCCGGGGGCTGAAGGAACGGCAGGCCCCCATGCTGCAGCACCCCACCTCAGAGCAGACGCCCCCAGGCCTGCGAAACCAGACAAAGCCAAGCGCTATGGAAGGCTCCAAAGTGAGTCAGCGAGTCAGCCGCTCCCTCCCCAAAGATCTGGAACTTCACACCCAGGAGATAAAGCCCCTCAGGCGGGGGCCCTGGAGCCCCTTCCAGGGTTAGCCTGACCCTGGGGCGGGAGGGAGGGTCCTGCAGGCGTGTCCTCCTGTGCCGCTTCCTGGGGGCCGGCGAAGGGGAAGGACCCAGGCAGGGGGCGGCGCCCCTCCTCTGTCTGCTCCCGCAGCAGTGACCCCCTGGGGAGGGTGAGCAGCCCTGGGGAGAGGCCTGGGTGCTTTCCAGGGGCCCAACAGGGCGTCAGAGAAGCTTCTAGAAAGGGAGCGTGAGCACACGGGGCGGCGACGGGACAGGGTGGGCCAAGCCCTGGCCAGCAGTCTGTGTGGGCAGGCGGGGATGTCGCTGGGGCAGCCTCGGGCAGAAGCCAGGGCTGGGGGAGGAGGGGCTCCCGGGAGGGCCGGACAGAGGCAGGGACAGCGCCCGCCCCGGCACCGCCCCGCCCGCCAAGAGGCCCCGCCCCGGCCCCGCCCCCGCCGAGAGGCCCCGCCCCGGCCCCGCCCCCGCCGAGAGGCCCCGCCCGCCGAGAGGCCCCGCCCCGGCCCCGCCCCCGCCCGCCGAGAGGCCCCGCCCGCCGCGCCCTTCACGGGCCGCAGGCGCGCGCGGGAGCCGCTCTGGGCCGGGCCGGGCCGCGGGTCCGGGCGCCGCGCACAGCCTGGGCACAGCCTGGGCACGGCCTGGGCACGGCCTGGGCACGGCGCGGGGCCCGGGCGCGCGCGGCCATCGGAGTGGCGCGCGGAGGGCGGCCGCGCCCGGGAGGGGCCGGCGGGGGCGGCGCGGGGGGCTCGGCGGGCGCCCCCCCCCCCCCCCGCCGTGCGCCCCAGGCGTTTCAGGCGTTTCCCCAAAATTGTAGTGGTCGGTAGGACTTTGGACAGACACGCACGTGTCCGCGCCTGCGCGTGTGCTGGAGATTCCCCTGTTTACTCACACGCGGGCGCAGCGGGAAGCGCGGGGGGGGGGGGTCCCCCAGAGCCCGAGCGGGGGCCGCGCAGGCGGAGGGGCCGAGGACACTGCCGAGGGGGCAGCGGGCGGCAGGAGGGGTCTGCGCGCCCTGCGGGACCCTCCTCCGCGGCGGGGAGCAGCCGGGGATCGAACCGGCGCCGCAGAGGCTCGGGCAGCCTCGCCCCCGCCGCGCCCGGGGCGGCCGCTTGCGCAGCGCTGCCTGGGCCCGCCGCGTGACTCTGGGTCGGAACCTTCCCACTGCAGCCCGGGCGGCCAGGTGTAGCCACAGAAATTCGGCTGTGCGGCGCGGGAAGACCCTGGAATAGTAAATGTCAGCGACGCGAGCTCCAAAGTCCCTCAGAAAACGGTCATTCACCAAATTTCCAAATAAAATGTAGCGACGTAGAAAACCATTTTGATGTTTCAAAAACGTCATTTTTCACAGTCTCCCCACCAGGAGTCCCCACGATGCGCATCACAAAACGGACGCGTGGGAACCCTGTGGCGCAAGGGACCAAGGCTCCTGACTGCCAGTCGGCCAGAGCTGGCCCGTGTCTGTCATGCAGCGGCCCTGGCAGACATCCGCAGGAAACGCCGGAGTGTCTGGCACCATCCCAGGTCTCTGCTTTGGGAGTCCAACTAGACGCTGATGACATTAATTAGTGGAAATTACAGAGTAGGAACAGGAAGAGGGAGAAAAAGAGAATGAACTTGAGACAGTCACGGGAATTTAAAGGCGGGAGTCTTTCACACTGGTCAACGTCGCAGAGAGAGCAAATATGAAAGGGTTAAAACATCACCCCGGCAGCTCCGCGGGGACCCCGGCTGCGGCGGCGAGGGCCAGGCCAGGGCTCGGCCACACTGGCCTCCAAGCCCGCAGGCCGGGCCAGCGCAGCGTCGGGCGCGCACGGGGAGACCCCAGGGAGCGGGTCCCACCAGAGAATGCAGCAGGGCTGGGCTGGCGGGGCCAGGGGACTTGCGGGGGAGTCTGGGCCATGACCCTGGGCCTCCCGGGGCGGCTGCTCGTGTCCTGGGGTGCTCAGGCACAGAGCTGAGGACAGCCAGGTGGACAGGCCAGCGCAGCCAGACGACGCTCTTCCCTCCCTCCCAGGCTGGCCTGGCCCGGAGCCCCGCCCCCCCCACCCCCTCCCCACGGGCAGGGGCTGAGCACGGTCCCACCGCCTGCTCCGCCTTCAGCTCCGTCCCTCCCTCCCTGAAGCCACGGGGGCGGGACGTGGGGGGCGGGCAGGTTTGGGGGTCCCAGGGGCCCCCAACTGCCTGCGACAATCCCAAGACTTTGGAAACGGGAAGAACAAGTTCAGTCAGAGCCACTTCAGAGGACACCGTGGCCTCGCCGCACCCCAGGGTTCAGTGTCGGGCCTTCCTGTTGGAAATCAATCCTGGGGTACCCGGCACGGAAGCTGAAAGAGCAAAATCAAAATCAAGTCCCCCAAACTAGGGGACAAGATGGGGCCGCAGCCTGCAGCGCCGCCACGCGGGGCCCATCTGCCCGCGCAGCAGCCGGGCGCTTTGGGTGCGCCCCTGGGCAGGGCCTCCCCCCGGCCGCGGCCACGGCGGACGCCAGCAGGTGCGGGGAGCCCTCGCGCCTCGTCGGTCACCCGCAGTCGGGCGGGCCCAGGGATTCCGACGGCAAACATGCCCCAAACAAGGGTGCAGACAGAACCCCAGCGGCGGACCCCCCAGCGTCATCCAGACAAAAGTTCTTCTGCTCCAGACCTTGCGAGGCCCAAGTCTCTCCAGGAGGATCCCCTGGGCTTTCAGTGTTGAGGGCTGCTGCGTGCCCCCCCCGCCCCCCACCTGCGGCTGCCAGCGCTGCCGGCCTGAGTGGGAGGGCGGTGGTGCCACGCCGGCTCGCTCGTGTGGGGACACTCCCGGGGGCCGGCTCCGGGCGGGGACGGGCCTCCTGGCCTCACTGCTCGGGCACCCGTGACCGCACAGCTCCCCTCCAAGCGCAGACCTGGTAGGGCCGCGACCCCAGGGGCAGCACGTCACAGGGGACTGTCCCCCCGCCCGTCGCTCAGGCAGCCCAGCGGGGCGGGGGTGGCACGGAGGTCCGCCCGCTGCAGGTGGGTGGGGCCGGCGCCGCCGGACAGGGCAACCTCAGCCACACACAGACGCCGCGGGCAGGGGCTCCTGGGTCGGGCCCCCAACCCGCGGGAGGGCCCCCCAGGGCCTCAGAACAGGCGCTTCGGGCGAAGACGCGGGCTCGCCCCAGGGATGAGACCGCAGGCTCGCGGCCCGTGTGTCTGAAGGCTGGCGCCCCCGTCCCGGCACACCCTGTCCGCACTTGGGCCTGCCCAGGCCTCCACCCTCCAGCCGCCACCACCAGGACCCGGCATGGGCCAGGTCACCCTGGGTCTGACACCGGGGCCCCCGCGCCCCACCCTGATCTCCTGCTCTGTCCAGTCCCTGTGCACTCTTTGGGGGTTCCTGTGGGTGAGGGGCCTGACCTCGCTGGGACCCCATAGGTACAGATGCTCTTCTGGGGTTCTGCTGGGAGACACCCCAAATCTAACAGGTCCTGTAGGACTCTGAACAGAGGCCAAGGCCATCTCCCTGGGCCAGGCTGCTGAGGGGAGGCTTTGGGGTGACGGGCCCTGACGCCCGGCCTGCTCCCGTCGGTCAGCACTGCCCTGCCCCCGCCCCGCCCTCGGCCACGGCTCAGCGACGCCCAGTGCCAGTTGGGGCTGGTGACTGGCAGTTTAGAACTTTGGGAGCGGCGGGCAGTGCTGGGCCAGGAGCCGCCTGCCTGGTCGGCCCTTGGGTGCCGCCCCTGGGGCTTGGCCCCACACCGTGTCCATCCTGTCTCTGCCAGGGACAAACATCCACAGACTTTGGGGACCCACAGGCTTGGGGGACCACCGACCTCCTTCCTAACCACCTGGACAGTCCCGCAGGCATGGGAGGCCTGGAGGCCTTTCCTGCCCCCGGGGCGGCGGCGCTTCTGTGGAGGACACGGCACAGGTGCCCAGTGGCCCCAACGCCCCAGCCATCCACGTGGGTCACCAAGATGGACCAGCTGGAGCCCCAGGGGGCTGAGCCAGGCCGCCCCGGGGCTGCTGCCCTGGCCTGAGAGTGGCTGGGGACGGACCCCACCCCGGCGTGTGGGACCCGGAGCCGCCTCGGGGAGCCCGTGGCCATCGGGACCTGTCCCCTCCGTGAGCAAAGCCCCGGCCAGCTCACACCCGAGCTCAGCGGCCCCAGCATTTGGGAGCCTGGGAACAGACAGGGGCCGCCCTGGACTCGGTCCCAGGCCAGGGGCCCCGCGGTGGGGCTCGGCGACCCTCACCTCGCTCAGAAGCCCTGGCTGAGCCGCCGCCACTGAGGGCCAGTGGCCGGGCCCCCTAGGGAGGCGGCCATGCCCTGGCCCCTGGGCCTGTGGTAGGGACGGGGCCGGGGCTTCGAGGAGCAAGAAGGCGTCCACGGGGCGGCCCTGCCTGCCCGCGCAGACCCGGCCCACAAAGCTCAAAGCTGCAACCCCAGATCTGCCTCAACTCCGCAGCTGGGCGCCCTGCGGGGCCCACCCGCTCTTCCCAGAGCCCGTGGGCTGCCCGCCCCAACGCCAGAGGCTGCAGAAGCCCTCGCTCCTCCCGGCTCCCCGTCCACCCGCCTTCGCCTCGGACTCAGCGGGACCCGCTGACCTGCCCGTGACGGCCACTCCTCTCCGCCCTGCACCGGTGCTGGCCCTGGGTCGGCCGGGCCTCCCCTCAGTGCCCAGTGAGCTGCTTCCGGCTGCCCAGAGGCCGTCCTGCCACCACATCGCCCGCCGGCGCCGCCCACTGCCCCGGGGAGGACAGTGGCCCCGGGAGCCCCGAGAGTGCGGTGGAGAGCTGGCTCTGCGTGTCCACGCTGACCACCATGGTGCCCCTGCGAGGGCAGGAGGCGCCCGTGGACAGCGGAGGACAGCCCAGGCCTCCGGGCCACAGTCCTGTCTGCCGCACCTGCACTGCCCCACGCTGGCCGCCGCCTCTGGAGGGCAGCCCCGGCACCAGCACGGGGCTGTCAGTGATGAAACAAGGCCAAGACCGCGAGGACCAACCACTCAGCCGCACGGCCGACGTCCGCCCGGGCCTCCTGGCAGCACCTGATCCAGAGCAAACTCCGGCTTCAGGAGCCGCTGGCCACACCCCATGGCCCTGCCTCGCGGCTGCTAGCCCCTGCCCACACATGCCCCCCGATAATAAACAGACGCTGGTGCTGACCGCCTGCCTGGTCTCAGTCGTAGGCCCGACTGGCGGCCTCTGGGCTCTCGTTCCCGGCCCCAGGCCACGCTGCTGGCCTGTGTCACAGAGGGTGCAAGGCCCAGTGCCTGCCCGGCCCAGCAGGTGCAGGGCTGAGCCTGACGCGGGTGGCGGTAGCGGGGAGTGTGCTCAGGCAGGGTGTGTGGGCGGTTCTAGGGACAGTTCCTGCCCCTGAAGACATGCCCACTCTGTCCCCCAACCCGGGACTGACCGCCACAGTCCGGGGGGACCCCAGGGATGGGCCAGGCTGGGGAGGGGCTCCTGGACCTCTGGGGCCTGCCGTCTCCATAGGGACTGAAAGGGGGCGGGGCCGGGTAGTGCAGAGGCTGGGCCTTGAGACCTACCTGTCTCATCTGCCCTCGTGTCCCGAGCCCAGGACCTGCAGGGCATCCCGGGATCAGCAGGCCCCAGGGTGCAGGCAAGGGTGCTAAAGCTGGTGAGCAAACCACCTTAGGCTGGGTCCACGGCCAGCAGCTGTACACCATGCAAGTGACGCAGACCAGGGACCACTGACATCCACAGGCCTTGCCGCCCTGAGCCCGGACCACTCCGGGAGCTGACCACCCTGGGCCCTGACCATGCTGGGTCCTGACAACGCTGGGGGCTGACCACCTTGGGAGCTGACCATGCTGGGGCCCTGACCACCCTGGGAGCTGGCCACACTGGGATACTGACCACCCTGGGCCTTGACCACGCTGGCAGCTGGCCATGCTGGGGGCATTGACCACCCTCGACCCGGACCACGCTGCAGCTCTCACCAAGCTGGGCACTGATGTCAAACTTCCCTTATGAGAAACGGTGCCCAGTCATGGATTTCTCCAAAGCAGCCAGAGGAGATGCGGACAGTCCATGGGGACTGAGAGGGAGGGGGTGGGCATCAGAGGGCATCGGAGGCCTGGGCTGGGCGGGGAGGCGGGGCTGGCGTGGGGGCAGGGCAGGGGCGGGGTGGGCGCCGGGAGGGGTGTGCCTGCAAGCAAGTGCTGGGTGGGCAAGGGAGGGGCCCGGCCCCAGCCGGGCTGAGGGGGATGCACGGGCGGGGTCTGGGGCACAACAAAGGGACGGGGGCACCAGTGCGGAGCAGAAGCCCATGACCGGCAGCAGGAGGAAGAAGGGCAGCAGGGAGAAGGCCAGTGTCCTGGGGCCACGCGCGGGCCCCGGCTCTGCCCGCCCCTGCTCCCTCCTGGCCCTCACCCCACACCTGTCCCTGGTCTCAGACTCCTGGGGTGAGCCCCTCTTACTCCTTGGCTGGGTCCCTCTAGAGCGTCCACTGGGGCCTCCAGCGTCAGCCCCTTTTAAGGCCCCCATGGCCACCTGGACTCCCCACCACGCTGTCCCCGCCCCCCGCCAGCCCTCCCTTGGGCGCCCAGAGCAGCCTCCATCCTGACCTGCCTCCGCCCCCAACCGGAGTCCTGCGGAGGCCCCAGTCTGCAGCAGGACCGGCCACTCTTGACCAAGCGCCGCCGCCCGGTGAGCCTGCCCAGCCGCGGTCGCCTCCCCACCCCACAGGGCCCCCAGGGACGTGCTCGGCTCGGGGTGGGGCTGTTCTGGGGAAGGACGATCTCGGGCTCTGAGCACCCTGCCTGAGGCGGGGATGGGGCACAGGCCAGGGGGAGCCCCGCCAGGCTCTGGCTGGACAGAAGCTGGTGCTTGGCAAGCCCTGCTTTTATTCAGTCCTGCGCACGAGGGTGCCCTCCCGGGGGCCCGCAGTGTCGGTGACCGCGCCAGCCACCCCGGGGCAAGGAGGCGGCCGTCTTCCCGGCGGCCCCTGTGGAGCAGGGGCGAGCGCTCGCGGGCCCCTGGCCTCCTCTGCTGCCCCGCCCTGGCCTCCGGGACCGGGGGGCTCCGAGGCAGAAGCACCCTGGGGCGAGACGAGGAGGGCCCCCACCTCTTCCTGGAACTCCTTCGCCACAAAATAGTAGCCGGCAGCGTCCAGACAGCAGTTGGCGTTGGCCAGGCGGGAAGCCACCTGCACGAAGGCAGCCACCCTCTGGACAGTGGGGCAGGCCGCGCCTGTCCACTGGGCCACGAGCGTGGCCAGCAAGGCCACGTGCAGCGGCAGGAAGCACACCAGGAAGGTGACCAGGTTGGCGGCCACCACGTGGAGGGCCTTGAGGGTGAGGCCGGCGAACTGGGGCGGGGCCCGCCGCCGCTCCCGGGCCAGGTGCCAGAGCACCTGCGCGGAGCAGAAGGCCATGACCGGCAGCAGGAGGAAGAAGAGCAGCAGGGAGAAGGCCAGTGTCCTGGGGCCGCGCGTGTGGCCCCGGCCGAAGCAGAGCCTCTCCCCCGGCTGCAGCCCGGCCGCAGACAGCCCCACAGCCGTGAGCACCAGCAGCCAGAGGCCGGCGCAGGTGAGGGCGGCCTGGCGGGGGCTGCGCCAGCCCCGGGCCCGCAGCGGGAGGCGCAGGGCGGCATAGCGGTCGGCGGCCACGGCGGTCAGTAGGCCGACGCTCAGGTAGGTGTTGGCGTGGTAGAAGCCCTGCAGCACCCGGCAGGCGGTGCCCTCCTCCACGCCCCGCGGCTGGCCCAGCGTGGACAGCACCCCCGGCAAGCTCAGCACCAGGAGGCAGTCAGCCGCGGCCAGGTTGACCATGTAGACGCGGGTCTCCGTCCACCTGCGCAGGCGGCGGCCGAGCACCCAGAGGGCCGCGGCGTTGAGCGGCAGGCCCAGCGCCAGGACGAGGCCGATGGAGGCCTGGGTCAGCGCCTGCGCCAGGGCGCTCCTCTCCGTGCTGCAGCTGGTGACATTGATACCGGGGCTGGCGGCCGAGGACGCCATGGCGAGGGCCTGGATGGGCGGAGACGGGACCTCAGCGGCC
Source organism: Talpa europaea (assembly GCF_964194135.1). NCBI lineage: Eukaryota > Metazoa > Chordata > Mammalia > Eulipotyphla > Talpidae > Talpa > Talpa europaea. Next base: position 158,324,138 of record NC_140073.1, on the reverse strand, counting down.
TGGGAGGGAGCCCCCCGACCCCCCAGGCCTCAGGTAGGGCAGCGCCCCCTCCCAGCCCCGAGTCTCACCCCTCTCCTCCCTCCTGCCAGCCTCAGGGCCTGCCCCCCACCCCAGGGGACCTGCCACCTCCCTGCCCTGCCCGGCGGGGTGAGCGAGCCTCCCCAGTGACAGCGCCCCCACCCCGGTTGGGGGCTCAGGGCTCTCGCCTCAGCCCAGGGCTTCTCTCTGGTCCTCCCTTGGGAGTGTGGCCACACCCAGGCCACCCCTGGGCCCGGGATGGGCGGCCAGAGGCCTCTGCCAGGCAAAGTTGGCCCCTGGTTCTCCCTTGAGAATCCAGACCACCCCCCCACAGCTGTCAGGTCCCTGGCGGCCCCAGAGGCTCCCGGCCAGCAGGGGAGGCCAGTCTGAGGACACGAAGGGCCCGGGCACTGGTGGTGGCCGAGCTCACCTCTGGCCTCTCTCTGGGTTTCGTTGATCTCTCGTCTCTGGCCCCCCACCCCTGCCCTGCACACTTCTCGTCCTCACTCCTGTCTGCCCCCCCGCCCCCACCCCCGCCTCCTCCTGCCTCTGCCACTGGCCCCCGGACTCTGTCCCCCATCTCCCTACCCTTCTCCCCTGACCCCCGCCCTCCGCTTCCTGCCAGCTCTCACCGCTGCTCTAGGCCAGAGACCGCCCTCCACAGCCCCGAGCCGAGACCCACCTGCTGCCTCTGACTGCCCTCCACCCTCTCTCCTGCGGAGAGACCCTCAGGCAGACCCTGGCCGGGGCAGACCAGCCCAGGGGAGGCAGCCTGGCAGCCAGCAGGGCGAGGCGGGGTAGGCCGGGGCCGAGGCAGACCCTGGGGGGTGGCTCACCGCCGCTCCAGCTCCAGGACGTGGGCGCAGCGGGGCTCCCGGGCAGGCCTCCAGGCCAGGCTGGTCACTGCCTTGTGCTCTCTGCACCCTGGGGTGGGGTCACGCCTGCAGGGCCGGCAGGTGGCAGCAATCCCAGAGCCCTGTGCCGGTGGGTGCGCCGGGTGGCTGCAGACAGCCTCTGCCTTCTTCCTTCCTGACCGCGGCTCTGGCGGATGGGGCCGCCTAGGCTCCTGCAGCCCCCGCCCCGCCCCCGTCACCCCGCTGTGGTCCTGGAGGCACCAGGCCTGCACCCCAACAGTGGGCCCCAAGGCCGCGGCCCTGGGGCGGGGTCCCGCGGCTGCTCCGGCTGGCTGGTGGCTGTGCTGGGGGGCCATGGCCGTGACCTCTGGCTGAAGGGGTTCCCTGGCCGCACACCTCAGTGTCCACTCCCCCGACCCTGACAGCCCAGGTGAGGGGGCCCTGCAGGCCTCACCCCTCCCTGCAGTCCCCAGGACCGGGCATGGCGCAGGCCGAGGGTCTCTGGGCTCTCCCGGGAAAGGCGGTGGCTCTTCAGCTGTGCTGACCACGGGGCCCTCTGGGGGCCAGCTCGCGCCAGGGTGGGCTCTCCACTGGGGGTGCTGGGTGGGGGCCTTGGGTGTGAGGGGCCCTGGGTGGGGGCCTCGGGTGGGGGCAGGGGGAGCAGGATGAAGCTGAGGACATGCCAGGGACCCCCCACTGGGGCTGCACGGGAGGCTGACCGGGGGACTTCACCCCTCAGGCGCCCGCCCTGCCCACCCCAGCCCCCGGCTGGGTCCTGCTCGGGCCTCGTCCTCTTGCCCTTGTCCATCCTCCCTCCATTGAGGGCTGGGGTGCGGCCAGACCCTGCCCAGCCAGACCTCCTGGAGCGCACCTGCCCAGGGTCGGCCCTGCACCAGCACCTCCCGGAGTGCGGGACCCGCCTGGAGCTGGGCCTGTCCCCGGGCCGGGGTCACGCACGCGGTCCCGGTGCCCCGGCCTCGGTGTCCCCCGGGCCGGGGTCACACATGCGGTCCCGGCGCCCCAGCCTCGGTGTCCCCTGGGCCAGGGTCATGGACACGGAGTCCTGGCCCAAGCGGGCCTTGGCGCTGGGGCGCGGCGCGGACGCCTCCTGGAACTCGCGGGCCATGTAGTAGTAGCAGACGGCGTCCAGGCAGCAGTTGGCGTAGGACAGGTGGCTAGTGAGCAGGAGGGCGTACCGCATGGGGCAGGAGGCCTGCGGGCCCCCGGCCAGCCGTGCCGTCAGCACCAGGTGCAGTGGCAGGAAGCAGACCACGAACACCACCAGGTTGGCCCAGACCATGTGGGTGGCCCTGCGTGTGGCCTCGGCCTGCGCCGCGTCCCCCGCCGGCCTCCTGGCCAGTGTGGCGACCACCTGTAAGGAGCAGAAGACCAGCACGGCCAGCGGCAGGTAGAAGCCCAGCAGCGAGAAGACGATGGTGGAGGAGTTCTGGCGGGCGGGGTTGGAGAAGCAGAAGCCACCCTCCTGCTGGCCCAGCAGCCAGCGGGCGCCCAGGGAGACGGCCACCAGCACCCAGAGGGCCGCGCACAGCACCCCGGCCCGGCGCGGGGAGCGCAGCCTCCGGGCCCAGAGGGGGTGCCGCACGGCCAGGTAGCGGTCCAGCGCGATGACCGTGATCAGGCTGATGCTCATGTACCTGTTGGCCAGGTAGACGGCCTGGGAGAGCTGGCAGCGCAGCGAGTCTGCGTCCTCCTCCCGCAGCGAGCGCAACATGGAGGGCAGCGAGCACAGCAGGCACAGGTCGGCCACAGCCAGGTTGACCATGTAGACGCGGGTCTCGGTCCAGCGCGGCAGGCGGCAGCAGAGCACCCAGAGGGCCGCCCCGTTGAGCAGCAGCCCCAGCACCAGCAGCGCGCCGGCGTAGGCCTTGAGCACGTGCTCCGGCCAGCCCAGCGCCTGGAGGGCCTCGCAGCGGGCGGGGGCGCTGCAGTTGCTGCTGCTGCAGTTGCTCATGGTCCTGGGCAGCGGGTGGGAGGCTGTGGGGGGAGAGGGACGGGGGACGGGCGTGAAGGCAGGGTGGGGGCAGGGCCACACCCTCCGGCCAGGGGCCAACACCCCACCTGGGAGCCACTCGCCTTCCCCAGGGGCCCTCCAGGCCAATCCCCACTGCCCAGAGGCCTGGCCGCGCTGGGGGGAACCTCCACTCCCGTGCAGGGGCTCTGCCAGCCCTCGGCTCCCCGGGGCCGCTCACTCGTGGGGGACTAGGAGCCCCGAGGGTGGCCGGCACCGTAGGAGGTGGGGGCGGGACCCCGCAGCTGAGGCTCGGCTGAGGCCGGCAGCCTGGGACCCCTGGCTGCTCCCTCCGTGGCCCTGGCACCCCTCCCTCCCTCTGAGCAACCCCTGCCTGCTCCAGGGCCAGCCTGAGGCCCCTCCCCGGCCTGGGGCCAGGCGCCTCCAGGACAGCGCTGGGGGTCACTGGTGCCTCCCACCCCACCAGGCCTGCAGGCCTCGCCACACCTGTCTCTCCCGCCCCCAGACGCCTTGGGGCCGGGGCCGGGCCAGGCTCCCCAGCGGACAGAGCAGGTCTGCGTCCACCGGCGGCAGAGCTGGGCTGTGGCTGGGCGCTGGTGTCACGAGTGGCTGGCACCCTCTCCCCTCCCTCTGGCTGGAGGGCGTGGGGGTGTCCCTCCCAACAAGCACAAGTCTCTGGGGTCCCCCTTTAGGTGTGCACCGGGCCAGAGCCAGGCTCCCCCTCCAGGAAGAAGCATCCAGATCCGAGGGCAGACCTCTTGGCTGCTTAGCACCGGGGCTGGGGAGGGCTCAGCTCCGGGGCCCCCAGCTTAGTCCCTGAGGGAGCCGAAGGCAGGCGCCCCCTCAGGTCCAGGGCTGGCCACAGCCTGGGGGCACGGGCTCCCGCTGCCTCCCTGGGGCCCTGGCCCGTCTGTGAGGGACGGAGCTCTGCCCGCCGGGCCCTGCTGCGGCCGCCACTCCTGTCACGGGCCCTGAGGGGGCGGGGAGCACCTGCGATGTCCTTGCTGCCAGCTCTGTGGCCGGGGTGCTGCGGCCTCAGCCTGCTGCTTCCTGCTGGGGGGGCTGTGGGCCTCTCCTGTCTCCCTGCTGCTCCCCACTTCCTCCTCCTGGTGAGCTCAGCCTGCCGCCCGCAGCTGGGGACGCCCCGTGCGTGATAGGCACTGGCGGTCGCCACCAAGGGGAGCCTGGGTCGCCCTTGAAGTAAGACCCCTGTCCCCCGCCAGCCCCGGGGCCGGCCCCTCCTCTGGAGCCCGGGACTCCCCGCTCGGATCAGATAGGACACCCCACAGGCGCAGTCAGGCGGCGATCCAGCCCCAGAGCCCCTCTGACTGCGCTATTGCCCCCCCGGAGGTCCCACCATCACAGAAAGGCCCCAAAAGCCCAGCCCTGGCCTGGCTGGCCCAGCCCTCGCCGACGCTGGCCCCACCCCACCTCGTGCCCGCTGTCCTGGGAGGTGGCGGGGCCCGGCCGGGCTGGACCTGCCCCGCCCTCGGAGGTCAGGTGGGAGGGCCGACAGCAGGGCCACCGGCTGGACCCCACCTGCGCCTCCGGGCTGCGGGGCCGTCTGGGAGGCAGTGGGCGCGGTGTGGACACCCCCCAGAGCCAGCACGCTGCTGAGACGGGCATTTGCTCCGTGAGCGCGCGGGGGCAGGCTCTCGACGGGGTCCCCCGCCTGCGGCCACAGCCCGGCCCTGCCCAGTGCCCTGCAGCCGCACCTGCCCCCCCACCTCCCTCCTCCAGCCCTGCTCTGAGCTGCCTCTGCAGAAGCCCGGGCCCTGGTCTCCTGGCACTCAGGCCGGGGAACCCGCTGCACCAGCAGGGCTGCCCTCCCGCGCCCACCCCGGCCTGTGCGCCGGGCAGCAGGACCTGCGGCCTCTGCGTGGGCCCACAGGGGCACAGGGGCGCGGGTTCCATCTCAGGGGCCAGATGCAGCTGAGGGCACCCCTGCCACTTGAGGGGATGCAGGCCCAGGGCTCGGCCCCTGCGGCCCCCCTTGGCCTGCGACCTCACCCCCCGCAGTCCCCAACCCCGCCCACCAGGTCTTCCCACAACTCTGCGCCTGGTCCCCGCAGCCCCGGCCCCCCGCAGGTCAGCCGAGGGCAGGGCCTCTGCTGCTCCCCCCACTGAGACACCCTCCTGGCCACTCAGCTGCAGGAAGCGGCCAGCTCGGGAAACCCTGTAGACATGGGGGCGGCCCCGTGAGCCCGCACCTCGGGGCGGGTGCCACCTCCTACCTGCCTGGGGCGCAACAGCGGCGCAGGAGCCCAGCCCAGGAGGCTGCCCCACCTGGCCTGACCTCACAGGCCGTACCCCACCCAAGCCAACCTCGCTCCACACCTGGTCGCCTCCTGACCAGCCCCACCACCACCCCGTGTGGGTCCCGGAGGAGGGAGGGTGCGCTGGCACACAGCCCTGATGGGACATGGGCAGGCCATGGCAGACAGGCTTCCTGGAGGCGGCGGCCCTCAAGCTGGCCAGGAATGCGCAGACGTGGCGATGGGTGGGGCTTCCTGGAGGAGGGCAGGGCACAGGAGGCCTGCACGGGCAGGGGCACGGCGGGGCCCTGCGGCTGGTCCCCACTGTCGGGCTCTGCCCAGCGGCGGTGGGAGGCCGGGCCTGGTGGCGGAGGGTCCAGGCAGCGGGCAGCCTGTGCAGAATCCCCCGCGGACCTCAGCGCCTGGCCGCAGTGGGGTAGGACTTCGTGGAGCCTGGCTCCGCTCGAGCGCTGCTTCCCGCCGGCCCACCGGCATGGCCCCGGGGCCTGCTGCCTCGGCAGGCCGCTGCCTCTAGAGGTGCTGGGTGGGGGCCCCAGCCTGAGAAGGGGGGGCCTGTGGCCTGGGGGACCACAGCCTGTGGGGGATGTGGCTGGGAGGATGTGGCCTGGGGGGTGCAGCGGGGGAGGGTGGGGGCGGGGCATGGCTGGGGTCATGGCTGCAGGGGGATGTGGCGGGAGAGACGGGTGTGGGGGGATGTGACGGGGATGTGGCCTGTGGCAACCAGGGCACTTTCTGGTCCCCTGGACACAGCCTCCTGCAGTCTCTGCCCCCCTGCGCAGGGCCGGGGCCCAGGCTGGAGGGTGGGGGGCCCAGGGGGAGCCAGGGGGCCCTCCCCCACGGCACATCCTCCCTTCCTGCCCGACTCTGCTCCTTGCAGTGGGGTCCAGCCTGCTGGCAGCCACAGGCTGGCCGGCTGGGAAAGGCAGGGCGCCCTCTGCCTGCTCCCGTGACCAGCCCTGCTCTCTTCCAGGGTGTCCCCTGGCACCAGGCCTGGCCAGTCCCCAGAGAGGGCTCTGATCCCCCTGCCGCCCACCCTGTGCACAAGGCTCCTCCTCCTGCTGGGCCAGCCCCCTGCCGGCCTCTGGCTCCGCCCTAGCCTCCTGGTGAGGCTGTGCCGGCTGAGGCTGAGGGGCCGTGTGCCCAGGCCCCAGACAGGGCTGCCCGCCTCCTCCTGAGACTGCAGGGTGGGCCTGGCCTGCCAGGGGTGCTCTCCTCGGGGCTGGCCGGTGCTGGCCAGTGGCCCACTCTACACCTCTCCCTGTCCCCAGACAGACCTGCCTCCAGTGCCCTCGCCCCGGAGACCCTCCCCCACCCTTTGCCCCATCCAGGAGTGCCCCCGGGCGCGGTGCCACAGAGCTCTAACTCTAGGGAGCGGCCCCCACAGGCAGCAAGGGACACGGCACTGGGAGTCGTGAGGGGCCAGGGCAGGGCCCACAGGAGCCACAGGAGATGCAGCAGATGCCCCCCCCAGATGCAGATCCCCGCAGTGAGGGGCGCTCCAGGACACCCACCCCCAACAGAGCCCTGCCGGCCTGCGGCCGCTGCTCAGCCCACTCAGGCCCGCTGCCAGCGTCCGGAGCCCAGCCCTGCCCATGCCTCGGCCGCCTGCAGATGCCCGCGGCCCCTCTGCAGCCACAGCCTCGCCCGGGACGGCCTGCACAGCCCTGGAGCCTTGGCCCACCCTGCAGCTCTGCTCCCTCCAGAGGACACCGAAGGCAGCCACCCCTCCAGGACCGGGTCCCGGAGCCGGGTGCCCTGCTCCCCCCGCACCCCCTTGCTGCCTGCCCCTGGCTCCTCCGCTGGAGGCTGCTGCTGGCTGCGCGCCAGGCCCTCTCTGGGGGCTGCCCTTCTGCAGGCCGCCCCAGACCTGGGTCTCAAGCCCCTTCCGCAGAGACCCCCGAGCCCATGCCTCCCGGGAGAGCCTGTCTGGGGGCCGAGGGCAGGGCCTCACCTGCCGCAACTCCACCAGCCGGGGCGGGGCAGGGCGAGCCTATAAGGGCTGGTGCCTCCGTGGTTCGCTGCCTCGACAGCCTGTCTGGGGCCCAAGGGGAGGTTCGCTCACCCAGCACCCCAGCGACTGAGCTGGAGCCCTTCAGCCCCGGGGCAGGGCCGCCGCCCTGAGATACTTCCTCCAGCAGAGACGTGTCAGGCGGTTCCCAGAAGGGGAGGGAACGGAGGGGCCGCCAGGGAGCACCCCCCCAGCACAGCGATGGATGGCAGAGGGCCAGGCCCGACCACAGCGCAGGGGCGCGGCTTCCAGCAGCGGGAGGCTCCGCTCCACGGGGAGGCGGGGAAGGGGCGCCCGCGAGGTCTCCGCGACACCTGCACGCTGGGCGTCCCCCCACCTGGGCGCAGGGCAGTGGCCGAGAGGAGGGGAGCCCCGTGGGGTCGCCCCACCCCCTCCTGCTGCCGGACCGTCCTGGGGGTGTCCGGGCCTGCCGGCTGCAGGGGTCAGCCGCCCAACTAGGGGGCGAGGGTCCTGGATGCGCACCCACATGCCCGCGTGGCGTCCCTCCAACGCAGCTGCTGGGACCCGCCCGCGGAAGCCCCCCGCGAAGGCGCCCGGGCTGCGGGCGAGGTTCGGGAGCGGAGCCCGGCCCTCGGCAAGGCCAGAGCACCCCCCAGCCCCTGTTCCTCCAAAGCTCCCATCTCAGAGAACGACACCTCTTGCTGCCCAGGCCGGATGCTCGAGAGCCCCCCCCGACCCTGCCCCCGTACCCGCGCCCCGCCGCCAGCAGGCCGCACAACGCAGGCCCTGGCATGCTGGAGGGTGGCGCAAGGGGCCCAGGGCCATGGACAGTGCCAGTGTCCGCTGATCCAGAAGGGGCGGCGGCGCCAGAGGGCCGGGCTGATTCCACGATGGGCACGCTGGACACCACCGCTCTGGCCTCGACCACTGAGCCGGTGGCCGGCGGCTTCAGGGTGGCAGTGCCGTCTGCCCAGAAGACACGCGTGGCGGCGTCAGTCAGGTCAAAAGGGAAGAAGCAGACGAGATGGCGGCCGCTCTGGCCACAAGGGGCCGCCGGCCACGGTGCTGCCAGGGCAGGCACCCACCCTCCGGGCGGCAGGGCTCATGGGTGGAGGATTCGGGCACTGACGGGCTGGGCAGGGCAGGCTGCTCTGAGCATGGTGTCTCCCAAGCAGGCCGTGCTGGCCGCCGCCAGAGCCCCCGGGACTCGGCCAGAGCGGGACGGTGCCCACGCCAGGGCCGGAGCGCCTCAGGCCTGACCAGGGTGAGCGCATGAGCTGTGCATGCCGTAGAGGAGCGGCAGCCGCGACAGGGAAACGCAGGGGCACTGTGAGGAAGGAGCTGGGGTGCTGCTGGCCTCAGGCCCAGCGTGAGCTGGACGGTTGGCGCTGGGCCACGTGGACGCCCGCGTCCCGGAGCACGGCCAGGGAGGGAATGACGCGGCGGCAGCCGGGCCCGGGAGCCTCGCGGGCGGGCCCGGGAGAGGCGCCCACACGTCTGGCGGTCGGCGGCCCTCAGCGGACACGCACGCGCTTCTGGACCGTCCCAGCCTGCAACAGGAGGGCCGAGAGAGGACCGCGCGCTCCCCCGGCCTTGGCGCCCGCCACGCCCGAGAAGCCCCGCAGGAACAAGCCGGCCACCTCGCCCCGCCGCCAGGGCAGGGCGCTCCGCTGGCGCCCACGCAGGCTCTGGTGCGAGGGAGGGAGGCCAGGCCGCAGGCCCACATGGCGACCCTCCTGCAGCGCCCGCGGCCGCACCCGGCAGACGCCCCCTCAGACGCCCCCTGTCCCCGCGCAGAGGCCCGCAGCCAGGGCCCCGCACGCTCCCTCGGGAGGAACCCGGAGGCGAAGTCATGGACAAAACCCACCGCCGGGCACCCAGGCCCCCTCGGCAGCGCCCGGCAACCTGGCCAGAGGCTCCCCCTTTACCCAACCTGGATCGGGGGGCCCAGCCATAGAAAGGGGAGAAAGAGGCTCCCAGAGAGGAAGGGAGGCGCGAACTCCCTGAGGCCGCTGTGCGGAGCGCCCTGGCCAGGGCCGCGGCTGAGCCGGCAACGAACGTCCACCAGCGGGGCAGACAGTCGGGGGTGAACAGGCCGTGCCGCCGCTGCCCGCAAGGGGGGACCCCGGGAGGCTGGGCAAGTGGAGGCGCCCGGGGAAGGGCCCCCCGCCCCCTCGGGCCCCCCCGCGGCCTGCCACTGCCCCCATGACCCTCTGGCGGCTGGTCAGCCGGGAGCGCGGCCTCCCAGGGCCCCGGCCAGGACTCCGTGGGGCGCGGGGACGGGAGCAGGCCTGGACACGAGCAAACACACTCGGTGGCTGCAAGGGCAGAGCCGGCCAGGCCCGGAGCTGGGACAGCCCTGACCCATGCGTGTGTGGTGGGTGTGTGTAGTGTGTGTGCGTGATCACGTGTGGTGTGTACTTGTGGGGTGTGGGGTTGCCCAAGGAGCCGGCCCCCACCTCGGGCGTCTGGCGGGGCGGTGGCCCAGGCTCCTGGGCACACAGACCTCCATGGGCAGCGGTCCCCACAGGCCTGGGCCCCCCTAGTCAGCAGGAGGCGGCACCACTGTCTCATTTCCAAGCAGGGCGGAGACCGAGATGCCCAGCTGAGCAGTCCTGGGGCTTGAGGGTTCAGCCTGCCCCCACAAACCTCTCCTGAAACCTAGAGAGGACCCGCTCCCCGTGGAGCTGCCAAGCCCCAGGCCTCATTTTAGGGTACTAGGTGCCCAGCGTCACGGGAAGAAAGCGGCCCTTCTGTTAATTCAAAGGCAACAAAACCATCTGGTGGACGCGGCGGGAAACGCCCGTAACACACGAGGCGGAACTGCACTGGGGCAGGTCGGAGGCCGGGGCCCAGGAGGGGCGGGGAGCCGCGCTTTGGAGCGCCTGCCCGGGCCCCGACCCGTGCCTCCTGCCGCAGCCCGGGCTCCCGCCCCCTGCCCAGCCCTGCCCCTGCCTGGAAGGCACCTGTTCTTCCCACGTTTTAATACTCACCCCAGAAACTGCCGACACCCTCAGACTGGCGCCGATCGGGGGCCAGTGGCCGGGGAGGACGCCGGGTACAGCGGAGCCCCACGTGTGGCGGGCGGGGAGTCGCCGCAGACGGGCGCGCGGGCAAAGTCTGCTGGCAAAGCCAGCATGCCAGACCGGCCTGGCAGGGCGTGTCCCGCCACCCCATGGGAGGCACCCGCGGCAGGTCCCAAAAACAGCAGGGACCCCAGGCTCAGCCTGGACACGCCCTGGACCCGGCACCGCGTCAGCTGGACCCAGGGCCCCAGGCGGGGTGACCGAGGGAGCCGGGGTCTGCGCGGGCCGGGCTCGGACCTGTGACTGGGGTGCGGGGCCCTTCCCTCTGCTCCCTGCAGGCAGGGCAGGCTCCTTCAGCCCCAGGCTGTGGCAGCCGAGCCCGTGGGCCCTCCCGAATCAGGGCCCGAGACCGGCTCAGCACCCCAGACTTGTGTGCTCCACAAGTCCATGGCGGCCCTCGGCCCGGCCACTTTTCATCTGGGGTGGCCACGGGCCCTGGCCAGCGCAGTGCAGGCCTGGGGGTCAGCCCCCAAGGGCCCCGGGGGAGCCAGCCCAGCCCCGGCTGCGGGAAGGCTGGCTCCTGCTCCTGGCGCTGGGGAGCGTTCTGAGCACCTGGGGGTGCAGAGAGCAGGTCCCTCAAGTGTTTACTCCCGGGGGGGGGGGGGCGCTCGTGGACGGAGGGGCCTGGATAGGGACACTGCGCTTTCTCCGAGTTCTTGTGAACAAGCAGCTGGCAGCAAAGGGTGACCGTGGGCGGGCGGGTCCGGCCACCGGGGGCCAGGCCACTGCAGAAGGGCAGGTTGGGAGGACGGGTCCAGGGGACCCTGTAGCGGCAGGAGGGGACGGAGCAGGATCTCCGGGACCCGAGCAGACGGGTGAGGAGAGTCCTGGAGCCCTCGGTGGCTCTTCAGGCTTTTATTGCAGTTCACCAGGCGCACGGCGGGCGGGGGCGGGGGGCGGGGGGCTGGCAGGCCTCCGGCCCCCGGCGAGTCTTCGCTCTTCCCGGGCTCTCCGGCGTCTCTCGTGGCCTCTGCTTCGCTGCTGGTTCTCTCTTGCTTGTTCTCTTCGGCTCTTCCTCCTGGTGCTTCCCTTTTGCTCTGCTGGTTCCCTGTGACGCCGCCCCTATAAGGCCCGTCTCAGCCCAAGTGCGCCCACCTACATGTGCCCGCACCCGCTCCAGGTGCCGCCATCAGGCGTCAGGACTGCAGGGTCCACCGGCCATGCTAACGGCGGGAGGGCGGGAAAGCCCGACAATCATTTACCCACAGCCCCTCTCCGGCAGCTCCCTGGAACGCGCAGCTGCCGGGCTGGCCCCCCAAAAGCCTCAGGGAGAGGCCACTCAGGAAGCGGACTTCGGGGAACAGTGGCTCAGACGCAGGCAGTCGAGCTGCGACGAGCCCTGTCCTCACCTGCTGGCTGCTGACCAAAGGCCGCGGGCGGGCGGCTTCCAAGCGGATGCTGGAGGCTGTTCAGGCCAGGGCCGACCTGGGGAGGACCCACTTTCTGCTGAGCGGCCTCCGTGCACAGGCAGCCGTGCTGTCCCCCGAGGCACGCGTCCCCTCGGGGCCAGCCCACAGCACCTTCCTCCCGGGCCCCGCTGGCCCCGGGACCTGCTGTTGACCAGGGTGAGGCCCTTCCCGGAGCCAGACACACAGTCGTCATGCAAATGGACACCGCCACACGGAGGAGCTGCTGATGACGAGGGTGCCAGACAGCGACAGGACAGGCTGGGTGCCCACCGGCCCACGGCGCGGCCTGCAGGGGGGTGTCCACTCCCCTCGCGCCAACCACAGCAGAGTCTGCTCTGGGGCCAGGACCGCTGGCCAGTGGGGCCTGCTGGTGCCGGCGGGGCTGGCAGCTGCTCAAGATGCCCGGGAGTGGGGATGGCTGCCCCCACAGGTGCCAAGGAGCAGGTCGGGTCCCGGCCAGGCGCCGAGGAAGGACCCCTCCCTGCCAGCGCTCCCCAGCCCCTACCCCACCGCGGTGCGCTGGCGGGCGGGACACTGCGCTGGCGGGAGGGACACTGCGCTGGCGGGAGGGGAACGGCCGCCTCCCAGGCTCCAAGTGTAAGTGGGCCCAATACCGGGCGCAGGGGCAGTGCCCCTGAGGGTCAGACCTATCAGGGGAGGGGAGGCCGAGGGAGGCCTTGCCATCACTCCACCTGGGCAGCAGGACCCGGTGGGGGTCACGTGCCCCTGGAGTGGGCACAGGCGCCGCCGTGACAGCTGGGAGGGGGCGGGGAGTCTGCCGTGCGGGGCGTGGCTCGGAGGCCAGGAGCCAGAGGCCTGTGGGGAACCCTAGTCAGGGGCGAAGTGGTCACTGCCCCTCCCGCAGGAGGCGGCCGCAGGCCTGGGGAGCCGGCGTGGCCGTGCTGAGGGCGCCCTCTGGGCCCAGTGGCTGAGGCAGTGAGCGGGTCTGCAGGGACTCGGGCCTGGGGTGGGCTCTGAGCACCTCCTGCAGACCCAGCGCCGTCCCTCCCACAGGCTGCACCCGCGCAGCTGCTGGCACAGATTCGCGGCAAACTGCTGGGTTCAAGTTTATTGAATTTCCCCCTAAAATGGTCACCAGACTTTGGGGGATGGGCCAGTCCCTCCCGGCGGAGCCCGCTCTCCCAGCGTGAGATGCGGGAGCACGGGGCTGTCCCTGGCACCTGCCCGCAGGCCGCCTCCGTCCAGGCCAGGCTTCAGGGACAGGCCCAGGGGCCCAGGAGGCCGCCTGGGCCCCGGCGCAGCTGACACCGGCCGTCCTTCAGGTCCTCCTCACCGCCATGTAGGAGGCCTGCAAGAGGGGCAGGGCGCTGCAGGGCTGGCACTTGCCGGCCTCTGCACCGCGGCACACACGGGAGGAGGCAGGGAGGTCCCAGCAGGTGGGGGCGCCTCCCAGCCTCGCCTACCTCCTGCAGGGGCTGCCCCAGCGTCTCCTGGCTGTGTACCGAGTGCCTGCGGGGAGAGTGGGGGTCAGCCCTCGGCCCCGGAGCCCAGGAGGGGTGCAGGGCCGGGGCCCACCTGTCTATCCTGGTGGCGACCGTCACGGTGAAGGTCCCCTCTGTGTCGGGGAGGTAGGTGGAAGGCACGACCCGGTAGGCGCCCGCGGCCAGCTGGCAGAGCCGGCTCACCTCCTGGGCGTAGCGATGGGGCACGCAGCTCAGCACCGGCTCCTGGAGCAGCAGCGGGGGTGCCCCTGGGCTCCCGCCCCCTGGCGGCACCTGGCGGAGGCACAGCTCAGGCCAGGGGGCCGGCGTGCTCCCATCCCAGGCTCGGTTTGTCTCTGCGCCCCTCCTGGGCTCGGTGGGGTCCTCCTGGTGGGTCAGGAGGCGCCCCCAGCTGGCCAAGGCGGACTCCCATGCCCAGCCTCGGGGCCTTGGCTTGAAGGGCCCAGGAAGCCCGCGGGTCAAGCCCAGGACACTGGCCCTTCGGGAAGCTCCAGGGCCACCCCCGGGGCCAGAGCCACAAGCAACCCACCCGCCCGCTCCAGCCTTTCCCCAGGCGCCCAGGCCGGGCACCAGGGTGCCTGCGACCCCTGCCCTCTCCCCGGACGACCGGCATGCTGCGGGGACAGTGAGCCAGGGAGGGCTCTGGCCCCGCGGAGGTGACAGCACCCGCCCAGGCCCGCCCGCGGCGCTTGCCTGGAAGACGTGGAAGCCGATGGGGAGGCACTGGCTGCCGTCGCAGTGCTGGCGCAGGGTGATGCGCACGCTGCGGGCGCTGGCGCCCGCGGGCACCGAGAGCGGGAAGCAGGGGTTGGTGGGGAAGGAGGCAAAGTTCCTGCTGCCTCCCGCCGTCCGGCCGGCCTGCCAGGCACCCGCCAGCCGCACGGTCTCCCACTCGCCTGCAGGCGGCGCCTCCCGGCAGCGGGGGCTGGGGGCGCCCCGGATGGCACTGCGGGAGAGGCGCGGGTCGGGCCAGGCCGAACGGTGCGACAGGCGCGCGGCTGCGGGCCCCAGGCACCGCCTCACCTGAGGGAGACCCTCCCGGTGGAGAAGACACGCAGCAGGAACTGCCCCGGCGCGTCCTTCAGGAAGGTGCTGGGCACAGCCAGGTAGTGGCCCGCGGGCAGCTCGCAGCGCAGGTGCACCTCCCGGTCGTAGGCGTGGCACGGGGTGCCCGCCACGGGGGGTGCGGACAGGACCCTGGGCAGGCTGACCCGGCGCTTCTCCACCTGCGAGAGAGGCCATTGCCTCTGGGGCCCTCAGGCCTCCCCCCCGCCCCCCAGAGCACTGCGCTCAGGCCACAGAGAAGCCCCGCCCCCGGGCACCCCCGCCCCGCCCCCCAGAAGCGCCCCCACCCACAGATGTTGCGCACTCGGGCCTGGTCAGCACACTCGGGCTGAGGCCAGGCCCTGCCGCCAGCAGGCACAGCCCTGCCTAACACCGTGCGGCCACCGCATCCACCGCCACAGGATGCGCCCGCCAGGAGGGCAGGGCCAGGCAGCAGGACTGAGTCCAGCACCCCCCTAGAGGCCAGGCGGGGGCCTCGCAGCATACCTCAGCCCCCAGCGAGCACCCCCACTGAATGGGGCCCAGGTGGTGGGTACCTTCCAGATGTGCAGGCCCACAGCCTGGCAGGCCCTGCCCGGGGAGCTGGCCACGCTCCTGGCTGCACAGGGGTCCCCTGCCAGGGCCCGGCCTGCCCAGTCCGCCGAGCGCACCGGGGGCCTCTGCAGGACGGCCACGTACACCTCACTGGGCTCTAAGACCCGCAGCCAGAACTTGGGGTTGCTGGGAAAGGCGCTGTTGTTCCGGCAGCCCCCGGCCGACTGGCCCTTGACCCAGGCCCCGGGCAGCTGCTGCATGTGGCACAGCTCCCTCCCTGCCGGGGGACACTCGGTCAGCACTGGGGACAGCCCCTCCCACCCCCAGCGCCCGCGTGGGGGCCAGGGGTCCCGCTCAGCGAGCAGCAAGGGGGGCGCGGAGAGGCTGGGCGCACCTGCCTACCTGAGCGGAGGCTCTGCAGGTGGCCGGCCTCCGTGACCGGGTAGCCGATGGTGACCTCGTCGAACTCGCGGAGAAACTCCTCCTCCTCCACCCAGAACTCCCCCTCCTGCAGCCGGGACAGCAGCCCCGACGCCTCTGCCGCATCCACCCGGCTCCAGCCTTCACCCCTGGAAGGAGCCCCCTTTGGTGCCAGGCTGAGCGGCCCGGCAGGACAGCACAGCAACGGGAGCCTCCCGGCCCTGAGGGGGGCTGCTCACCGCCCCCGCTGAGGAAGCGGCCCCCGTCCCGGCCCCAGCACCGCGGCCCGCCAGGCACCCGCACTCAGCAGGAACCCTGCGGACAGGACCCCTGCCTCGGGCCACCGTGTCCCAGGCAGGGGCCGGGCGCAGGCTGCGTCCTGGTAGCCCCAGGGCCCGGGCCAGGCGGACATGAGGGCGGTGGCACTCACCCCTCTCTCCAGGGCCCCTGCCAGCAGCGCCGGCCCCAGGGGTTCTGAATGCGCAGCAGCAGGATGGCCGGGCCGGCCCCCGCCGGAACCTCCCGCACCTCTGAGACGATGAAGGCGTGGAACTCCCCCAGCCCCGAGGCACCTGAAAGGACGTGGTCATGGGCAGGGAGCCACAGGCTGCGCAGCGCCCGGCACCCCAGCTCACAGGCATCTGGGCCCCAGGGGCCAGGGGGCTCCCCTCGACCCCCAAGGCAGGCCAGCTCCAGGTACGGCCTCAGGAGCACAGCCACGAAGATAGGGTTTGGGCCCTGGCAGACACCAGGCTGACCACCCTGGCCCCGGTCCGGTGCCCGCCTGTGCCAGCACCCAGACCCGTGAGGGCCAGGACACAGAGAGCCCCTCCGGCGAGGCGGAGTCTGGCAGGAGCCGCAGGGGCGGCTGGAGCCCTGGGAGGGTGGACGCAGAGAGGAAGCCAGGCAGAGGGCAGCACACCCGAGGGACGCCCAGGGAGAACCAGGCTGCCTCGGGAGGGCACGGCAGCTGCACGGGTCTGTACCGGCCCCCCAGCCCACCCGTGGCCCCAGCTCCCTGCAGGAGAGCCCTGTGCTGAGCACCAGCCCGGCCTCGCTGGGGCGGCTGCCCTGGGGGCACCTGAGTCGTGCCTGCTGCAGGCTCCCGGGCAGCTGGGTTAGCCTATGGGCCAGGTCAGGCCAGGCCAGGCCGGGGCAGCCCCTACTGCCCGCAGCTCCAGTCAACAAGGCTCCATCCAGCTCATCGTCACGGTCCCGACCCAGAGCCCGCGTCACGGTCACTCATCACAGCCCCGAGGGCAGGGCCTGGACACCGAGTGAAGGGACGGAGCTCCCGCAGGCCTGTTGTCGCCGTGGAAGGGTGAGGATGACCGTGGAGGTGCTGCCAGCCAGGCCTGCTTCTCTGGGCGGAAGTGCCGAGAACAAGACCAGGGAGGCCACGCCCAGGAAGCAGCTTGTGGGCTGGGCTGCTGCCTACCTGGCCTGGGGCTGAGCACGGAGCAGCTGATCAGACACTGGTCCTGGAGGCGCAGCAGCTGCCGGCAGGTCCTGAGCTCCGGGCCACCCGCGGGGCGTCCGTCCTGCTCGCCGCTGGCTCCGGCCAAGTCCTTCAGGCTCCAGCGTTCTGCCAGGCCGCCGGTCAGGTCCACCAGCGCGTCCGCCACCTGCCCTGCCCACAGGTGCTCGTAGGAGCCATAGACCCTGGAGACCAGCACAGAGGGGGCCTCTGGCACCGGGGTGCGCTGCCTGCCTCCCTCCCGCCCCCGCCCCTGGCTTCCGAGGCCCCTCGCTGCTCCCGGCCTCTCTTCCTGCCTTTTGGGCCTCAAATGCTGCCATGTGCATCTTGGCGCTGCCCTCTGCTCCTGCACCCCAGGAGGTTCTTGGGGCCAGGGTGCACCCCAGGGGGTTCTTGGGGCAGGGAGACAGCTGCCACCTGCAGGGGCCCCTCGCCGGCCCCGCGCTCGTCCCTGCCTCGTGGTGGGAGGACGCCTGCAGGAGGGTCTCCTTCGCTCCAGACTCCCCTGAGGTCCTGGGTCACTCAGGCAGACTGGCCCTGACCCAAGGGCCTCCTTCCGCCCCGGGCCAGAGAGAGGACGCACAACCCCGACGAGAAGCACGTGATGGGAAGGTGTGTCACAGGGTGAGGGAGTGGGAGCAACAAACACCCCTTTCTGGAGGTGATGCCTTCACCCTGGACTGTGACGTGAGGGCAGGAGAGGACGGGTGGGGGGGGCATGGCGGCGGCCCCGGCCCAGCGAACAGGGGGCCGAGAGGCGTGTGGGGAGCTGAGGCCCCCGCCCGCCCGCCAGCAGCGCCTACTTGGCGTAGACCTTCTCCAGCAAGGGGAGCCAGAACACATCCTCGCTGTGGCACCGGGAGAAGCAGAGTCTCCCCGCGAGGCAAGGCAGACGGTCATCTACGGTCACCTCCACCCAACGTCCAAACTGCCAGACCCGACACGTGAAGGCGCCCCGGTACTCGGGGTCCCGCCAGTGTGGCTGCCCCGGAGGAAAAACCTGCAGGTCACAGGGGGCGGGGGAGACGTGAGCCCCGGGACCATCCCGCGTGCCCCGAGGTGCAAGCCAGCCCTTGGGCGCTACTGCCCACACAGGCCCCGGACCCCAGTGAGGGCAGGGGAGAGCGGCACCCGGACCTGGTCTGGCCCTGGCGCTGCTGCTCACCGGCCAGGAGGTGAAGGGTGCGGTGCCCTTGTTGGGGGGAAAGGTCAAGGGCTGCACGGCCCACGCGTTGACAGCGTGAGGATTTGGCCAGCAGCCAAGCCTGACCGTGCTGGGGCCGCCCCTCCCGCGGTTGTCTTTGTGGGTGCCGCTCAGCCAGGCTGGCGTGAAGCCCAAGCGGGAGCGGCTGGCAGGGGAGCCCGCGCCAGGCTGCTAGTTTCGGTTCAAAACCTGTGATACGCCCACTGGACAGGGGCTGTTCCCAGCCCGGGCCGGGGCCCTCCACAGCCCCCAGGGTCCAGGATCCTGCCGCCCCCCCACACCTGGTGCAGCAGTGGCCGGCTCCGGCCCAGCGCGGCGCAGGCGCACAGGAACCAGCAGTCGCCCAGCAGCCCCTGCTTCACCGGGCCCTCCTGCGGGCTGTCTGAGAAGAGTCGGGGTGCCGCACAGATCTCCTGCAGGGAGACAGCTGGATCACAAGGAGGGCGCCGGGATCCAGGTGCCCACGTGCCGGAGCCCACTCTGGTCCACGCGGCACCCCACGCCCAGACCGTCCCCACCACCCCCTGTTGCTGCTCTTCGCAGAACCGCCCCCTGGGCCAAGCAGTGGCCACTGGTCCTCACCCACTACCCCTGGAGCCTGGACTCCTCCCGAGATGGAGTAGGGTCCTGACACCACCGCACCCCCAGGCTTCCCTGCACTGACACACTTCCAGAAAGAGCTGCCATTGCAACCTCCTCCCTCCCGCTCACTGTCCACATGGCCTGTCTCTAGCTTCCAGGCCAACCTTGTCCCCAGCTGCCTTTCTCAGTGGCACCTCCATGTGCTAAAATGCAAAGGGCATCTCTGGACCGTCTGCCCTTGGGGCTCCACAGCCGGCCAGCTCCGGGCTGCCCTCTGGGCTCATTGCCGACCCCACCAGGGCCTGCAGGCTCAGCCCCCAGCCCCTGTCTTGCCTCCCGCGCCCTTCCAAGATGCCCTGGCTGTACGCCGGGGTTCCCACCAGGCCCACTGGACATTTTCCCAAGCTCTTGACCCGTCCACCAGCCTCCCTGACAGCTCCACCTGAACATGTGCCAGCAGAGCCTGTCCTGGACTCCCACCGCACCCTGGCCTGCCCTTCCCACACGGTCTCTGCCAGCCCCCAGGCCGCCCCCGGCAGCTGCGGAGGCCAGAAACCTCGAGTCCGCCTCGAGCCCTGCGTCACTGCTCCCCTGTCCCCGTCAGTGCCCTCGGAAGTGGACGGGCACCCATCGTCCCAGACGGCACCTGCTTAAAAGGCAAATCTGACCGCTCGCTCCCCGCCGAGCGGCCGGCCGGGCTGCCCTGCAAATCCGAGCTCCCCCACGCGGCGCTGAGGGCCTCCAAGGCTCCTCCCACCTCCCCCCACAAACAGGCCGGGGGTCCCGCGCCTATACGCGGCGTCCAGGTCTTCCCCCAGGCGCACCCAGCGCCGCGCCGCTTCCCGCGAGGGGCCCTGCGCGGAACCAGAGCGCCCGGCGCGCGGCCCCCAGGCGTCGGCACCGAGGCGCGGCAGCGGGAGGCGCGATTCGCCCGTGGGCCGGGCCCCGCCGGGGGCGCACCTGGGGCCGGCGCCACGTGATGTCCCCGCGGAGCCGGGCCAGCGGCGTGGAGCGGCCGGACAGCAGCGAGGAGTCCGCGGCGGGGAAGGCGGCGTCCCGGAAGAGCTCCCTGGCCGGCGCCCGCATCTTCGGCGCCCCGGGCGCCCATCGGCCAGCTGCGGACGGAGGCCGGGTCGGCTCGGGCCCCCCGCCGGCCCCACGGACCCCGCCCGGCCGGCCCCCCGCCCGCGGGGGCCGCGGCCGACTCAGCCCGCGCGCGGCCGGCCCCGTCGCCCGGGCAACCGCCGGGCCCGCGCCCGCGCCACGTGACTGGGCGGCCCCACCGCGCGCGCGCGGGGAGGGCGCGCCGGGTCCCCGCCGGGGGCGTGGCCCGCTCTGCTCTCGCGAGACCCGCCGCGGAGCCGCGGCACTTCCGCTTCCGGGTCGGCGGCCCCGCGCAGGGCCGGCCGGAGCGTGCGCTCGGAGGTGGGCGGGGCGCTTGCCCGCGGGCCGCTGCGGCCGAGCGGGGGCGTCGGGACCGCTCGGACTCGCGGGCTCTTGGCGCTGAAGGCACCGAGCGGCCGCCCGCCCCGAGAGCGGGCCGCCGACGCCAGATCCCAGCCTGCATCGCCGCTCCCCAGCATGCACCGCTCCTTCGGCGCGCGGGGCGGGGCGGGGCGGGGCCTGGCGGGCGGGGCGGGGCGGGGCCTGGCGGGCGGGGCGGGGCCGGGCGGGGCGGGGCGGGGCCGGGCGGGCGGGGCGGGGCCGGGCGGGGCGGGGCGGGGCCTGGCGGGCGGGGCGGGGCTGCGGAGGGGACCTCGCTGGGCCCGCCGCGCACCGGCCCTGCTGCTGGGCCCGCGCACGGTAGCGCAACACGGAAAACGACTCGGCCTGTCCCTTTCGCGGCGGGACGCGTGGCGAGTCTCGCGTGCAGGGGACCCCGCCGCAAGCGCGTCACTGTCCGCCTGGCCCTGGCGCGCCCTTCGCCCTTCCCCCCGCGCGGGTGTGGGCGCTCCGGCTAGGATTAAATTCAGCTAAGTTTCCCGATGAAAGGGTTTTGTCTCTAATAAAACATTTTTTTAAACGTTTATTTATTTGGGGCCTCCCTGGTGGCGCAGGGGTTAGAGAGCACTATTGAGCTGTCGCCAGCACGAGTTCGATCCCCGGCCAGGGAGCTGACCCACAGCGCGCGCGCAGCCGACCTCTCCTGTCCACCCGCTGCCCCCTTACACGCTGCCTCTGCGAGCCCCCTGGGCCTACCCCTGGCCCCTTTGTTCCCCGCCCCCGCTGCATGGGGGGCCAGCCCCCAGTGGCAGCTGCTCTGCACCACCAGACCCCACCAGGGAGCAGCCACCTCCTCAGGGCGCAGGCTGAGGCTCCAGAGAAGGGGATGACACCTGACGCCTCTCTTGGGGTGCTGGCCTTTCCTCACCACCAGCACTCAGGGCATGTCTGCTCCAGCTGAGTCTGCCCTGCTGGCTGGGCTGGAGCTGCAGTCAGGGAGTGCCTGGACCCCTGCCCTGGGGTCTGGAAGGGGCAAGAGAAATCCCTTCCCTGCTGCGGAGGTGAGTGACTGACCAGCCCCGGCCACGCCGAGCCCTGGCCACGGAGGCCCACTGCTTCCGGAGAACTTGTCGGCCTCTAGGGTTACACCCAGCAGGAGCCAGGGGGGCAGCTAGTGCTGCCAGGCCTGCAGGGATGGTGAGGGGCCAGCTGGGCCGTCTCCCCTGCACTGACCGCCCCTGGCCCTGGTCCCTGTGCACCGCTCTCATGGGGTGGCCAAGTCAGGGTCAGGCCGGAGGCTGTGGGCAGTGTGGGCAGGGGTGTCGGGAGATAAGGGCAGAGAGGAGAAGGGCGGATAGGGCTGGGGTTTCAGAGACCCTGGCAGGCCGGGTAATAAGGCAGGAGCTGGGAGAATGGGCAGGCCTGCCCTGGGAGTGAGGCCTGGGAGACGGCCACTCACGAGGCAGGGGATGAGAGGAAAGCGATGGCCCTGCCCGCGGGTCTCGGGGTGCAGCGCAGCCCGCTCTTCCTCTAAGTGAGCTGCTCTTTGCTGTCTCCACAAAGGTCACTTCTCTTGCTTTCTTGTCTACAAAGTCTGCGGATTCCTCTCTAGGGTTTTGTGGGACAGAACCTGGGGTGGCTAAAGGGCTAAACTAACCCCCCCTCCCCGAGCCCGGCCCCGGCTGTGCAGGGGTGTCTTGGCCAAGCTGTTCCCTTTGTAAAGCAGCAGCAGCGACCCCCCACCCCCACCCCCAGCCGGCACCGTGCAGGCCTCGTAGCAAAGCTGCGTCTGGGCAAGCGTCCTTTACCCTCCCCTCCCCTCCCCTCCCTGCTACCACAGCCTGCCCTTTGGGGCACAATGGATGCCCATCTTGGGATCCTCGCCGGTGTCGCTGAGGGGTCTCTGTGACACTTTTCCCAGGGTACTAACCCAGGGACCCCGCTCTCCCAACCCAGCACCTTCCTTCCGGCCAGCAGCCAGTCTGGGGGGCCTGTCAGAGGGGGGCCTTCCAGGCAGCTTTCCATGGAGCCTTCACTGTGGTCTGTGCCCCAAGCTCCACCCCAGGAGGGTCTCGGTGAGCAGGGGGCAGGGGAGTGACCAGGATAAGCCTGCTCGAGCCTGGGCCCAGGGCCTGGACATTCCGCTGGCCTGGGCCGAGGACCCCAGTGAAGGTCTCTAGCTGGCATCTCTCCGCACCTCCCTCGGCCCAGCGGATGCTCACGGCCCTCCCGTACCCTGCGGACGTTCCCCCCTCTTCCGACGGCCGCCGTTCCCTCTGCCCCCCGTCTGCTGTCACGGGGTCATTCGTGCCTTTGGCCAAACCCCCAGATGGGACACACAGGCCAGGGTCACTTGCAGTGGAGGTTTAATAGGACAATCACGGTGACCCCAGCACAGTGGCCCCGGCTGCCAGCCCTGACGGCAGGGTCCCCAGGCTTCTCAGCGGCTGGGCCTGGAGAGCTCCAGCATCACCTGCCCTTCCCAGGCATTGCTGCCCGCCTGCGAGTCACCAGATGCTGTCCTGTCCACTCCTCGGGCCAGGTCCCTGCGTTCCCTGAGGGCTAAGGCTATGGGGCTTGGGCCCCGCCCAGTGAGGTGCACCTGTCGTCCTCAGCGACCCCGCCCCACACCAAGGGCCGGGCTGCCTCCCTGTCCCTTGGCCGGGGTCAGGTACGGCTCCTCGCGGAAGGGACCGGGGCCAGCTGCGGGGCAACGAGCCACGGATCCCTCACGCAGACATTAAGGCACAGAATGGCAGGCAACGCCTGGGCAGCGCCCAGCGGTCAGTGTTGAGCCAGGAGGGCATGGCGGGTGCTGGCAGCCTGGGTTCTGCCGTGCAAGAGTGGGGGTGGCCCTTGGGCCTGGCGGCCTCCGCAGGTCCCAACAGCCCGCGGGAAGGTGGGGGCCGGGCGGAACTGGTGGCCAGAGCCGGGCGCGGTTCGGCGACCAGGCCGCGAAGGCACATCGTGGTGTCCGGAGGTCCGGTCAGGCAGACACGTTGACGTCCCTGAGAGCGATGGTGCCGCCGGGGGCCTCGTCCCCAAGCAGCAGGGCTGGCGTGGCCGCATCTGCCTCCGTGTCGGCCCCCGGCCCGCCCGGCTCTGTGCGGGGCTCGGTGCTGGGGCCCAGGCCCTGGGACAGGATCTGCTGGATGGCCCTGCGCAGGCTGGGGTGCAGCTGGCCCCGCGTCTGGTAGAAGACCTCCAGGGCGAAGGGCTTGAGGGCACCGGTACTGAGGTCCTCGTACAGCGGGATGGTGTACATGCGGGACATCTGCGGGGGTGCACCGTCAGCCCCGCCCAGCCACCCCGCCCTGGCCGCTTCTCACCCTGTCTGCAGGGAGCGTGGGCTGGGGCGCTGATGGGGACCAGCCGAGGCTCCTGGGGGCCTAGGCCCCCAGAACTCTGTCTGAGGAGCTCAGATGCCTCCAACGCCCCACCCCTGGCCAGGCCCAGCACCAGTCAGGGCCACGGCAGATGTGGACCAGACTCTGCCTTTGCTCCCAGCTGGACCCACCGTGAACTGGGGAGTCCGGTCTCTCCCCCCAATTGCTGACACCCCCCCCCAAAGTCCCCACCTCCATCTCATGTGCCCAGGGACCTTGAGTGACCAGCGCTGAGGGTTGGGGAGGCCGTGGGGCAGGGCTCCATGCGGCTGGGAAGGGTGGGGAGTGGTGCCCCGTGGGGGGCAGCCCTGTGCACCTGGCTCTCCAGGAAGCACCAGTGGCGGGGCCTGTTGTGTGGGGGATTGGGGGGCCCATGGGGGCACACCTGGCTCTCCAGGAAGCGCCGCACCCGGTGCAGCTCGGGGTAGTAGTCGTTCCGCACCACGACCTGTAGCCAGCGGACGCGGATCTCGGCGTTCATGGAGTCCAGCAGGGCCGAGTAGCACTCAGACAGGCTCGTCACCACCTCTGCGGGCACAGTGGTCAGTGGGACAGGCGCCTTCCCACCCGCCCCCCATCCGCAGGACCTACCCTGGGGCAGCGGAGACCCGTCCAGCAGCCGGTCCAGGAACAGCGCTGTCTGGAAGGTCCTCCACTTGGAGATGTCGATGGCGCTGGCTGAGGCAGCCGCCTGGTCCAGTGGTGCCGCCGTCCACAGCTGGAAGAGGGTCTCCACCGGCCGTGTCAGGCTGGACCCCTGAGACAGGTCTGGCTCGGCCAGCGGGGGTCCTGTGGCATTGAGCCAGCGCTCAAACTCCAGCCCTGCAAGGAGATGTGGTCCCTGCCTGGATGTGGCTGTGGTGGCTGGGCCAGCACCAGTGCTGGGCACAGCAGGCTCAGCTGGCGACTGGGGACCTGCCCCTCCCTGGCCCAGAACAGGGATGCCTGTCGGCCTGACCTCGGCACCAGGCAGCTGTGGGTGGGTTCTGCCCACCTCCAGAGAAACCCTGGGTGCACTTGTCAGGTCTTCCTGCACTCAGGCGCACCTGGTGGATGCCCCCTGGTCTCCAGCAAGCCTCCATTCCCCCCACTGCATGGCCTCCTGTCCCTTCAGCCCGCCCCACCCAGGCCCCCAGGCCCCAGGGGACTCTCATGGGCATTGCCGGGCTGGCCAGCTCTGAGGCAGACCTCCCAGACCCCACCGACCCTGCCCCAGGTCCTCTGCACACACTGCATCCAAGCCTTTTCTTGTGGCTGCTCAGTTCACTCAGCCTGGCCTAAGAGCCACGTCCTCCAGGAAGTCCCCTCGGCACCCTCCCCTGCTCCCGTGATGGGGCACACTGTCCTCCATGGTGGTGCACCGAGGACAGTGGGAGCTGGTCTGGCCTGCTCCCCTGCCCGGCCCCGCCCTCACCCGCCTGGCCCCGCCCCTCACCTGCCGGCCCCGCCCTCACCCGCCCCTCACCTGCCTGGCCCCGCCCCTCACCTGCCCTGCAGTCCACACTCTGCTCCTTCAGCTCCGGGAAGAAGCTCAGGAAGGAGTCCAGCAGGTCCTGCGCCACCACGCTGGTGAACTTGTACTTGTCCACGTAGGCCTGCCGGGGCAGGGTGGGCTCAGCGAGCGGGGTCGGGCCCCGGGAGGCCCCCCCAGGGTCTGCCCAGCACGCAGGGGTGTGCGCGGGGCCCAGGGTGGGCGCAGAGCCCCCACTGCTGCGGCGCAGGCACCGCCTGCGGCCAGAAGCGGGTCGCGGGCGCCGAGGCCGGGCGGGCGGCCAGCGCGGGCCGCGGGAGGGGCCGCTCACGCGCAGGAAGTCGTCGAAGCGCTGGGGGTCTCCGCAGAGCTGGGACAGGTAGTACACGAAGCAGTAGCCCTTCTCGTAGGTGAACAGGTTCATCAGGTGGCTGGGGTTCACGCCTGCGGGGACAGCGCTGCGAGCCGGCGGCCGCGGGCCGGGAGGCAGGACCACGCGCCGCGGAGACCCCCGGGCTGTGAGACGGGGAGGCAGGTGGGGCCGCGGGGGCTGGACTCGGGAGAGAACCCGTCCGGACGCGGGCCGGAGGCGCCAGGAGGGGCAGGGCCGGCCGGGGGCGTGGCCAGAGGGCCCAGGGGCGTGGCCAGAGGGCACAGGGCGTGACCAGAGGCCCAGGGGCGTGGCCAGAGGGCCCAGGGGCGTGGCCAGAGGGCCCGGGGCATGCCCAGAGGGTCCAGGGGGCGTGGCCAGAGGGCCGGGGCGTGACCAGAGGCCCAGGGGCGTGGCCAGAGGGCCCAGGGGGCGTGGCCGGAGGGGCCGGCCAGTACGGGGCGGGGCGGGGCGGGGCCAGGCCGGCTTACCTGGCTCCAGCTTGACCTGCAGCTTGCTGACCGGGCTGTCCTCTCCCAGGAGCTTCATCTGCCTGTGCAGGGCGTCCAGGCGGAAGGCCGTCTCCAGACAAGTGAAGGCAGCACCTGGACGGGGTGCGGGGCGGCCTGAGCTGCTGCCCGGGCCGCGAGCGGCTGGGCACGCACTGCATGGCCCTGGCGCAGGCCCGGGCCAGCCCTACCGTAGGTCTCCGTGGTGATGCGGCGCTGGGCGTAGGTGGCCAGGCCCTCGCTCAGCCACATCTCCTCCCACGAGGCGTTGGTGACGGCGTTGCCGAACCAGCTGTGGGCCACCTCGTGGATGACGTCGATGACCAGGAACTCGTCACTCTCCAGGATGGAGGAGATGATGAAGGTGAGGCAGGGGTTCTCCATGGCCACGATGGGGAAGGAGGGCGGCAGGAACACGATGTCGTACCTGCGGGGCAGGCGTGTGTGAGCGGGCGGACCACAGGCCGGGTCCACCCTGGGCGGCTGTGGCTGCCCGGCACCTACCTGCCCCACATGTAGGGCCCGTACAGCCTCTCGGCGGCACTCAGCCACTGCTCCACAGCGCCCGACAGCTTGCTGGTGGCCGTGGGCAGGAGGCTCGGCTCAGCCCACACGCGGCTCCTGCCACAGACGGAGAGGCGCTCGGGCTGCGACTCCCCGGGGGCCGGGCCCTGGCCCTGAGGTCTGAGCCCCCTGCATCGGGTGGGGGCCACTGCTGGCGGCGTGTGGGCGCAGGGCTCCCTGATGGGGCGGCCCCACGGGGGAGAGGGGCAGGGCTGTGCCCATGGCCATGCAGGGCGGGCGGCAGCAAGCAGGTGGGGCCTACCTGGGCCCGATGTCCGCTGGCTGCAGGTCCCCGGCCACCAGGGCCACGAGGTAGGCGGGCACGGGGTGCTCCATGTGGAAGTGGTACACGCCCTCCTCCTCCACGTAGGTGCTCCGCGTGGCACTCATCAGCACCTGCACCCCCGCCGGGGCCTGCCAGCGCCGGGCCCACCCGTCAGGGCAGCTGCGCCCCGATGGGGAGCCCATGCCCCCGCAGGGACCTGACAGTCCTTGCGAGGAACCCCACGATCTCTATGGGGAGCCCCATGTCATCGTCAGGGAACCCTAGAGACCCCATGCTGCCGCTCGATAACGTCATCTGCGGTAGCAGCACCTCCAACGGGGTCCCCACAACCCAGGGCAGGGAGCCCAACCCCTCAGGGGTGCCGGGGTCAGGCAGTCGCACTGTCACAGTACCCCATCCCCATCCAAGGGCCCCATCCCCATCCCTGCCTGCCAACCTCTGGCCCCTGTGGGGAGGCAGCCACGCCGGAGGCCCCGAGGCTGGCCCCACCGCCCCGCTGAGCCTCCCCCGCAGGGAGCCATGGCCCATCCCCTCCGGTGCCCAGCCACCCCCGGCCGTCCCCGCCCCACTGCGTGCTGCCCCTCCTTGGGCGGCAGGCCCGAGGTCAGGGCGAGCAGGCGCCGGGCACTGACCTTGACCACGGCCGAGTAGGTGCACTTGACGGCAGGCGTGTCGAAGCAGGGGAAGAAGGAGCGGTTGCACACAGAGTGGCCCTGCGTGAAGACGAAGGGCTTGGCGTGGCCGAAGGTCAGCTCCGGGTCCAGCCACCAGATCTGCGGGAGCACGCGCGGTGAGCGTGGGCCGCCCACTCCCTCCTGCATCCACTCCGCAGTGGACCCCACGCCCACTCCGCAGGGGACCCCACGGGGCCTGGGCAGAGCAGAGCTTCCCGGTGAGTGGCCCGGAGGGGATGGGCCAGTCCTGGGAGCACGGCCTGCCGTGGAGGAAGGGACGCCGGCCGACAGGCCTCTGGACAGCGGGCAGAGGCCAAAGAGGAGCAGCAGGCTGGAGGGGGGCCCGAGGCGCCGCCTCCACGCGAAGCCAGAGCTGACACAGCACCCGGGGGCCTCCTCTGCGCCCCGCCCGGAAGCCCTCTGTGGGAGCCGGCGCTCATGGGCCGGGGAAGGGCAGCTGCGGGGAACCTCGGCCGCGGGCTGGGGGGGGCGGAGGATGCCCCTGGAAGTCCCGCCCCCTGCTGGGCCGGTGCCGTGGAGGCCCCGCCCACACGGTGACCCCCAAAGTCTTCCTGGTGCTCAGGTGCCAGGGCCAGGCCCTGACCCCACTCCAGCCCACCCAGCCCTGGCCTGCTGCCTGCACCCCCTTCCCGACCCCCTCTCCTCTCCACTCAGGCCTCCTGGGCCCCCAGTAAGGCCAGGGCAGAGTCTGGGAGGGACCCCCAACTGTGGGCATCCCGAGGACCCTGAATCTGCTAACACCGCACACCGCTGCCCCCTCCGCTCGGACCTCGCCAAAGCCGAAGCTGGTGCCGCGCCCGGGGCCCTCCGTGCGGAAACCAGGAGGCAGCGGACCCAGACCCGTGGGGTTACCCCTGCTCCCTGCCGCCGCTATCCCCCCAGCACCTCAGAGCTCCTCTCGCGGCTGTGAGTCTCTGTCCCTGCGCCCCCTGTGGCTCTGCTGGCAGCCTGGGCGCTCCGAAGGCGCAGGGGCCTCTGGGTGGCCTCGGCCACGGGCCCCAGCACACAGGGCTGGGAGACACCCGCTGATGCTGCTGCGGGGTCCTGGCCCACCTGAAAGCGGGGCCCCTCCCGGCCCCCCAGCACTGCCCGCAACTGCTCCCTCTTGCCAAGTCCTCTTCTCCCTAGGTCGGGTCCAGCTCGGGGACCACGTGCACCCCTCAATCAGTCTGGTGTCCCCTCGAGCTGCGCTGACGGCCTTCCTGGGGGTGAGGCGGCTGGGGTGCCCCAGGGCATGGAGGTGCTTTTGCTGGGGAGCCCCAGGGCACGGAGGTGCTTTTGCTGGGGACTGGTCAGGAAGGGGCTGGGGCAGGGAGACACTGCTCTTGCTGGGCTGGGGTGTGGGCTTCAGGAACGGGTGCAAAGAGCATGGTCCTGGGGCAGCAGCACCCCAAACTGCCAGGGGTGCAGGGCCTCGGAGGCAGCTGCCCAGTTACCTGGCACAGGGACAGGCCTTGGGACTCAAGCCTGTGGCCCAGGACGGGCCAGGCAGAGAAGGGGGCCCTGTGTGGCGAGTGTCCCGGGGGCTCATGCCCAGGCCAGAGGCCCCCAGGGGCCCCCATGTCCCATGTGCGTGCACAGCCCTGGTCTGCTGCCTGCCAGCCCTGTGGCCACTGGACAGCGGGAACCTTGCCGCCCTCCCCCTCTGCCCCCCAGCATCAAGGGTCCTCAGCAGCCACAGAAAGCCTACGGACAGGCCGCCCTTGCCTGCCTGGCCCCAGCCCCAGTGGGATGGGTGGGCCTGACAGCCGGGTGCCCAGTTCACAGAGCGAGGTCGGGGAGACGGGTTGTGCTGTCCGCCCAGCGGGGTGCCTGCAGCTGTCAGAGCCGGCCCTGCCGCAGCGTGGGGTGGAGGGGGCGCCTGGAAGGGCTCCTGGGCCAGCATGTGTCCACCCCCGGCTCTTCCCCGGGGGTGTCGCCTTCGCCGGGCCCGCGCCTCTCCACACCTGTCCGGCACTGTCCACTTGCAGCTCCGGCAGGGAGCGGCACAGGGACTGGGGGGCACGCGTCGCTCCGCACAGGATGGGGGGCAGCAGCGGCCCCTGGCCCGGGCACCCGGCCTTTGCAGCGGGGCCTCTGGGGCGGGCTGCCCGAAGCCAGCAGTGCCTGCGCTGGGCGGGGCGCCTGGCACACGGGGCCCTGCCAGTCCTCGCCCGGGCCCGAGCGTCAGCTCAGGGGTCCTCCCTGGGCCCACCCTGAGGGCCTGTCCCTCTCGCCAGCGCCGGGCGGGCTACTGCCCCGAAGCTCCCCGCCCCGCGGCTCCAGCAGCTGCTCTGCGGCTTGACCGGGCGGGCGGCAGGAGCCCCCGGCCGCGTCCCGGCGCCGGAGCCCCGCGGGCCGCCCCGTCCGCTCCCGGCGTGAGAGCGCGGGCGGGGCCGCGGGCCGCGGGCCGGCGGGGAGCGGCGGGCAGGCCGGGCCCTCCGGGCGGGTGCCCCGCGCCCCGCGCCCCGCGCCCGCCCGCCCGCCCGGCGCGGACTCACGGCGGGCGCGTCCGTCGAGGTGTAGCGCAGGATGACCTGGAAGGGCTGGTGCGCGGGCAGCGCGGGCGGCAGCGCCACGGTGAGCGACGAGCCGTAGTCGGTGAACGGGTCCACGCGGAAGGCCAGCGGGCGCGGCGCGGCGGCCAGCGCGGGCAGCGGGGGCGGCGGGGGCGCGGGCCCGGGCCCGGGCGCGGCGAAGGCGAAGGCGCAGGGCGGCCCGGCGGCGGGCGCGCGGCGGAAGGCGGCCGAGTGCAGGCGCAGGGCCGGGTGCGCGTCCAGCACCAGCGCGGGGGGCGCGGGCCGCCGCGCGCACAGCTCGAGCACCAGGCAGCCGGCCAGCTCGCGCGCCTCGGGCCGCAGCTCCAGGCCGAGCTGCAGGTGGCGGAGGCGGAAGAGCTGCGCGCTGGAGGCCGAGGCCACGTCCGGCGCGGGCGGCGGCGCGGGCGGCGGGCGGGCGGGCGCGGCCTCGGCGCCGGGCGCCTTGCGGCAGCAGCACTGCGCCGCCATCCGCTAGGGGCCCTCCATGGGCGCGGCCGCGGGCCGAGGGGCGCCGGGCGCGGCGGCGGCGGGGCGCGGGCACAACAGGAAGTCGCGCCGGGAGCCGCCCGGCCCGGCCCCGCGCCGTGCGCCGCCCCGCTCGGGCTCCGCGCGGCCGCCGCCGGGGGCGCTGTGCGCGGGGCCGGGGCGCCGCGCGCGGGGGGCCGGGGGGCCGGGGCCGGGGCGCCGCGCGCGGGGGGTCGGGGGGCCGGGGCCGGGGCGCCGCGCGCGGGGGGCCGGGGGGCCGGGGGCGTCGTGCGGGGGGCGCGGGGGGCCGGGGGCGCTGTGCGCGGGGCCGGGGCGCCGCGCGCGGGGGGTCGGGGGGCCGGGGCCGGGGCCGGGGCGCCGCGCGCGGGGGGCCGGGGGCGCTGTGCGCGGGGCCGGGGCGCCGCGCGCGGGGGGCCGGGGGCGCTGTGCGCGGGGCCGGGGCGCCGCGCGCGGGGGGTCGGGGGGCCGGGGCCGGGGCCGGGGCGCCGCGCGCGGGGGGTCGGGGGGCCGGGGCCGGGGCGCCGCGCGCGGGGGGCCGGGGGGCCGGGGCCGGGGCGCCGCGCGCGGGGTGTCGGGGGGTCGGGGCCGGGGCGCCGCGCGCGGGGGGCCAGGGGCCGGGGGCGTCGTGCGGGGGGCGCGGGGGTCGGGGGCGCTGTGCGCGGGGCCGGGGCGCCGCGCGCGGGGAGTCGGGGGGCCGGGGCCGGGCGCCGCGCGCGGGGGGCCAGGGGCCGGGGGCGTCGTGCGGGGGCCGCGGGCCGGGGGCGCTGTGCGCGGGACCCCGGGGGCTGAGTGCCGGGCGGGGCAGCGCGCTTGGGGCAGGCGCTGGGGCGGACCCCGGGCGCCGCGCAGCTCTGTGCCCTGTGCCCGCCGGCCCGGCCCCTGCCGCGGGGGCCGGGTGCAAGGTGGCCCAGCCCGGTGGGCGTCCTACCAGGCAGCGCCCAGGTGATGCCCGCGCCGCTCCCATAGGGCCGCGGCGGGCCGGGTTTCTGGGGCGGCTGCTGGGACCCTAGGGCAGGGCCGCCTCTGGGGCCGTCGCTGCTCCGGGAAGCCGGGCGTGTGGCTTAGAAGTCAGGGTGATCTGGGGCCTCAGGCCTGGGACCGGGGAACACTGACCAGAAAACCGGGGAGACCAGCCCTCCTGCCGCAGGCATGGTGTGGGCTCAGCGGCAAACCTGAGCCGCGCTGCAGGTCGGGCCCGCCCGTGCGGCTCCTGGGGTTGAGGCCCAACCTTTCGGCTCCACCATCACACTGGCCGCACGTCAAGGCCCTCTGCGCCCGCGTGTGTGGCCCTGCGTGGCTGTGTGTGGCCACAGCAGCCAGCCTGGATGGAGCTTGTGCCCCAAACACAGAAAGTTCTGCTGTGGTGCCGGCCGGCCCTGGGGTGCAGGCAGGGATGTGCCACCCAGCACCTGGCCTCCCTGCCCTGTCCCCCCCAGGCCTGCCCGGGAGCTGGGAGCCATCACACTGGCAGGAGCTGCTCACGAGGTGATAGGGTGGGTCGGGTGGCATGGGGTGTGTTCCGGCCGTACTCTGTCCTTGGGGAGAAGGGCCTGGGATGTGGGCCCGCACCCCCAGAGCAGGACACACACAGCGCTTGGCCTCACACCCCCTGCACGGAGCCCTGAATTCCATATTCCCACCCACCTGCCTGCCCCCTGTGGTGTGGGGAGTGGGGTGGGCCAGCCACCGGGCAAGGACCCGGCTCGCTGAGGACATGCCCTCTTGGGGCAGCCACCTCCACTTACCAGGACCCCCAGGGTTCGTGCCCCACCAGTGACTCAGTCCTGTTCCTGAGACTAGAGGGAGGAGCTGGGGCGTGAGAGTCCTTGCTGCCTCCAGGTGGCCAGTGCCCACCCAGGTGGCCCATGCCTCGGTGCCAGAGCCCAGGGCAGGGTGGAAGCAGCATTACAGTTTCTCCAGAGCCCGTGCCAGCCTGCCCGGCCACCCTCTGGAGGCCCACGGGCACTTGCACCTCAGGGTGACTGGACACGGGGCCTTCTTGCCCTCTTGGTCCCCTGGACTTGGTGGGGGGGGGTCCTCTGCTGGAGGGCCCTGGGCATCTGTGTCCAGTTCTGCGCAGAGGGGTGTTGCTGGCCCAGTGGGACTTAGTGACCTCCTTCCCCACAAGAGGCGGCCTCACGGGGGGCAGGGGAGAGGCCGCAGTGGGGGCAAGGCCCAGCTCTCTGGCTGGAAATGTCATTCTCCAGCCTTTGCTGAGCAAACCCGGCCCACTTGGGAGATGCAGCAGTGGATGCAGCCTGCACTCCGTTGCCCCCAGAGCACAGGGCCTTCCCCACTCCCGAGGCTGCCTGGGAAGGAGCACGTCCCTGGCCTCACTGCTGGGAGGTGGGTTTGGAGGCGGGAGGGTTTCCAGGAGATGGCACTTGAGTGGGGTGTGCTGTCCCTTGGACAGAGGGGATCTGTGTGGTTCTTGAAGTGGAGCTGCGGGACCCACAGATATGCATCAATCCGGCTCGGCTCTGCTCTGCTGCCCTCACGCCAGGCCAGGGCAGGGCAGGGCAGGGCAGGTGCTGGCCGTCAGAGGCCACGGCTTGCAGGTCAGAGGCCTGGGCCCAGGGCCTGATTCCCCACCTCCCTGCTGGGCACTCGGCTCACCTGGAGCCTGGTGGCCTGCCAACTGGGGACAATGACAGTAGCTTCCCTGTGGCAGTGATGAATAAGCCTGTGGGCATGCAGCTTACGCCGGCAGCTGGCAAGCCCCGTGTTAAAAGGGGTTCAGCCCCGAGCTGCAGGTGGGCCAGGCAGGTGGGGCCTCTGACTGGTGAGCTTGTGGATGTGGTGCAGGGTGCACCAGGCCACGTGGCATGGAAACAGGGCCAGTGGCCTCGCAGCCAGAGGTCCACAAGCAGGCAAGTCAGTGCATGGGGCCCTGTCACAGCCCCCCAGTGCTTCCCCCGCAAAAAGCACTCCTTGGCCAGAGGTCTTCCTAGGTGGGGCACCTCCATCTGGGGCGCACCTGTGGATAGGCGGCTGAGACACCCCAGCCCCGGACTCTTCGGGCCCCAGAGGCACCGCTGGCTCTGCTGGGTGTGGTCATGTGGCAGCAGGTCCTCCTCCTGGGCCTTCTGAACCCTGGGGGCGTCCAGGTTGTGGGCGAGGGTGCGGGGGCTGCACCAATGTGGTGCCCACTCAGGCCCTGGGGCCAGGGGCTCGAGTTAGCCTGCCGGAAGGACCAGCAAGGAGGTGAGTGCCGGCTGAGGGCACAGGACTGGAGCCAGGGTGGCAAAGTGACTCAGGACAGAATTTTATTTGTGACTGTGTCACGCCCACCTGTACAGGTTGACCCAGACAGTGTTACCCGCGATTCCAAGCAGTCTCCCCGCTACCTGTCTCGGGAGTGTGGACGGCGGCCAACTTTATACCCTTAGGCCACGCGCCCAGGAGGGTGTGTGGGACTGGGAATCAGCCCCCACTCCTGCAGGCAGGGAGGCCAGGGCTCAGGGCTGAGGCTCCAGGGAGGGCAGCTGGAGGCAAGGGAGGCTGAGCCGCAAGGCGCCTCAGGGGGCGGGTGGCCTACTGCCTCGCACAGCCAGAAGCTCCCAGTTTGGAAGCAGGCCCAGGCTGGGGGGCCCGGGCTGGCGGGGTCCATGCTGGGGGGCCCGGGCTGGCGGGGTCTGGGATGGGGGGCCCCACAGCGGTCTGGATCAAGTCCGGCGGCTCTTGCAGGTGGGGGGCTCGGCGAAGCCCCGGTGTCCTCGTGGAGGGGCCGCTGCCCGGCGCCGCAGGACCCTGTCCTGGCCCGACGCCCGCCCCCGCCACGCCGTAGCATTTTTCTGCCTGAGAGTCTGCGAGGGGTCCTAGATGTCCCGACCAGGCCCCCCCCTCGGGGGACACACCCTTGCACAGGCGGGGCCGAGGGAGCCGAGCCCCTCTGGGCTGCGTTTCCGAAAGGCCCGGAGCCGGGAGGAGCCGCGGAGCCGCAGGGGAGCCGCCCCGCCCGGCGCCTGCTCCCGGCGCGCCGGGGCCCAGGGCTAGGGCTCGCCCTGCAGCGCCTCTCGCCCGGCTCGGCACTGTCCCGGGGGCTCCCTGGGCAGGAGGGACTGGGCCTGCAGGGCCTCCTCGTACTTCTGGAGCTGAGCCCAGAAACCCGGGTTCGGCTCGGCCGCGGGGCGAGCGCTCTTCACCGCCTGCGAGGGAGACAGGGGTAACCCCGCGCCGGCCCGCCCCGAAGCCCCGCCCCCGGAGGCCCCGCCGGCCCGCCCCCACGGAAGCCCCGCCCCGAAGCCCCGCCCCCGGAGGCCCCCGCCGCCCCGCCCCCACGGAAGCCCCGCCCCTGGAAGCCCCGCCCCCGCCCCACGGAGGCCCCGCCCACCTGGAAGGCGCGCGCCAGGCTGAGGCCGCGGTGCCGCATGAGGTAGGCGGTGCAGACGGCGGCCGAGCGGCTGCGGCCGTTCTTGCAGTAGACGAGGCAGGCGCCGCCGGCGCGCAGCGCGGCCTCCATGGCGGCGCAGGTGGGCTCCAGGTGCGACAGCAGGTCCTCGGCTGGGTCGTCGAACACGGGCACGCGCAGCTGGGCCACGCCGGGCGCGCGCGGGCCGGGCTGCTGTCGCGAGACGTTGACGCACAGAGTGACGCCCGCGCGCGTCAGCAGGTCCGACGCGGCCGCGGCGCGCGCGCTCCCGAGGAAGAGCGCAGGGGCGACGCGCGCGAAGAGCGGCGGCGCGGCCTCGGCGGGCGCGCGGGGTCCGGCAGGCCCCGGGTCCATGACCCGCGCTCGGGCGCCCGGCCCTCCCGGCCCCGCGCGGGCTCCCCCTCTGGTCGGCTGCGCGCGGGCGGGGCCGCCGGGAGAGCGGATTGGCCGCGGCGGGGCGGCGGGGCGGGGCGGGGCGCGCTGGGGTCGCCGGCCGCCGCCCGCGTCCTGCCGGGTGGGCGTGGCGCGCGCGCCCTGGGCGGCCCTTCCGTGCCGCGCCCTGGCCGGTCGGCGCCTCCGCTCCGCCCCGCGCGTGGGCCGGCGGCGGCGCTGCTGCCGCGGCTGCCTCTCCTTCGCGCCCGCGTCTCGCCTGCTTTCCCGCCGTCCCCGGGCGGGGCGCAGGGGCGCTGTCCGGCCTCAGGAGCGCCAGCTCCGCTTCCCCGGGGCGCGGCCCCCCCCCCCCGCTCCTCGCCGCCAGCACGTGCGATCCGCCCCGCAGCCGCCGCACTCAGACCGGGCGCGCCCGCCCCGTGACCCTCCAGGCCCGCGGGGCTGCCGGAGGACGAGGGCGGAAACACTGGGGAGGGGGCGCCGTCGGCCGGAGCCTGCCCCACTCCCACGCGACCATTAACCAGCTGCGGAGGCCGGACCCTCGGGCGCAGGGCTGGGCCCAGGGCGGAGGCCCAGCAGGACCAGGTGCTCCAGGGCGTGGAGGCGGGGCCTCCCTGGGCTCTGGGCGCCCTTCTGGCGCTGCCTGTTGCCCCCCATCAGCTACAGCAGCCGCTCCCGGAGGAGGGACGCTCGCGGAGAGAAGAGGACTGTACCGGGCGGCCGTGCGCGGGCGCGGGGCAGCACCCCAGCGCCCGCCGGTGACGGTGGGGCCTCCTCGCCCTCTCCCCCGCAGCGCGGCCCCTGCCCCCGCGCCCGCGCCCGCCGGGCTTCTCCTCGCGACCCCTGGGCGGAGGCCGCTCTCCTCAGGGCCGCGCCCGCCGGGCTTCTCCTCACTGACCCCTCCGCGGAGGCCGCTCTCCCCAGGGCCGCGCCCGCCGCCGCGCGGGCCTCTCGCGGGCCTCTCGGCAAACCTGGCCCTCGGGGCAGCGCCTCCTGCCCGCGGTGTCTGCGCCGGGCCCTTCGCGGCCGCCCCTCCCCTGCTAAACCTGCTCTTGATTCCCACGAACGTCTGTCTCGTGGAGAAACGCGCCTGGGAAAGTCGCCGCGGGTCGCTGAAGGGAGCTCTGGGGACCCTCTTCCCCGGGTGACCCCGGACCCGCGCTCCACACGCGGAGTCCAGCGACGCCCACGGAGGACGCGCGGCCACCAGCGCCGGTGCCGGCGGCTGCAGCCCGGGCCCCTGGAGCGGGACTCGCAGGGCGGGCCTGAGGCCGCTCGGAGCAGCCGCCCCGCGCGCCCTGCCAGGCGGGCTTGCCAGCGAGGGGAGCCGGCGCTCTCCCCGGCTCCCGGGGCACCGGCCGGGGCACCGCTGGCCTCGCCTGCGGGGGCGGGCAGCAGGTGGCCGGGGGCGGCGCGGGCAGGGCCCCTCGCCCTCAGGGTCACAGGTGGGAACGTCCCGTCCCGGGAGCGCTGCGGCCTTGACGGCGCCGGCCGCGGCCACCCCTCCCGGCCGCGCTGCGGGGCGCCAACTGCCCGTCGCTGCGGGCGTGAGTGGAGCGGCCCGCGCGCCTCCTGCCGGCCCCGCGAGCCCGGGCCCTCCGGCGGGCACCCTGGTCGGGAGCAGAGGCGGCCCGCGCGGCCCCGCCTGGCTCGCGGCCGCCTGGGGTGCGCCCTCCACGGCGCGAAAGGGCGTGGAGAGCCCCGGGCTGGTGGAGGAGGCAGCCCGGCGCCGGCGCCCGCGCCCCCCCACCCCCGCCGCCTCCGCCCGCGGGCGTCGCCGTGGGGCCGCCGCAGGAGCTCGGCCCTGAGCAGGGGCGCGGCCCGGCTTCCCGCTCGCCCGGCCGCGCGTCCGGCCCCGCGGGGTCCTCCCGACCCGCGAGCCGCGCCCGCAGGGCCTCGAGGGCCGGAACGGCCGCCCGCGGGGCCCCCGGCCGTCCGCGCGTCTGACCGCAGGCAACGCCCGGGCGCCCCCTGGCGGCGAAGCCGACGGTGCCCCGCGTCGCCCGGAAGCCCGCGCCGGACAGTGCGGACGCGGCTCGGCTGCCCGCCGGCGCCCCTCACGCAGGTGTCGGGACCGCGGCGCCCGTTCGGGGAAACCGCCTGAGGCGCCGGCAGCGGCGGGAGGACACCCCGTCCCCGGGGGGTGCGGGTGTGTGTGGGGGTGTGGGCGTGTGGGGGTTGTGAGGGTGTGGGAGCTGTGGGGGGGTGTGGGTGTGTGGAGGGGTGTGGGAGCTGTGGGGGTGCGGGGGTGTGGGGGGGCGTGTCGGCGCGGTGTGTGTGGGGGTGTGGGCGTGTGGGGGTTGTGAGGGTGTGGGAGCTGTGGGGGGGTGCGGGCGTGTGGGGGGGTGTGACGGGTGTGTGGGCGTGTGGAGGGGTGTGGGCGTGTGGGGGTTGTGAGGGTGTGGGGGGTGCGGGCGTGTGGGGGCTGTAGGGGGGTGTGGGGGTGCGGGCGTGGGGGGTGTGTGGGCGTGTGGGGGTGTGCGGAGGGCTTGTCGGCGCGGTGTGTGTGGGGGTGTGGGCATGTGGGGGTTGTGAGGGTGTGGGAGCTGTGGGGGGGTGTGGGCGCGTGGAGGGCATATGGGCGCGGCGTGTGGGGGGTGAGGGGGGTGGGCTGTGGAGGGCGGTGGGGGTGGGGGGATGTGGGGGTATGAGGGTGTGGGCGTGTGGGGGTCGTGGGAGTGTGTGGGTGTGTTGGGGGGTGGGGGGTGGGGGCTGTGGGGGCGTGTGCGGGGGCTTGGGGGAGTGGGGGGACGCCTGCGGGGCGCGGCGGGGGTGGGACGTGTGTCTGGGCTGGCGCGGGGGCGTGTCGTGTCGCGGACGCCGCGTGTCGGGTCGGGTCGGTGGTGTCGGGGTGCTCCCCGCGGGCGCGCGCCGTCGTGTCCGGTGGGGTCGGGACGCCGCGGGGGCGCGGCGGGGCGGACGGCCCCTCCTGGGCTGGGCCCTCGAGCCCCACGCTGCGGGGAGCCGGTCACCCCGAGATTCGTTCCCTGGCCGGGGCATTTGCTGGACTCACAGGCTCGCCGAGGCACAGACCAAAGCTGACTCCGACCGTCCTGGCGGGCGCGTGGCGGCAGGACGCGCTTCCGGTGAGCCCCGGGGCGGCCGGGTCCCCGGCCCGAGCGGGGCCCAGCCCCGGGCGCCCCCCCCCCCGCGCTTCTGGCGTGGGGCGCTCCTGGCCGCGCTCGCCGGGCGGCTCGCGTCAGGTCTGCCGGGTTCGCCCCCATCCAGCTCCTGAGCTTTCGCCTCCGGCCCGGGCGGTCGCCGTCTTGCGCTGGGGTGCGGGAGAACGCGCCGAGGCGGGCTCACCCTCCCGCGGGGCCGCCCCGCTGGGCCGCAGCCCCGACGGCGCAGACCTGGCCCAGCCAGAGGCGCCAGCTCGCCCCGGGCGCGTCCCCCTCGCGGCTGCGCGGAAAGGCGCCCCGGCCGGGCCAGAGCAGCCCCGCCACGGCCTGCGGAGCCCAGGCTGGGGAGGGGCGATGGCGGGCGGGGGGTGAGGGCGCCGCGCCGGCCGGAGGGCGTGGGTGGCATGCTTCCGCGGGGATGTGGCCTGCACCCCTAAAACGCGCGGTCAGAACCCCTGTTGTTATAGGACAGGGAGAGGGGCAGCCCAAACCCCGCAAACCTGTCTATTCTAAGTGGGTTCTGCCATCCGCCGCATCAACACAAAACATAGGAGACTTTAATGGGAAGGAACTTTAATAAAACTAGGAAACAATACAGGTAAGGCAAAGAGTCTAGTTTCTAAGTGAAGCACCCAAAGTTACCCGTCCCCTCGTGGGTAAAACTCCATCCATATGGGATCGGCCCAGAGCAAGGCCCCAAAGCCTGCCACAAGTCTAAAGCATCTTCCAGTGGGGACCCACAGAAAAGAGTCAGAAACAACCAGACAAGCCCGGAAGGAAAAGAGCAAAATCAACATCAAGATAAAAGCTGCCATGGTCACCTCTCCACGGGTCTCACCCACATCTGTGTCACCCAGTCCACGACCAAAAGACAAGCGCAGTTTCTTTACGTGTCTCTAGGCTCCACACGCCTCCTCCAGGTCTCCTGGCTCCATCCTGCTTCCTTCCTCAGTCTCTTCTGCAGCTTCTCCTCTTCCTGCTCAGCTCCACCCTCCCTTGGGTGGGGCAGGGAACCTCCCCCTTTCCTGGGACCACCCTGTTACAATCTCACCTGATTAGAAGTAATTTCATCAGAAATGACCCGTGGCCCGCGAGCTGCGGCGGCGCGCCAGGGACCAGCCCGCGGGGAGAAACCGATTCTGCACAAAAATGAACCATGTAAGAAAATAAATTCTTAAAAAGGCCGTATTTCCCAACGCGGGCGCTCGCAAGTCAACCTGTCTTTCTCGGGGGGCGTCAGCAGTCACCCCCCGTGGTAGGGGTCGTGGGACAAGCCTGCGCGGCCGGGGCGCGGCCAGCCTGGGTCCCGGGGCCGCCCTCCCGCCCGGGGCGCCTCCCCGCGGCGGCGCCCGGGACGTGCGCCCGCGCCGGCCGCCGGCTGCCCAGGCTCCCCGCGGGCGCTCCCGCGGCGGCGGCCGGGCCTGGGGGGCGATCCCGCGGCCGAGGGAGCCAAGCCGGGACGGCCAGCGCTGCCCGGTGCTCACCCCGCAGCTGCGTGCGGGCCGCGCAGAGGGACAGAGTCGCCGCTAGGGCGCCGGGAAAGGGAGCCGGAGGCGCTGCGGGGAGCGCGCGGCTCGGGCAGCGCTGGGCGGGGGCCGAGCTGCAGCCAAGCAGGGGTGCGAGGGAGGCGGCGCCGGCGCCTGCAGGGAGGACGGGGGACGCGCGGGGGGTGTGGGGGTAGCGGGTGCCCGCGGAGGCCCGAGCGGGGACGGCCACACCCCGGAGACCGGGCCCCGCCAGCCGGCCGGGAGGTGGAGGCGCGGGGGCGTCTGAAGCGCGAGCCCCGCGTCCGCGCACAGCAGGTCGGGCAGGCGGGGCCGGGGGCGCCACACCGGACCCCAGGCCCTGCAGCCCCTGCAGCCCGCGGCGGGGCCGCCCCTTACAGACCATCGGGTCTGCGGGCGCCGCGAGGCTGTGGCTGCCGCGTTTCCTCGTCCCCGGCAGGCGGGAGCCTCTGGGCGCCTGCGGGGCAGGTGGGGGGCGCGGGCCCGGGCGGGCGGGGGCGGGATGGGCGCTGGAGGCAGGGCCGAGAGGGAGCCGGGCAGAAGGGCGGGAGCCCTGGGAGGCGGAGCTGGGGCGCGGGCAGCCCGGGCGCCCTGGCACCGCAGCCTCAGCTGCAGCCGGCGGGGTCCGTGGGCCGCCCGGCCCGGCCCCCCACGCGGGGGCGGCCTGGGGGAGAGCCCCCGCCCCTGCGCCTCCGCGGCCGGCAGCCCCGCAGCCCCGCAGCCCTTCTCCAGCCCTCCTCGGCCTGACCGCGGCTCCCCGCGGGCCCGGGCCCCTCCGCCTCCGGCGCCCCCCGGCCAGGAGCCCCGCTCGGGGCCTCCCGCGGGCGTTTCCTGACCCCCCACGGCGGCCGAGGGCGGCCCGCGCCGGTCGGCCCCTGCGCTGGCATCCGCGGCGTCCCCCGGCACCAGCGCGGCGGCCGAGCCGCGTCCTCCGCTGGGCACCGAGGCCGGTGGCCTAGGTGGGCCCGGCCCGGCCCGGCCCGCTGTGGGGGATCGCGCCGGGGCGCGGCGGGCGCGGGTCGGGTCTCGGCTGTGAGGTCGCAGGGGCGGGGCGGGGCGCGGGGATTGGCGGAGGCCGGGCGTGGCGTGGCGGGGCGCGGGGATTGGCGGAGGCCGGGCGGGGCGGGGCGCGGGGATTGGCGGAGGCCGGGCGGGGCGGGGCGGGCGGGTCTCCAGGGAAACCCGACGCTGGCTGCGCGCTGGCTGAGGCCACGAGCCCGGGTTCCGCGTTTGTGCTGCGAGGGCCGCGGCCTTGGGCCACCCGGACGGTCGGTGCGCGCTCTCCCGGCCTTTGGTCGCCAGTGAGCGGGTGAGGGAGGGGCCGGGCCCGGTGGCCGCAGGACCTGCTCGTGGCTCGAGGCTGGGCCGACCCGCTGTCCTCCTCGGAGAGGCCAGGCCGACTTGGAGCCCGGCGCGGGTGAATGTGTGGCTGGGTGGGGCGGTGGCCCCGGACCGGGCCTCTGCCACCCTTCCGCCCGCAGAGCCTGCTGGGGAAGGAGACCCTGCACCGGCAGGACATAGGACAACGGCCTCGGGCTCCCAGGGGAGGGAGCACAGGACACCCCTGGGTGCTGGGCGAGGTCTCCCCCAGGGGGTTTCCAGCAGGCCCCGCCTTGGCGGCCTGGGGCAAAGGGTCTCCTTTCTCTGAGGCCTGTGGGGTTGCGGTGGGGTCCCCAGGCACCTGCCAGAGCCCTGAGCCTGTGTGTTCCCAGCTTCACTTCCAGGTTTGGAGCAGACATGGAAGGAAGCCCATACCCCTTAGCCTCAGATTCCCCGGGAGCCCCACGGGCCTCCCGCCCGGTAGAGCAGCTACAAGGGGCTCCGAGGACCGAGGACTTGAGGATCCTGGGGAGCTCCACGCTCTTCTCCCAGAGGTGCGAACCGCCTCAGTTCCAGGACCAGATGTAGCTGGGCCCGCAGGGGGGCAGGTGTTAAGCTCCCCAGTGGGAACGGCCTGTGCCAGGGTGCCCACCCATCTCCCTCCACTCCCTCACCCCTCACCGCCTTGGGGATGCGTCCCAGGGAGCTGGCATGGCCTCCGTGCACAGCCGGCCGTGAGGCAGGAGCTCTCAGGCCTGTTCCGGATCAGCTGCTGCCTCGAGCTTCAGCACCACCCATAACCCCCTGTGTTGCCCATCATGGAGCAGCGTGCCCGTACGCTGGACGCTGCCCCCCAAGTGGTGGCATTAGGAGGGAGTTGGGTCTGGATGAGCCCCGGAAGGGGCTGTGTCCTTGCAATAGGGCAGAGAGGCCAGGGTGCTTCCTGTCCACCCAGTGAGGACAGCAGGGAAGCAGGCCCTGGCCGCCCGGTCTGCCGTGCGCCGAGCCCAGACCCCCTGCCCCGGGTCTGTGGGAAAGAAACAGCAGCTCTGCAGCCATCCGGGCTGCGGCTTTGATCTGTTCGCCCCGGACTGCAGCCCCATTTCAGCTGTGAGGAAGCTGGGTCTTGAGAAGTGCCGGCCCGGTGGCAAGCACACGGCTCTGCCTGGTCCTGCCCAGTGACCCTCGGTGGACCCCAGCCGGCCGCTTGCATTAATGACGTTCTTGCTTGCCTCCAGATTGTTTCCATCTAATTTCCTTTTTAGGAAAAAATGCAAACTTTCCTCATGTCCTCTGTAGATCGTTTCCTCGTTTTTAAAAGTTGAGTAAGCAGCGTCTGCTGTGCGGAGAGCAGCGAGAGAAGATGGCGCTCGCCAGGCCTATGGCCAAGCGTGCTTGCGGGCGTCCGTCCCCTGCGCCTTTCTCTGCACCGACACCCCTCCCCGTGCCCCCCTCCTCATGCCCCCCTCCCTGTGCCCCCCTCCCTGTGCCCCCCTCCCCGTGCCCCCCTCTCCGTGCTCCCCTCCCCGTGCTCCCCTCCCCATGCTTCCCTCTCCGTGCCCCCCTCTCCGTGCTCCCCTCCCCGTGCTCCCCTCCTGGTGCTCCCGATGTGGGCGACTGCCCCGAGTGCCCGAGGCTGCAGTGTGACGCCAGGTTTTGCAAGAAGGAAGCTTTGTTGCAAATGGGTTGGCAGGGCGCAGTGGGGCGGCTCCCTCTGCCCGGGTTGGGAGGGACGAGGTGATGTAGTTTGGGGACCAGCGTGGAGGACAAGCAGCCCCTTTCCCGGCCGAGGCGCGGAGGGCCGGCCTCGTGGTCGGTGTGGAGCCGCGCGTGACGCTTCCTCCTGGCGCGCGGGGTGTCTGCGGCAGCGCCTGCCCCGGGGCCTCCGTGCGGTGCGCTCGGGCTGCAGATGGAGTGCACGTGGGAGCCCCGGAGAGAACGTGGGGTACTTTCCCTGTTCCCTCTTCAGCCCTGAGAGCAGTTTAACCCTTGGGCGGGGTCCCCCGACGAGGCGGCCACGTGGGATAAGGCAACCCAGTGACCCCCTTCGCTGGCCACCTCTGAGACTTGGCCCCGCATAAGGTTGCAATGTCAGGTCCTGGGATTTAGGGGTTTCTGGAAGGAGGGGACACAGGTAACGGGGTGGAGCCCCGGCCGGAAGCCCCGGCCACATCGCTGCTGCGTGCGGGGCCTTCTCGGGCCTCTGCGGGTGCGCGGGGTGCGTGGAGGAGTGTGCTCAGCGGGGCCCTGATTTCGTGGGCAGGCGGAGGCGTGGCCCGGGGCTGGCCCTCGGGGGCCAGCTGGTGGAGGGCCCGAGCCTGGGGGCTGCGCCCCGTGCTGGGCGGCAGCAGAGACGCTGGCGCGCCGCGGAGCCGGCGGGAGGCAGGGCCGTGCGGCCCGCTCTTACGTGGCGGCTTGAACTTCTGGGCAGTAAGAGCAGGACAGACGCGCCCACCCGTGCCTGTGCCGGGCCCCGGCTGTGCCCCTCCGTCCTTCCGTCTTTCCGTCTGTCCGGCTCACTGGCGGCCCCTCCCCCGGCACGGCCCAGCCCGCCCCCGCGCAGGCCTGTCCTCCTCAGACCCTGCCTTTGTCCCTACATTGTGCTGCGTCTGCGTCCCCGGCGTGGGCAGCGCCAGGCTGGACAGGAGACCCGTGGGGGCGCCGCGCTGCTCTCGGGGACGGCCCCGGCACCCGGGCGGGCCCCCTCCTGTGAGCTGGGCAGGGCCGCTCGTCCCGTCACCCCCGCTGGTGGCGCAGCCCCGGGCACTGCCGGGCATCGAGCCTCGGTTTCCCTGTCTGGGCTCCGGGGAAGGCCACGGCTCCCGCCCGCGCCGTGCCGGGAGGGCGAGGAGATGGGCGGGGCTCCGGGCTCACGTGCTCTGCCTGGCCCTCTCCCAGGGACACCCCGGAGGCCCCGGAGGACGAAGAGGAGGAGCCCCAGAGTCCGCCTGGGGAGCAGGGCCTGAAGGACACCCCCGTCCCGCTGGCGCAGGGCATGCAGGAGTGGCCAGACGGCTGCGTGTACCGAGGCCAGTTCGGGCTGGGCATGAAGCTGGGGCATGGCGAGTTCTCCTGGCCCACGGGCGAGGTAACTGCCCGCCTCCCGGGGCCCTCGGGCCGGGGCACGCTCTCCTGGGCTCGCGGGCGGCGCCCCTGCCTGCCTGGCTGTCTGCAGGCTGCGGCTCGGGCCCGGCGCTGCCGAAGGGAGGCTCCTGTCCCGGGCGGGTGTCTGGGCCGCGCGTGGCTGCCATGAGCGGGGACCTCAGACCCCCATAGGCCGGGGACAGGGGCTACTAAGGAGCAGATGGAAGCGGGTTCCAGCGCCCAGCCGAGGCTCCCCCGAGACCCTGCCGCTCCTGGGCAGCCGTGGGGTGCAGGCACTGACCATGCGGTCACAGCCCACCCGGCGGGGGCAGTTCAGAGCAAGGGTGCCCCCGTGAGCCCGCCGAGGCATCCGGGCCAGGGGGCGGGGCCGCGGGGCCCCCAGGGCAGCTGGCTGGGGGGGGCGGGGCCTGTGCTGGCCCAGAGCAGCAAGGCAGGGGTGGGGCAGGGCCGTGGGCAGGAGCAGCTGTGCCCGCACATCCCCCTGGAGGTCAGCGGCGGCCCTGAATGGAAGGCGGGCAGCCCTTCAGGGTGGAGCGAGGTTGGGGTCCGCAGCCTGAGTGGGGCCCTCCTCGGCCAGGGCTCCTCAGCAGAGGCCGGTCCTGCCGCGCCCCACGGTGGGTACCTCCTTCCTGACTCAGGCTGTCTCCGAACTTGCAGGCCCCCCAGCCCCCTGAGCCTGGGCAGGAGGGAGCATGGCCATCAGGGGGC
This sequence comes from Talpa europaea, assembly GCF_964194135.1. NCBI lineage: Eukaryota > Metazoa > Chordata > Mammalia > Eulipotyphla > Talpidae > Talpa > Talpa europaea. Next base: position 158,279,540 of record NC_140073.1, on the reverse strand, counting down.
TGACCACCTGGCACCCGCCTGCGTGATTTAGGTGACCGAGTCCCCAAACTTGAAGGTCTCGGCGGCCCCACGGGTCCCCTGCCGACCGCCCCACTCTGTTGGCAGCGCTACCACGGGCAGTTCTACCGGGACCACCGCCACGGGCTGGGCACCTACGAGTGGCCGCAGGGCTCCAGCTTCACGGGCACCTTCTACCTCAGCTCCCGCGAGGGCTACGGCACCATGTTCCTGAAGGCTCGGCTCTTCCAGGTGAGACCCAGCTGCCCCGGTGAGGCCCGGCTCCCCAGGTGAGGCCCAGCTGCCCAGGGGCGGCCCCACGGCCTGCTGGCACCTCGCCTCTGCTAAGCGCTTGACTGGTAGCGCTGCGTCTCTCTGAGGACCTGGTGGAACCGGGACGGGCTCCCCGAGGAGACACAGGGAGGGACAAGCTTGGGGCTGTGGACCCTCCATGGACAGGTGCTGGAACATTTGCTTTTTGCTGATCTAAGCTGGATCCTTCCAGTGCTGGTGTTGGGGCTCCGCCTCCCCTGGGCTGCCCTCCTGGCTTTGCAGACACAGTTCTGGGGGTTTTACCCAACATAAATCAAGCTACAGAAGTCTGTCACCCCAAAATAGTGACCTGTGCCCCTTGGGACAAGCCTCCCCTCAGTCTGGCCATCTGGGCCGGGGGTGCCTAAGCCCTTGCAGGGATCTCACGGCCGTGGAGCGTGGGGTCTCCGACTCAGCTAGTTGCCCTGAGACCTGCCCCGCCATGCACACGTGGGGCAGTCCCTCCCCCAGCCGTGGCCTCCTGGTGTGCCCCCACGGCTTCCCCAGCCCCCAGGCCCCGAGCAGAGTTTGGGCTGTTCCCAGCAGTTGGAACCATGAATAAAGCTGCCGTGAATACAGGGTTTGTGAGTGTGTGTGTTCACACGCATGTGCGTGAGCAGGTTTTTGTCTCAGTGGGTGTGTGGCCTAGGGGTGGGGCAGTGGTCGGTGTGGACCAGTGCTCCTTCCTCCAGGCGGCCAGCCGGGCTGCTGGCCCTGGACCCGGCGCGCCCGTGGCACGGGAGGGCCCAGCTGCTGCACGGCCTGGACCGGGGGTCTGTCGGCTGCATCCTAGGGGCGGCTGCTCCACGCCGGGCGGCCTCCAGGCTTGGCGCACTCCCCGCGCACCATCATCATCGTGGGCGTTGGCGTCCTTCCTGGCTGGCCTGGGCTTTCTCCTTCCCTTTGCTCAGTCTCCCTGGGGCCATTGTGCTTGCGATCGCTTCCCCCAGAACCTTCCCCTGGCGTGGCGGGTCTTCCTCTGGTGGGGCCCATTTCAGTACCGGCTTCTTTATTCTTTTCTGCCGACACATCTGCTTCCGCTGGCTGGTTTTCAGCCTCTCCCCTCCCTGACTCGGACTGAAGCGCGCAGCTCCGGCGACGGCCCGCGCTCCTTGCTTCTCATTTGGTTCAAAATACATTCCAGTTTCCCTCGGACTTCAGTCACGCTCCTTCGGTGAGTAGCACTCGGTGCTCAGAGTGCACTGGGTTCCTGCAGCTCCGCGTGGTTTTGGTGCTTTGGAGCTCGAGGTTTGCCTTATGACGCTGACAGCGGCCGACTTTGACAATGTTCTGCGAGTTCATGGAAAGAACACGCCTGTTCGCAGCTGTCATGGGAGCGCTTCACGTGTGGCCCTGAGGGCACGTGTGCTGTGCCCCAGATCTTTTAGGGGCTCTGTGTACTCTCTGTTCCGCCCCTTCGGCCGGTGAGTAGGAGAGGTCCGAGAGCGCCTCCCGCTCTGTGGATTCTTTTACTTGTTACAACTGGGTCAGGTTTTGCTTTATGCATTTTGAGATCCTGTTATTCGGTGAGTGGAGGTTTAGATGTGTTCTATCTCCCTGTAGGTTCTGCCTTTTTTTAATTTTTTTTTAAAGATTTATTTATTTTATACAAGAACCGGGGCACAGGCCAGAAGCGCAGGAGGGTGAGGGGACTCAGCAGAGCCAGAGCGGGGAGCAGAGCAGGCAGACTGACGAAGTACGCTGCTGAGGGGAGCAGCGGGCGGCCGGAGAGGTCTGCGCGCCATGTGGGAATCTCCCTGGCTGGCCGGGATCGAACCTGCGCTGCAGAGGCTGCAGACAGCTTCACAGTGCTGCGCTCATCCCACTGCGCCACGGGGGAGGCCCGGTTCTGCCTTTTAATAGTGTGATTTACTTCTTGAAAAAACCAACCAAACAAAAACTCTTGTAATGCTTCATGCCCCAAAGTCCAATGTTTAGCCCTTCATCAGACTGTGTTGGCCATTTAGAGTTATTTTCCTGCCCTTGCCCCATAATCTAACTTTCGATCTTTTCCACCGTTTTGGATACTCTTCTTCCTTCGGAGAAGGTGTGTGTGGAGCAGGGGCGCGGACAGAGGCAAAAGGGCAACAAGGCAGGAGGCCGGATGGAAGGACGGGGTGGCCGCCCCCTGCCCGGGCTCTGAGACCAGAGCGGCCAAAATGTCCCAAGGGCCAAAAACCAAAACCAAGGGCCTAACAAAGGACAGTGTCCACTAGAGGACAGGTCAGTCTGCGGGTCTCACCCACATGCACAACTGCAGGAGGCCTCGGCTCTGGCAACACCCACGCGCACGGGTGCAGCTCACACACAGGGTGACAGCGCTCATGTGGCCACGCGGGGCCACCTCACCCTGACGCGTCAGTGATTGTCCCGCCGGTCACCAGGTGTCTGGGCACCACTGACCAGTGTGAGGGCCACCAGGAGCCTGGGCAGCACGGGCCGGTGTGAGGGCCACTGCTGGCCCCAGAGGCGGGTCAGAGACACCCTGTGTGACAGCGCCCGGGTCTCGGGCTCCTCCAGGCGGCGTCGGGCGGGACAGGCCGTCTGTGACCTAGTCCTCTGGCCCCTCCCTCCTGGGGGCGGCTGCTGGACGCTTTCCTTTCTCTGGGGGCCGCGAGGGTCCTCCCCGCCTCCCCCTCCTGTGGGCAGCGCCGCCGTCGCAGCCTCTTCTCCTCAGGCGCGGCTTCCCCTTTCCTCAGCGGGCCCGGCTTGTATCCCGGGGAGCCCTGCCCACAGCCTGAGCGGCCGCCGCTCCGTCCTGCAGCTGACTGGGCCGTTTAGCCCCGGTGAGCTCAGAGCTCGCGCCTGACGGGTCCATTGCCCGCTCCAGGCGGTGCCCTGTTACATGAGAGGGCCCTGAGGCGCCCGGCCCCCCACCCCCCACCCCCGCCAGCAGGGCTCCCTCCCTGGGCCCCACACAGCAGACCCCCCCGCACCCTCTCCGCAGTCGGCGGCGGGCCCGGCACCTGCGCGAGGCGGGCGGGGGCCCCCGTGGTGGAGGCACAGCCGCTGGGCCAGCCCAGTCGCCGCCCTGTCCGGGCCGCCCGCGTGTCTGCCGCGCCCGGCCGCCTGGGGGCAGCGGGGAGGGGCCGCCGGCCTCCGAGGACCCGGGAGGCGGGCAAGGGCCAAGGGCCGGCGCCTGGGGTGGCGTGGCCTGAAACCCCGGGAGGCCGAGCGGACGGGCTTGGAAGTCGCTCCGCGGACTCCGCTCGCCGTGACGCGGCCTCCCGAGCCCACCGAGGGCCGCCCGCGGTCCAGCCCCGCCCGCACCCGCCCGTGTGCCCGCCTGTGTGCCTGCCCGCACTCATCCTTGTGCCCGCTTGTGTGCCCACCTGCACCCACCCGTGTGCTCGCCCGTATGCCTGCCCGTGTGCCCACCCGTGTGCCCGCCTGTGTGCCTGCCCGCACTCACCCTTGTGCCCGCAGGTGTGCCCGCCCACACCCACCCATGTGCCTGCCCGTGCGCCTGCCCGTGTGCCCACCTGCACCCGCCCGTGTGCCCGCCTGTGTGCCTGCCCGCACTCACCCTTGTGCCCGCCCGTGTGCCCGCCTGTGTGCCTGCCCGCACTCACCCTTGTGCCCGCCCATGTGCCCGCCTGTGTGCCTGCCCGCACTCACCCTTGTGCCCACCCGTGTGCCCGCCCGTGTGCCCGCCCGCGCCCGCCAGCTGTTTGCTGGGCTCCACTCTGCGCTGGGTAGACGGGGCAGCTTGAACACGTCACTTGGCTTTCGGGGGCTCAGTCTGACGCTTTCTGCCCTTCCGTCACCTGCCAACCCCACCGCCTCCTTTGTCAGGCGCTGCCCCTTTCCGGAAGGTCCCACGCGGGGGCCGCACAGTGCAGGGATCGCACCTGCCTCGTGATGTCCGTGCCTTCCGCGCCAGCCGCGCCAGCCGCGCCCGCGCGCGCCCCCGGCTCTGCACGCTGCCCCAGCCGCTGTCCCCGAGAAGGGGTCAGCGCGCCCTCACCCGCAGGACGGGCTTCCCCTCGCTGACTCGCCCGCAGCTGCTGAGTGCCTGCAGGCCTGGGGTCACGAACACAGCTGTTCGGGACAGTTGAGCATTTTATTTGCTCTTGACTGAACCACATGCTAAGTGTAGGATACTTTTTTTAATTGAATAGTTTTATTTTTTTAAAGATTTATTTATGTATGCACACAAGAGCTGGGGTGCAGGCCAGAGCTGCCGGGGGTGAGAGGACTCCCCAGAGACCGAGTGGGGAGCAGACCAGGTAGATCCACTGGCACACACTGCTGAGGGGAGCAGCGGGGAGACAGGAGGGTCTGCTGTGCCCTGTGGGCTGCTCCCTGGCCAGGGATGGAACTCGCGCTGCAGAGGCTGCGTCTTAACCCCCTGCGCCACCAGGGAGCCCAGTGTGGGATAAATTTGATAAGCAACAGAACAGTGGTTTTTCAAAGTGGCAGTGCCGTTGTCCATGTCAACTGCCAACATGGACGTTCCAGTGGCTCCCCCCCTTTGTGGTGTCTTACTGTGTTTGGCTTTGCAATGCCATGCGCATGATCTTGAGCATCTTCTCACCTCCACTGCAGGGGACACGTGTCCGGGGAACTTCTCTGTGCTCCCTGTGCCAGCTCTTCTCCCGGGGTCTCCTTGTCACGGGGGGTGGCCCTGCTGGTTGCCATTCCTTGCCCAAGGCCCTCCTGGCTTATCCCTCTTCAGTCTTCCACCCGCAGGCGATTTGCTTGCCGTGTGCCATGGAATTGTCCGCAGAGGCCCGGAAATCGCTGCAGTCTGCTGGGCTCATGGGAGCAAGGATGAGCTCCCCCCACCCCTAGTTCACACCCGCCTCGACACCCGCTTCCACCCACTGCTGGCGCAGCCTGTTGGGGGTATTTGGGCTGGACGCTCAGTGTTCACGCTGTGGGGGGGCCTGGGGCTCAGCACACGTGAGGCCGCCCTGACACTGTGTGGGTCCCACCTTCTCCACGAGGCCAACCGGGGCGGCACACTCCCGCCAGCGCTCCCGGGCCCGGGCATGTCAGCCTCAGCACTCGTCAGAGCAGCGCGTTCCGTAGGACTGTAGTGTCTTGCTCCTGGGAGGAGCCGAGGCCGCTGACACCTCTTTGCCCGGCAGGGGCTGTACAAGGCGGACGAGCGCTTCGGGCCCGGTGTGGAGACCTACCCCGACGGCTGCCAGGACGTGGGGCTGTGGCTCCGGGACCACCTCATCCAGCTGTGCACCGAGGTCCCCGGGGCCTTCTCCATCCGCAACTACCCCGAGTTCCAGGACTTCCTCACCCAGCCCACAGCAAGAGTCAGCCTCGCCGACAAGGGGGAGCCGGGCTGGGGCCTGAGCGAGGAGCAGGACCCCCTCTTCTACGACTACAAGCGCTTCCTGCTGAGCGAGGACCTGACGCTGCCCCCCGAGCTGAGCCTCTACTCCACGGACAGCGGCCACCTGCCCATGACCAGCGCCCTCTGCCGCGACCTGGACTCCCGCATCTTCCTGAACGGCCTCCCGCCCTTCGTGGAGGATGCGGAGCCCTGGCTGGTCAGGAACGAGACGCCCCTGCTGCTCCGGATGCAGAGGCACGCCTACAGGTTCAGGTAGCTGTCGCGGGCGCCGGCCGCCTCGGGGGCCATGGCCGCTGCAGATTTGTGCGGACAAGGGCCTCGGTGTGCCTGACCCAATGGGGGCGCGGAAGGCCCCTGGTGTGGAGGGCTGCGGGGCCCCTCATGTTCTCACAAGGAGCTTGTGAAGTGCTGGGGCTGCTGCCTGCTCTGGGGCAGGAGGGCTGGAGGTCGGGCCCGGAGCTGGGGTGCTGCCCAGGCCACGGAGCCCTCGGTGGGCAGCGGAGCCCTGGGCCGAGGGGCTGTTTCCGGCCTGTGCAGGCTGCGTGGGGCCCCACAAAGAGGAGCCTGGGGTGCCCTGGGGCACGGACGCGGGCTGGGCCAGAGGCCACCGGGCGGCAGGCGTGGCCGTTGCCGGGGCTGGCTGAGCCTCTGCTGGGGCAGGAGGGGTGGAGAGGCCCCGCTGGAAGGGGCGAGCGCCCGAGGGGAGCTTCTGCTCCTGCATGCAGCCGGCATTTTCAGACCATCATGGTCTCTTTCCTGGACACCCCTGGTTTCCCCAGACACCCCGAAACTTTTAAGAAAGTGTTTTGTGAGCACAAGTGGCTATTTCTATGTCCACCCCCCACCTCTACTCACCAACTGCCCATCCTCCAGGCACCAGCTGAGCCGTGTCCCAAGGCTGGTGCAGAAGCTCCCTGAAACCCAGGGGGGTGTCCGCAGGGGCTTTGAGGCGGGACGGCCTGGGCAGAGCCCGGCAGAGCAGGCGGAGTGCGCGGGTGGGGAGGGAGGGGCAGGGGCCCTCGCAGCCTCTCCTGCCCAGGCTGGGCATTTACCCTGAGGCGCTGCCTCCCTTCCCTCCCCGCCAGCAGGGCAGCCCCAGGGCCCAGGCGGACAGCCGGGACAGAAGGCCCCCAGTGTGGGGCAAGGGAGCAGGGCAGGGGCGAGGCAGGTGCGGTGCCAGGGCGGGGCAGGCCGCTGAAGCCCGCTGCATTGTAGGAACAAGCGGGCCCACAGCAGCTGGAGGATGGACGCCATCCTGGCGGGCGACCGCAGCTCCTTCGGGCCCAGTGGACCCAAGGAGTGTCTTTCCAAGGAGCTGATCCTGAAGGCCCAGGAGGGGGACTACCGCTGGGTGCACAGGGCGCTGAGGGAGAGCCTGGTCAGCCCCGATGTGGCAGACGCCAGGGGCTACACCGTGCTGGCTGCGGCCGCGGTGAGCTCCCCACCGGGGTGCTCCTGTGGGCTCCGTCTGCCAGGATCTGAGTGATGGCACCCTTGTGGGGCGCCCCTCTGTCTGTGATGCCCCCAGGTGTGGAAAGGAGGGGTGGGCGCCACGGTCCCCGCAACACTGCCTCACATCCCTGACACTGACCCTTTGCAAGCCTGAAAGGCTTGTGTCCCCACCCCGAGCTTGCGTGGTGCAGGGCTGCTGGGTGCTGGGGCCGCCGGGCACCTCCCGGCCAGCAGGGGCTGAGGGTGCCCGCCCCCAGGTTCACTCCCAGAGGGCCATCGTCAGCCTGCTGCTGGACAGCGGGGCGGACGTGAACAAGCGCTCGGACGAGGGCCTCACGCCCCTCAGCATGTGCATCCTCCTGTACTACCCGGCCCAGGCCTTCAGGCCCAACATCGCTGAGCGGACGCTGCCCTCGGTCCAGGTCAGCCCTGCCCCCGCGCGCCCAGGGACCCGGCCCCCCAGGCCACGGGCACAGCAGCGTGGGCCGAGACCCCTCCTGCGGGCGGGGGCAGAGGCGCGCGGGCGTGTGCGGGGCCCGGTCTCCGCTCCGTCCGGTCTGTCCACTCTCCTCCAGAGAGGCCTTTCTTAAGCCCCTGCCCCCTGCAGGCGCGGTTGCTCCTGAGCGTGAGAGGCCTCTGGGTAGGCGCGAGGCCCTGCTGCCGCCGCCCCTGCGCTGCCTGGGCCTGGGGCCACGTGGGGCCCGGAGCTCTGGCCGGGGCCGGTGGGGCAGCAGGAGGTGGGGCGGCCCAGAGCGCCGGCTGGTCCTGAGCCGGCCCCGGCTGTGCAGCCCGCGGGCTAGTCCCTGTGGCCCGGGTGAGCCCAAACAGGGCAGGGGAGGGCCCCCACCCCGCAGGGGACTACTGGAAACGGGACCCGTGAAGCCTTTGCAGGCTGCGCTCACCGCTCTGGTGCCCGGCGTCACTTTCTGAAAGGAACTTGGTTGCCCAGGCTAAGGGGGGGCCGCACCCCGCCGCCCTGCCCTGAGTCTCCCCGCAGCCCTGTCCTCTCCCAACCCTCTGCCCGGGCAGGGAGGAATCAGGTGGACGCGAGCCCGTCCGCCTCCCTCCATCCCGGCCCGGCCTCAGGTCAGTCACATCACGGCCGCTTCTCCGGGGTGGACTCTGGGGTGGACCTCGAGGGCCACCCCGCGCGCGCCTGGCCCCACCCTGCCTGCAGCCCCGAGGCTGGACGTGAGCACAGCGCCCGCAGGGCCCCACGCCCTCCGAGCCCCAGGCGCAGGCCTTCTGGCCTTTACCCGCCCCCTCGCGTCCGTGACGCCCTGGCCATGGCTGCTGGGCAGGTCCCCGGCCTGGGGCCTGCGGGGGCCGCGCTCCTCTCCGTGGGTCTCCGGGAAGGTGGCCCTGTGGACGCGCGGCCATCGGCCCAGCGCTGGGCCTGGCTCACGGCCGACGTGTGGCGGTCACTCTCGTTTCTCCTGCCTTCTGATACCCTCCCGGCACCTTCTCAGGATGGCCCCAAACTCCCGGCGGCTCCCAGCCGATCCTCCGTGGCCCCCCAGGGGGTCCTGGGCTCCGCGCACGAGGACCTGGTGTCCGGCCCAAGCGGCCTGGAGCTGTGGCTGCTGCCCGTGCCACTGGAGGACGAGGGCCTGTCCCAGGAATCCAGCGACGTGAGGAGCAGCCCCCCCAGGCGGGCCTCCCTGTCGCCCAAGGGCAGCGTGGCTGCGGACGTGGAGCTGGGGCCGGAGGGCGCGCCGCACAGCCTGGACGAGCTGGCCGCGGGCAGCCACGAGAGCGACTTCCAGTCCGACATGACCCTGCAGGACTTCTCCATCCGGCTCTCCCGGGACCTGCTGGAGAGGGGCGCCCAGGCCCTCAGCCTGCTGCCCGCTCCCCTCGGGGAAGCCGAGGCCTACAAGGGGGCCACCAGGAGGATGGCGCTGTCCCTGATGGAGTAGGTCCGGGGGCACGGGGGAGGGGAGCGCCGGGGCCATCCTGTGTCCGAGAGCCGCACACCCTCGGCCAGCGGGCAGGGCGCTTCCCAAGACCCCCAGCCGCCGCGCAGCGGGCTCAGGAGGGTCTCCCTGCGCGTGGTGCAGGTGCTCAGACCCACCGCCACGCGCTGCCTGGCGCCCCTGCACACTGGCATCCCCCACCGGCTCCCTCACCCGCGCCCCCGGCCAGGCAGAGGGCGGCCTGGGGCCTCCGGTGCCCCACGCCCCTCACTGCAGCCCAGAGGCCCTCCCACAGCCGGGCGCGCCCTCTGGCTGGCCTCCGTCCCCAGCCCGACCTTCGCCTGGCCGCAGGGCTGCTCCAGGCCAGAGCCCGGCTGCCCACTGGACGGGGCCTCCGTGGGCTTCCTCTGTGGGGCGCGCCCTGCAGGCGCCTTCCCAAGCAGGCTCGCTCTAAGGGCAGCCCTGACATCGTGGCCAGCGGCCCAGAGGGCTCCCTGAGGGCAGTCCTGGCGTCAGGGCCTGCGGCGGGTCCACCTGAGTGGCCTCCGCGTGGGCGCGCCCCTACTTCACAGGGGCCCCGTGGGGCCTGGGGCCTGGCACCGGCAGCTGCGAGCACAGGCTGGCTGGGGGCGTCTGGAGCTGGCGGGGGCGGTGCGGGCACTGCGGGGGGGCGGGGGGGGGTGCGGCAGGGGTGCGGCAGGCGCAGCTTGCGTGGCAGGCGGCCTGACCAGCCGGGTGCTGCAGGCGCAGGAGCCGCTGGCTGACCATCACGCTGCTGCTGCAGCGCGGCGCCGACCCCAACCTGAGCCGCGTGCCCATGCATGTCCTGTTCCTGGCGGTGAAGGCCGCGGACGTGGACGGGGTGCGGCTGTTGCTGGAGAGCGGGGCCAGGACGGACATCGCCTTCCCGGCCGAGGTGGGCCTGAGCGGACAGGCTGCGCCCTTGCCTGCGGCACCCACGGGGGTGCCCGGGCGTTGGGGTCCTGGGGTGTGGCTGACCGGGCCCCACGGGCCGCTGGCCTGCACTCCCTCCTTGGGTCAGCTGAAGGAGTGAGGAAAGCAGGGGCAGGCCCAACCCACGCAGCCTCACAGCGGGTCTGTGGTCCCGGGTGGACCCCGCGCGCCAGCCGCCCTGCCCTGCCCTGCACAGTCCTCTCTGCCGAGCCTGCCGTCGCCCGAGGGCAGCGGGTGGGCCTGTCCTCCCCACCCGCCCGCCCGGTGGAGCCGTCAGCGCACGGGCTGTGTCCCGGCCCCAGGGCAGGCCGGCGGCTGTGGGCTCCCAGCCTTCTCCGTGGCCTGGGCCCTTCGGTGGGGCACCAGCCTCACGCGGGCGCGGCCAGGGCCGGCCGGGTCGCAGGGGTGCCGCGGGGCGGGCGGCGTTCAGAGGGGTGGCCCAGCGGGTCCGGGCCGGGTGCGGGCTTGGCTCTGGGGCTGCCGGGGGAGGGGGTGGCGGCCGGGGCTCAGGGCGGGGCGGGCGCCCGCCTCACCCGCGTCCGGCTCCCCCGCAGCTGCGCGCGCTGACGCCGCTGCACATCGCGGCCGCGCTGCCCGGGCCGGAGGGCGTCCGCATCACGGAGCTGCTGCTGCACGCCGTGACCGACGTGGACGCGCGCGCGGCCGACCGGGACGAGGCGTACAAGCCGGGCAAGGTCCGGCGGGCGGGCGCGGGCACCGGGCTGTCCGCGGCGCTCGGCCCAGGCCCCCCCCGCGGGGCGAGCGCCGCCGGGCCCGGGGCTCCCGCGAGTGAGAGCCCAGGGGCGCCTGGACCCCTCGCGGGCAGGCGGCCAGCCCGGGTGGAGGCCGAGCGTCCGGGCGCTGCTGGACGCCCAGGGGGGCGAGGCGCACGCTCACTTCTGCGCGCGTGGGCCTGCGTGTGCGCGCGCGAGCCCGTGTCGTGGGCCTGCGTGCGCGCGCGTGCAGGCCTGGGGGCTCCACGGTGGGGGTCTGGGCGCGCGCGGGGCGGGGACGCGCCCTGACCCCCGCCCCACGCAGCTGGACTCGCTGCCCTCGAGCCTGAAGCTCAGCAGCGAGACGGGCCCGCCCAGCTGCTACCACGGCCCGCCCCGGTCAGCCGCGGACGAGGGGGGCCGGACGGCGCTGCACGTGGCCTGCGAGCGGGAGGACAGCGCCACGGTGAGGGGCCGGGCGCCCGCGGCCCCTGCGCCCGCCCCTGCCCACGCGGAGCCCCTGGGGCCCCGGCAGCCGCTGCCCGGATGCCTGAGGACAGCAGGGGGTGGGGCGTCCCCCAGGGGCGGCCTGGGGGCCGTGGGGGGCCCAGGGTCCAGACCCGCGGTCCAGCCCGCGCCCCTGCTGCAGTGTCCTGGAAGTGACCAGTGCTGCTCCAACAAGTGGGGGCGCCGCCCCGCCCCGCTCCTCCCCGCCCCCCCTGCCCTCCCCCGGCAGCCGGCTGCGTCCTGCACCCCACTCCACCCCACGCCTGGGCAGCGCCGGGGCTGGGGCCGGCAGGGGACAGCCGCCCGCGCCGCGCCCGCCCCCACCCGCCGTGGCTCCCCCACGCGCCGGGCCCGGCTCACACGGTCTCGCCCGCAGTGTGCCCGGGACGTGGTGCAGCTGCTGCTCTCCCACAGAGCGAACCCCAACACGCTGTGGAGCGGCCACTCCCCGCTCTCGCTGTCCATCGCCAGCGGGAACGACCTGGTGAGCGCGCGCCGGCCTTGGCACCAGGCCCGGCGGGCGGGGGCGCGGAGGGGCAGCCCGGGCACTGCCCTGGAGAGAGGGCGCAGGAGGAAGGCCGGGAGGGCACAGCCGGCTCTCCCGCCATGGTCCACGCAGCTGCCCCCACCCGCTGTCCCCAGCGGCCATTTGCCCTGCCCGCCCTCCCGCCCTCCCAGAGCAGGTCCCTGGAGTGCCCGCCAGGTGCCGGGCAGGCAGCGTTCCAGGCGCTAGAGCAGCCCCGCGGGCCGCTCCCCAGGGGGGGACGGGCGGCCGGAGCCGGGGCTCAAGGGGGAAGCAGGGGCCAGCGTGGTCTCCAGGTGAGGGGTGGCCCCTCCAGCTGGGCGATGCGGGCTGGGGCTCTGGAAGCTTCCGCCTGGCCTCCGCCCGCACCCCTGCACTGAGCCCTGGTGTCACCCTTGCTCAGCTCAGCGCCTGCGTGGGGTGTCCCGGGGCCGCGCTGACCGCCGCCTGCGTGCAGGTCGTGAAGGAGCTGCTGGCCCAGGGCGCTGACCCCAACCTGCTCCTGACCAGAGGCCTGGGCTCCGCCCTGTGTGTGGCCTGCGACATCAACTTTGAGCACCAGCGCAGCCTGGACAGCAAGCTGGCCCTGGTGCGGGGGCGCTGGGGGTCCTGGGTTGGCCCCACGGGTGTCCTGGTGAGGGGCAGGGACCAGGCCTCTCCCGGGAGAGGGTGGGGAGCTTCTCCTGTCGGGGGTTGGGGCCTATTTCCTGGTGGAGTTGGGGGGCAGTCCTCTGGGGGGCCGGGTGCTGTAGCTGGGGTGACCCAGGCCTGAAGCTGGCTTCAGCTGCTGGGAGTGTCCGTGACAGCTCTGGCCGCTGCAGAGGGGCCAGCCAGCTCAGCGTTCTGTCCCTGAGCCCCTGCCTCCCGTGCTTGGGGCCTGCAGTCACCCCCACATGCTTGTCACCCCCCACCCCGAGCCATCGCTGGGTCCTCTCCGCGGGCAGCTCCGTCTCGGGCAGGCCCCGCCCCCTCCCACAATCCCTCTCGGACTGTGGTGCCCCCAGCTGCCCACAGGGGAGGGGGCAGGGGTCCCTCCTGCTCGGTCCTGGACCCGCCACACTGCCCGGAGGCCCCTGGTGAGCTGCCGTATGCCACCTGGCTTCCCACGTGCCCATCCCTGGGGCAGGGAGCCTCCGCAGCCCCCCAAGGCCTCTCTCCCGGGGCAGGGACCTCTGGGGTCCTGGCGAGCTCCTGCGACTGTCCCAGCAGATCGACCGGCTCCTCAGCTATGGCGCAGACATCCTGCAGCCCGTGACGCTCACGCAGGGGGACAGGGCGGCCGTGGGCACCGCCGTGGACTATGGCTACTTCAGGTTCTTCCAGGTGCGGCCCCCGGGCCCTGCGCAGCTGCCAGCCTTGGCGGGCCCAGCGTCCTCTGCATGGAGAGGCCGGGTGCCAGCACCCTGCACACCCCACCTGCTTGTCGGGGCCAGCAGGTCACCCCACCTCCCCATGGGCAGGGCCGGGGCGGGGCCGAGGTCCGTGGGGTGACCGGCGCTGTGTGGCAGGACCGGAAGATCGCCCACTGCGCCTTCCACACGCTCCTGCCCGCCGAGCGGGAGACCTTCCTGGCCCGGAAGAGGCTACTGGAGTACATGGGCGTCCAGCTGCGCCACGCTGTCCAGGCCAAGGAGAGCCAGTGGGACCCCAAAGCGCTGTACCTGAGCAAGAGAGGTGGGCGAGGCCGGGGGGCGTGGGGGTCAGGAAGCCGGGCCGTGGCCAGCGCTGGCGGCCCTCTGCCTGCCCCGAGCAGCTGGCGGCCTCTGGCGGTGCTGTCTGGGGCTGCCCTCTGGGCGGGGCCTCTGGCTCTCGGCCTTGCCCTCCCAGGAGGCCTCGCGGAGAGGAGCGGTCCTGGGCCGGCGGGCACACCGTGACGAGGACTCTGAGGGCCAGGCTGGGCCCTGGGCGGCTCCTGCGCCGTGTGCCCAGTGCCCCAGGAGGCCCGGGTCGAGTTGGCGCCTCCCGCCGCCGGCCCCGCTGCCATGGGGGGGCGACACCTGAGCAGGGCCTGGTGCCAGCCACGCGCTGGGCCCGGCAGCGGCGGCCTCTGGGAGGCGGGCTCCAGGCCTGGCCCGGCCCTGACTGCGCTGACGCCCCCCGGGGGGGGGGGGGCCGGGGTCAGGCCGGCTGCTCCGCATGCGGCCGGTGGGCGAGGTTGACTCCAGGGCTGGGGTGTCCTCTCCGGGGGACTGGGGGCCCCGCGGCCATTTCTGTGACAAGGCACATGCGGGTGGGGACCGCCTCTGCCCGGAGCTGGCGCGGCCCGGTCTGGGGGCGGTTTCCACGGTGAGTGCTGGCCGGCGTGTCCGCCTGCTCGGGCCAGCTCCCAGCCGGGCGACCCCCCAGCCGTATCCCCCGTGACCGCGCCTCCCCCTCGCTGACCGAGGGCGGCGTGTGGCTGCGGCCTCTCCAGGCCCTGTCGCCAGAGGTGTCCCTTCCTCTGGGCGGGTCCGGAGTTTCACGGGGTCAGTCTCGGCCGGGGGCCGTGGCAGCTTCGCCCGGGGCCCACCAGCCGTCGATGGGGCCAGGTCCACACACGGCGCCCCGCGGGCCCCGAGCGGCAGGGCGGCGAGCCCAGGGGGGCCCGGGTCCTTGGGGGGAAGTCTCCGAGCGGGCGGGCCTCGGTCACCGCTGGGAAGACGGCGCCGCGGCGGGACACCGGGAGCCCCGAGCCCCAGCTCCCGCTCGCGCCGGGCTGCGGGGTGGCCCAGAGGTCAGACGCGGGGACCAGGGGCCCCGGGACCAGCATCGCGGGTGACTGTGGAAAGGACGGGCGGGCGGGTGGCTGCGGTCAGCGCGGACCCAGCCTCTTCCACGCCGGCGGCGGCAGGAGCCGCGGGAGCCGCGGAGGCGCGTGGCCAACTGCTCCCAGCGCGAGCGCCGGGCACCGGCTGCCACCGGGCGTGCACGGGCAGGCAGGGGCCCCCAGGGCTGCGCGCTCAGGTGGGCTTGAGGCGCGGGGAGAGCGCTGCAGCCGGGAGGCGGCAACGTGTCTCGAGGAGCCGGAAGAAATGCTGGACTCGGAGGGCCCGCGAAAGGCCTGCGGTTGCCCAGCGCCCTGGGAGAGGGGCGGGCGGTGCCGGGCCTCGGACCTACTCCGGAGAGGGAGCTGGAGACCAGACTGGCTGGCACGGACGCACCCTCTGCGGGGCAGACCTGGGCCGGGGGAATGGCCGCACGCGTGGCCCCGGCGCGGAGAAGCGGCTGCGACCCCGCAACAGGGAAGGCCGGTCCTGAGCAGCAGCGCCGGGAGGCGCCAGTCACAGGCGCACAGAAAAGGGCCCCTCACGAGCCCACACGCAAAATGAACCCCGGACGGATCAGAGACGCAAGTGGAAGCCCCGCAGCAGCCAAACCCCGAGAAGCGAGCCCCGGCCTCGTGTCCCTGATGCGGCCAGGAAGGTTTGGGGGCGTCCTGCTAGGGCAGGGAGTCCAGGGCAAAACGGGCGGGACCCTCCGCGCGCTGGCAGAAAACACGGGATAGCCAGAGACGCCCGACGGACGCGGGCAGGCGCTCCCCCAACACGTGACAGCCCTGCCAGCGCCCGGGTGCGGGGCGGCCTCGCCGACGCTGTGGGGGAGCGCCACGGTCACGTGAGCAGGCCGGGGGCTGCGAGGCGCTGCCCACCCGTGGCCCCGCCCCGCACGAGGACCCCCACGGCATGGCGGGGGGCGGGGGAGGGCTGGCCTCCGCCTGCCTCAGATACCTGCGATGGGGGGCTCCAGACACCCCAACAGCACGCTCTCCAGGCTCACCCTGGGAACTGCCGCAGGAAAGGGCGGGACGCAGCCACTTTCAACAGCCGGAGCGAGCGTGAGAGGATGACGTGCCGCAGAAGTGAGCACTGGCGTCCACGCAGCCCACAGTCGGAGGACTTGGACACTGAGAACAGGGTTGGGGGCCCCGTGGATAGCCCGAGGGCTCCAGGCCTGTGGGTCAGGGCTGTGAGCAGCGGGGCCAGCAGCCGGACAGAACGGACATCACGGAAGTCAGCAAACCGCCGGGCCGAGGAGACGCCTGGCGGCCCGGCCGACTCACCAGCCGGGAGACCGGGGGCAGATCCAGACCTGGAACCAGGAGCCGTCCAGCCCCGGTGGCCGCACTGGCCAGTCGTGCCGATTGTTTAAAGCAGAACTCACAGCGACACTTGAGCAGATCTGCCGAACCGGAAGGGAGGGAGGCGCTTCCCGGCTTACTTTGTGACGGGGCGTCCTGTGACGGCGAAGCCAAGACCCCCCCTGTGCCGGACACCCCCTGTGCCGGACACCCCCCATCAGGATGCCCGGCAGACCCTGCTCAGCGGCGGCAGGGGTCCCCGGCTGGGGCCCAGCGGGGCTCGCCCCGGAGTTGCGAGGGCAGCCGGCATCCCGGAGTCAGGGGACGCGCCCCATCGCCAACGAGAAGGAGGTTGCACAGTCGCTTCAACAGATGCAGGAAGCACATTTAATGAAGCCCAACACCCTCTCAAGAGGCAACACAGGACAGGCGAGGCCCGGAGGGAGCCTCCCCGACTAAGAGGGGGCTCCCGGCCCCACAGCCAGCGCCGCCTTCAGAGGCCAGAGACCGTGCTTTCTCCCCGCCGCCAGGAAGACAAGGCTGGCTTCTCTCCTCGGGTCTGTTCAGTAGCGCCCTGGAGTTGTTGGCCAGCGAGGTCGTGCAAGAAAGAGAAACAGGTTTCACGTGGGAAAGAGAAAGGTTGGGTTATCTGTCAGCTGATCCCACTGCTGCGGCTGGCAGCCCTGGACACCCGCCTTTAAAACAAACCAAAACGAATATCGAGCTAGTGACGAAACCTGTCCACACCGGAACAGGGGGCGGGCGCCGCCGCTGCCGCGAGGCGACGGAAAACCTGGCCAGGCCGAGCCTCAGCCTCCCTCCTGCTGGGACAGCAGCCGCGGGAATGAGGCGCCTCTGGGAGCGCTGGCCGGGCGGCAGGAGACACCGGGGCCTTGGCGAACGCCCACCCCCCCAGCTCCTGTCGCCCCCCGGCTCCTGTCCTCGCGCAGCTCGAGAAGCCAGTTCTGAGGTCCATAGGGAAACGCAGCGGCGCGGCCTCTCGAGAGGGGACAGTCTCCAGGGCCTGACACTCCCCGGGCCTGCACTTGGGGCAGAAGGACAGCGAGGGGGGCCTGGCGGGAGGCGTGGCAGAGCGCGCCCCGACATGACCGCGTGCGGGCGTCTCCCAGCGGGCGGTGCTGGCCGCTGCCCCCCCCCCCCGGGCCGCACGGTGGCGGGAGGACCCGCGCAGGCTTCAGCCGCCCAAGTCCCAGCAGAGCCCCGGCGGGGCCGGCCCTGACCACCCCGCGGCAACCAGCAGAGAACACGCGCCGAACAAGCACGTCGCGCTTCCGGGGCTTCCGTGGAGAACATGAACGCGCGGCCGCGGGACGGCGGGGCCTCTGAGGGCCGCGGCCTACGGAGCGTGTGGAGAGGGAGTCTGAACACGGGCCGCCCAGTGTAGAGACGGCGTCGGCCCTCAGGCGACAGCCCCACACCAGCCGGGGCCGCCATGGGCTGGGCCTTGGGGGCTGTGGGGCGGCCCCCGGACAGCCGGCGCCACCCCGCATTTCTTCTCGAGGGCCGTGAGGGCTCGTGGCCGTGCAAAACTCGTGCCCGGATGTCCCCCCGGCACCGAGGCGGCGCACCTGGACGCGGGGGAGGGAGGAGGAGGGGTCCCCTTCCTCTGCTCCTGGAGCCAGCAGGGGTTTCTTTGTGGGGTGTCGCACCCTAAAGGGGGTGAGGAGTGGAGGGGTAGCCTTTCTGGGGTGACTGGCTGCTGTCGGGGCCCGCGGTGCGGAGGCGGGGAGGCGCGGGGAGGGTGCAGGGAGCCTGCAGAAGCCCCGTCCTCAGGCCCCAAACCCCCCTCCCGCTGTCCCAGGCCTGCGCGGCTGTGGGGGCACCTGCCCTGCGGTGCTGGGGTGCTTGCTCCGCGGGTGAGCAAAGCCGGCTGAGCACCCCCGCCACTCGAGGGGGCCCAGGCGCTAACGGGGTTTCTCTGGGCGCAGCGGAGCTCCTCCCGCACCACAGGCTGAAGCGGAGGAGCACCTGCGTGGGCAAGGCGGCCGACTCGGAGGAGCAGCAGCAGTAGGTGGCGTCACCCTGGGGTCCTGCTCTGGCCCGGCGGGTGGGTGTCGGGCGGGGCCGCCGGGCGCAGTCACAGGGGCCCGGGCTGCTCCCCTGGCTGGGCTGGGGGTCCCCGCTCCCAGGGGGGCGCCCAGTGGGCGCGCTGTCCGGCCTCCGCCCCCACCCCGGGTTCCAGAGCCGTCTCTGCCTGCGGCGCCTTCTCCCTGCGGGAAGGGTGGCGCGTCCATCCAGCGCTTGTCCCCTGACACCCGGGCGGCTGGGCCGGCCTGCGCCTCGTGCTGGGGGCACCCCCAACCCTGCTGGGCAGCACCCTGGGGGCCTCCTAACCCAGGGCTGGAGCTGGGGGCGGGACTGGGGAGACGGGGAGCGACCCGCGGGGAGCGGAGGGCTGGCTCCCAGTGCCAGGTGCTGCCCTCGGCCTGCAGGACCCTCCTCCCCTTCTTCAAGTTCTGCTACCAGTGCGGCCGCTCGGTGGGGGTGCACCTGGCGCCCTGCCTGCGCTGCTACGGGATCCTCACCTGCAGCAAGCACTGCAAGAGCAGGGCCTGGGCCGACTTCCACAAGCGGGACTGCGGGGACCTGCTGGCCCTCAGTGAGTCGGGGCGGGGTGGGGACAGAGGGGGCTGGGGAGGCGTGGCGGGTGCAGCCGCGGCCAGACCCCTCATGTCCAAGCCTCTTTCCAGAGTGGTCTCTGGGCCTGGGGTGGGGTGGGAGCGGGACGTGGGGACGCCATGGGGGGCAGGGTGGACTCTGCCTGCCCTGGCTCGTGGGCCTCGGGGCTGCTTCCGGAAGGCCCCTCCGCTGCTGCGGGCTGGCCCGAGGTGTGGGGAGCGGCAGAGCTGCCCTGGGCCCCAGCATGTCCTGTTTGAGCCCACCTGCCCTCGGTGGGGGGTGCTGGCAACTAGACCCTCCTCGGGGCCACTGGGATCCGGCCGCCCCTCCCCTGCCTGGCCAGGCGGGTCTCAGCACTGGTCACAGCGGCGCCCAGCTGAGCGCCCAGTGCGGGGACCGGCGGCCCTGGCCGGGCTCGCCTCAGAGCGCTGGGCCCCGGGGCCGCGGCCGCAGGGACACCGACGCGGCGCCCCGGTCCTCACTCGCCCCTCCCGCCAGTTCCTCACTCAGGGAGCCAGTGCCGGGACAGCTGGAGCTCCAGGGCGGAGGAGCACCCGTGAGGAGCCCGAGGCCGCTCTGCCACCTGCTGCCCCTCCCGGCCGTGTGGGCGCGGCTGCCCGTCCTCGCCCCGCGGGGTGGGGGGAGCGGCCCGCGCCCTCCCGACCTTGCAATAAAGCGGCCACACGGAGCGTGCGCCCCGCCTGGCCCGGCGGTGGGGGCTGGAGGGGGCCGCGGGGGGCGGGTGCCCGGGCCGCAGGGACCCTGCAGGCCGGGCCGGGCCGGCCGCCCGCTCGCCCAGCGTCTGCCTGCGCGGGGGCGCGGGGGCGCGGGGGCGCGGGGGCGCGGGGGCGCGGGGGCGCGGGGGCGCGGGGGCGCGGGGGCGCGGGGGCGCGGGGGCGCGCGATGGCGGCGCGCCGGGGGCCGCGGGGGGCGGGGGGGGCTCGGAGGGTCAGGGCCGTGGGCGGGCGACTGCGGCGGGCGGGAGAACAGGGCGCGGCCAGTCCGCGGGGAGGGCGGGGGGCGCCCGGGGGCGGGGGACGCCGACGCCGCCCCGCCCCGCCCGGCTGCCCCGCAGGGCCCGGGCGCCCGAGACGAGCCCGAGCCCGTGTCCCGCTCGAGTGGCCGTCGCGGCCCGCTCCGAGGAGCAGCGCGGGCGCCGGGGGCGGGGGGGCGTCGCGCGCCCCCTCTCCTGCGCTCCGCCCGGGGCCCCCCCGGCGTCCGGAGCCCATGCCCGTGGCGGGAGCCTGCGCGCCCCGTGCGCGCCCGCAGCCCCCCGCGCCCCCCGCGCCCCCCGCGCCCCCAGCACTGCCGGCCCCGAGGGTGCGTGCGCGCGGCCCGCTCGCCTCTTCGGGCAGCGCTGGTCCCGGGCTCACCCCGCCGGCGGCCCTGCGCCCGGGGCTCTGCGGGGGACGCGGCCTTCGCCTCCCGCCCGCGGGCGCCGGGTGCCAGCGGGGTGTGACGTGCCAGATGCGGGGCGATGCGGGGCGGCGCGGGGGCGCGGACACCCACGTCTCCAGGTGCCCGCCGTGGGGAGACGGTGTCCGGCCCCCGAGGTGCCCTTGCCGCTCGGCCGTCCACGGGGTCACAGCGGCGGCCCCGGCCCCTCCCCCAGCCCGCGAAGCTCGGGTCCCCGACCCCGCGGCCAGGCGGGCGCGGCTCCGGGTCCAGGCCGGGTCCGCGGGGCGGGCCGTGGGCGGGGCCTGTGGCGCGCGGGGCGGGGCCTGAGGGCTGCGGGGGCGGGGCCTGTGGCGCGCGGGGCGGGGCCTGAGGGCTGCGGGGGCGGGGCCGGGGCGGGGCCTGGCGAGGGCGCAGAGGTCAGTGTGGAAAGGCTCGCGTCCGGCGGGCGGCGGGCGGCCGCGGGCTCCAGGACCGGCCTGCGGAGCCCGGGCAGGCGGGGCCGGAGGGGCCGCCGGAGCCGGGAGGGGGGCAGGAGGCGGCCTCGGCCCAGCAGCCGGAGGAGCCCCCCAGGGCTGCGGGAGGACCTCAGCGGGCGCCCTGGGGCGGTGCCTGGTGTCTCTGGGCTTCAGCGCCCAGGGGCGGGAGCAGGCTCCCTGGGGAGCAGGGGGCGCCTGGGGAGACGCAGGTGGAGTGGGGGCTGGGAACGCAGGGGTGCCTGGCGGTCCCTGAGCGCGGGGCCCCTGCGCGGGCGCTGCCCCGCCTGGCCGCGGAGGCCGAGTGTGTGCCCACAGACATGTGGCGGGGGTGTCCGTCGGAGTGTGGGTGCACGTGGGGGGTGTCGGAGGGTGACCACGAGGTGGGGGAGGCCGGTGGCTGCCGGGGGTGTTTGCAGAGGGTGGTCTGAGGCAGCCCACCGCCCCTCCCCCGGCTACTGGGAGTGTACCCCAGCTGCCTGACTCCGATCGCCCGTGACCCCTGTCAGTCACCCACCTGGGCGGTCGGGGTCCTCTCTGGCTGGGAAAGAGGCGCCCCTCCACCTGCCCAGTCCAGCAGGCCTGTACACCAGGGACGACTGAGGTGGGCACCGGGGTGGGGGGGCCAGAGAGGCGCCTCAGAGTGGGCGGTGTGGCTGCGGGCCTGGGTGGGGGGAGCAGCACACTGGGGGCCAGCTGGGGGCCAGAGGCAGGAAGGCCCAGCTGTGTCTCGGGGGGTGGGGGGGGAAGTCCAGCAGGCGGCAGGAGGGGAAGGGCCAGAGGGTCCCGGCCCCACTGAGATCCGCGGAGCAATGGTGGAGGCGGCCCTGGGGCCGAGGAGGTCTTCGGGGCGGCCCAGTCCTCGGGGCGGCTGGGGCAGCAGCAGGCCCGGAGGCCACGGCCACTGCCTGGGTGCCCGTGTGAGGGCTGGGGGATGGCAGCTGCCCCAAGGGGTGCGGGTGAAGCCAGGGGCTGGGAGGCGAGGTGCAGGGAGCGGGTCGGGCCTCGGGCGGGCTGGGCAGGGTCGAGCCAGCAGGGAGCCTGGGTGGGGAGGCCACGGGCAGCCGGAGGGGCCTCGGGCAGGCCCTGGGTTGCTGTGGTGCTTGGCCCGGAATCCCGGCAGTGATAAAGAGCCTGGAATTTGAGGGTGTCCGAGTTCCGTAAGCTCTCTGGAGAGACGGGGTGTGGGCCACACAGAGAAAGCAGTGGGGGTGAAACGGTGGGCTGGCTGCAAACCGCCAGCTGAAACAGGGTTCAGGCAGCCCAAAGCCAAGGACAGTAGAGGGCCCTGTACAACGGGCTGGCCCAAGGACAGGGCCACAGAGGACAGGCCACTGCTGGGGCCTCCCCCGCACAACTGCAGGAGGCCTCGGGTCCAGGAAGCACCGGGATTTACCTTAGGAACAGGGAGACAGAGCTCACGGAGGCCACAGGTGGGGGCTGCAAGCACAAGCAGTGCCGGTCACCGGTCGGCAGAGCTGGGCAGCACTGGCCAGCGGGGATGGTCACTGCTGGTCCCCCAGAGGTGTGACACCGGGCCTGGGGCTTGTCTGCCCAGCCCCTGTGGGCCTGCTGCAGGTCCCCACCCCGGCTGACCTCGGGCCTACAGCCCCAGGGGTATTCCGTGTCTGGCCCCCTCGGCTTCCTCCTTGCTGACACTGGAGCTCAGTCCCCCCAGTCCCCCCCACCCCCATGGCCTTGGGATGCTGGGGCTCAGGCACCTCCCCGTGCCTGCGGCGGGTGCGTGTCCCCTCCGTCCATACGCCTGTGCTGTCTCCTGGGCGCTGTCCTCCCGTCCCGCTGCTGCCCCTGTGTCCTGGGCGGGAGGAGAGGTGGGATTGTGGCCGGCCCGGGGGGCTGCTGTCCCCCCTTCCTGGCCCGGCACTCGGGTAGGGCCCTGCCTGGCGGCCAGGATGACCCCCTCCACTCCACAAGCGAGGCGCTCGGGTGGAGCCCCCCAGCTGACTGGGGCCCCAGGGTGGGGGCTGCTCTCCACCGGAGCCCACACTTTGGGCTGCAAGTGCCGTGTCTAGACAGGGCGGCGCTCCAGGTGGAGGGTGCAGTGGCCCCACAGGGAGCAGTGTACCCCGCCTCATGTCTGTGCACATGTGCAGAGTTGGGGTGCCTGCCTGTGAGCGTAGGCGTGTGCACACCTGTGCAGACCGGGAGCATCTGCACTTGTGCCCATGCACCTCCGCTGGCAGGGCGAGCATGCAAGCGCGCACGCGACGGTGGGCACCGCAGACACCACGCTAGCCCGCCAGGCTGCCCGTGGAGACTCCTGGGGCGAGGGGTTCATGCCCTGGGCGTGTCGGCTGGGTCTGTGGCCTCCCCGACTCCCGCGAGAAATGTTGGGGTCGAGCGGGGCTGTGCCAGGTGGCTGGGCTCGGAGTCGGGGGCCCAGATGTGGGCATGGCTGGCGGGCGCTGCTGCCAGCAGGAGGCCAAGGCCAGGGAAGCGTCCCTGCTCCTGCTCACATGCTGCGCAGGACGCACGCCTGACCGCCTCCCCCCCCCAACCAGGGCGCCTGGTGGAGAACGGGAAGCCCCCGAAGCCCGCGGTCAGGAGCCCGCGGCAGGAGCCCCGGCAGCCAGCTGGCCACAGGAAGACCGTGTTCTCCTCCTACAGCCACGGGTGAGGGACCGCAGCTGGGCCTGCGCCCAGAGGATGGCTGCCCCCTGGGGCCTCGCCCTCCCCATGAGGATAGAGGGGGTCACGCAAGGGGGCTGCCCTGGGCTCAGGGCGGCGGGGGGACACGCAGCGTGCTCTGCTGGTGTCCAGTGGCGCCCGGTGCTGCCAACCCGGGGCCCATCCCTCCCAGAAGCCAAGTGCCCCCTCCCAGCATGTGCTGGGGCCTCCTCAGCCTCCCACAGGGTCTGGCCACTGGGCCAGGGGCTCCGGGCCTGGTGACAGGTTGTTTGCCAGCAGACTGGCGCGGCTGCAATGCCCAAATAAAGTGACTCTTCACGGACCCGCTCAGAGCGTGTGCTTCCGTGCACCCCGCCTGTCGAGCTTCGAGTGACGCCTGCCGAGACCTGGGGCCAGGTCAAGCCCAGGACTGTGCTGGACAGGGTGCCCTCTGGGGCTGGGCGTCCGGCAGGGCAGGGATGGGCACGGCAGGGGGCAGTCCCC
The DNA here is from genome assembly GCF_964194135.1 of Talpa europaea. Lineage (NCBI taxonomy): Eukaryota > Metazoa > Chordata > Mammalia > Eulipotyphla > Talpidae > Talpa > Talpa europaea. The sequence goes on along the minus strand of NC_140073.1, from coordinate 158,256,152 downwards.
CAGAACAGCACCTACCTTGGAGGCTACCTGGCAGGACCCGGAACCTTCCAGAGGACTGGGGGACATGAGCACAGAGCTGGGGAGGCGAGGGTGGCTCCAGCACCAGCGCTCCAGGCCCGGAGTGAGGGTGGGGCACACGCAGCCCTACCAGGCCCCTCCCGCCTCCACCCTGCTGCCCGCACAGCCACAGGACTTACAGCCTCGCCCGGTGCCAGCCTTTATTGGTACAGGGCTCCAGGAACACATGTCCCGCTGACATGGCATGGCAGGGGAGGCCTGGCCACCACTGACCGGTAACCGCGGCCCCTCCCAGGGGTGTGGCTAGGGCAGGCTGCCGCGAAGCGTGGACAGCCACTGTCCAATTCCCAGGCCCAGCGCACAGGCACTCCTGCCCCAGCAGGGTTGTTGGGGGTGGGCATGCCTGAGGAGCTGGCTCCTGGCAGGGCACAGGGCAGAGGCCCTGCACCCCACACGTGCCAGGATGGTTGCAGAGAACACCGGTTCCAGGCCAGGGGACTGGCCACCAGCGACCTGAGCCTGGAGGAAGCAAAGCAGTGCTGGCCGGTACCATGTCCCTGGCCGTGGAGGTGGGCACCTGGGCCTGGGGCTGCCTCCCGGAGCCGCGCCCTCTCCGGCAGGGTGCATGGGGGCGGGCCCCAGAATGGGGGTGCAGCCTGAGTGAACAAGGACCCCAGATCCACGGTCTGAAGGCACCAGGAGTCCGCTCTTCATAAGCTGCTTGGGGGAGCTGAGGGGCTCCCAGCGAGCGGGGTGGGAAGCACCTGCAGAGACGGCCCCCACCCCATGGCCACGGCCTCGCCGCAGTGGGCGTCCCTTGGCTGCACCGCCCGGTCTCCTTGGCCCTGAGCACAGGTCGCCTCCAGCCGCAGCCTGCGTCGCCCTGAGCTGGGACTGACCCTGGGCCTGCGTGGGGCGGGACAGCGGGCGCTGGACTCTCTGCAGCGCGGCTGATCGTCCTGGAGGCGGCAGAGCCCCAGGCAGCCACGGGAATCCTGCCTGCTCGCCCGCTGGGCGCGGCCATCCTGGGGCCCAGCCCTGCTCCCGAGGCCGCGCGCGGGGGCCCCCTCGGCAGCGCTGACGTGGAGGCTCATGCACAGGCCCCGCTGCCCTGCGGGGACCCCACACCCTCTCGGGCTTCCTGGGCGCCGAGGGCACAGCGCGCAGCCGCCCAGCTCGCGGGGGAGGAAGGCACAGGCTCGCGCGCGCTCCGGGGCGTGCTGCGGTGTCCCCGCGCCCCGGGCGGGCTGGGGCGGGCGGGGTCCCTGAAATGCATGGCTTCGGGCAGGGCCCAGCGGCCGGCGGCCGCACGCTTAGTTAAAAGGCTGCGCGGGGGCGGGGTCGGTCCCCCGCCCCGGCCGCTCTCGTCCTCCAGGCTCGGCGCGGGCTGTGCGGCCGGGCGGCTACCGGGAGCCGGAGCCGGAGCCGGCCGCCGCGAGCGCCAGCGCCGGGAGCAGCAGCGCGAGTGCGGCCGGCCCGGGGCAGCCCGCGGCCGAGGCCATCCGGCCCTCCTGCTCCGCCAGGCCCGGGCGTGCGCGCGTCAGGGGCGTCCTGGCGCCGGGGCTCTTCTTGCCGACGCCGCGGCCGCAGAGGTCGTCGGGGCAGCCGTCGCCGCTGCCGGAGCCGCTGCTGTCGTCGCCTGGCGGGAGAGGAGGCTCTGAGGGCCCCTGGCCCGCGGCTGCGCCCCCCGAGCCCCCGCCCCATCCGGGCAATCCCGCCCCCGGCCCTGGGGGCCACGCTCTGGGGCGGCTGGGGCTGGAGGGCCCGTCCAGCCAGGTGTCAGGTGGGCGCGGGACGTGGGGCAGGGGCTGGCGCCCGCGCCTGGAGTGGGAGCGTCCACGGTGGGGACGCAGGCCCCCGAGGGGCTCCTCCCTGCACCCTCTCCCTGCCGGGTGGGGCTTCACCCCCCTCCCCGCCCGCAGCCCCCAGGGACTGCCCAGGCCGGGCCTCACTGGCGTCCTGGAAGTCCATGTCGTCCCCGTTGTAGGCGCTGCGCAGCCGGTTCGTCATGATCTTCAGCTGCATGATCTGCTGGCGGATGGTCATGTCCGGCTTGGTGATGTCCACCTCCACCTCGGGGTTGTTGATCTGGTTGGCCAAGCCGTCACCCATCACCTCCGGGAGGTACCTGGGGGCCGGGCAGAAGGGTCCTGTCACTACACTCGTTCCCGCAAAGGGCCCCGGCCCGGCGCGCCAGCCACACCCTCCCCCGTCCGGGGGGTGGCCTGCGGTCCCGGTGGCCTCTCAGGGCCCTTGAAGACGAAGGTCCACCAGGAGCCCCAGGGCACCTACCGGCCCACGGCCATCCCGTTCCAGCAGCGGTCCTCGCTGGCTGTGCTCACGGCCAGCTTCTCGCTGCACAGCGTCCCAGGGAGGCTGGTCCAGAAGTCCTGGGCGTCACGGAGCTGGACCTTGGCCTCAGAGACCTGCGGGGCAGTAGTCAGGCCACCTGACCCCTGGCCCGGGCCCGCACAACCCCTGACCCCCCATGGGAGCAGGGGCGCACCAGCCTCTCCAGGGTCCCCGAGGGCGGCTTCTCTGGCAGCACCAGTTTGTCTCGCTGCAGCTTCTCGTCGGGCCCCGGGCCCTGGCGGTTCACCCTGGGTTTGCCGCAGCCCTGGATGACCTGGGGGAGACCACAGGGGTCATGAGGCCCGCAGGCCCAACCGGCCCCCTTTGGGGTGGCCCACCTCCCCTTCGCAGCACCCTGGTACCTTGTCCTTGAGTGTGTCCTTGTTGTCCTGGAGGGTGCTGATGGCCTCTGCCAGCCACAGGTGCATGTTGCCCATGGCGCTCTCCGCCCCTGACGGGCCCCAGAACTTGTTGGTGATGAGCTCCATGGAGTCTGCACGGGCGTGCGCGTTGGGCGTCAGCCGTGGGGCCGCCCACAGGGCTCCAGCACAGCCCAGGGCGCCACCGCGCGCTGGCACGTTCTCCGTGGGCATCATGCGCCGAGCATCCAGCACATGTGCTCGCGGGTCAGCACGGGGCCCACGGCCCGCCACCCTGCCCAGCCCACGGACTGGGACGCCCCTCATGGCGTTCCCGGGGGGGCGCGGCCCACCACGTCCGCACTTGCGTGAGCTCGGGCACGTGCCGCCCGGCTGCACACGCCGCCTGCAGGGCTCCCTTGGGGGGCGGCCAAGCTGCTCAGCCCACCGGCTGTGGCACCCCCACCCCTCCACCCGGCAGCCCCTCCCAGACGGCGTCCGGCAGGCTCAGGGACCCGGGGGGACACGAGCAGCTCTGCCCGGGCCCTGCCCCCCTCGCCGCCAGCCACTCACCCAGGAGGTTCCTCCACTCCGCGTCCAGGTCGGCCTGGTTGGCCAGGCAGCCCTTGAGCACGTTGCGGCAGTAGTCAGGGCAGGGCCGGGCGCTGGGCACCCCCAGGCAGTGCGCGCAGTACACCAGCTTCATGACCGCCCGCGAGCACTCGGGGCCCAGGGGCACCTGGGGACAAGGCAGCCTGAGCGCCCAGCCCCCGGGAGTCGCGGGCGCGGGCAGGCAGGGGCGCCCGACCTAACCGTGAGCCGTCTCACAGTGACCTGGCCGCCCCCACACTAACCCGACAGGGCGGGCGAGTGACCCAGGGCCCGCCCCCGCCCGCACGCTGCCGCCCCGCACACGGGGTGGGGGGGGGGTCAGGGGCGGGGAGGGCGTGGGCCCCGCCCGCCGTGGCTGCACCCACCTGGGCCACCTTGCGGACCACGTCGCCGGCCACGCCCAGGCCCTGCACGAAGGCGCGGGCGGCCACCAGGGCGCGGGTGGCACGCAGGCGCAGCTCGCGCGGGGCCTCCCCAAAGGGCCGCAGCGCCTCGGCCTGCTTGCCCAGGCAGTCCAGGTAGTCGTCGGGCAGCAGCAGCTGCGGGTGCAGCTGCGGGAAGAGGCGCTCGAGCAGGCGGGCCCAGAACTCGGCCAGCGTCTCCTCCAGGTGCAGGTGGGCGCCGCGGTAGTAGAGGCGCAGGTCTGCGTACAGCTCGCGCAGCGCCCGCGCGCTCTGGGCGTACAGCGCCCCGAAGGCCGCGGGGAAGGCCTCCTGCAGGGCCCGCTCCGAGCTGTTCAGCAGGTGCTGGAAGTGATCTGCGGGGAGGGGGCGTGAGGCGGGCGGGCGGGGGCTCGCGCCGCCCCTGCTCCGCGACCACAACTCTGAGGTCACCAGGGCTGTGGCCCAGGCCACAGGGGCAGGACCGGCCCCGGGTGTCCCGCTCCTGGCCCAGATGCCGCAGGGACCCGCCGGGAACCCCGGGGAGGGGCGGGGGGCGGGCGGGACAGGAGGGTACTCGGAGACCTGCAAAGGGGAGAAGGCCAGGGTGGCCCTCCCGGCTGGGGCTCCGGCCCTGGGGCCCCGTCCCTCCTCCCTCCACCCTGTCTGCCCCTCCCCCCCTTCAGCCTCAGCTCCCCGGGGGGTCCCGAGTGGGTGTCTGCCGCCATACCAGGGGCTCGGGAGGACAGTGGCAGGGCCGGCTGCAAGGCACAGGCCGCCAGGCAGGCTGAGGGGGCGGGGGACCCCACCCCACCCCACCCCCACCCCACCCCACCCCCACCCCACCCCACCGTGTCCTCGGGAGCCCATCGCAGGCTCAGCCACATCACCCCACAGTCCCTTGGTTGGGACAGCGGCTCTGCCCAGACACGACGTGACCCGTGTGGGGCTGGGCTTCTGGGCAGGACCACCCTGGCGACGGGACCCTCTGGCCCTGCCACTGGGCAGGCCCAGCACCCCGCAGCCCTGCCCCTGGACCCCAGCGGATCTCAGCCACACCAAACTCCCTGGGGCAGCAGCCTTGGGGACCCACGTTCCTGGGCGCCTCGGGAAGCAGGTGGGTCCCCGGCAGGAGCCCCCCAGCCACAGGGGGGCACCTCGAGGCAAGCGTCCCGGGACAGCAGAGGGCCGGCCCTCCCTCCTGCGCATTGACCCCACCGGCCTCCCCAGCGAGGCCCCACCCAGGGCCAGCTCCCGCCCCCGGGGCCCCACCCACCGTCGAAGGCCCGCAGCTGGGTGGCCAGCATGGCCTGCAGGGCGCGGCTGCTGTCCAGGAGCGCGGCCTCCAGCTCCGCCCGGCTGCGGTTGGCCAGGTTCTCCTCCATCTCGCTGGTGCAGCAGGTGTAGCCCTGGGGGCAGACCCGCAGGTGCTCACCTGTGGGGAGAGGTGCTGTGAGGGGCGGCGCGACCCAGGAGCAGTCCTCGCACCCCACGGCTCCGGGCCCACCCCGAGCTCCCTCCCCGCCTGCGGGCGCCTCTGGGGGGCGGTGGCGTCCCTGCCCGGCCAGACACCAGGTCCCTTGGGGTGGGGCCCGCTCCGCAGCCACAGCAGCGCCTAACCTGGAGCGACGCGGGGCCCCAGCCTCGTGGGGTGCGCGACGCCCTTTGTGAGCCAGGGGACCGGGGCCGCGTGGCCCTCAAGGCCGTGGCTCTGCCGCGGCCCCCGCTTCGCCCCGCAGCCCGGTAGGGGTTGGGGAGGGGGCATGGCTGGGAGGCCACCGGGGCCAGGAGGGGGTGGGGGCGACAAAAGACGTCTACCCCCCAGCCCCCCACAAAAGTCTGCCTGCTGCCCAGCCAGGCGCCGACTCCGGCCTCCCGCGGGCTGCATGGCCGGGGCTGGAGGCCCAGCCGGCCGCAGACCAGGTGGCAGGTCCAGGCGCCGCTGGGTCAGGCCCCGCCGCCTCCGGGGCGCAGGGTGGGCGGGGAGCGCCGGGCGAGGGGGCCCCACGGAGCTCCAGGCCCTGCCCCCCGCGGGTGGCCAAGGTCTCTGGCCAGCAGGGGCAGCGGCAGGCCCGGGAGAGCAGGGCCGCCAGGGGGCGGGGTCGCTGCGGGCCCAGGGGGACCCCGCCCCCCACCCCGCGCTGGGGAGGCCCCAAGCTGCAGGCCCCAAGAAGGGGGGCAGCTCCCCCGCCCCCCACTGCCCAGGCAGACGCGCCCGGGCCGCCCCGCAGCCTCGTCCAGCCCGGCAGCCGCGCTTCTCCGGTGCCCCAGCGCGGCCCCCGGCCCTCCTCCCTCCTGACAGCCACGGGAGTGAAGACACGGAGCCAGAGCCGGGGCCCCGGCGGGCCGGGCGGACCGGGCCGAGGTGCGGGCGCCTGCGCCCCCAGACGCGCCCCGGACGAGCTCGGCCGCTGCGGGGGACCCGGCGGGCGCCCCGACTTCCAGGCAGGCCGGTGCCGGTGCCGGTGCCGCCCGTCTGCGGGGGGGCGGGGGGCTGCGGGGACAGGGCCGGTCCCGGGCCCCTGGGCCCCCACCTGTCCCGCCCTGCCGGGCCCGCGCCGAGGCTGCTCCCCCAGTGCACCCCTAGTCCCGGGCGCTCCCTTCCAGAAGGTTCCTTCCCTGAGGCCCGGGTGCTCCCGAGACGCCGGGGTTCCGTTGGGGGAGGGGCGCGAGCGAGAGGGGTGTTCCCAGCCCGGGGGCTCTGCGCCCCCCGCCCGGCCTCTGCGCCCCAGCCCGGGCTCTGCGCCCCCCGCCCGGCCTCTGCGCCCCCCCGCCCGGGCTCTGCGCCCCCCGCCCGGCCTCTGCGCCCCCCCGCCCGGGCTCTGCGCCCCCCGCCCGGCCTCTGCGCCCCCCGCCCGGGCTCTGCGCCCCCCGCCCGGCCTCTGCGCCCCAGCCCGGGCTCTGCGCCCCCCGCCCGGCCTCTGCGCCCCCCGCCCGGGCTCTGCGCCCCAGCCCGGGCTCTGCGCCCCCCCGCCCGGCCTCTGCGCCCCCCCGCCCGGCCTCTGCGCCCCCCCGCCCGGCCTCTGCGCCCCCCGCCCGGGCTCTGCGCCCCCCGCCCGGCCTCTGCGCCCCCCGCCTCGCTGCCTCCGGCCCCAGACCCCAGGTGGGCCCCGCCCCATCGTGCCCCTCGGGGTGAAACCTCCGCCCCCCGCACCCCGCCTGCAGCTGCTGCTTCTCCGGGGAGGGAAACGGCACGTCCGCGTCGTCCCCGCCACATTCGGAGCTCCGGGGCCCCCCCGGCCCCCCAGCCCAGCGAAGGGGGGCCCGTCCCTGCTTTAAGGCGCCAGGAGCTCCCAACGCGGCCCCGGCATCGCCCCCGCCCCGGCGCCCGCGGGGAACATGGCGCCGCGTCTCTGGAAGCTTCCGCGGCCGGCGGGGGCAGCCTCGGCCCCCCGCGCCCCCGCCCGCCCCCCGCCCGCCCTGGGCCCGCGCCCCCCGCCCGCTCTGGGCCCGCGCCCCCCGCCCGCCCCCCGCCCGCCCTGGACCCGCGCCCCCCGCGCCCCCAGCCCGCCCTGGACCCGCGCGCGGGCAGCCGGGCGGGCGCGGCGGCCTCGGAGACCCGGGAGGTCAGACCCCGAGAGCGGGGGGCCCCGCCCCGCCCTCCCCCCCCCGCCGCGGGATTCGGGTCGGGGGGCGCGGCAGGCGGCCTCCAGGGCACCCCCTTCCCGCGCTTCCCCGGCACCCCCGGCCGCGCCCGCCCGGGACCCCCCCGGCCCCGCGGCCCCCGCGCCCCACCGCCGTGTCCGCGAGCGCGGGCCCCTCGCCGGTGCGGGGCCGGCCGGCCGGGCGCTGCCGCGGGGCGCGGGGCGCGGGGCTGGCGCGGCGCCGGCGCAGGAGTCGGGGCGCGGGGCTGCGGCAGGCGGGCGGGGCGCGCGGGGAGGGGCCGCGCCGCGGGGGGCTGCGGCGGGCGGGGGGCGGCGCGATTGGCGGGGAAGGGGCCGCCGCAGTGGGCGCGGCCGGGGGCGCGCGAGCCCGGGGAGGGCGGGGTTCGCGGGCCGGCCGCGGGGGAGGGGCGGGGGGCGCGGGGGAGGGGGGGCGCGGGGGAGGGGCGGGGCGCGGCCCGGGGTGGGGGCGCGGGGCGGGCGCGCGAGGACCCCGCGGCCGCCGCCGCCCACTGCCCGCCCCGCGCCGCCCCGTCTGCCGGGAAACGCGGGCGCCCCCCGCGCCCCCCGCGCAAAGCCCAGGCCCTCCCCGCGCGGACGCCTCGGCCCCGCACCCCGCGGCTCGGCACGGCCCGGCCTGGGGCGCAGCGGCCTCCGCGGGGCTGCCCTGCCCGCCGGGGGCGCCACCCTACCCGCCGCGAGCCCCAGCGCCGGGCGCCCCGCGGTCCGGCCGCGAGGGCCACAGAGTCCGCAGGGCCCGGGCCGCGTGTCTGCGCTGCCCGGCCTGGTCCGCGGCAGCTCCCTTGGGGCCCGGGGGTGCAGTGCTCCCCAGAAGCCTCCCCTCGGGGTCCAGCCTGTTTGTCCTCTCACCCCAGCGGCCTGCGCAGAAGGCCGGGAAGGGGCGCGCTCCTGTCCAGCCCCCTCTGGCAGCCGGGGTGCCGGGAAGTGGCGGGCGGCTGGCACCAGGCCGGGCAGGCCTGGCCTGTAGATGCCCTCAGGCCCCGGCACGCAGCTGGGTCCAGGGCAGCCCAGCCCCCGCTCCTCCTGCCCTTCTTTCATTTTTTAAAAAGATTTATGTATTTATTTACACAAGCACCGGGCACAGTCAGAAGCGCGGGAGGGTGAGAGGATTCACCAGAGCCAGAGCGGGGAGCAGAGCAGGCAGAAGGACCGAAGGACACTGCTGAGGGGAGCAGCGGGCGGCAGGAGAGGTCTGCGCGCCATGTGGGACCCTCCTCCGGTGGCCGGGGAGCAGCCGGGGATCGAACCGGCGCTGCAGAGGCCGCGGGCAGCTTCGCCTCCCAGCGCTCAACCGCTGCGCCCCCGGGGAGGCCCCCCTCCTGCACTTCTGTGGGTCCCAGCGTCCATGGCACCCACACACGTGGTGGGCACCCTGCCCTGGCAGTCCCCCAGGGGCACTGGGGGTCTGCACCGTCTCTGCCCGCTGGGCCTGCTGGGGAGCACAGCTGAGCGGCAGCCCCCACCCCGGCCACTCCCCAGGCACCGCAGCTGCCACAGGGTGGGGGTCCCTAGGGCTTCGGGAGCCCTCACCGTCCCTCTGCCTCCTCCTGCCGGGTCCACTCCATGGCTGACCCAGCGCCAAATAAACAGATATGGAGCGAGGACCTTGAGGCCGGCCAGTGCCCAGGCCAGTGCCCAGGGGGGCCAGAGCCACAGCCCAGGCTTCCCTCCCAGAAGCCACTTGGGGGTGGGCAGGGCCCAGGGCGGGCCCCACAGAGGCTCCTTGCTTCATCTTCGGGGCTCCCCTGCCCGCTCCCACCACAGAGCTGACCCGGCTGTAGCGGTGCCCCAGGTCCCGACAGCGGGACCTGCCCGGGGACAGCCGCCAGCACCTCCTCCCCCCGCAAGGCCTGCACACCCTCTCCCCGGCCAGGCCAGGGGATTCCTGCGGGCCGGGGCGGGGGCGGGGCAGGCGCAGACAGGCTCCCTCCCCAGGGCGGCCTGGGGCGCTGACTCAGCCAGCACCCTGCGCACCCCACCCCCGCCCAGCAAGCCCAGGTGTGTGGGCCCCGAGCCCGAGCGCCCTGTCCCGCGGGCAGGATGGGGGGTGCGGCCCAACGGGGCCCACAGGGAGTTGCGTGAGCGTTTAGGCCTGGGCGGGGACCCCAGGCTCACGGCAGCTCGCAGGGGGCTCCAGGCAGGCGGCCCCGCCCGGAGTGGACACAGGCTGGAGGCGGGCCCGGCACCGGGCACCACGCGGCCGCACCTGCCCGAGCTCAGCCTGTGCCCAACGGGGACCAAGCCAAGCCGCAACGCAGAGGGACCCCGGGAGGCCCCAGGCGCGTCCCCTAGACAGGGTGGGGGTGGGGCGGGGGGCTGGGGGGCGGCTTCCAAGGAGCCCTGGTGCTGGGGGCTGCGGTGTGGGGAGGGGCGCGAGGCCGCCGGACGGGACACAGAACGGTCGGGACGGCAATCGGGAGACAGCGACTTGCCACCAGAAAGGGCGCACCTCCCCCAGAACTTGGGGTGCACTCACACTCAATCGGGCAGACTCAGGAACACGGGGACCCGGGGGTGGGGGCTGCACCCTGCCCTCTCAGGCCGGGCACCGGTGCCCCCCCACCCCCGGCCCGGGTGCTCCCGGGTCCACGGACGCGGGAAGCGAGAGTTGGAGCGCGGGGCCACGAGCAGCCCAGACGGAGACGTGGCCTGGAAACTCGTGGCCCTGTGGGTCCTCCCTGGCCACCCCGCTGGCCCTGGGGAGCTACGGAGATCTGCCTTGCAGGGTCTCTGTGGGTGTCCAGGCCAAGAGGCGCCCTGAGCCTGCTGTTCCGCCTGGACAGCAGGCCAGGTGCCCGCGCCTTCCCCCTGCTCTGGGCAGGTCGGCCGAGGCCCCAGCCCCCTGGGAGACAGGCTGGGAGATGGCCTGGGGGTGAGGGCCGGGGCTGTGCTGCCAACAAACAGGTGCCCAGGGGACACCGCGGCACACCCGCCCCACAGTCACCGCCTCCGGCACCTCTCGGCCACAGCACTTCCGGACGGGACACCCCAGCGGCCTGGGCCGGTCCTGCATGTCCCTGGGTCCCGAGCCCACCGAGGTCACCCCAGAATGCCTCCAGCGCAGCTGCCTCCGGGGGGGCCGCTGTGTGTCCGGCCGCAGCCCGCGCGCCCCCCAGCCCGACGTGGGCAGGCTGGCAGAGCACGTCCAGTCCTGGGCCTGGGCCCCGGGGGGGGGGGGTGCCCGGAGGCCTCGGAGCGCCCCGCAGCGGGACCGGGAGCCGGGCGGCGGCTGGATTACTCGGGGCCTGGTGCCCCCGAGGCCGGCGCATCCCGGCTGCGTGAGGACGGGGACACGGGCGCCAGAGCCAGCCCAGGCAGCGGATGGCGTCGTCTTTCTCCCCAGGGCCCTCCAGGTGGCCGCAGGTGGGCAGGATGCGGTCGGGAGACCAGACGCCTGGGGACGCACCGAGACGTCACACACGGCTCACCGCAGCGGCCAGGGCGGCCTCCAGTGGCCCAGGTGCCGCCCGCGGGGCCGTGGACCGTCACGTGCAAGCTTCAGACCGTGGTCCCAGGGTCAGGACGGAGTCCCACTTGGTGCCCAGGCCACAGACCCCAGGGCCTGGCACTGACCACGGGCCCGGGGACCCACACGCCAGGTGCACCTGCCCAGGGCTGGCCACCCACAGGGACGAAGACCAGTCACCTGCTCTTCAGGGCGCTGCAGCACTGGGCCAAAGTGGCCGCCCTGGGCGACCAACCGGGTCGGAGGACACAGGCAGTGCCGGTCCTGGACCGCTGGGGTCTGGCCACTGAGCGTCTCACCGGACTTCAGTTTTCATCTGTGCCCCAGACACCATCAGGGCGAGCACGGAGCGGGTGCATGATGGGCGGGTGGACGGCGGGTGGGTGGATGGGTGGCAGGCGGGTGAAGGTCCTGTCGTCCCTCTGGCCAGTCCTCCCTTGCCCCTTACAGGGAGAGGGGGCAGTGGGACTGGGCATTAGGTGCCGATGAGCAGAACCAGCTGCACCCAGGAGGCTCCCGGAGGTGGGCTGGCAGAGCCAGGCTGGCCCGGCCTGAACTGATTGTTCTCCTGAGAGGCGGTTCGGGTGTCCTGCACTTCTCTGAGGCCATGGCCCTCCCGACCCCACCCCAAAATCAGTCCAAAATGCCCAGAGCAGCACCTCACCCCAGCCGCGGGCTTTGCAAGGCCCCAGCGCCCCCAGGTTCTCCCCCCGGCTGGTCCCCGGGTCTGCAGGCCGTCCCCTGACATCTGTGGTGGTCTGGGGCCTCGAGCCCAGCTCTGCACCCCCCAGGGGCCTCAAGCCTCACCCCGGACCACACACCCCAGCAGCGCAGGCACTCGTGGCCTGGCCTCACCCCATAGCACCCCTCGTGCTGGGGGCCGTCGCCTGGGCCTGCCCGGGCTCGGGCTGGGGGAAGGAGAGAGGCCACCGAGAATGGGCCTCAGGGCCGCAGGGACTCCTCCGGGACCCGGAAGCCCGGCGACAGGAGAGGCCAGGAGGGGCTGAAGGGGCAGGGCCTAGCCAGACCTGGGCCCCGGTAGGAGTGGCGGGCGGCCTCCCTGGGCAGCTGCAGGCCACTGGCTCGCCCACCTGGGCCTCCCACCGCCCCCCCCACCCCGCAGCGCACAGCAGGGCCGGCGCGGGACGCAGGGCCCCTGGGGCCAGGTCGGGGCGACGGCAAGGGGCCCCTGGGGCTGCCCTGTCACCTGGCCAAGCCTCCGACCCAGGGGGCTCTCGGCACAGAGTGAGCAGCGGCCTCGGCTGCGCCCCGGGGACCCGCCCGCCCCCGCCCTCCACCTGCTCCCACATCCGCCTGGGGTGCGGCAACCGCCCGGCTCGCGGCGTCCGGCCCTCGGGTCCCGGGACTTTCAGCCGCGGGTCCCCACGACGGTCTGAAGGACCCCCCAGTTCTGAGGCAGGCGTGGGGCCGGCACCCCACGGGTCTGCAGTTCCTGTGGGGTCGGGAGCTGCCGGGATGGCCAAGGTGAGCGGCCAGGTGGGCAGGGCCGTGCAGGGCCCTGGTGTGAGGCGGGCCTTGAGGGAGGAAGCGGGGTGAGGCCAAGCAGGACCCCGTGCCACGGCCGAGGCCTGGTTTCCGTGAGGTGAAATCGGAGAAACGCCGGCAGGAGCCGCCACGTCAGGGTCAGGCCAGACCGTCCCCCCTGAGCCTGCTTCCTCTCTGGAAAGGGGCCGCCGGCCTGCACCCCGCTGGGGGGTGCTGGGGGCACCGGGCAAGGTGACAGGCAGCCCCCCAACTCCTGTCTGAGTCGCCCTGAAGCCCCGGGCCTGGCAGGCTCTCCTGGCCGGCACACGCCCACAGACCCTGCGGGCCTCGGCCCAGCCCCGCTGCGGGCGTCCTGCTTGGCCGGCACGTTCTGGTCAGGCCGGCTCCGCCCCGCGCCTCCACCGCAGCTGTCAGGACGGCTGGGCTGCGGCTGGAGGAGCCCGGGCCTTCAGCTGGCGGCTCTGGGCTTGGGGCAGCCGTTAACGCCACAGGCTTTGGGGTCAAAGACCAACCCCACCCAGGCCGTGGCTTCTTGGGCACCTGCTCCCCTACAGGCCCGTCACACGCGCACTGACTGGACAGCGTGGGCAGCGGCCGCCCCGCGTCTGACGCAGAACGAAGGCTCCCGAGTGCCAGAGGCTGTTACCCGTGGGGTCCGAGCGGCCCCGGGTCTCTGGGGCCCAAGGCAAGGGGCCAAGGGGGCAGGTGGCCTGCGTCCCGGCCGCGCTCCTGCAGTGTCTCCCTGGCAACGCACAGGTGGTCGCGAGGGCCTTCGGGGTCACCATGAGGAGGCAGAGAGGCGGGGGGGGTGTCCGGGAGATGTAGCGCACGTGCCCAGCAGGGGCTGCCCAGGGCACACCCGCCCGCAGCCTGTCCTGGCGCCGGAGTGATGAAGCTCAGCTTCTGGTGACCGAGGGACCCGGCACAGCCAGGCCACGCCTGCTCGGGGACCGGGCGCGGGGCTTCTCCTTCGAACGGGGCCGGCACAGAACCTTCTGGCCTGAGGAAGGCTGCCTGCCGGGCGACCTGGCGAAGCCCGCTGACCACAGCTAGTGGACGGACGCCAGGGAGCTCTCCCGGGCAAGAGGACTGCCCTGGCACACGGCGGGGCCTGGGCGCCTGAGGACCCTCCCTGCGCACTCAGCGCCGGCCACCTACGCAGTCGGCGTGGGCCCCGCTGTGGGCCCCCCTCACTGGCTGGCAGGCCTGACCCGGGGCAGAGGGCCACGTCTGTGGCACCGACCGTCCCACGCTCGCCCCCAACAGAGAACAGCGTCTCCCCGCCCAGGGCCCACGAGGGCCTCAAAGACACAGCCACCCCCAAATCACGCTGCACGTCGGAGGCCAGGCAGGGCCCACCCGGGCCTGAAGCGAGCTCACAGGAGCCTCGCATGTCCCGGCTGCACGGTGACGCCCAGAGGCCTGCCCACCCCTGCCCACCCCCGTCCATGCACGCCGGCCACAGGGGGATCTGTCCCGAGGGGGCCACTGGGACTGTGCACCCCGCCCGTCCCTACAAAGTGAGCTGGCAAGTGTGCTCGATGCCTCCTGGCCACCGTCCAGACGTCTACAGCCACGAAGGGCGCCCCTGCATTCTGCCCCCTCAGACAGCCGACAGGGCCCCCCGGGCCGGGGACACCCCTCCCCATTCCAGCTGCCAGGAAAGAGGGGCCCCTGCCTCCCACGCAAGACCAGCTCGGCCAGGGTGGAACCTCAGCCTCAGCCACCCCTCAGTGAGTGCCCGCGCTGGCCGAGTGCCCGCCCCGCAGAGGGGACACGCTCCCCGGAGATGCTGCCGCAGGCCACCAGGGGGCACCCGCCCGGCGGCCAGGCCCAGGGGCCCCAGGCAGGAGGGGCCCTGCGGGCACTGCCCTGGGAGGTCACCCTGCCCCCTTCGCCCACGCGCTGCTGGCACCGCTCTGGGCACCCGGGCATCCCAGTGGACTCTGGAGCTTGATGTGGATGGGGTGGACACGGCCATGGGGCTGGGAGAGAGTTCTTGGGACAGCGGTGGGTCGGGGGGGGGGCACTGCCAGGGAGGGGAGGACCCTGCCCAGAGCGCCGCCCCAGACTCCCAGACCCACAGGGGTGACGAGGACGGTGGCGGGGGGAGACCCTGCCCGACACTTGGGCGGCTGCTGGGCCGCCAGTCTCCCCGCCGGCCCCGCCGGCACTCAGCTGGCCTGGCATCCGTCCGTCCTGGGCCCGCACCCACTGCAGCTCCAGCGCGGGGCTCAGCCCAGTTCCAGAGCCGCACCCCAACAGCGGCCCCAGCCCTCCGCTCCGCCTGCTCCCCCCGGGGAGGCCTGCGGTGCCAGCAAGTTTAAAGTGGGGACCAGGACGCAAGAGGTGGGCGGAAGGGCACACGCGAAGGGACCAAGGGTGGCGGGAAGGCTTCCGGGGGCCACTGAGGACCCTGCTCCGTCACCCCGAGGCCAGTGTCTGGGGAAGGACTGGCCAGAGAGGCCTGGAGGCCCTGGACAAGGTCCCCGTGGACGAAGGCCACCGAAGGCCCAGCGCGCCCACCAGACCTGCCCCACCTGGTAGGGGCCCCACGGCGCCACAGGACGGAGGACCTGCCCGGGCTGGGGGCTGAGGGGTGTCCAGGGATCTCTCAGGGTAACTTCTGAGGCCCCCCCTGGCCAGGGGTGCGGAGCCCGGCACCCCAGCGGGCCGGGCCGCGGTGCTGCCCTCGCGGTAAACACGCTCCCCTCCTGGGGAGGACGGCTGGTCACCCCGGCCCTGGGCCACCCCCATCGTGGCCGGCACCCCCACCTTGGGGGACAGGACCCCCTTCTCTGCTCAGCCCGCTCTGCAGACTCCCCGCGCCCGCTCTCCGCGGCCCCCCACGGTGCAGCTTGAGGGCGCAGCCCGGGTCGGGGCCCTCAGGGCCCCTGTCCCCTCCCGCCGTCCCAAAGTCCCCCGAGGCCGGGTGCGGGGCCGCGGCTCGTCCTCGGAGGCCCCGCGCGCTTGGAGCACTGAGGGGCCGGCAGGGTCGGGGCCCCACCTGCGGCGCCCCCCCCCCCCCCCCCGCCAGCGCGTCCCGGGCTGGGCGCCCCGCGCGGCGGCGGAGTCGCCCCCCACTCGGGCGCGGCCCGCGGGGACCCCGGCCACTGCCGCCCCCCGCCCGCCTAGCGCCCCGCGCCCCCCGCCCCGCGCCCCGCGCCCCCCGCCCCGGGCCCCGCGCCCCCCGCCCGCCTAGCGCCCCCCGCCCCGCGCCCCGGGCCCCGCGCCCCCCGCCCGCCTAGCGCCCCCCGCCCCGCGCCCCGGGCCCCGCGCCCCCCGCCCCGGGCCCCGCGCCCCCCGCCCCGGGCCCCGCGCCCCCCGCCGCGCCCCCCGCGCCCCCCGCCGCGCACTCACCCGAGATCTCGGCCTGCGGCGCGTCGCTCAGGCTGAAGCCGCGCGCCCCGTAGGCCCGGCGGACCTCGGCGCAGCTGCGGCCCCGGGCGGGCGCGTCCCCGCGGGCGCAGGCGGCCAGCGCGGCGGCGGCGAGCAGCAGCCCCCAGCCCCGCGCGCGCGGCCCCATGGCGGCCCCTCCCCGCCCCGCCGCCCCCCGCCGCCCCCCGCCGCCCGCCGCGAGGACCCGGGCGGCGGCAACAAAGCGCGGGCGCGGCGCGGGGTCCGGGCGAGGGGCCGCCCAGCGCGGCGGGCGAGGCGGTCGGCTCGGCCCTCCCCCGCCGCCGGCCCGGCCCCTCCCCTCCCCTCCCCTCCCCTCGGGGCCGCGGCGCGGGCGGGGCGCGGGGCGGGCGGGGCGCGGCGGGGCGGGGGCGCCGGGGCGGGGCGGGGCGGGGCGCGGCGGGGCGGGGCGCCCCCCTCTCCCCGGGGCCCGGGGCCCGCCCGCCCGGCGCGTCGCGGGCGCGAGTGGGGCCGGGCCGGGGTGCCCGGAGCGCGCGCCGCGGCGGGTCCCCAGGGCGCCCCTCCAGCCCCGGGCGGGGCCCCACCTGCGCGCGGGGGATGCCGAGGCCGGGGCGCCCCCGGACGTGACGCCGGCCCGCGGCCTATCAGGGGCGGCCCCGCCCCCCGCCCCGGCGCCCCCCGCCCGCGCCCCGCGCCCCGCGCCCGCCCGGCGCCCCCTCGCGCGCCGTCCCCTCCGCGGCGCCGCGGGCCCCGGAGGCCGCCCTTGTGGGCGCGGAGGGCGGCGGGCGCGGGAGACCCCCGGGGGCGCCCCCGCCCCCCGCCCCCCGCGCGCCGGGCCGCCGGGGCAGAGACCGCCTGGGCGCGGCGGCGGCCCCTGGTGCTGGCCGGGCGGCGGGGCCGGGACAGGCGACCCCCGAGCGGCCCGGCCGGGTACCTGGGGGCCGGCTCCCCCCTTCTTTCTGGGGGGGTGGGGGGGAGACCGGGTCCCCGGCCAGGGGGAGGCTCCATCCGCCCCGGGGCCCCGGAGGAGCCCCCGCGAGCTGCCCGCCCTGCCAGCCGTCCTGACCCCGGGCCCGTGGCCGTCCAGTGCCAGCCTGGCCCGGCGCCTGACCCCCCACGTGCACCCCAGCGCGGCCGGGTGGCTGCGCCGAGAGCACGCAGGGGGGAGGAGGGCGAGGGGGCGCCCCTCGGGGGGCAGCGCGTCTGCGCCCACGTGTGGGGGCGGGGCGGGGCCGGGCTGCCCTTGCTGACCCCCGCGAGGCCTGAGAAGAAAGAGGCCATTGAGCGCCCCGTCACCCCGAGGGGCCGGGCCCACCACGCTTCCGTCCTCGTGGGACATGACCCCAGCCCTGCTGCCCCCTGCCCCGCCCAGGTCGTTCCTGGCCCCCAACTGCCCGGAGGCCCCCCGGCCAGGGCTGGGACGCAGGGGTCTGGCCAGCGGCGGGGGCAGAGCTGCTGGTTTTCTGTCCAGTGTCCTCTGGCGGCCCCGAAGCTTCTGGACACGGCGCCGCTGACGGTGCCGCCCCGGCCATCCCCTTGGCGAGAGGATCCTGACCTGCGGGCGGGGTCCCAGGAGGTGGCCGCGGTGCCCACTGCGGTCACTGGGGGAGCGTGGCCCCGGGGTGCTGCCGAGGGGACCAACGCGGCCGGGAGGGCGCCAGGCAGCTCAGCTCCCTGCCTCCGGGAGGGGCAGTGACGCCTCAGGGCCTCCCTGGGTCCCTCGGGACCCGGCCTGCGAAGGCCCCGGGCCTGGCGCCCTGTCTCCCCCACCGGCCCCCCAAGAAGCTGCTCTGCACGGCAGGCAGGGTGTCCTCGCCCCCCAAGCGGGCACCTGCAGGAGCTGGGTGGGGGCCGGGCCCTGCTGGGCAGTGTTTGGGGGCCAGAGGTCCGGTGGCCCGTGATTCTCAGGGGTGGCCCTCTCAGCCCTGCTGGGCCCGGCTCCCGGCGGCTCCCTCCCCGCTCTGCCGGCCTCAAGGGGTTGCAGCCCCGGCGCCCACCCAGTCGGCAGGGCGGCAACTCTCCCAGGCGCTGCCGGCCCCCGCTGGTTTCTCACCCTTCCCTGTGCAGTGGGGCGCCTGGCTAGGGGTCCCAGCTCAGGGCTCCCCGTCAGAAGCCTGCGGGGTGCAGCGCCCTCAACCCTGCACCCAGCCCCCCCACCCGCCGCTCGCTCCAGGGTCCTTCTGTCCAGCTCCCCGGCCCTGCAGTGGGCTCGGGGCCCAGGCCTCCTGCACAGACAGCCGGACCACAGGCCAAGCGGGTGCCCTTTGGGGAGCCGACCCCGTGAGCCCTCCGCCCTGTGCCCAGCCGGCCAGCGAGGAGCCACAGAGCGCCCAGCGTCCCCCCGCCCCAGCACGCTGTCCGCAGAGATGGACGTGGCCCGGGAGCAGGAGGACGGCACGGCCGGGGAACGAGGCGGCCCCCTTCGCACAGACCCGGTCACCGCCTGCCCGCGCTCTGCCCGGGGACCCCAGCACGGCCCCCTCCTCTCGCCGCAGGGCCGGACCCGCACAGGCCTGGGCGGCTCAGACGGGACGCCCGCAGCCTCCCTCCGGGGGCAGCCGGGGTTTGGGGAAGGGGCGTCTGTGAGCCCTGCCCGGGGGCCGGAGGAAGGAGGCTGAGCGGGCGGAGGACGGCGCGGCTCCCAGGCGGGACGGGGGTGACCAGCCGCCGGCCTCCAGCTCCCCAGAGCCCAGAAACACCCCGGCGACGTGCGTGTAAAGGGCTGTTAAACCCCAAAGGCAGAAGTCCACGGAAGCCAAGCAGCCCCGTGGGCACCCCAGCCCACACGCTCGGCCCCGAGGGACGCGGGCTGGCCCTTCCGCGCCCGCTGGGCCCAGGCCGTCAGGCGCACCGTTGCGAGCCGTCTGCCCTGACCCGGGGTCCCGCTGGCCAGCTGGCCCCTGCCCGCTCCCTCTGCTCTTTGGCTGCTGCTGTTCCAGAAACAGCTCCACCCCCATGTCCCCCTGCAGGCACCCCCTGCACCCCAATCCATCCATCCCCCCATGCCCTCCATCACCCTGCACCCCAGCCCCTCTGCCCCCCCCGGACCCCCAGCCCCTCTGTCCACCCCTCCCCGCACAGGTGCCGTCCCTTCCAGCAGAGCCTCCCAGGGTGCCCGCAGGCTGTGGGCCGACGGCCGGGAGCACGGCTGGGAGCACGGCTGGGAGCACGGCTGGGAGCACGGCTGGGAGCACGGGCGCACGCTGGGCCAGCTGTCCTGCAGGAGGGCAGGGTCGGGGCACGCCTGTGATTTGCTAGTGGGGTGAGGACCGGCGGGCGATGCCCCCTCTGCCCCCTGACCTGGCCGTGGCCAGGGCACCTGGTCCTTGGCTGCCCAGGTGCCCCTCGGGGCTGGCTGCCACGCCGGCTGCTTTTGCGCTGAATTTTGAGGCGAATCTTACGGTTTGAGCTCAGTCTCCCCCGACCTGCCAAGCCTCGGGCTGCCCGGCCCTGGCCCCGGCCCCAGGCCAGGCCAACCCCAGGCCGGCCCCAGCCCAGCCCCAGCCCAGCCCAGCCCAGCCCAGCCCAGCCCAGCCCAGCCCCAGCCCGGCCCAGCCCAGGCCCAGCCCAGCCCCGGCCCAGCCCAGCCCAGCCCAGTCCCAGCCCCTGGCCCCGGGGCTCCCTGAGTGTTGCTTAGTTCCCAAAAGCCTTGGCTGTTCTTTGCCGATGTCCCCCTCCCCAAGAACTTTGGGTTCAGCCCGTCACACCCCGGGAGAGCGCCATCTGCCCGCAGCACACGAATGACATTTGGGAGAACCAATTTTTTCCTCCAAATTGGGAACTGCGTCGAGTTCAAGTTTCTCTCTTTACCCAGTTTTGAGCTGCCGTCCGGTGCCACCCTGTGGCCCGCCACCCAGGCCTCTCCCTCGGACATCTGCCCTCACGCACGCCCCGGCGGCTGCCCGCCCCGGAGGCCCGGCTGCGCGATGGGTCCCGGCTGCGGTCTGGCTCGGAGGCAGCCTGCAGCGCGCCACGACGTCCGTCTTTGTGTTCCAGATATTCGCGCTTTTCACTTCCCTTTCCAGAGGCAGACGGGGTCGCCGTGGCGGGGGTGCGGGCAGCGCGGCAGGGGTGGGGGGCGGTGGCGACTCGCGCTTGTGTCCCTGACAGGAGCCTCACACTCTCTGCTGCCCGCGCCTCGGGGTCTGGGTGCTGGGCAGGGCCAGCTCTCGCCCTAAGCAGTCCACAGAGTGGGGCGCACGGAGGCAGAGGAGGCACACCCTCTAACCTGGACGGAGAGCAGGTGCGGACATGGGCCCCGCCCCGGCGCGGGCTTGGTGGCCTGTCATCCCCCGTGGGCATGTGGCCAGTGGCTGCCTGGGCGGCCTGACTGCAGATGCCCGGCCTGTGAGCATGCACCCCGCCCCACCCAGGCCCTGCTGGCACAGCTGGTAGGGCACCCTCGGCCCCACCTGGTGCACTGGACAGTGGGCGGCGGCTCCTGCCTGCGCGTCCTGGAGACCCGCCCCAGGCCCCCCAGGCCCTGCCTGCCCAGGGCCCCTCGCCCGGTGCTGTGGGGCCACCCCTTGGGAGGAGGCCCCGCTCCTTGGCCCGGATTTCCTGGGGAACGCAGCGTCGGCTGGGCCCCCCGTGCCCCTCGCGGAGCGCTGCCCGCTCTCGGAGCGCCGCCCGGACAGGTTAGCGATGGGGGGCCCTGGCGGCCCGGAGCCCCCGCCCACGGCCCGAGGCCCCGCCCTCCGGGAGGCCCCGCCCCTCTCCGGGAGGCCCCGCCCACGGCCAGAGGTCCCCGCCCCCTGGAGGCCCCGCCCACGGCCCGACGCCCCGCCCCCTCCCCGGAGGGTCTGGGCTGCAGAGTCGCCGACCGGCCCCCCTGAAATGCGCGGTGGTTTTGGTTTTGGGTTTTTCTCCTTTAAATTATAGGAGGGCGGCGGACTGGGCAAAACACGGCTTTGAACTTGCCAAAGCCAACGATTTGAAAAAAAATCACAGGATTTTTTGCCCAAGCTCTAAAAAGCCTTTGATTCGCCTTGAGATTTGAGGGCTCTGCAGACGGCCCTGCGGGGGGCGGGGGGCGGGGGGAGCCGGGGGCGCCGTCCTGGGCGGGGGGGGGGGGGTCTGTCCTGGGCTGGGGGGTCGGGGGCGCCGTCCTGGGCGGGGGGGGGGCGGGGGGGCCGTCCTGGGCGGGGGGGGGTCTGTCCTGGGCGGGGGGGTCGGGGGCGCCGTCCTGGGCGGGGGGGGGCGGGGGGGCCGTCCTGGGCGGGGGGGTGTCGGGGGGGCCGTCCTGGGCGGGGGGGTGTGGGGGGCGCCGTCCTGGGCGGGGGGGGGGGTCTGTCCTGGGCGGGGGGGTCGGGGGCGCCGTCCTGGGCGGGGGGGGGCGGGGGGGGCCGTCCTGGGCGGGGGGGGGCGGGGGGGGCCGTCCTGGGCGGGGGGGGGCGGGGGGGCCGTCCTGGGCGGGGGGGGGCGGGGGGGCCGTCCTGGGCGGGGGGGTGTCGGGGGGGCCGTCCTGGGCGGGGGGGGGTGGGGGGCGCCGTCCTGGGCGCCCGCGGTCTCGGCCGGCCCCTGCCCCTGCCCCTGCTAGGGCGGCCCCGGGCTCCGGGCAGCGATGGGCCCCGCGGGCCAGTGTCCGGCGAGGGCCGGGCCGGGCTGTGTCCAGGCTGGGCGCGGGGCCCGGGGCGGGGGCGCTGCTCGGCGCGGGGAGCTGGGCGGCCGGTCCGCGGACCGGGGCTCTGGCCGGCGGCGGGGGGGCGGGCGGGGGGGGGGCGGGCGCGAGGCGGCGCCCACGGAGGGTGGACGTGGCCGCCGCAGCCTGGGGCGGGGCGCGGGCCGGGCTCCCCCGCGGGGGCGCGGGGTGGGGGTGGGGCTCGCCTCGCGGGGTCCCTGCGGGGGTGGGGGGGAAGGGCCCCGCGGCCGGACTGGGGGCTCAGAGACGCCCCCCGGGCCAGGGCCGCGCAGCGGGGCTGGGGAGGGGCCGATTCCGTGGCTTTCTCCGCCCCACCCCAGGCTTGGCAGCCCTGCGGGCTCGCGGTCCGGCCTGGCCGCCGGGTTTCCTGTGCCCTGTGCCCGCTGGCCCCGCCCCGCCCCGGGTGGGGCTGGGGGTGCGGTGGGAGCGCCTAGCCCTGAGGGCCGGCGTGGCTTGTCCCGGGCCGTGGGCGGAGGGACAACCTTCCTGGGCCTTTAGGCCCCCGCAGAGACCCTGGTCTGGAGAGTCCCGAGCATCTCTGGGGGCCAGTGGGCCGGGACCTGCAGGCCTGTCCAGTCCCCGCCACCCCAGCCTCTTGCTCAGGAAGGCGGCAGGCAGCAGAAGCAGGCCGGGCTGGAATCTTCTGGAAGTGAGGCCGCCTCTCCCGGTGACAATGCGGGGGCTCAGGGTTGTGCTCCCCGCTGGCCAGGCAGCTCCGGCAGGGGTGGGGCCAGGCAGGGTCCTCAGCCAGCAGCAGCGAGACGGGCCTGGGGAGCTTGGGCGGCAGAGTGGGCCGGCCACTGGGCCTGCTGACCCCCCAGCCCCACCAGGGTACCCGGTCGTTTGTCCAGCAGCATGGTGTCCCAGGGCTGCGGCCCGCTGTCCACTGCGATGGAGCACTACGGGGAGCCACAGAGGCCGGGACCCCGCGGCCGCACTCTGGAGCCGGGGCAGCGGGCTGGGGCCTGGGCCTTCCCCATTCCCCAGGTGTCCCTGCGGCCCTGCGCCCCCCGGCTCCTGGAGTCAGCCTGCAGCAATGCTGGGTGGGGCTCTGACCGCCCCCCCCTTGTGGGCAGCAGGCTGACTGGAGGCTGGACGGGCAAGGACAGTGACCTCCGTGGGTGTGATGACAGCCGGCCCAAGGGGCACAGCGCAAGGACCAAGGCAGAGGCGGTGCCCCGGGTGGCCTCCCAGCCTGCAGGGGCAGCTCCGCAGGCCCCATTCCCACCAGCGCGGGCCTCTCTGACCCGGTGGCCGCAGGCATGCCGGCCTCCGCTTGCGGGGTCTCCGCCGGGCCCACAGCTACCAACGGGCGGGGGCTCCCGTGTCCTGTCCTGGGCCCCAGCAGCCTGCCCCGGAAGACGAGGGGTCAGCTTGCCCGGTAGGCCCTGGTGCCCGCCCGCCACCGGGGGAGGGCTGGATGCTGAGACTGAGCCCTGGCCACCTTGTCAGAGGCACACCTGCTTCAGGGCCTGGCACCGTGGGGCTCTGCCCCTGGACCAAGGGGCAGCGCTGGGCTCCCAGGATGATGGCCTCGGGGCCCAGGAGGGAGCTGGTGAGTGGAGGTGGCCAGCGGTTCCGTCCCTCACCCCGCCCTGTGGTTGGCGGAGCCATGGGGGGCCAGACCAGTAGCAAAGACCCCCTCAGCTTCCCCGGGTGCTTTCCCTCTGCAGCCTCAGTTTCTCCATCTAAGGAGGAGGCGGCGGGGCGAGGCCGAGATCAAAGGAGAGAATGTCTGAATGGGGCCCAGCGCAGAGGCCCAGCCTTCCCACAGCTGCTGTGCCCACACCCTGCCCCCGGGGCCTGCGCGAAGGTGGGGCTCTCTCCTGCCTGCCCAGACGGGGTGCAGGGGACCCAGACTTCAAAGCCAGGCTGCCGGGGAGACAGGTTGCTGCAGGAAGCGCTTCTCTGCCCAGGCGCAGCCAAGCTGGGCGCCGGCCCGAGGCCCAGTCGCGTGCTGTGTGGCTGGACGGGGTGGACAGGTCCCGGGCAGAGCTCCCTCTGCCTCGCACCCCCTGGGCCCGGAGAGCCGGACCTGTCCCTTAGGGTGGGGGCGGGGGCTGTGAGTCTGCCCGAGCTGTGCCCGGACGCGGTCCCGAGCCCCGCTGAGCCCTCCTGGCTCAGGATGAGCCCGAAACGGCCCCTCCGCCCTCACTCCTGCGAGCCCACCCGCCCACGCCGCAGACCGCCTCAGGCTGACCCGTGGACAGCCCGGCCCTCGGATCTGCGCTGGCCGCGCGGGGCGGACCCTGTAGGGTCAGGACAGCTCTTGGGATGACGGCAGCGCAGGCCGGGAAGCCCAGGAGCGGGGATTGCCTCCCGGGAAGCCCAGCTGCCTGGCCAGGCCGTGACCAGGGCGGGCAGCCCGCAGGGCGGGGGGCGTTCACCCTCCGAGAAGCAGCTCCCGCTGGGGCGGGGTCGCGGCAGGAGCCCTGAGGCAGCGCCCGGCCTGGAGCCACAGGCGCGGGAGGAAGAGACGTCACCTCGGCCACAGGCTCCGGGCGGGGCGCCCCCTGGGCTGGCCCACAGTAGGGCACGGGGTGTTCTGGGCACTCTGCGCCTGGCACCCTGCTGGGGCTCTGGGGCCGGTGGTGCCCTTGCCAGGGGTGGTGCCCGTCCTGACGGGTCCTGCGTCTGCCCTGCTGAGCTGTGCGGGCGGCCGTGGGAGGTGCGGCCTCAGCGGGGCGGCGGCCGCCGGAGTCGCACGGGGCCATTTCTGACCGCGCCGACGCTGCCCGGGGCGTGCGTCCTGCCGGGCTGGCCACTGGGCCTCTGCCAGATGGGGCCGCCGCCAGCAGAGAGCTGGACACTCGCGGCAGCCGGTCAGGCCGAAGCTCCTGGCCGGGGTGGGCGGCCTGGCCCCCGAGCAAGCCCCTGCCTTGGGCCTGGCCTTCTGCTCAAAGGCGAGGCTGCCCGGTGCGCGCGCCTGCCTCCGCCCGGGGCTCAGCGCGCCCTCGCCCTGCTCCAGGTGCCCCCCCAGAGGCAGGTCAGCGCCACTGTACGGGGCCCACGGTGGGTGGGGGTCACCCCACCTGATGCCAGGGGCTCTGGAACCCATGGAATTGGGGGTCCAGGGGGTCCCCCAACTTCCCGCCCTTGTCGGATGCTCCTGGGGGCCCGGGGTTCTAAGGGTGTCCCCGGGGAAGTGGGGTCTGTGCTCACTGCCGAGGGCCGGTCTTGTCACCGCCGCCTGTGGCCTGCGGGTGGCCCAGGGTCCCCCCACCCAGGGCCCCTGCGGCGGCGGGCCTGGGCCCACGGGATGGCCGGTGCCGCCGCTGGGAGCCGCGTGAGTCAGCAGGGGGGTGACCGGCCGCGTGACTCACCCATCTGGGCCCGCCTGGGGCCGCGGCCATCACTGGGGCCGCGGATGTGACTGGAATCTGGATGTCGCGGCAGCAGTGGGTCCACCTCAATGGCCTGGACATCGGGCTGCAGGGCCAGCCCGGCCCCCCAGCACATGCCCCGAGTGTGCTCCTGTTTCTGCCCCACAAGAGCCGCGTGGGAGGCGCCGAGGGTTTGCCGAGGGGGGCTTCAGGCAGGAGGTGGCCTGTGAGACGGGGCGGGCGCAGGGCCGGGGCCCAGGAGCCCCAGAGCAGGGGGTGGGCGGGGCGGCCGCCCGCTGTCTGCCCTCCCGGGGTGGCGGGGCCCTATGGGGCCGGTCCCCTCGTGGCCCCCCCAGGTGCCACCCGCGCAGGTGTCCCGAGCGTGGTGCGCGCGTCTCCCGGGCCCCTCGCTGGCGGTCTCGTTGGCTGACTTAGCAACACGAAGCGAACTTTTAATTTTGCAGCGAACCCGTTTTTTATGACATTTTATCATGCAATAAACTTCCAGATTTCATGGTCTAATGCCCTGTGCGGGCTCACGGCTCTCTGGGCAAAACGTCCTCCCTCCCTGGCCTGCGGCTGGGCCCCTTTGGGGGCTGGACCCCTGGGTGTGGGCCCCCTGCACCTGGGGGGCTCCCTCATGCAAGACCACAGATGCCCCATCCTCTCATGCCCATCCTGCTCCCCCCAGACAGACACAGCCCCTGACCCGCAGGCAGACAGACCCCGCACCCAGCAGCCCCCCAGACAGACACAGTCCCCCAGACACACCCCAAAGGACTGGGGGCCTGGAAGGGCCGGTCGGTCCTGCAGCGGGGATGGCCAGAGGCTGCAGAGCAGAGGTGTGGGCTGAGGGCTCCAGGGCCAGGGCCCCTATGGCCGGAGCGTCCTTCTGGCCCTGCCCGTGGGCCCTGCGCTCTCCCCCCGGCTCGAGCAGGGCTGCCCCCCACCCCCTATTGTCCACAGCTGCTTCGGCCTCGCAGCTCCTTCACCAGCATCTGTTTTCACACGTGGACGTGCTCAGGCGGCCCGGAGGGGCGTTCCCACCAAGGCCGCGGTGCTGTGACTGGTTCACTCCGAGGCAGCCAGAGGGGTGGACCCCAAGGACGCTGGGGCTCCCTCCCGTGCTCCAGGAGTGGCTGGGCCTCAGAGGGAGTCCAGGGGCCTTGGTGCCCGGCAGCCCCCGACAGTGACAGCCCCGGCCTCCCTCTCCCAGGGCCTGCGAGGGCCGAGGTGCCCGATGAAGGCCTGGTCCCTGCAAGGCCCCCCTCGGCCTGAGGGCCGCTTCCAGCAACTCCTCTCAATGACCAGGCTGGCCCCTTCCACAGCCAGGACGTGACGTCACCCCTCAGGGATGCGACGGCCTGTGCTGCCACCCCCTGCCCTGCTAGCCTCTGAGGACCCTCAGGCCCGGTGGCCCCCTTCTCGGAGCTGCCCCTTGGGGCTGGCCACCTGGGAGTAGGTCCCGGTGGGCCACGGGGAACAGGGGTGGGGGGTGCAGGCTATGGGGGTGCAGGCTGTGGGGGGGTGGGAGTGCCGGCGGCAGGGGAACAGGAGTGTGGGGGCGCAGGCAGCAGGTGGGGGGCACGGGCTGGCTGTCACCTCTGCTTCCAGCCAGGAGCCGTGGGCCCCAGGGTCATGCCACGTCCAGGGCCAGCAGTGTCAGGATGGCCAGGCCCAGGCCGGTCAGGTCTGTTGGGTGTTTGGGGGGACCTTTGCCGGACGTCTGGGGGGGACTAGGTTCAAGGGTGCCCCGCAGGGTGGCTGGATGGTGGGTCGCTCTCAGGAGCCAGCAGCCCGCGGCCGCCCTGCTGTGGGGGTGTGCACACGCGTGTGTGGACACAAGCGTCTGTGCATGTGGGTGCACGTGGAGGGGGTGGAGAGCTGGAGCAGCTTCGGCCTCTGCACCCCCTTCCCCATGCCCGCCCGCCCCAGCACCCTGCTTCCTCTTCTCGTGCCTCCCTCCCCTCTGGTGCCCCAGTGGAGGCTCCTGGGCCTGCCCCCCTCAGGCTCGGGGGTCAGCCCAGACTTTGCAGGCTGAGGAGCCCCCACAGGCACCCCAGAGCGTGGAGCTGCCCTGGCCCAGGGATGCCCTGTCTCCGCCTCCGCACTCCTGGGTCTTCAGGTCAGGTCCTGCCTGCCCCAGCCTCCTGGGCCCAGGCCTGGCAGCAGGAAGAGCCCCCCAAGCCGCTGTCTTGCAGGGTCCTGCGCCTCTGCCTTGGCGCTGCCCTGTCCGTCAGGGCCCGTCCTTGGCTCCCGCCCACACCCTTGGCCTCCTTCGGTCCTCTGTCCAGCGACACCCGGTGGAGAGGCCCCCTGGGTGACTGGGGCTCCTTGGCCCCCAGCTGCGGCCCAGTCTAGGCGTCCGCTGCCTGTCTGAGGGCCTGACCCTGTGCGGGCGGGCGCGGCTGGACCGGAGGTGTCCCCGCCTGGAGAGAGGGGGTCAGGAGCACTGGGCAGATAGGGCCTCGGGAGGACGCCAAACTCCGGAAGGAGATGGACAGGCCATGCTCGCCGTTTAGTGGGCAGCGAGTGTCTTCTGCGCCCCCAGAGACCTGCCGGGAAGGGAACGGGTCCCGCCGGGGCAGAGGTGAGGGGAGGCGGCCGCGGGCAGCGGCAGCGGGTGGGGCAGGGAGCACAGCGGCCCTGGGAGTCGCGGGCCCTCTCCGGAGTGGCAGACACTGACTCGGCGTCCGGGCCCAGCCGGCAGGTGGGCCGCAGACACGGGCTCCCGGCTGCTGGGTGGGGCAGCTGCCAGCCTGTGGCTGCACCCTGGCTATTTTGGGAGCCCGAGCTGAGCCGGCCAGGCTGCCCCTGCGCTCGGCCCAGGGGCTGGGCAGGGACTGGGGCTGCCACTGCCCGGTCAGCCTCCAGCCTGTCCCAGAGCCCACAAGGTCAGGTTGCCTCCAGACACGGCAGGTGGAGGGGGCAGCTGGCAGGGCCTGCCCCCCCGCCCCCTGTGCCCCCCAGCAAGGCGGGTCCTTCTTTTATAGGGCCTGGAAAGTCCTCCCAGGACCTGCTCCCCAGAGCTGCCTCGGGAAGGGGGCGGCAGACGGTAGCTCTGCAGGCGGGGTGGAGGGCTGGAGAGCAGGGGTACGTGTAACTGCGGGTTCCCGTGGGCAAGTGCACCCCCAGGTGTGCCTGTGGGGACTTCCCGGCCAGCAGGGACAGCAGCAGGCCCTTCTCCCCGCCCCTCTGTCTGTGAGGACCCGAGGCAGGGTCAGGCCCGTGTCTGCGCAGATGGTGGCCAGCCGCCCTGCCCGCCTGCCCAGCCCCTCCCTGGCCCCTTCCCAGCCCTCCCCTCCCGGCCCCAGCTGCGGCTGAAGCTCCAGGTGGCCTTTGTCCGGGGCCAGCTGGGAAGAGGGCGGCCCCCGGTGTCCCTCCCCATGCAGGGGTGCAGCTCGGGGTGCTATTGCAGGTGCCCGGCCTCCAGGGTGGGTGCTCTGGGGTCCCGTGGCCTCAGACACCCCAGGAGTGTCCCCACACACAGCATGTCCCCCCGGAGGGTGAGGGTGGGCCAGGGGCTGCTCCGCCACCTGGGGGCTGACCTCGCGGCCTCCCCTGGGGCCTGTGACCGAGGGGCCAGAGTCCAGTGGGTGGCTGGCTGGGGGGGGGGGTGTCTGGGTCTGGGTGGCCATGAGCCAATGGGGGGCCGGGCCTGGTTCCCAGCTCAGCTATGGGCGGAACCTGAGCCGCAAACGTGACCTTGGGCCCAGGCTCAGCAAGGCCGTGTGTGTGTGTGTGTGTGTGTGTGTGTGTGTGTGTGTGTCCCCGGATGCCAAGGGGCCGCCGTGGGGTCTTCAGCACAGACAGCCCAGGGCTGCCCTGCAGTGGAGCCCGTCCAGCCGTCCCGGCCACGCGCAGGGAGCCAGCCGGAGCAGGCCGCAGAGCCGAGACAAAGGAGTGCAGCTGGGGCTCGCACCCCACGTTCTGCAGGTCCAGCCCGAGACACCTGCGGGGCCACACTGGGGCGTCAGCACTGCCCACCCTGCCTGGATGCGGCGTGTGCTCAGCAGGCGCAAGGCCCCCGGGGCTGCCCCACAGGCTTGTGCGGGTGCAGGCGGAGGCCGGCGGACCAGCTCCAGGGCAGGGGCGTCTCTGCTCGGACCCGAGGGCTGGCGGGGCCTATACCAGAGCCGGGGGGACCCTGGCCCGTGTCCCCAAAGTGAGCGTGTCCAGTTTCCAGGGAGCCCGCCCGGCTGGGCACGAGACAGACAGGGCCGTGGCCCCAGCCCATTTTGGTGGTGGGGCTGTAACTGGGGTTCTCACCGGCCCCTGCAAAGAGGGGGTGCTGGGGTGTGCCCAGCGGGCAGTGGTCCTGCTGCCGGCCAGCCCCTGCCTCAGACTCCCTGCGTAGGGGCCTCACTGGGGACCCCTCCTGTCGAGCTACAGGCCGGGGAGCCCAAGGCCTCGAGGCCGTGCCGTGGGTGCTGGGAGGCCTGCGGTGGGCCGGGGTGGGGGGCAGAGGGAGGCTGGTGGACAGGGTGCCCGGGGGCTGAGCCGGGGCAGGGCCGGCTGGGAGGACGAGGGGTCCCAGCAGCACCTGCCCTGGCTGCACCACCTGCTTTCTCCCTGAGCCCGGGCAGCCGGCCAGCCGGGAGGCCGCCCCTCAGCGCCGCCGATCTCCAGAAGGGAGCTGGCCACGTGGGAGGAGCCTCCAGAACATTTTGTCCTGTGTGGGGTCAGAGAAGGACCGTGGACAGAGCTGGCTGCCCTGACTGCTGAGTCAGCACGGAACTTCCAGCCTCCCTGGGGAGCGTCCGGTGGGCACGGGCTGCTGTCCACTCAGGTCTTCCCGGGACATGCCATCCAGGACTCCGCTGGGCACGCCCCAACACTGGCTGTTTGGGGGGACTTGGCCTGGACAGACGGTGCTTGGGGGTGGGCGGCGAGGTGTGGCCAAGGGCTGGTGGGCAGCAGCACAAACTCCCAGCGAGCCATTGGGGGCCGCTGACCTCTGACCTGGGTCTCGGGCTCCCTGGGAAGATGGAGATGGGGTGCTGGAAGACCCCAGTGAGGGCACACGTGGGGGTGGCGTGGCCTGGGCCTCCTGGGGGAGGTGTTCTGTGGGCACAGGGCCTCTTGGGCCTCAGCGTGTGACACGTGGGGACTTGGGCTTGGGGTGGGGACTGCTGCCGCACCCCCAAAACTCCTGGGTGGGGTCTTGAGCAGCCACCAGGGACGAATGGGGGGCAGGGTAGGAGCTGCCACCGAGTCACCCGGAAGGCCCTGGGTCTCTGCCCAGCCCTTCTGCCTAATCCTGGTGGAACCCGCTTGGCTGTAAGAAGAGCCCCGTGAGAGACCCGCGGCCAGCGCCGCACTCAGCGGTGAGGGCCTGAAGCCTCTTCCTCCAAGGTCAGAGGCAAGACAAGAGCGCCTGCTTCTGCTCGACTCAGTACTGGGCGTTTTCCTCAGAGAAATTAGGCAAGAAAAAGAAATGAAAGTCACCAACAGTGAAAGTAAATAAATGAGATGTTTCTGTTTGCAGAGGAGCTGATCTCAGGGAGGGACCTGCGCTGCATACGTGCGCGCCACGGGTGAGGTAACACAGTTCAGGAAAGCAGCAGGACACAAAATCAAGCCCACAAAGCAGCTGCTTTTTTGAAAAGCCGGAAACGTCCATCGCCACATCTGCTCCATGTACAGTAGCATCAGAAAGGATGGCAGACGCGGGGCTCGCGGGGCCCGGGAGGCCGTGGCGGCCACAGAGCGTGGCTCTAAGAAATTAAAGGCGCCACTAACTGGAGACGCGTGTGTCGGGGGCGGGACGAACAGCCCCCCAGGTCCCAGGGACCCCACCGCGCGGAGGGGGTCTCACAGCGCTGCGAGGGATCTGGTGCCCAGGGCCCTGGGGCCCATCAGCAAGGTGGCCGTGATGCCCAGAATGGGGGTGCAGCGGCGGGAGGCACAGAGCAAGGCCTCGGACCCGAGCAGACGGGTGAGGAGAGTCCTGGAGCCCTCGCTGGCTCCTCAGGCTTTTGTTGGGGTTTGCCAGGCACACGGCAGGCGGGGGGTGGGAGGTGGGGGCAGGGGGGCTGGGGGGGCGGCCGGCAGGCCTCCGGGCCCCACCAGCGGTCACTCTCTCCAGGCTCTCCGGAGTCCCGTGGCCTCTGCTTCGCTGCTGGTTCCCTTCCGGCCTCGCGCTCTCCGGTGGCCTCCCCGTCGGCCTCCCCGTCGGCCGCCCGCGCCGCCTCATAAGCCTCGTCTCAGCCCCGGAGGACCCTCGGGTGTCCGCCGCGAGGCCTGGTGGAAAAGCCTGAGACGTTGCTTACCCCGCAGGGGCCCCGTGACCAGGTCGAGGGCCGGGAGGGTGGTGGCCCGGGGCGCAGCCGGGCGGTGCGGGGCGAGAGGCGCGGCAGGAGCGGCTGTCTGTCCCCCGGCGTCTCCCCGTCCCCAGCTGCAGTGAGCCTCTGGCCAGTCCTCCCAGGCCCGGGGAGGCAGCAGTGGCCAGCCCCTGCCGGAGCCCCCACCCCGGACCCGCGGACGCCTGGCGCGGAGCCCGGTTCCTGGAGAGCGAGGGTGAGTTTGAAACCCAGCTCGGAGCCCGGGAGTGATCGGGCGTCAGGGCGCGAGCGAAGGCGGCGCGTCTGGGATGGGCAGCTGTGCCCAGACACGGGGCCCCGCTCGGCCCACGACGCGTGTGCGGGGTCTCAGGAGGCTGCGTGACGTGGCTCGGCAGGGGCCTTGTTTGACGGGGCCGGGGCATCACCTCTGCGCCCCTGCCCGGGATGCCGCAAAAGGGCTCAGGGAACCCCTGGGGGCTGGGCCCTACGGAGGTCACCACCTCTCCCTGCCCAGTGCTGGGACCTGAGGCCCCACCCCACCCCGGGAAAGCAGCGGACGGTGCCCCGCTGTTGCCTGGCCTGCCTGGGGGAAGGCCCGTCCCCCCTGGGCAGCCGGCTCTGACAGGCCGCGCTTCCTTTGTGCTCAGAAAGAAGGAGCCTGGCCCGGCAGCTCGGAGCCACCCTGGGCCCCACCCCGCCGCACAGAGCCGCGGTCACCCCGCCCAGTCCCCACCCGGAGGACCCCTCCCCCCACATCACCGGGGGCACTGGCAGTGGCGGCAGATGTGACCCGCAAGTGGTCAGGGCTCAGGTGGCCCTGCCCCTGGAGCTGGAGCTGTGGGGGGCAGCGGGGAGGGACAGCGGGGAGCCCAGCGTCGTGGAGGGCCAGCTCTGTCAGAAGGCAGCCTGCTCCCTGGGGAGGGGGGAGCGTCCGGTGGGCACATGCTGCTGTCCACTCAGGCCTCCCCGGGACACGCCATCCAGGACCCGCTGGGCACGCCCCAACACTGGCTCCCGAAGCCACCAGCCACCATCGAGGGTCAGAGGTGACACTTCAGGGGCCTGGCCCCTCCTGAGCAGCTGGGATGGGCAGGCCGGTGAGGGCCGGCTCCCTCTCTCCCCCAGAGGGTGGGGCCTGCAGGGAGCTTGCAGGCCTGTGCTGGCCGCTGCCCCCATCGGTGGACTCCTGGAGGCCAGGCCCAGGCTCCTGAGACAGGTCTTCCGCACCCACGCACAGTGTCTGTGGGGGAGGGGCATGCTCGGGGCTCAGTGCTCGATGACCCCTGAAAACACCCTTCCTCCGAACAGGCCACAGCTGGGGTTCCGGCCCTGGATGCCCCGGCATGGCCACCTTGGAAAACTTGGGATGGGAACCCCCTGCACCCCATGAGCCAGCTCACAGTCCTCCTAATGGAAGGTCCGTGGCCCTAAGGAAGGTTCCGGAAGGCCCCTTCAGACACCCGTGCTGCCTGCTCCTGCTGCCCTGGGGCCTCCGCTGGGCCCTTGCGTCCCGGTGACGCAGCTGCCTGGTCGAGCGCCCCTCACCGGGCTGCGCACCAGGGCGGAGGGTCTGCCGGTGGCACATCCACAACTGTCTCACCCTGGGGAGGTTTTCTTTTCAAAGAGAGCCCCAGACGGCACCCTGGGAACTGTCCTGGGCGGGGGACACGCTCCCTGCACGCTGGAGCTGGCGCGGCTGGGCGGGCCCTGGGGGCAGCTGTCAGGGCTGGTGGGTCTCCTGGCGGACACGGGCAGGCCAAGCCCTCGGGGACACGCCCAGGCCCGTTTGGGACAAGCAGCAGCATCTGAGGCCCCAGGCCTGGCAGCCGACCGCCTGAAACCTGACCCTGCACCTGTCGCCCTCGGCGCCACTGCCCGGGCTCGCAAACGGTCACCGCAGACCGGACATCCAGGCCCCTGGCTGGGAGGCGCGGTCAGGCTGGGTCAGCGTCCAGAGACAGATTTAATGGAGACGGGCCCGCACGTCCTTGCACAGGACGCCCTTCAAGCTCGCGGGGCACAGCCCCGGACACGCCCCCATGGCCGAGGGAGGACCCTGCGCCCCGGGTGGGCCTGGTGGGGAGGGCAGGGCAGGGGTGCGGCGGCCGAGGAGCTGAGGCTGTGAAGCTGGCTCTCACTTTCAGGGCTGACCCTGACCTTGCGTGGACCTGAGCTGCCTCCGGAGGCTTTGTGCATGCACCTGCCTTGGCCGGGGTCGGGCAGAGCCAGGCAGGGGGGACACTCGTGTTGTGGCAAGGGCACGGGGCCCGGAGCAGTCTCCCGGCCCTTGATCATGCAGCCACCCGCCCGCCCACCCACCCTGCACCCGTCGCCTTCCACTCGCCTTTCTGTCATCTAGCAGATTCGCATCTGTGGGCTATTTGGACACACACGCTGCTGCGCTGGCCTCTGGGAACAATGTCAGGCTGACGCGACAGCCCCGTGGAGCTGCCTGCCCTGACAGCCGGTGCCTGACAGGGGCGCTGGGAGCGAGGCCGGGAAGGGCCCCCCGCAAGCATCCCCCCAAGGGCCCGCGGTCGGCGCAGCGGCTGGTAGGAGCGCCGTCCTGCTCTCTGAGCGGCCGATGAGCTCCAGCTCTGCCAGCGACGCGTGAGGGCTCCAGCTTCTCCGCATCCTCACCAGCGGCCGTCACTGTAGAGTTTTTAAACGTTGTGGGGTTACACGGGGTGTCCACCGTGGCTTTGATCGCGTTTCTCTAGTGACCAGTGGTCTTCTCTAGTGACCAATGAGCGTCTTCCATGGACTTGCTGACCATTTGAAAATCTCTGGAGAAGCGTTTACTCAATTTCTCTGCCAATTTTTTTTTAAGATTTATTTATTTATTTACACAAGCACTGGGCACCGTCAGAAGCGCGGGAGGGTGAGAGGATCCACCAGAGCCAGAGCGGGGAGCAGAGCAGGCAGAAGGACCGAAGGACACTGCTGAGGGGAGCAGCGGGCGGCAGGAGAGGTCTGCGCGCCATGGGGGACCCTCCTCCGGTGGCCGGGGAGCAGCCGGGGATCAAACCAGTGCTGCCGAGGCCGCGGGCAGCTTCGCAACCCAGCGCTCAACCGCTGCGCCCCCGGGGAGGCCCTCTGCCAATTTTTTAATTGAGAATTTTTCTTTCACTGCAAGAGCTCTTGCTGTGTTCTGGATTTCAGTCCCTTAGCAGACAGATGATTTGCAAATGACTTTTCCCACTTTGTGTGTTTTTTCCTCAAATTTTTGATGTTATCTTGCTGCACAAAAGTTATTATCTAGCGAGTCCACTTGTCTGGTTCTTTCGTTGCTCGTGCTTCTGATGTCACATCTAGGAACCCGCGTCCCAGCCCACGGTCGTTAAGATTCAACCTTATATTTTCTCTGAAGGTTTTAAAAAAGACTTAGCTCTCGCATTTAGTTCTATGATCCAGATTAAGAGGATTTTTGCAAATGGCGGAGGGTCCAACTTCATTCTTCGGCATCTGGATACCCAGTTGGCCCCGTACCAACTTTTCACTCTGCGTGCTGCTGGCTCCCCCTCGGGAAGTCCAGAGCCCAAGGTGGCTGCAGGGCTGTGGGGGGGCAACAGCGTCTACTTACGGTGCTGCGCCCTCTGTCGCAGGGACGCACCCCATCTCAGGCCTCTGCTGTGACGAGTAGCTGCCCGGTCGACCGAGGCCAAGGCTCCCAGGAGAAAGGAGACGTGTGTGCCCCGGAGGGACAGTGAGGGCACGCAGGGCAGCTTGACGGGTCAGGGCCCCAAATCTTCAGCGACTCAAGTGCCCACCTAGTCACTTCCTGGCCCCTCCTATTGGTGCCATGGAATATTATATAGCCGTGAAAAGCCACTAGCAACAGCTGTGCATGATAATAGGGCGACTCTCCCCACCCGGGCTGCGCAGCAGAGGGCCCACACGCAATGCCCCACGCCACCCGCTGGTCAGCTCAAAAGGAGCCAGTTCCAGTCGGGACGTGACTTGAGCCGCAGAGACACGCGGCCAGCCTGGCAGCGACAGCTCTGCTTCTGCTGTGGGCATCTCTGCAGAGACTGAGCCCACCCCAGCAGCTCCCGCCGCAAGGTGATGCCCTTGCAGCCTTGTGAGGGGACGAGGTGATTAGACTCTCGGGGTGAGCACCTGACGACACGCGTGCACACCTGCTCACACCTGGCGCAATCCCGTCAAACACGCAAAAAGGAATCAAAGCAGCAGGTGTGCCCCTCTCTGGAACGGGGCCACCTCTAGGGGCCCTGCCCTCAGGAGCCTTCCAGTAGGTTCTGGGCCGTGCTTGGGTGGGCTCCGCGGGCCTCCTCAGAAGCTCCCTGCGCTTCTGGATCCCGGCCACGGCAGAAGAATAAAGCAAAGAGCTGAGAAGAGCCGAGTCGTAGCTGAACCAGAGCAAGGCTCTGTTGAGCCCCTTTGCGAGCTGGACAGTCCTTTCGGTGGGCGGCAGCAGCAGTGGCCACACCCTGCGTCTCCCTGCAGAAGGCAGCGTTTGCCCCTGGCCCAGCCTGCACAGCCTTCTGCCGGCCCTGCCCTGCGCCCTCCACAGCCTCATGCCAGGGACACATGTCCCTGAGATGGGCAGAGGGCTGGGCAGAACGGCCACCCGGTGGAGCGGCCTCCAGGAGGGGCCTGGGGCAGTGACTCTGGCAGGGGTGCAGAGAGGGGTTCCCTGGGCTGAGGCAGGGCAGGAGCTGTTCTTTAATGGCACCCAGGTAAGGGGAGTGGGGGCTCAGCATTAGCAGGGGGCGGCGGGGCTGCAGGTCATCTGGTCACCGTTCCAAGCCCCAGACTTGAACCAGCCGGACCAGAGGCCCCTGTCCTCTGGCCTGCCCGGCAGCCTGTCCTGCAGCGCCCGTGCGGCCTGGGGCCAGGCCTGGCGGCAGCCACTCCACCCATCAAGCCCTTTGGGAGGCCCCGAGGTCCACCACCTGGGTCTTGGCTAGGGAGGCCCCCCGAGTGGGGGTTCATGCAGCCCCTGGAGGGGCTGTGCCGGGCTGGGCAGGCAGCGGTCTGCGGGGCTGGGTGGGGCCGAGGCCGGGGCGCATATGGTCTCCAGCTCTGCAGAGCCCACGCAGGTGCGCCCAGGGCCCGCCCCCCACCTGGGCACTCCCCAGGGGCTCCTGGAAGCCCTGAGCTTGGGAGGCCCACCCAGCTTGGGAGGCCGGGGCCTCTGCCGGCTCCATTTCCAAGCCAGAGACTCCGCGGGGCAGCTGTCCCCTTGGGGACTGGCCGGGCCACCCGGCCGTGAGAAGACTTCTCCGGGACCGCGCGCGGGTCCCAGCGGCATTTCCCAGGTGGGAGAGGCCCCACGGAGGTTCACGGCCCCCGGAGGGTCTGGGCGAGCCTGGGCCGCAGAGAGACGGGGCCAGGGCTGCTACAGCTGGGGCTGGGCTGCGGCAGGGCGACCCTCGACCCTCGGGGGCTTCTGGGAGCAGAGCCGGGAGGAGGGGCCGCGGCGGGCACCACTGCTGGGGACTGCGGTCAGGGGGCCCCGCCCGAGGCTGTGGGGGCCGGGTCTGCGCTTCCTCTCCTGGCTCCCGCCTGCCCGGGGCAGAGGGTCTCGGCTGGCGCGGCCGCAGGGGGAGAGGTAACGTCCTGTCCGTGAAGGCAGGACTGGCGGCCTTAAACGCGGCCACAGCTCAGGCATCGCCTCTGCCCCAGCACAGCCTGGGCACCCCTCTCTGCAGCCCTGGCACCGCCCGGGGGACCTCTGGGTGGCATGGCCTGGCCCTGGCGGGGTCAATGGTGCCACACGCAGCATGTGGCCCTGGTCACGGGCTCGGCGCCTTGGCTCATCCGTCGGCGGGTGCGGGGCTAGTCAGCTTGGCCAGAGGGCCCAGCCCTGGGCGCGGCCCGCTCACATGCCCTGCAGACCCCGCTCAGCATGGGCGGGAGCCACGGCGGGCGGCAGGTCCACACCCGCGTTTTGTGCTGGGGAAGCTGCGCCTCCCGCCCTCCCGGGCGACCCGTGGCCTGTGTGTCCCCAGCCCTCCAGGCCCTCGGAGTGGCTGTGTGGCCCGGGCGGGTGAGGGGGCGCTCCCTGGCACCTGTGCACCAAGGCGGATTCTTCTGGCTCAACTGCACTGACCAGCCAGGGCCAGAGGGCACTGCCCATCGCCCCGCCCATGCCCACACTGTCCCCAACCCTCAGGGCCATTCAGGGACTCGGCTAAGGAGCCTGGGCTGAGGGCCCCGGCGCCCAGGCCCCACAGCCTCGTCCCCAGGAGCCTGTTGGCCTCTCTTGCGGGAGTGGGGAGTCAGGGGGAGTCGGGGGAGTTGGGGCTTGCTCAGGGCTCAGGTTACACCCCAGGGGCCTCAACAGGATTAATGGGTGGGCCAGCTGTGCCCCCTTTCCTAGCTTTCTGGGGGCACCTACTTGGGGCTCCGGCTCCCCTCCTCCCCCCCTGGGGCTGAAGCAATTAATTTGTCTCATTTGCACGAAGAAATGTGAGATGAGCACGCTGCAGGGGGGTGTGCAGGAGCTCGAGGGGCTGCCGGTTGAGGGCACAGGCATGGCCAGGGAAGCGGCCCAGGGCCACCGGCAGGGCCACAGCCTGCTCGCCCTGTGACCCAGAGGACCAGACCCCCCGGGGGAGCAGGTGGGTGGGGGCTGCGGCGACCCCCAGGCCGAATGTTTGTGATGAAAACCCCGGAGAGCTGGGGCTTGGAGTGAGCGTCTTTGTCGTAAGCCCCACTTTCATCTTCACAGGTGGGGCGTGTTCCGGGGCTTCTGGGGGTCACTGCCGCGCCCCCACCCCAAGGCGCAGGTGGGCAGGGCCGCCTGCTCCTCCTGCTGGAGCCTCCCACAGGGGCGCTGCCGGGCACGCGACTGCTCAGGCGCCTTCTCGCCAGTGCCTGCTGTATTTGTTTGCCTTTGTCCCTTTACACGCGCACCCCTTAACAGTTTGGGGCCCATGACGCCCCTCGGCGTTGTCCATCTGGGGCGTGTGGCTTCCCGGGGGGACGCCCGAGGACACGCGCCTGCTGGGGCTGCCGGGGCCAGGGGCCGCGCTGGGGAGACCAGGAGAGGGGGCCTAGGAGGATGGGCTGGCTGGGGGCTTGGGCGGGTGCCCGGGCTGCCGGAGCCTCCTGGACGCCAGCACTGGGCTCCGCTCAGGCAGCAGTGACAGGACCGATGCGTGAGTTGCGAGCAGGCTGTGAGCGAGCGTGTGCGAGGGTGTGTGTGCAGCAGACAGGGATTCTAAGTGGGGGTGATCCATCCTCACCCCCAGCTCAGTTGGCGATGTCAGGGGGGCTGGTGGTCCTGGGAGTCTTCCTGGAGGAGGTGGCTCAGGGAGGGGTGGGGGAGATGGGACCACAGGTGGAGGGAGCCCTGGATGTGCAGCTCGGCCCATTCCCCTGAGACCCAGCTCCCCAGCAGAGCCTGCGCTTGGGGACACTGGGGGGGGGTCCTTGCCAGCGGGGGGCCAGGCATGCCTGGCTGGACCGAGCAGGGGGCAGGGGCTGGCTCGGGGGGCTTGGCTGGGTGCCCCCAGGAGCCCCAAGAGTAAGGAAGCGTTTGCCCCAGACCTGAGTCCCTGCTCCTCCCCAAGTCCAGAGGGCTGAGCCTGCAGGAGCAGATGGAGGCCGAGGGCAGTGGGGAGAGGCCGGTCTGCAAGGGAGGGAGGGGCTCTCCCAAGGAGGAGGGGCCTCATTGCACCCTTGGGCGCGGGTGTGAGACTTGTGAGCTCTCAGCAGGAGGCCTGGGCAAGCTCATTTGCTGGGGTGACCAGCATCTGCTGGATGGGATGGGGGTGCTGCTTCGGGGGCTACCCTCCCTGGCCAGGGGTGTCATCTGGCGCGACTGGAGGGGGGCCCCACCCTGCCCCCTCCAGTCCCTGGGGAGACGTTGCCCTGGGCTGGGCCCTCCCGGTGCTTCCTGCGCATCTGGGGCCCAGGCTGCAGGTGGCCCCCGAAGGCAAGGCTGGGCACTCCTGCCAGGGCTGGGGTTCTGCCAGGGGTGCTGAGCGGGGCCCACGTCAGTCAGCGCAGTGGGACTTGAGCCGCGTGGGGCCGAGGGGGTGCTCAGCTACCCCGGGGAGGGCTCTGTGGGGCTAGGGCACTCTGGCCCCACCTGGGGGCCCTGCGTGGGGCCCTGGGGTCAAGCCCTGAGGAGGCCACCTGGACACGGGGAGGGGAACCCAGGACCCCAGCGAGCCTTGAGTGTCTGGGTCCCCGGATGCTGCTCCCTGGCTCAGCCCCAGAGGCATGAAGGCCCCAGCAGGAGCGACCCCCCCGCCCCCCCTCCCCCACCTGCTCTTGCCCCACTTATCCGGGCGGCACATCTGGAGGTGGATGTCAGGAAAGTTCTGATCTTTAAAATAGATCTCGGGGCGGGGGCGGGGGAGGCATGGCGGGGGCTGAGCTCCTCTGTGCGGGCTTTTAAAATAGGCCAGCGTGAGCCCCGGGCACCAAGCCCCTCGGCCCCGCCCGGCCTCCACGGGCCGCGCTGCGGTCATCTCCCCGCACCCCCCACACGTCCGGCTTGTGGGTTCTGTAACCGGGAGCCCCAGGCCTGGCGGCGTCTGTGGGAGTGGCTGGAGCGGCGCCATGATCAGGCGGACAGCAGGTGGGTTTGGTCCCGAGCTCACCCCCAACCTGTGCTTCCCCCCAAGTGATGGGAGGTGGCGGGGGAGGGCCAGGTGGCCCTCGTGCCTTAGCGGGGGCGCTGGCTTCTCCCCAGCTGGCCAGGCCACCTCTGGCGGGGTGGGTGGGGCTGTCCCGCACAGTGGGCACCCGGCTCCCTAGGGAAGTGCCCAGCGGCAGTGGCGAGGCGTGCACGGCCCCTGAGGCTGACGCGTTCGAGCTGGGTCATGCAGCGGCCGCTGGGGCAGGGCAGGGAGCGCTGCCTCCCTGCAGGTGCCCGCCGTCAGGGTCTCCGCACCGCGCTCCTGGTGACCCCACCGTGGACACGGTGTCCCCAGCCCAGCTCCCATGGAGGGGTTCCCAGCAGCCTGGGGGTGTCTCCTGTCACTGACCATGGGGGCAGCACGCAGCACCCCCTCCAAGTCCAGCCTCTGTTTCGACTGAGGGGCCCAGCCCTGATGACTGGGCAGTAGGCATCCCTCGTGTGCGAGACCAACGCCTTCCTCCAAGCCTTCCCCGAGAACTAGGGCGAAGGGGTGGCCACAGGATCTAAAACTGAGAGCTGTGGGCGAGCTTCAGGCACAGCTGGATCCAGGTGAGCCGAGGCTATGCCAGCCCTTCCCCCGCCGCTCTCCGGCCCCGCTCCTTTTGTGGTTCTATTTTCAGGCAGGTTGTGTCTCCAGGTGAGCGGCGGCGGCCACAGAGCCTGTACAGAGCAGCCCTCTCCGTTCAATAAGCCGGGCCTCCTGCAGGGCCCAGGCGGCTGGCCACTGCCTCCGCCACTCAGCGGTGCCGCCTGGCCCGCCTGGCCCGCCTGGTCAGGTGCCCGCTGCCAAGTGTGCAGCCCCTCCAGGACCTGGACTCGGGGAGGGGGTGTTCAGGGGACTCGGGGATGGAGCTTAGGGGAGCGGAAACCCCGCCTGCCCACATGTGGGGGGGCAGCGTGCTTTCATCACCACGGGAGGCGCCTTCTGAAGGCAGCCGGGCCAGGAGGGCTGAGGCCTGTTCTTTTCATCTTGCCGGAGTCGTGGCAATGAGACCTGCCGGCGGCCTGTCTGGAGTCGTGAGGACGAGACTGGACCCCTGCCCCCAGCCAGGCCGGTGTGGGGACACGGACACTGCCTGCCCACTTGGGGGGGGTCAGGGGAGGGCGGGCCCTGTGGAATGCCTTCCTGGACGGCGCCCTGCTGCAGCCCGAGCCTCAAGGGCTGCCCTGTGGACCCTGCTTGGCCACCTCCGCCGTCCCCGTGTCTGGCCGGGCCGTGAGCAGCACCCACGCAGGCTGGGAGCTGCCGAGTGGAATCAGCCCTGCCTGACAGGTACCTCCCCGCTGCCGACATTTCTTCTGGAAAGTTCTGAGGGGCCAAGCTCATTCCAGGGTAAGCCCGGTGAGGGTGGCCAGCAGCCGCTGTCCTGGGGGAGGGGCCCCGCCAGGCTCCCTGAGCCCAGCTCTGTTTGGGGCCGTGTCCCCAGCCAGCCAAGCTGGGACTTGGGCCCGGCCCTGTCTCAGGGGGGAGAAGCCAGGCCGGGGCGGGGAGGCATGTCCAGCTGGCCCTGGCCACAGTCAGGCCCGGCAGGAGCACAGCTCTGGCTGCCCACCGGCCACTCTGGGCCCACAAGCAGGATTGGTGGAAGGCCCTCCTGTGTGAGAGCAGCGGCGAGCACACAAGGCCGTGATGGTCCTGCTGGCCAGGCGGTGACTCAGGCTGATGACAGGGACAGCTCAGCATGAGTCATAGCCCAGCCCCCTCCCTGACCAAGCTGTCCGCAGCCCAGAGGCCTCTGAAGAGTGTGGGCTGGACCAGGGCCCCGCAGCCCTGCTGGTCTCCGAGCTGGGGACACTGGGGGCCGGCCCAGCCTCCGTCTGCCTCTCATCTGGGAGACCTTGGCCCTGGGGGGCGGGGCTCTGCGGGTCCAGGGCGAGGGGGCCGAGGGGGAGAGTCCTGGCCTGACCTGCAGCCCCCACGGTCAAGGCCAGGAGCTGTCTGCTGGGCTTACTGCCAGCTTGGGGCCCATGCCCGTGGGGTGTCAGGAAGACGCTGGCTGGGCCAGAGGCTGAGGGATCAGCGTGGCCGCCGCGCCCTTCTCCCCGGCCTGGGCTGCCTCCTCCCAGGGCCCCGGGGTGACGTCCTCACTGCAGGTTCCCGTAGGCTCCAGCCTGACCCCCCAACCCTGACCCTGGACACCCCTCCAGGGAGGCCATTGCTGCTCCCGTGCCTGGCCAGAAAGACAGGAGGGTCCAGGAGGCGGTGGGCTCCCCTCGAGCGTCCCACACCCCATCCAAGCCTCGCCTGAACCCCACCCGCAGGGGTGCCGTCAGCCCTGGGGGGCGCTGGCCCCGTCTGATGGGTCGTGGGAGGTGACGGCGTGATTGAAGGCAGCAGCGCAGCGGGGAGGGCAGCCACCCCCCCCCCCACCCCCCCCCCCCCCGTCTCAGAGTCCCCACCACTGTCTGAGGGAGACGCCCCTGGGTCAGGTGCCGCGGCCCTGGGCCCAGGAGTCCCTGAGGAAGCTCTGGGAAGATCTCTAGGGACACCCTGCCCCAGCCCCCAGTCCACAGACGGCGCAGGAGGCCCAGAGTGGGCGGGGGGGGGGGGCAGCTGGTGAGGGGCTGAGCGGAAACAAGAAGCCCCTTCTCCTCCCGGGGCCTTGTTGGCTGCCTCTCAACTGCCGCGAGGGGGCCGCGGGACAGTGGGCACATTCAGCGCCTGGCCGCGCTGCGGGCGCGCAGGTGAGGCCGGGGGCCGCTGGGCAGCCTCTCCGGGGGCTGGCCCAGGACGGGGGGCCGCGCTGGACATGCCCCAGCACAGCGGCGCCGAGGGGTCCCTGTGCCCCACGGGAGCCATGAGGACGGACAGACGGGCGCAGGGAAGGACGGGTCTGTGCCCGTGACGTGCCACTCGGCAGTGGCCGGCGGGGGCAGCCGCCCAGGAAGGGCCCCAGGCGGGGGCGGGGAGCAGCCAGGACACGCATCGGGACCCCGGAGCCGGGGTCCAGGCCCAAGACGGGAGGGAGCAGCCCAGCCCGGGAGGCTCCATGTGGAAGCAAAGGGAAGACCAAAGGCTCAGCGAGGACGCCAGGCCAAGGGCTCAGGCGGCCACCCCCGGCCCTCGAGCGGAGGACAACACGCGGGGGGCGTGTCGCGCGGACGTGGACAGAGAGGCCACCCGTGGCCTCCAGCCGGGAGGTCCCTTTGCCGGACGGCTCACGACGTGGCGGGAGCCTGACCTGCCACCCACGCGTGGACGCCGCCAGAAGACCACCGGGAAGGGCGGGCACCGGCTAGCGGAGGCCCGGGCGGGCCTGGGCGGGCGCCTCGCAGGGGCAGTGCCGCAAAGCCGTGCCTCCCGCCGGGACCCGCGGCTCCGCCTTGGGGGCGGGCACGAGGGACATGCGGGCGCTCAAGTCCTCTGCGCCTTTGTCGGAACAGGAGGGACGCTGGCCACGGCCACTTCCAAGGGCTTCCTGAGTTGGGGGGTCTCAGGGCCAGCTGCGGTGAGGCCTCTGGGGGTGCTCGCGCAGGTCTGGAGCCTCCCGGGCCTGGTCCAGACGATGGCGGTGGGGGGCCCTGGGCAGCCGCAGTAGCTGGAGTCTTGCCAGTCGGGGGCTTGGCAGCGGCGAGGGAGGCGGTGGGGGTGCTGGGGGGCAGGGGCAGGGAGCGCACACTGGGTGGCCCGCGGGCTCCTCCTGGGCAGATGCGGACACAGGACGGGCCTTGGCCACGCTGGGCTCCCGGGTGGGGTCACCCGCCGGAGCCTGGGCCCGTGGTGCTCACAGACCCCACCTGGCCCGGGCCCCGGGGCCCCTGCTCGGCTGACGTAGTGGGGCTGCTGGGGCTGGGGACCCCGGCCCCACGGGGCTTAGGCGGGCTCCTGCCCCCCGCCTCCGGGCCTGGCCCCAGCTCAGCACGGGGCGGGGGGCGGCGGTGATGACAGGTGGCCCGGCGGCCCGGCCTGGAAACTAGCTCCCGCGTGAGCGGCCCCGGCCAGGACAGGCTGGCTCGGCTCCCGACACCCCCGGGGGCACGGCCAACACATGTCGGCTCCCACTGGGCCAGCTGCTGCCCTGGGCCCTCGCTGGACGGCCCCTGCTGGGCCCGGGGCTGAGGCGGGGAGGGAGAGTCAGCGGGGAGAGAGCGGGGCCCAGGGGGGCGGGAGCCGCTGGGTGAGAGAGCGCGGCCAGCAGCGGCCTCCAGGAGACCTTCGCAG
Organism: Talpa europaea; assembly: GCF_964194135.1. Taxonomy (NCBI): domain Eukaryota; kingdom Metazoa; phylum Chordata; class Mammalia; order Eulipotyphla; family Talpidae; genus Talpa; species Talpa europaea. Next base: position 158,212,449 of record NC_140073.1, on the reverse strand, counting down.
GAGACCTTGGAGGCGGTGCTGGCGCCCCTGGGGCTTCTGCCTGGAGTGACCCCTTTGGGGCTGGTAGGGGGCACTGTGAGCCGGGGGAGTGGGGGGCCTGGAGCAGGGCTGGGGGCTCCTGACTGCGGGGGGCAAGCAGAGACGTGAGTGAACTCAGGGGAGCTGTCACCCCCGTCCCCCGCCTGTACCCAGCCTGGTGCCTCCCTCCCCTGCAGGGTGGACAGACGGGTGTGGGGCCTGGTCCTTGGCTCCCGTGGGCCCTGACGTGGAGGGCGGGGGGATGGAGTGACCGAGACCTTCGGTGCGGGCAGGCCGGGGACGCAGGTGGAGCATAGGGGGCCCAGGGGGCCCTGCCTCCGGCTGCCCGGGTCCAGCAGCAGGTCACAGCTGGGGCCAGGTAGGCGGGGTGACCAGCCCAGGGATACCACACTCGCGGAGGCCCCCGCAGGGGGAGGGCAGGTGCTCAGCCAGGGCTGGTGGGTGATGGGCTTGGCCCAGGGGATGCCCTGCCCTGCCCCACCCTCTGGGCCACTCCTGGGCCCCGCCTTTCGGGTGTCCAGGGCCTGGGCATGGTGGGCTGGGGTGGCTGCTGCTCTGCAGTGCCCCGGGGCTGCCCCCTCCTGGCCAGTCCCTGCTGCCCGGACACCGGTGGCTGCACAGCTGGACCTGAGGCCACCGGGCAGCCTGGGAAACTGCATGGCCGCTGCTGCCCGCCCCGTCTGGTGGCGATTTGAGGACCATGGACTTGTGGTGGTGATGCTGGACCTGTGTGGTCCGGGCGCTAAGGCCACCCTCAGAGGCCCGCGGATGTCGGGGAGATGCACTGCCCAGGTTTTTGCCACCGGCGCTGGCCGCGCCCCCGCACCTCAGCGGCATCCCCAGCGGCCCTTGGGCGGGGCGTCCCCGCTGGCCAGGAGAGGGTCGGGCGGCTGCGGAAGCCGCGTGTGCAGAAGGCCTGCACGCCTCGGGGTCACTTGCTCTGTGGAGCCTCTGTCCCACGGGCTGGGCCCAGGGAGCCCCGGGACGAGGTGGCGGCTGCCCCGGCAGGCCCCTTGGGCAGGCGGACAGGCCGGGGTGGGGGCGCCCATGGGTGACCTGGCTGCTAAGGCTCTCGTCCCTGTCCAGTGGGAGACGGCTGACCCCCCGCACGCGCCTGTCCCCGGCTCTGGCCACAGCGCCCTGGGGCCGGTGCCCACCCTGACGAGGCCGAGTGGCCGCCCTGCCTGGCACTCTGGCCGCCTCCCGGTGGGACCCGCGTGTCTCGCTGGTGAGCCCCGTACATTCTGGAGCTCGAGCGCCCCCTGCTGTTGGCGAGCAGCGGCGGCAGGGCCCGCTGCACCTGCCGGCTCCTGGTGCGGCCTCGCCCCCACCCCAACCCACCCCCCTCCCGCCTCCTGAGTGGGGGTGACTGGGCCTTGGGCCTGCCGGGGGGCCTCACAGACCTGTGCCTTCGTGGGGTCAGGCTGGCTCTGACACTGACTCGCCCCGAGGGTGGGCCCGATGGACCTGCTGGAGGGGCAGGCCGGGCCCCCGCAGGACTGCCAAGGCCCCGGTGGAGTGACCCAGGCCCCGCCCCCAGGGCGGCCACTGAGGCCCGCTGGACAAACGGCCGTGACCTCTCGACAGGGGGACCGAGACCCCCAGCTGGCAGAGAAGCGGGGGCAGACGCCGGGCCTTGGAGCTCGTGTCACCCGGGCGCTGCCCGCGGAGGAGGCCCGGCGGGCATGGACACCGAGGCGGGAGGACCTGCGGCACGTGGCCCTGGGCCCGATGGAGGCCAGGCTTGGGGCGTGCGGGGAGGGAGGCCGGCCAGCTCCGGGTGGGGGGTGGCTGGAGGGCTGCCGAGGGGCCTCCTCCCCGCACCGGCTGCTGCTGGCCGCCCCCGGAGGCTCACCCCTCTGCCGTTGCTCTCTCCCGCAAGCCTCGGAGGCAGGGCCCGGGGGAGCCGGGGGCTGTGAGGTTCAGCCGGAGCCTCACCCGGGCAGGCTCACCTGGGACAGGCGCCGGCCTCAGGGCCTCCCACCGTGGGCTGAGCTCAGGCTGGGCGCAGGCGGCCCCCAGGGCTGCCGCTTGGGGAGGCGAGTGCTTCGGAGCTGGGCTCTGCACCTGCTCTTTGAGGGGGTCCCGCAGGGCCAGGCTGGAGGGCAGAAGGCGCCGCCTTGGTTTGACGCACCGTGGAGGAGCTACAGGTCCCGGGCCCTCGACAGCTCACAGCTGCCCCTGTGCGCCAACCGGCCGGAGGTGAAGACTGGAGCCCACAGTCCGTCCTCTCTGCAGGGCAGGCCCTCCTGCGTGCCAGGCTGCCTGGCGGGCATGCGGGAGGCTGCAGTGGAGAAGACCCCGCCGGCCCTCCTGGGGCTGTCTCCCACCCGGCGCAGGCTGGGGGTGCTGGCGATGGGGGTGCTGGCTATGGGGGCAGAGCCAGCTCCCACCCGCCCACTGTCCGTTGAGGGGATGTCAGGACAAGAACCCAGCTCTGCAGTGCCCGCCTGGCCCCTGCCTGGGGACACAGGGGTGTGAGCGCCCAGCGGCGACAACCTTTAGCATCCCCTACTGAACCCCAGCCGCGCGTCCCAGGGGCCCCTTATTTCCTCTTGTGCCTTTGTCCGCTTGGACGTGGGCGGGGATGGTGGGGCTGCCTGGGGGTGCATGGACCCTGGCCCCCGAGATCTCCTGTGCCTGCTGCTTCCGAGGCCCCTCCCAGCGCCCCACCCTCCCAGGCCCCTGGGGGTCAGGCGACTGGAGCTCTGTCTGACTCCGAGCTGGGGTCTGTCCTCGCAGCGGCCTTCAGTGGCTGTGGTGGCACAGAGCTGGCCACTGGTGCCCCTGCCTCCCCGCAGAGCTGGCACTGCCGCCCAGCAGGCTTGCCCTGCCCACCCTGCATGGTGCCCACCACTGCCGCCTCTCGCTACCGGCGCTCTGGCCGGGTCAGGGTCCAGCAGCAGCTGCTTGGCGGCAGCTCTGCCCCCACAGCTCCCCTCCCCCCAGCACCCCGCCGGCCCCAGCTGCCCGTGGAGGCAGCCTGGCTGCCAGACCCCACGCGGGAGGGAGGCCACAGGCCCGCTGCCCAGCTGCCAGCCCTGTGCTCTGGCCTGACTGGCACCCCGGCCTGCCTGGTGTTTGGGTGCCTGCCCCACCCGTGGCCGCCCCCTGCAGGTCACCCGAGGCTGCTGTCCAGCCACTCAGTGCCCGGCCTTGCGGGGGCAGGGCCGGGCTCCCGCTCTGCCGTGCGGGCCGAACCCTCAGCCCCAGCCCCCGGTCCTGCCCCCTCTGCACAGCCCGCGGCCTGCCCCGGACAGCCTTGCTGCTCTCCAGGCGGGAACCCAGCCTCCTTGGGAGCAGGTGTCCCGAGCCTGGCCTTGCTGTCACCTCCTGGGCTTCGCCCCCGAGGGGAGTTAGGCCGGCAGGTGCCAGCAGGTGCCAGCGGGGCCTGCGGGCCAGGGACCCAGGTTTCTTCCAGGTCCCCAGAAAGGCTCTCGGAGAGAAGCTGGTTCCCACCAGCCCCTTTCAGCCCTGAAGGGTCAAAGCAGCTCTCGGCCTTCCAGGTGAGTCCAGCGGCCGCCCTCACCATCCCTTGCTGGCACCTGCGCGGCCTCCATCTGCAGCTCTGCAGAGAAGAGCTCAGCCCCCCCAGCCAGTGTGCGCCTCAGCAGTGGCCCGTGTCAGAGACCAGGCAGGAGGCCCAGCGATGGCTGTTCACGGTGGCCGTGCTGCGCGCTGCTGCCCACCGCTGCCCACTGCTGCTGGCCGCCAGGCTGGGCTGGAGGCCGTGCGCGGGCCTTCCAGCAGACGGTGCAGGGGCGGAGCGCGCTTGACCTCAGCGCCGTCCCTTCCAGACCTTGGGCCCCACGGGCGTGGCATCTGCCCTCCACCCCCGCCCCCAGGTCGGGACGCTCAGAGCAGCCTGGGGCAGGGGCGCAAGACCCCCAGGGAGGCCCATCCTCCAGGAAGATGGGGGGGCAGGGCGGGCACAGCAGGGCCCTGAGGGCAATTTCAGGCACATTTGGCTGAGCTGGAGCCCCAACCCCAGTCCGTGCCCTGGGGGCAGCTCCGAGGTGGCAGGAGGGGTGCCTAACAGTCCGGCACAGCCTCGGTGGGACAGGAGCTGCCAAGGTCGCCTCGGGGCCTGGTGAGGGCTTGGGTTTCCCGGCCGGGGTTCGCTGCCCTCTGGGGGAGCTCCCACTGGCCGGAACGCCTCATCTCTGCATGGAAGGGGCCCCTCCGCACCCCTTCCTGACCCCTCCACGCCCCTCCCTGACCACTGCTCTGAGAAGTGGCGAGGAGGCCCCCTGCCAGGACAGGTGCGGCTTACCTGCCGGCCCGGCGGCAGGGGCTGGGGGGCAGAGAGGCGGGAATGGCTCCCGGGGTCCATGGGGGACGCGAGAACTCTGGCCTCCTCTCTGCTGGGGCCTCGCTCAGCCACGTTGCGGCCCGAGCCCACGGCCGCCTGGGAGGGCGCTCAGGTAGAAAGTAGCCACGGTGACCGGCCCTGGGGACCCCAGGGACTGCGGACTGGCCGGGCTTCTGCCGGGCTGGGCTGGACGCTGTGGGCAAGCGGCGGCGGGGACGCCATGGCAGCGCCATTGAGGCCACGTGCAGGGATCATGGCACAAAGGTGACCACAGGGGCGGGAGCACCGCAGGGGACCTGAGCTCCCGCAGGACCAGGCCTGAGCCCGGAGGCCTGGGTCTGTCCCTGGAAACCACTTGCCACCCCGCACCTGCCGGGGGTCCTGTCTGGAGCTGACCCTCTGCCTGGGAGAGCAAGGGCTCTATATTTGGGGGCTGGCTTTGGCGGCAGAGCACCTTTCGGTCAGGAGCCTCCAGGGAGACACCCCGGGCACCCGCTCGGGGCACCTGCTGGGGACACAGGCGAACGCCCCTACCCACACGGCCCCCAGCATGCACCCCTTCCCTGTAGTGGAGCATTTTTCTGGGAACCTGCTGGGCACCCCTATTCGCTGGCCTCTCATTTCTCTAAATGCCGGCCCATGGGCCTGCCTGGAGCCCACGGACTCTGCCTGTTCTCTTTCCCCACGATGTGGCCCCCAGCCACTCTGCGCTCCTGCGGGCATCGCCCAGCCTCGGACCTGCCCACGCCTCCCGGGTGGCCCTGGGCAGGCCTCCAGCTCCAAGGGAGGTGGGGGGCAGAGAAGGGTTCTCATGCCACCACCCACCGCGGTCCCCAGGGCAGCAACCACCGGGGAACAGAGGGGGTAGGGAGGCCTCGCATGGTGAGTGCGACTGCCAGGTCCTGGTGGTGGGGGAGGCTCGCTCTGGAGCACAGGAGGGCAGGGGTCACACACAGGTGCGGGCCCAGGTGGAAATGGTACCTGAGGGGCCCTGTGATTTTCTTCTTCTCTGGTCTAGGGGGGCTTGGGTGGGGTCTCGCGTGATCCCCGGGGGTGGGTGGGGGCGCTTGTCCAGGTGAGCAGGCCAGAGCAAGCACCTCGGGGCTGCAGGGCAGAGAAGCCGGGAGAAGGGAGGGGGACTTGGGGGGGGGGCATGCAATGGGAATTCGGGTCTTTTATCTTCCCAGGTGGTTGAGACCTGGAACGAACAAGGGATAAACACATGCGTAGGAATAAATCATGCACGTGGATTATACCTCTAATTATGTATCAGTTGTTTGTGAATTATATATGCACACTTTATATATAAATTATACATCACATTTATATAAGTACAGGCTTTTGTCCATACTTGTGCTTCATGTCTTTCTATATTAATACACTTTTACTGCATTTCTGCTTTCCATTTTCACTTAATAATTGATGTTGCAATTCTTTCCATATGGGACATAGAGATTGAGCCAGTTCTTTCCGAGGGCTGTGCAGCAGGCTGTTGTGGGATGACCTATAATTTATTCATCTCCTCTGCCTTTGATGGCTATTTGGTTCGTGTCCAACTTTTCACTGCTGTGCAAAGTTCTTTAAAGAATACATGGCTTTCTCTTCTTAACTGTGATATGCAAATTAATGGATTCATTTAACATCAAACCATCCTTGCATTCTCATCAATGTTATTTTTATTCTTTTTGTTGGACTGGTTAGCTGCTTCTACTCTCTCAGTGATTTCTAGCTGCTTTTTTGTTGTATTTGCATGGTGGCAAGGGTCTGGGCTCGCTGCCCTCTGGAGTCTCCTGGGGTTTGTCTGCGGGACAGCTGGATGGGAGGTGTGTGCGTCGCGCAGCTACACAGGCGAGCGGTGGGGTGGGCGTCCTCTTACTCATTAACACGGCTTTTCAGTGTCTGCTGTCATTTATGTTTTGGTGGACTTGGAGTTTTGTATTTTTATATCACACTTTATGAATTCTAACTTATAGGTAAATTAATAGATATTGCAAACATATTGCGAACATTCCGATTCCCCCTCCCTCTCTGATCTGGCCAGCCAGAGAGCAGAGCCATCCGCACAGGCTTGAAGCAGAGCAGGCTCCGCCATGGGCAACCGACCTCCACCCTCACTGGTGACCCAGGAGCTGGCGGGCGGCCTTTGCTCCTCCATGCGCTGTCCTCAGCCAGCAGCACAGTGGTTAGGCTTAGGCCTTTGCGGCCTCTGCATGGACCACACCGACACACCTGCAGGTCAGAGTAACTTAGGAAATGGAAAGACCTAATGCCATGGATGAAATCCAGAAGACACCCCACCTCCTAGCCCCCCACACTTGCTAAGAATAGCCACAGTTTCCCACGTCACCGTCCCTCAGCTGTGGTTGAGGGAACAGCTCTCACAGAGGCGGGTCCATGAGCTGCTTCCCAGGCCTGGTCCTCCTCCCACAGCCTGTTAGCCTTCCGGCCTGAGACTGATTGCAGCCGGCAGTATCCACACGTGTGGCGCGTGAGTGAAAGGTCTTTACTGACAGGAGGTGTGACTGAAGGTGTCAGACACAGGGGGAAGCACATGGTCTGTTATTGTGGATACTTCCTGAGGGGCAGTATTAGCGGGCGGCCTCTGTGCCCACTTCCAGAGCAAGGTCCGGCTATCCCAGAGCCCCCGCGCCCCCGCTGTCTTGCGGCACTGGAGGGAGCTGGCACCACACTGAGAGGTGGCAGGACAGCCCGGTGGTGCTTGGGGGATGACCTCTGCAATGGGGATGCCAGGAGCAGATTGTGCAGGACACAAAGGAAGTGCTGACGCGGGTGAGACAGCCAGGGGGAGACGGAGGGGTCAGGGGTGGAGAGCAGATACCCAGCCCCGGTGAGTGGTCGTGGACCGCGATGGCCAGCTCTCCCTCAGAGGCCAGTGCAGGCGAGGCCACCCTGGCCAGCAACAGACCTGGGGGCCACGGGTGGCCGTGGGCTGAGGGCAGGGTGGCCTGTGTGGAGCCGAGTAGGCCGAGGAAGCGGGCCCAGCACTCACCTGCAGGCAGGAGCTCAGCGGTGACCCCTGAGCACCCCTGGGGGGCGTTTCTCCCGCTGCCCGGATGTAATTCTTCTTGTGTCTCACTCGTGTCTGTGTGTGCCTGTGTGTGCCTGCGTGGGTGAGCAAGGGCGGCGGGCGGGCCATGCACAGGGCAGGACGCTACCCCCAACCCCCCCGCACTGGCCCGGCTGGGTGTGGCCGTGGCCGTGGCCTGTCCCCTGCGCTCAGAGTGGGGGTGGCCGGGGCATCACGCTTTTCCCTTTTCCCACTTGAATGCTTCTGCCAGGCCGGTCGCTGGGGTGCCCCGGAGCTGCCCCTGTGACGGGCCCTCCCACCCCCAGCGGGCGCGTTGTCCCCAAGGCTCAGCCCTGGCCCCCAGGCTCCAGCGTCCCCTCCTGCCAGAGCCAAGCCCTGGGACAGCGGCTGGAGGGTGCGGGAGCCCCCCACCGCCCCGCCCCACGTGGCGACGGGAGGGAAGAGCCAGGAGGTCAGGGAAGGGGCGCAGGGCGGCGGGGGCTTGTGCCGCCCCGGCAGAGCCCCTCAGAGCAGGCGGCCCCGCTGCCCGGACGCCAGGCTGGGACTCAGCCACCCCCTTCTCGTGAGCCTCCTCATGCGGGGTGAGCGGGGCGGGGGGGCGGTGGACGGGCCTCTGCTCCAGGGCGGGGCCGCTCCTGCCTCTAGGAGGCTCCATGTGGCCGGGCCTGGGGGGTCCCCAGGCCGGAGCTGCCACCCTCCAGGAGCCCCTCTGTGTCCCTGGGCCCCCGCGCTCCGGGAGTCGGGCCTCTGCGGTCTCCCCGCTGCGGCGGCTGCTCCCGCATTTCTCTCCCGCCCTGGGCCTCGCGGCCCCCGCTGCTCCGTGACGGGGGCCCGCCCTGTCTTGCGCCCCAGCCCGCTCCATGCTGGCCCCGGGAAGGCCTGGCCCGGGGGCGTGCTCCGGCCCCTGTCCTGGCCCGAGTCCGAGAGCGGGGACTCGGAGCCGCTGCCCACCGCGCCCCCTCTGTGACCAACCAGCAGATCAGCCTGGAGCCCCGGCGACTCTGGGGTCCAGCCGTCCAGGGCAGCAGCCCACCTGCCGGTCCAGCGCCATGACCCCGCATGGCCGCTTTGTGCCCAAGTGTCAGGCAGAGCCTGGACTCGGAGCCACAGGCGGGGGCGGGGCGCCGCTCGTCCAGGGACTGGAGCGTCCAGCGACCGACCGCTGTTCGGCCAGCGGGTGCTGCGCATCTGGGCCCACGCAGGGAGGGGCCTGGCCCTCAACGCCTGTGCCCTGCCGCCCTGGGCTCCCCGGGACCCCTGCCCGGCCACTCTGGCTGAGGGCTGAGCCGCCCTACAGGAGGGAATGGCCTTCAGAAGACCTGTGGGGCCATGCGGGCTCTGTCTGTGCCGTGCCTGCCAGGCCCGTCTGCGGCCGGGTCCGCCGGGCGTCGGCCAGACCAGACACGAGGCTACCCTCAGCCCTCAGCGCTCGCTGGCCCCCAGGTGCATTGGTGGGTCCCGGCCACCTCCACAGGCAACCCCCCCACTGTCTGTGCTCCACCCCCACAGTGCACGGACGCCAGGGCTTATGCCGACTGGTCCCCACCCCTTGAGCGGCCTTGGCCGCCGACACGGCGGGTGAGGCACCTTGGGAGGGTGAAGCAGAGGGAGGACCCGGGTCTGTGCTCCCTGCAGGCTTGGGGCGCAGCCAGGTTCGGGCTGACACCTTGGGACAGCTGAGTGCCCAGCGGCCAGGCCGGATGGGCCCACGGGGCGAATTGGGCACAGCCCCGGCCTGACCCCAGGGCCTGGCGCCATCACCCGCTGGCACCAGGAGCTGATCCAGGTCTCGGGCTCGGAGAGCAGGTGGCCCCCGCGGTGCAGGGCATGGGGCAGCGAGCTTGGCGGGAGGGGGCTCCAGAGGGGAGGCAGGGTGGGCCCCGCAGCCGGCACATGCCAGGGCCCCACAGGCCAGCTGAGGTCCCAGGCAGGGCGGCGAGCGGCGTGGGCACTTCCAGGCGCGCGCCAAGGCCTTGGCGGGAGCCGTGCAGGGAGGGCAGCCCGGGAGGCGCCGGAGGCCTGGGCGCAGAGCTCGGCCGTGCGGCTGGCTGGGAGCGGGGGCTGGCGCGGGGGGTGGCTGGAAGGCCGCAGCCCGGGGCTTCCTGCCTCCCTCCCAGGGACTCCCCGGGGTGTGTGTGTTGGGGGGTGGCTCCCCTCCCCCCACAGGCCTGGCTCCCCTGGTCGGGCGCCCTCACGTGCTGTTCCCAAGGTGGCCGGCGGGTGGCGACCGGAGCCCGCGTCACGGCGACCCCTCCTGCAGGCCCCAGAGACGGCCCAGGCCCCAGGCGGCCCGGGTGGGCCCCAGAGGAGGGCCGCGGCCCTCGGGAGGGAGGCCGGCCTGTCGGCAGGTACCGTCCCTTGTCCTCTGTCCACCACGACCCCAGGCTCCCTGGGGCTTCAGCGCCGGCCCGGGGCCCCCCAGCCCCGCCCGAGGAGGCCGGGCCGCGGTCTGGACAGCGCACGGCTCGGTGGCGGCCCGAGAGCAGCCAGAGGAAGCCGCGGCTTCACACCGGGGCTCTGGGCTTGGCCCCGACGCCGGCCACGCGAGGGGGCAGAGCCCCGGCCATCCCTGAGCCCCGGGGCCGGAGTCCTGCCGCGTCCTCCGGGCCACTCCGCATCCGCCCGGGTCGGACCCTCGGCAAGGGGGAGAGCATGGCCCCCGGGGCAGGACCCCGGCCCGCGCCTGGGAGGCTGGCTCCGCCCCGGACGGCAGACCCAGCCCCGGGGAGGTGTGGGCACCGGTGGGCAAGGCGCGGCCGCGGGCCCTGCAGGGCTGCTCTGCGTGTGCCCGCGGGTGAGGGGCTCGGGCGGGCTGCGCTGGCAGCGCCGAGGGGTGAGCCGCAGGCCGGGCAGCCGCGGGCAGGGCGTGGGAGCGGACGGCCTGGGGCGGGGCTGGTTCTCTGGCTAATGGGACAGTCCCAGGAAGGGGCGCGGGTCCTGCCGAGGAGGGTCCAGGCGGCAGGATGGGGGCAGGCTGGTGCCGGGGGGCCCAGAGGCAGGCGGAGAGCCCCCCCCCAGGCCAGGCCAGCCCCACCCCAGAGTCGCGCGGTGGGGGCCGGGCCAGCAGCTCTCGGAGGCCCTGCACTGGCGGCCCCTGCGCCCAGACAGGCTCCCGCTGGGCGCTGCTTCCTCTGGGGTCTGGAAGCTTCCGGAGCAGAGGGCCGCGAGCCCCCCCCCAGCCCCGCACTGCTCCTCAGGCCTGGAGCCCAGCCCGGCTGAAGCGTGTGGGGCCTCGCGCCCGGGCCTGGCCCCGTTCTTCCCTCGAGTCCGGCCGTGCAGCGCCCCCAGCCCCCGGGCGAGCCTGCGGGGTCCTCAGCCCCACGGCCCCGGGACCATGCGGTCTGCAGCGCCCACATTTCTGAAATGAAGCTCACTCTGGTGCCTCTTGGCTCCCCGGTCACAGCGACGGGGACGCGGGGCCCTTCTGCTCCCCGGGTCTCAGCCCCGCAGCACCCCCTGAGGCAGCTCTCAGAGGCGGAGGCTCTCCCAGGACCCCCTGGTGCCCTCCAGCCCGAGGGGCCCAGTGAACCAGAGGCACTGAGATGCCCCCTGCCTGCCAGACGCAGCCGGCGCAGGCGGTGGGGGCCAGGGCAGAGGTGGGCTGGGGCCCCAGGACAGGCCAGGGCGGGTGGCTCGGAGGCTTCGCTGGACTTTCTGTCTCGGGGGACGGTGTGGGCAGAGGCTGGGGCACTCACCCCTCACCTGTCTCCCACAGGATGGGCCCCTCCGCTGGCCTTTTTCCTGGGCAGCAGCACCAGGGAGGGCCCTCAGGGCCCCTTAGTGTCACCAGTGAGGTCAGCTGGACTTGAGGGGGGGCTGCCCAGTTCTGGGGGTCCCTCCTGCCGCCTGTCCCAGCGGGGGTGGCCTGTGCCCCTGCTCCTGGGCAGCCCAGACCCGGCAGGCTGTCCTGCAGAGGGAAGCCGGCCTGTTCCAGTGCCGCCCTTAGACCGCGGCCCAAACGTCTCAGCAGCGGCCAGAGCAAACACGCTTCCCTGATTTGGTCTCTGGATCGGGTCCCCCAGAGCAACTCTGCTGCCAGCCTGGCCCCGGCTCGGCGGGCGGACTATTCAGCATGACGTCCTGCGGGCAGGCGGCCCGTGGGCCGGGGCTCCTAGAAAGAGGCGCGTCCGTGCGGGCAGCAGACGCCTGTGGGCTGCGCCGAGGGACGAGGGAAGGCGACTGGACGGGGCGGACGGCCCTGCTGCGGCGTCTCAGGGGCAGCGGGAAGCAGGCGGGCTCGGAACGGGCCTGGGGCCGCGGAGACGGGCACACGGGGGTGTCTGGTGGCAGAGCTGTTTGCCCGGCAGGGGCCCCTCCGGGTGGGGGTCAGGGGAGCTGGGGTGGTGCTGGCGGCCTCACCCCGGCCCCTCCTGCCGCAGGTGGCCGTGACCGTGCCTGGGAGGATGAAGTGCTGCCCGCAGCGCACGTTGGCCCTCTGCCTCCCGCTGGGTCCTCTCTCGGGTGAGGGGCTGCTGGGCCTGGCTGGGCCCGGCACCCACTCCTGCCCCCTGACTCCTGCAGCTGGGGGTGGAGTCCTGCACGTGGGGGCTCCCTGTGACCGGCTTCTCCCCGTTGCAGCGGCCAGCCGGTGCAGGAGGAGGCGGGGGTGCCTGCGTTTCTACAAACACCTGCGTCCCGCAGGGTGGGCCCGGGCGCCGGGGGGCCAGCCCCTCACCTGACCGGGCAGTGGGACCAGAGCCTCTTCCCCGGGCCCGCCCTCCAGCCTCCTGGGGTCATGCCGGGCGTGACCGATCCCTCGACAGCCACACCCTTTGTCCAAACTCGCCCAGGGCTCCTTCCGGGCCCACCCCATACCGGGCAGCAGGGGCCAGTCCTGGCTGTGCCTTGCAGACCCCCACGCAGAGCCGCCAGCCATGCCCTACTGGCCCTTCTCCGCCTCGGACTTCTGGGGCTACGTGCAGCACTTTCAGGCCCTGGGTGCCCACCCGCAGCTGGAGGACCTGGCCCACACCTTCTTCGCCCATGTCCCCCTGGGGGCCACCCTGGGCTTCCAGGTGCCCTTGCAGGAGGAGGGAGGCCCACCTGGGGTTTGCCAGCCGCAGCTAGGCGAGGCCCACCGTTGGTGGGGGGCCGTTGGCCACTCCTCCCTCAATAAACCCGACCTAAGATGCACGGCGTGTGGCACGTGGGACCCTGACCCCCCCCCCCCCCGTGGGGCAAGTCGGAGGCTCCCGAGACCACCTCCTCCTCCAGGAGGCCCATCCCACTTGGCGTCCGCAGCGTGTGGGGACCTGGTCTCCCCGTACCGGCCTCTCTGCTAACCCTCACGACCACCCCAGGAGGCACATGGGGCCCCAGGATGTAGGTGGGGAAACTGAGGCAGAGGCCTACCCAGGCCCTGCCTTGGTCCCTGAGCAGCCAGACCCTCTGTGGTCACCGAGCTGGAGCCCAGCCAGGGCCACCTGCCCACCCAACACCAGGGGGCCACTGGCGCAGGGAGGGCCGGCCCGAGTGCACTGGGTGGGCTGGGGAAGGTTCCAGAGGAGAGAGCCAGTGCTGCAGGCTGGGGACCCCCGGGGGAGAGCCAGGGCTGGCGGGCAGCAGGGACGCTGCGTGGGAGGGTCACCCGTCTGGCAGGAGAGGCTGAACCGGCAGGTGCCCTGTGAAGCCGGCCGTGGCCCTGGACAAGCGCTGCTGGAGCGGGCACAGCGCAGCGGGGGCTGGAGACGTGAGCATGATGGCCCCGGACCGGACCGCCAAGGGGGCCCCAGCAGGCGGGAGGGTGGAGGTGACTCCAGAGAGATTCGCTGTGGTCATCGCAATGGGGGGCTTGTGACCCTTCCCTGGGGACACGGGGAGACACAGGGGGCAGGCAGGGAACCTGGGGGGGCAGGGGACACGGGAGGGGGGAGACAGGGGACGGCCCCCGGGCAGGGGCCACGGGGTGGGCCGGGGGGCGGGGGCAGGAGACCCTGGAGGGGCGCGCGCCCCCCCCCCCCCCGCTCGGGGTCCCTGCAGCCGCGCCCTCCTCGGGGCGGTCAGTCTGAGAACCGCAGCTAAAGGCTCAGGGGCCCCGACCCCCACACCGCGGGGCCTGAGCTTCCCGGGCCCAGACCCGAGCCCCGTCCGGGGTCGGGGTGCCCAGCGCCCCCCCGCCGCCAGGTCGGGGCTCGGCGCGTCCAGCCCGGCGCTGCTGCCTCCGCCCGCCGCCACAGGCGGCCCCCGAGCCGGGCCCACGGGGGAGGGGCCGGCGGCGGCGGCCCCGAGTCCGGATCGGCCAGACGGAGGGGACACAGAGGTGACTGTCCTCGGGCGTCCAGCTCGGCCGGAGCGGGGGTGGGGTGGGGGAAACCACAGAGGCGATGGTCCTCCGGCGCCTAGACCGGCCAGGGCGGGGCGGGGGGGGAGAGGAGCGCGTGGGAGGGGTTAAAAAAACAAAAACAAAAACAAAGCAAAACCAACGAGTCGCCGCCTCCCGCGCCTAGACCTGCCGGCGCGCGCCGGAAGAGGGGCTGTCGCGCCGGAAGTGGCGCGAGCGGCCGCGCGCAGCCGGAGATGAAGCCGGCGGTGGACGAGATGTTCCCGGAGGGCGCGGGGCCCTACGTGGACCTGGACGAGGTGGGGCGCCGGGGCTCGGGCGCCGGGGCTCGGGCGCGGGGCGGGTGCACGGCGGTCCCCGCAGCGCGGCCCCGGCCCCGGCCGGGAAGCGGGGCGGCCCGGGCCGAGCTCGTGGCCGCAGGGCCCCCGGGCCTCAGGCGGGCAGGTCAGTTTTCGGGGGGGCAGGTTTGGTTGCCAGGGAGCGAGCGGGGCCTCGGGGCCTCGGGCTGCGGCCCGCAGGTGCCCGGGCGGGGGCGCGGCCTATTTGAAGGCGGGGGCACCCAGACAGGGCTGGGCCGCTGCCTCCCTCCGCGGGCTGCGGCGTGACCCCGGAAGACATCCCCCACGCGCGCTGACAGCCCCTCTCTTCGCAGGCGGGGGGCAGCACGGGGCTCCTGATGGACCTGGCGGCCAACGAGAAGGCCGTGCACGCCGACTTCTTCAACGGTGAGCCCCGCCTCCTCCAGCCCCCCCACCCCACCCCCGGGTGCTGGCCCCAGGAGCGGGTGGGTGCCAGCCTGGCCCCCGTTTTCCCGAGGAGCTTGCGGGGTGCCTGGAGGGGCGTCTCTCCTGATCTCCCAGGGCCTGGGCCCAGGTTCTCCAGCCCCAGTCACCCGTCCAGAATGGACAGGGCGCTTCCTCAGAGGGCTGAGTGACCCATTCTTCCCCCCTGCTCTTGCCCCGGGGCTGTCGCTGCCCACACAGTCCCCCCACGTCAGCTCCAGGGCTGCCCTTAGCATCCACCACTGGGCCTCTGGGTCTCTGGTGGGGCGTGGTGGAGCCTGGAGAGCCACGCTGGGTTTCTGGCTGCACCGCAGGGTGGGGCGGGGCGTGGGGACTCGCTTCCCTCCCAATCCGGTGCCAGACAGCGCTGAGGTCACCCTGTGGCTGTGGGTTGAGATGTAGCCAGTGTTTGAAGTGGCCCCTCTGCGAGGATGGGCCAAACCACCAAGAGCCTTGGGTGGCGCGAGCAGTTTGGGGCGTGTTGCCGCTGCTGTCAGGACGGGGCCTCTGTGTTCAGAGCTGGGTTCTTCAAGGCGGGCTACAGGGCGCTGACCAGGAAGCCCCCCTCCCCTCACTGGGTCTCCTCACACTAGGGGGGAGGGGTGTGGGGGGTGGGGCTGAGCCTCCGGCGTCCCCTTCCGGGCAGTTTGTCGGGAAGGGCTGTGGCCCTCTGGTCGGGGCATTGGCTGAGCTTCCCGGTGTCTGGGGCCCTCAGCTCTGCCGTGACGCCTCCGTCCCGCTGACGCTTGTCTCTCCTGCAGACTTCGAGGACCTCTTCGATGACGACGACGTGCAGTGAGGCCCAGCGGTGTGGTGGGATGCCCAGAGGGGCGCTTCGCAGGACGAGATGGGTGCCCCCAGGAGCCGGGCCACGCTGACGGGGCGGGCGGCCGGGCCTGGGCCGCTTGTGGCCTGGATGTGACTAGCTGTGTCCCCCCTTCAATTAAAGCTGCGTCATCACTGGTGTTCTTTGGCCTCCTAGTGAGCTGGCGCGGAGCTGGGCTGGCCAGCAGAGCAGGCCTCTCCAGGCCCTCAGCGCCAGGCTGGCCCCAAACCCAGCTCCGGGTCCGCACCTGGGACTCCTGCTGTGTGAGACGCTTGGGGCCCCTAGGAGGGCGGCTGCTGAGGGGGACTCGGCTTCCTGCTGCTCCGCAGCTGCTTGGACGTGAAGATCAAGGTCAGAGAAAGTGCGTTTCTCCAGCCGGGAAGACCGCAGGCCCCACAGCCCTGTCAGGGTTCAGTGGGGACCCCCCCGGGTCTGTGCTGACCGCCGGCCGTGTGGTCCCTGGGGGCCTGGGGGGGGGGGGTCCCGGAAGGTGTCTGGCCTCAGCGGTTCCGTGGCCATGCCGGGCCTGGCCCAGCCCCCGGGGGGCCAGGTCAGGGTAGATGCCCCTGCGGGTGCGTCTACAAACCTCCTGGAGGCTCCGGCCTGGCTGTCGGTCATGCCTGCTTCTCGGCCAGTCTCCCCGCAGCTCTCCTCTGTGGGCATCTGGAGGGGCATCCCCACTGTGGGGCTGGAACATTAACTCAGTACAGGTCACAGGTTGCGCGGGGTGCCTGCTGCAGACCCCCCTGCATGGCGCCCTCCCACCTCTGCCTCCCGCCGGGCCCCATCGCTCTGGCTGCGCTTCCCTCCTCGGTAACTGGCCGCACCTGGGCCTGGTTACTGTTTCTCCTTCCCCGGGACACTCGAGCCCTGAATGCGTCCAGCTGGAACTTGACTGTCCTGTGCCCGGAGCTTCCTGTGCCTTGCTGCCCCAGCGTAGCCTGGACCCCTGGGTTGGGGAACCCTCCTGGGGCAGGTGCCCGGAAGCCGCCGCAGAGGTGGCCAGCACCCCCTCGCCCCGGAGGCCAGGCCTGGCTCCGCCTCACGGTTCCCAGGGCCGGGCGCTGTGCCCCTGGGATCCAGCTGGCTCGCCCAGGTGCCGCCTGCCTGTTGGCCCTTGGGGCGCAGTGGGGCTCCCCCTCCGCAGTGCTCCAGCCAGCCACGTGCAAGTGGCCTGTCTAGGCCGAGCTTGTCCGGGGGGAGGGACCAAGGGACATGGGATGAGGTCATGGCTTTGCTGTCACCACTGCCCCAAAGGGGAGCAGATGCAGCTCTGGGTTTACCCATGAGGCAGAAAACCAGGCTTTTTGGGGTGTCTGTCCCCTGGCAGCGTCAGGCCACGGCCCGGCGCCTGGAGGCCTCGTCTTGGCGAGTGCAGGTTCCGCCACCGTGAGGCGTGAGCTGGGGTCACTGCAACATCTGCCGCCCATGGGGGCTCCCTCGGCGGACTCTAGGACACGCGACCCGTTTGCGGGGGCAGGGGAGGCGCCCGTGTTACTGAGCGCGGGGCGCTCCTGCCCGGTGCCCCAGCCTGCACCTCGCCTGGCATCTCAAGGGTCTCAGCCGGAGCAGAGGGTCTGAATTGTGAGGCTGGCTGGTGCCCCCTGCTTCTCGGTTAGCTTTTGGGGCCGGTGGCTGCCTGAGGTTCTGGAGATCTCCCCCAGCCTGCGGCCGCCTGACACTGACATGGGGGCACAGCCAGGGCGGGCGGTGCCAGGTCAGTCTGCCGTCCCCATGTCCACACGCTGCTCTCCTTGTGGCCACTTTGTGGCGACCCCGAGTCTGTTCCTCAAGGGCAGGGGTCTCCGCCTGGACCCTCGCCCTCTCGCCAACCTGTGGCTATTCTCACGTGGACACGGCAGGGTCTTGGGGTGCTGCTGTTCTTCAGACTCAACTGTGAGAAAACACACTCAGTTAAAAACCGGCCGAAGAGGGCCTCCCTGGGGGCGCAGGGATTCAGCGCCGCGCTGTGAAGCTGTCCGCAGCCCCTGCAGCACAAGCTCCAACCCCCCGGGCAGCCAGGGGGCTACCCACATGGTGCCGCAGGCCTCTCCCGTCTCCCGCCGCTCCCCTCAGCAGTGGATTTCCGTGGATCCGCCTGTTCTGCTGCCTGCTGTCTCTGGTGGATCCTCTTACCCCCTGCATCTCTGGCCTGCACCCCAGTTCTTGTAGCATAAATAAATCTTTTTTTAAAAAACGGGGCTGAAGACCCCACACCTCGCCAAGAAGACAGACACCCTAGCGGAAGAGGCACCTGCCACCAGGCCGCCAGTCCCGACCAGAGCGCTCCGCGGGCCGCGGGGGCGGCTCCAGAGCAGGGTGCGGCTGAGGGCCAGGGCAGCGGGGTCTCCCTTGGTGCGGGAGAGGTGGGGTGCAGGGTGGCCTGCGGAGAGGACGGCTGGGCGCTCTCTCAAAGCCTGACGTGCTCTGAACACACAGCTGGGGGCTCCCGCTCCCGCGCTCGCCCACCGGTGTCGAGAACTTG
Source organism: Talpa europaea (assembly GCF_964194135.1). Classification (NCBI taxonomy): domain Eukaryota; kingdom Metazoa; phylum Chordata; class Mammalia; order Eulipotyphla; family Talpidae; genus Talpa; species Talpa europaea. The sequence continues at coordinate 158,194,676 of NC_140073.1, read as the reverse complement.
CGTCCACGCACACCAGGCCTGCCCGCGTGGCTCGCGGCGGCGCCCTGCACACTGGCCAGCACCCCGGCGCAGCCAGCGTGGCGCTCAGTAGCCGACGGGTGACGCACGCGCGTCGTGCTGAGAGTGACCCGGCGGGCCGTGAGGAAACATGGGGAACCGCAGTGCGTGCAGCTGAGTGAAAGGAGCAGGCTGCGTCCCGTGACCCCACTGTGCGCTGCTGCAGCAGCGGGAGAGCGCACGCACGGGCCCGGCGAGCACAGGCCAGCGGTGGAGAGAGACCGCGGCTTCAGGCTTCAGGGGCGGGAGGCACCGGAGCGCCGAGGTGGACACACCCCCCGGGCCTCGCAGTCCGCTCAGCCGGAGCCCTCCCTCAGCCGGCGCGGCCCCAGGGCAGTGCGGGAGCGCTTCCGGGCCCGGGGCCCCCTGGTCAGCAGGGAGAGGTGTGGGGCAGGCGAGGCATCGAGGGCCCGAGGCGGCCAGGCCTCAGTCTAGGGGCTGCTCACCTAAACGGGGGGTGGCCCAGCTAGGAAAGACGCGCCCCTTCTGGCTCCACCTCCCGAGTCTCCTGAATCTCACGGCCGCTGTCTGGGGAGAAAACAGCCACGCACTGCACCCACCGGCCTGGCAGGATGGTGCGGCCACCCAGGGCCGTGAGCCTCGCCACGTGACACTTTGTGCATGGGACCCGATGGCGCCTCCACTTACCCAGCGCCCCTTTGTGTCTCCGTAACATGGAAACTGTTTCTAAAGCATTGTGCGTGGAGAGTTACGTTTGCTCCCAAGTGCCGTATTTGTGTTGCCAACTTGACTCTGCCAATGTTCAGCCACACACTGGGGCGCGGAGCAGACATGGCGGGGCGGGGAGGCGGAGGCAGGCTTGTGCGCGGACGGCTGCCATGAGGGTGACACAGCGGTGGGGACTTGGAGAAGTAAGTGGCCGGTCAGGTCACAAAACGCAAAGAGCCTGCCCGTCGCAGAAGCCACAGACTCGCTCCAGGTGGGTCAGGGCCGCTGCTGAAAGGTCCAGCTGGAGCCCTCGGAAGGCGAGTCTCAGGAGTCGGCAGGGCAGTGGCTCCTTCAGGCACAGGACAGTCCCCACCCGGGCGATGACGGACGCGGCCTTCCTGAGGACCTTGCGGGACTTCTGTAGCCAAAAGTTTACAAAAGTCAATAGAGATGCAAATGTGGAGGCACAAAGTGGGGACGATATTGGCGAATCAGAAACTCGACAAAGGAGTTACATCAAGACGCCGAGGGGTTGCTAGAATCAATAGGAAAGAGAACATCGGGTGAACCCCCGAGGCTGCAGGCACAGCCGAGCCCGGGGGCACTGGGCAGGCGGGCGGACACCAGGAAGCTGGAGCTTGGCCAGAGGGGGAGCCCCGCTGGGGTGTGAGCCAGGGTCTGGGTACTGCCTGGGGCCAGACTTCTGGGGGAAACTCCAGAGTAGAAAACGGGGGAACAATTCCGCTCCTCAGGGGCCCGGCAGGAATTCATTCGTAGCAGAACATGAGTGACGGCTTTGGCCTTACTGGACGTGCACGTAGTCACGACAGACAAAACCACCCTCACGGGCGGGCGCGGAGGGGACGTAGGCACACAGGCCACCTCAGAGAAGGCCCCGGGTGTCGTCTGCAGGAGGGCGGGTGGCGCTCAGGGCCGTGGCAGCTGCGCCTGGGCCAGCAGGCCAAGGAGTGTCTCCACATGGGTCAGCTGCTTTCTCGTGACCTGGGCGATGGTGATAGCTGAGGACAGGTGTGATTCGAAGTTTTTTCCACAAATACAGAAAAACCATCCCTGTGTCGCTCCCCATGGTCTGTGCCTGGGGCACGCCTGTGTTTGAGTGTCCACTTCGGCTCGAGCTCTTTGGTCACAGAGGGGAAGATGCTGAGAAGGGGCCATGGGGCCAGGGCCCTGTCACTGGCCACTCAGCCCGGACTTGCATCTGAGGGTGGCCAGCCCCATGAGGGCAAGTCCACAAAGAATTAATCTTCTGGGTCTATGAAGATGCACAGGTGGGTGGCGTCTGCCCTCCTGCCCACGGCGTCCAGGAACCTGCTTTTCAGTGACTGACGGCTTTGACGGGGCCTCGGCGAGTCTTATACCGTCACTCAACACCCAGTGCATCCCGGCCCACACCTGGCTGCAGGTGCTCTGGTCCCGGGAGGAACGAGGGGCTGCTCAGCACGTGCTGGTGCAGAGGCTTCTGGGGACCCTCCTAGCCACTGTCCCTGAGTCCCCCCTCCACCCCGCGGTCCCTACGGCCCCCGCGGCCCGGCTCACAGCCCCGCGCGCCTCTGGCCCAGCCGCCGCAGGGCCTCCTTCACGTCCCTGTTGCGCAGGCTGTAGATGAGCGGGTTGAGCATGGGGATGACCAGGGTGTAGAAGACCGAGACCACCTTGCCCTGCTCCAGGGACTCCACGGCGCCGGGCTGCGCGTACATGACGAACACGGTGCCGTAGAAGAGGCCGACGGCCGTCAGGTGGGAGCCGCAGGTGGAGAAGACCTTGTGGCGCGCCGAGCCCGCGCGCGTGCGCAGGATGGTGCCCGCGATGTAGCCGTAGGACACGAGCACCGCCAGCGAGGTGCCCACGATGACGAGCCCGCAGACGCCGAACATGACCAGCCGGTTGAGGGTGGTGTCGGCGCAGGCCAGCGGCAGCAGCGGGGGCACGTCGCAGAAGAAGTGGTTGACGCGGCGGGAGCCGCAGAACGGGAGGCTGAAGGTGAAGCTGGTCTGCACCAGGGTGTTGACGCAGCCTCCGCAGTAGCTGCCCAGCACCAGGCGGGCGCAGGCCGAGGGGCGCATGGTGACCGGGTAGCGCAGGGGCCTGCAGATGGCCATGAAGCGGTCGTAGGCCATCATGGCCAGCAGGAAGGCCTCGGTGGTACCAAACAGGGAGAAGAAGAAGAACTGGGTGGCGCAGCCCAGGAAGGAGATGGCCTTGGAGGAGGAGAAGAAGTTGGCCAGGGCGTTGGGGGCGATGACGGACGAGTAGCACAGGTCCACGAGGGACAGGTTCTTGAGGAAGAAGTACATCGGGGAGTGCAGGCGGGCGTCCAGGGTGATGACCACGATCATGGTGAGGTTGCCCAGCACGGTCACCACGTACAGGCCCAGGAACAGGGCGAAGAGCAGGGCCTGCGTCTGCTCGTCGCCCTCAAACCCCAGGAGCACGAACCCCTGCAGGGCCGTGTCCGACAGGTTGCCCCATCTGGGGGGAGGCATGGCCAGCCGGGCAGCGGGGCCGGGCGTGGGGGCAGCAGGAGGGTCAGGCAGGTCTCAGGTTCACCCCTCCCTGGAGCACAGGGGCCTTGCTGTCCACGGGCACAAGGCCACCGGCCGTCACGTTCTCTTTGCAGATGCTCAGAGCGACCTGGAAGGCGACGCGCCCGTGTGAACCCCCCAGGGCTGCTCCGAGCCTGGCTGTAGGGGGAGGACAGCCGCGCCGCAGGGGTGTGAGCCTGACATGGAGAGCAGGCCCTGCCCTTCTGCCACAGGAAGTGTCTCCCCTTTGCAGGGGACCCTGGTGTATGGCGTGTCCACAACTTGCTGGGGTCTCGTCTGCTCCTTAAGACCGTCTCACCCCCTCCTGCGTGTTAGAAATGTCAGACAGCTTCTCCTGCGCCTGCACCTGAGCTGTGGGGGTTCCTCCCTGGCGAGCTGGGAGTGGACCAGGGACCACCCCGGACAGGCTGACGTGGGCGCCCAGCGTGGCTCACTGCCAGAGCCACCTCACGCTGGCAGAGGTCCGGCCTCGCAGGTAGGCTGGCGGCCACCACGTCGTCTGCTGAGATCAAGCCCCGGCACCGGCTGGCCATGCGCCTCACACCCGCTGGCTCTCCCTCAACCCCCAGCCCTGCCCGGAGGCGGCCTTGGCCACGGGGATCATGACTCACCCAAGAGTACACAGCCGGGCCGCTCTTCTAGGGCGACGGCTGTCTTGACTCCGCTTTAGAGCCTGAGGATGCTGTGCCCGCACCCACGTCCCGGACACTAAGCCAGAGTGGGCACAGGCCTGGGAGACACCTGGGGTCCCACTGTGCGCCTGACTGCAGGCGCCGGGCCCTGGCTTCGGGGGCTCCTGGGTCTCGGTGGAAGCAAGGGAGGGCGTGGGCTCCGCTGCTGCTCCCCTGTCTTGTCCCCTTTGTCAGGAGCATGGAGGTGTCTGCTCTCGGGGCACTCTGCTGCTGAGGTCTTCCACCCCGGCACAAGTGGGACTCCAGGCCCCTAATGGCCAATTAGGTGAAACTCAGGCTCCGGCAGTGCCAGGGGACTCCCAACTTCCTGAGCCCAGAGCCCTGTGGCCAGTCTTCACACGTGCCCAACGCCGGGGGTGTCAGAGGCTCTGAAGTCCCTCATGACCCACTGGGGGCCAATCAGGAGAGAAACAGAGAACAGAAAGGGACCAAGTGGCCTCCCGGGAGAGCGCTCCCCAGGACAGCAGGTGTGACTTCCTGGTCCCCTCCTCCATCCTGACCCTCCCCTACACATTGTCGGGAGAAGAGCAACGTCACGGGAAATCTGGGCCTTGGAAAGAGGGCAGCCCCTCCTACCCAGACTCAGAGACTCAGGCCCTCCTGTACGCTAACAGCAGGTCAGAATGTTCTGCTCACAGCCCACCTGTCCAGAGTGAATTCTGGTTATTGCTCGGACCTGTGCGTGCTGCTTGCGGGGCCAGTGAGCTCGTCCCGACTGTCGCGTTTGTTCAGGTTCTTGCCCACACAGAATGTTATGGCTCAAAACACATGGGAATGACCAGCACTGTCCTCTCTCAGGGGGCAGATTGGAAATTCGTGTTCTCTGTGATGGTTGAAGATGACGTCTATGACATTACTGAAAGTTTTTAGTCATGATTTAAGAAAATTGTGTCCCCTTCACCTCCTCGAGTCCCGTGACAATCTGCAGAGCAGCACAACAGTCTCGATGGCTGAGGAGCGAGGATGAGCAGAAACATTCCTGGTAACTGTCCTGTTTTACTTCTAAAACGGAAATCAATCAATAGTATTACGATGAGTCAGAGAATCATGACATCAAGGCGCACAGGGGGATGACTGAAGAGGAGGCCGGCCGTGAGGATGACGGTGGAGGAGGTGACTGGGGCTCCTGTGGGGCAGGAACACAGCAGGTCCTTGACTGACTTCTGTTCACCATCATTTTGTTATTATATTGACGAGAACAGAAAGTGATCCCAGCTGAGGCTGAACAAAAGAACTTTTTTAAAGCAGCTGCTTTTTTTTTTTTTTAAGATTTATTTATTTATGTAAGAACTGGGGTACAGGCCAGAGGTGCGGGGGGTGAGAGGATTCACCAGAGCCAGAGCGGGGAGCAGAACAGGCAGACTGATGAAGGACACTGCTGAGGGGAGCAGAGGGCGAGACAGGAGAGGTCTGCGCGCCATGTGGGACCCTCGCCCGGCGGCCGGAGATCGAACTGGCGCTGCAGAGGCTGCGGGCAGCTTCGCAAGCCAGTGCTCAACCGCTGCGCCACCGGGGAGGCCCTGATCTGTCTGTAGTTATGAGTGGGGTGTTAAAGTCCCCTACTATTATGGTATCGTGGTTAATGTCACTCTATCTCCCTCGGTAATTGCGTTATGTGTTTTGCTGCTCCATCATTTGGCGCGCGTCTATCTATGTTACATCCTCTTGTTGAATGAAACCCTGCTCACAATGCAATGTCCCTCCCTGTCTCTCATCTTTTTAACTGGAATCTATTTTATCTGCTCTAAGTATAGCTGTGCCTGCCTTTTTGAAAAATTACCATTTGCTTGCAGGATTGTCTTCCAACATCCTATTTTAAGTCTGTTTGTCTTGAAAGCTAAGATGAGCTTCCTGTAGACAACAAAAATTAGATTTTTTTCCTGAAACATTCAGCTACTGTATACCATTTAACTGGTGAGCTCACACTGTGTACATTTACAGTAATTGTTAAAATATAAGTATTGCCATTTTTATTTTTTTGGTGTTTAGTTTGTTTTTGTTGTTTTGTTCTTCTCTTATCCTCTTCTCTTGTGCTTTGGCCTCTGCCTTTGTGTTAAATTTTTAAATTTATTTATTTATTTTAATTTTTTTTAGATGAAGATATTTTATTTTATTATTTTTTTTAATAGAGGCATGTTTTATTTATTTATTTATTTGTTTATTTGTTTTGTTTATACATGCACTGGGTACAGTCGCAGCGGGCGGCAGGGGAGGTCTGCGCGCCATGTGGGACCCTCCTCCGGTGGCCGGGGAGCAGCCGGGGATCAAGCTGGCGCCGCAGAGGTCGCAACCCAGCGCTCAACCGCTGCGCCACCGGGGAGGCCCCTGCCTTTGCGTTATGTTTGGATTCCTTTTCCAGTTTTCTGTGCCTTTCTTTTAATTTTTGTTTTGAGCTTCCCCTGAGGTTTATGCGTATCATTCTATACTTGTGAACTGTTGGATGGACTGGTCTCAAATTCACTATGATGACCCACAATTTTACTTTGTTCCCCATCCACATGGTATGTTTATGATGTCTTACTGCTTCCAGATAGACTTCCTTGTCATTTTGCGAATCCCTTTAGTATTTCCTGCAAGGTAAGTTTAGTGGCAACGAATTACTTTTGTTTATCTATAGACCTCTTTATCCCTCCTTCAATTTTAAGTGATATTCCAGCAGGAGAAAGTATTCTCAGTTGAAAATCCTTTTTTTTCCCCGTGGAGGATTTTAAATTTATCGTGGCATTCTCTTACAGTTGTGCGGTTTCCATCAAGTAATTACAGATGATCTTATAGGTAATTCATTTTTCTTTGATTTCAATATTCTCTCCTTATCACTAGTTTTTACTTGTTTAATTACGATGTCTTAGTTACTGGAACTGGCTGCCTTGGCGGGGGGTGCTAGCAGCAGCAGCGGTGTTCTCTCACCCTGCTGCGTACCAGGAGTCAAGTGTAGTAGTGGAGCAGGGGTGCATGGCACAAAGGGCAACAAGGCAGGAGGCTGGATAGAAGGACAGAACGGCCACCCACATGCCCAGGCTCTGAGACCTGAGCCATCAAAAAGCCCCAAAAGGCCAAAAACCAAAACCGAGGGCTATAGCCTAACAAAGGACAGTGTCCACTAGAGGACGGGCCCTGTGGTGGGGGCGTCTCACCCGCACAGGACTGCAAGAGACCACAGGCTCCAGGAACAGTCACCGTGAGGTGTACCTCACACGCAGGGAGACAGACCTCACTGTGGACACACGTGGGGCCGCCTCACCTGGAGAGCATCAGTAACGGTCATCACCAGTCACCAGGAGTCTGGACTGCACTGCCAGTAGGGATGGTCCCTTCTGGCCCCTCAGAGATGGGTCAGAGCCCCCAGTGCTCACAGCTCTGTGTGAGTTGTTGGGTGACGCCAGCAGCAGCTCTTTGAGACGCCGGCAGGGCCTCGGGGCTCCCTTCAGGCGACGTCAGGAACAGGACAGCGGCCCCATCTGTGACCAAATCCTTTGGCTTCTCTTCCTTTCTCAGAGGGCAGCTGCCGGACGCTGCTTCTTCGGAGGTCAGGCATGGAGTCTTCCCCTTCTTTTTTCCTCCCTCGGAGGCTGACCTGCCTTCCTCGGGGCTGGTGTCTCCAGCTCTGCACCCGCGACCCTGGCTTATATCCTCTTTCAGGGTTACACACCCGTAAGTCTGATTGGACCATTTTTCAATCCTGTGGCTGACTGGACCATTTAGGACCAATCAGCTCATAGCTCGCCCCTGATTGGTCCAGTCCACAATCCAGGAAGTCCACTGTTCCATAAAAAGGCTCTGAGGAGCAACTGCTGTTACCGGAACCGAGCTGCTTCAGCGGCGGGAGCTGGCAGGAGCAGTGGTGTCTTTTTCACCCTGCTGCTCAGCCACAAGTCTGTGGCAGTTGCTCCTCAGGGCGCTTTTATGTAACAGTGCACTTCCTGAAGCATGGACCGGACCCATCAGGTGTGGGCTATGAGCTGGTTGGTGCTAAATGGTCCAATCGGCCACAGGATTGAAGAACAGTCCAATCAGACTGTGGGCAGGGCAGCCTGAGAGAGGATATAAGCCAGGGTCTGCCCGCTGAGAGGGATGACGCCAGCCCTGAGGAGACACGCAGGAGAGATGCGCCAGCCCCGCAGGAAGAAGGGGGAGGCCCCGTCCTGCCCCCCACGTCGCCTGGAGGAGCTCGAGGCCCAGGAGCTGTTGTGCCAGCATCAGCCGGCCTCTCCCAGGAGCTGTGACACGGGTTGTCTGTGACCCGCCTCTGGGGCCAGCGGTGGCCCTCACACTGGCCAGTGCTGCCCAGATGCCTGGTGACTGTCCCACCAGCCAGCCTTGCCCAGAGTCCTGGTGACCAGTGGTGACCATCAGTGACGCGTCCAGGTGAGGTGGCCCCATGCGCAGCCACATGAGCCCTTTGTCTCCCTGTGTGTGAGCTGCACCGTGGGTGTTCCTGGAGCCTGAGGCCCGACAATTGACCCCGGATGGTGGCCTGTCCTCTTGCAGGCCCTGTTCTTTGTTGGGCTGCAGCCACAGGCCTTGGGGTGTGAGTGTGGTGCTGCTGTAGCCCTTGGCTCTTGTTTTGGGCCTTTCTGGTGGCTTTTATCCCAGAGCCCGGGCAGGGGTGGCCGTCCTGTCCCCCGTCTTCCCGCCTGCCCCTTTTGGATTTCAATGGCGGAGCAAAACAACTTCCTTAACGTGGTGTGTCGGCCGGTGTTCAGATGGCTGGTGAGGGCCCCCCGCACTGCCTGCCGGGCCCTGCAGGACCAGGTGCTGCACAGGCTGACGCCAGCCCTGGCCCGGGGCTGTGCTGTGGCAGGTGGAGGTCGGGGCGGGGGGTGCGAAGAGGCTGCCGCTGCAGCACATACCAAGAGCTTGAGCCTCACCAGGGCCGCAGATGCCTGAGCTGAGAGGACGTCTGCGGTGACCCCTGCGCCGGACCAGCTCCTTAGTCCGAGCTGCCTCTGTCGCCTCAGGCTAAGGCTGAGCCCGCAGCTGTGGGCCAGGCCCAGGCCCCTGGGAGTGCGGCTGCAGCAGTGATCTGGAACCCGCGAGCTCAGGCTGCAGATGGCGCAGTCCCAAGGCGGCCTCAGCGGGCGCATGCAGGAGCTCTGGGCGTCTGTGGGAGCCCCTTGAGTCCTCTCTGTCCTCGTGCGTGGCAGCATCGGCTGGGCAGGGCAATGGCCGGGGTCTTTCCCAAGCATGTTCCTCTGTGGAGCTTTCCTGGGGGACCCGCTCCTGCTCCTGGGACCTGGTCTTTACCCTCTGACTAGAGCAACAACCACTCGCTGCCCAGCCCCTCACTGCAGCTGACCGCACACGCGTCCACTCCTGCTGGGGAGGGTTGCCCAGCTGTGGCCCAGCAGGGTGGCAGGTGCTTCCCATTACGCAGGAGCCGCCTGGCCGAGCGGATCGCAGGTGCCGCCCTCCTCCTGCATCTCCAGCCAGGCCCTCCCCAGGGCGCCGCCCATCGCCTGCGTGCGGGCACAGGCTCAAACTGGCAGCCGCCTTGAACCCGAGGGCCACGCCACAGACAAGGACGCCGGCCCCCAGGGCACAGGGCGCAGGCATCTCCCCTTGGCCTGTTCCTTGGAGGACTTCTCCAGCGTGCACGCTGCCTGGGTGGAAGCTCACGCTGCTGCCCCTGCCCTCCCCACCCCTGCACCCCGACAATGCAGTCCCAGGGTCTGAGCTGCCAACAGCCGGCCTGAGGCCATCCGTCCCCAGCAAAACAGGGTTCCTGCTGTAGCTGACAGCCTGGGGCTGCAGCCCGGGGCGGAGAAAAGGAGCCTCCACCTTGGCTACCCTCCCCGTTCAGTCACTTTTCCCTGCAGAACGGGGGCCTCCCAGCCGTCTTTCTTGGGCTCTGGTGCTTACCTGCTTATTTTATTGTTTGGCGGGGCGGGGGCGAGTCTTTCCTCAGCCAAGGTCTTGCTGGAACAGGCAGCGGGTTATGTCTGCTTAGGGGCTGTCAGGACAAAGCAACAGGATGAAACCAAGCACAAGGGAAACCGGTGCCATCCTGTTGAGGTCCGCCCGAGACACACGCCCGTCTGCACTGGGGGGGCAGCGTTGCTAGGGCCACAGGACCTCTATGGCCATCATCACAGTGCCATCTGTCATTGAGCAAAATGTCTTGCAGCATGACTCTCGTGAACATGCTAGAAAGATGATGTGGTTCAATTAATATTAAGTGAAGTCAGTTTTATAGAAACATTTATTTATAAAGATATTTGCTGGGCCCTGCGGCTCTGGTCAGCCTCCCGCGCTCCCTTGGCCTTCACTGGGCGCTGGGCAGTGGCCCCGTGTCGTGCTGAAGCTCCAAAGAAGTCTCCTTTGCCCGGATGCCTCTGGCTGCTGCTTCTCCAGGGGGCCTTGAGTTTGCTGGGAGGCATCCTGCGGAGCCTGGGGCTCCTGTCCACGTTGAGCTGGGATTTGAGCAGCCCCCGTCCAGCGGGTATCCCCCGCCCCCCCACCCCCCGTGGCGCCCTCCATGCAAGACCAGGAGCCCAAGGGAGCTCCGCTCTGTGGCACCTCGGCGTGCGCCTCTGACCCGGCCTGGCCCCCCCGGGAAGCAGGCTGTCCACCTTGTCAGGGCCACTCTGCCTGGCCTCTCCCGCTGACCCCACGCCCACGGAGGGGCGTATCCTGGCCACCCATGAAAGCGTGCCTTAAATGAGAGGACTCGGCAGTGGTGTTGAGGACAGACTGAAAGGTGGATGGAGGCGGGTCCTGTCAGGGCAGCACGGCCGGGTGTCTTGGGGGGTGGGAGGGGGATGATCCGTGGAAGTTGTTAGAAGACATTTGGGTCGAGCTGATAACAAGTCTTCTTTCCTACAGGAAAGTGGTTTTAATGACAACAAATGGCTTAATGTACAATGTGTGTGTCCATCTGTCCACACGCTCATCACCCTCAGACGCTCGGGCGCGGGAAGGGGGGGCCCTGGGGCGGGGAGGAGAGTCGCTGCCCGGTTGGGGAGTGAACACCGTTGCAAGATGGTGGCCCCTCGAGCTCGGTCGGCGCAGTGGACTACATGAGAGAAGGAAGGAAAACCCATGACCACCTCAGGGACGGCAGAAAAAGCCCTGGAAACGCTCAGCACAATTTCGTGACATAAAAACAATCAAAAAAGTCAGAAGGCAGGAAAGCAGGTCGCACAAGGGCGGGCTGTGGGAGCCCGACACTGCCGCCCCCGCCCTGAGGGTGAACGCGCTTCCTCTGAGGTCGGGACACGGGCCCTGCCCTCACCACCTGCGCTCCCCGGGCTCCTGGCAGAGCAGCCGGGCGACAGCGAGACTGGAGCCCAAACTGGAAAGGAGGCAGCAAAACGTTTGATCTCTGCGCACGACCTGGCTCTATGAACGGAAACTTCAGATTCCACAAAACCCCCAAGGTGTGATGGCACCTAATGAATAAATTCACCAAACTGACCGTATAAGAAATCAAGCCATTAACGTCGTCGTGATTCTACGCACTGGTAACAGACGTGTGAAGAGAAAGGAAGCAGTTCCTAGGAAAGAATAAACTTAACCAAGGAGACAAAAGGCTTCTACTCTGAATACTACAAAATACGGTGGAAAGAATTAAAGGCGGCATCCAGGAACCGGGAGACATCCCGTGTCATGGCTGGAGAATGACACACCACCCGCCGTGATCAAGGCCAAAACCCCAATATTATTTTTTGTAGATATAGAGAAGCGCATCTTAAAATCCTCATGGAATCTCGGGGTCCCACACAGCCAGGCAACCTGCAGAGAGAAGAGCGGAGCTGGCGGGCCCACGCTCCTGATTTTAAAACCCATCACAAAGCTGCAGGGACCCAAACAACGTGGCCCTGGGAGAAAGACACTGAGGACCAGTGCATTGGAAGAGGGTCTAGAAGTGACCTTTGAGGAAGGAGCCCGCTGGAGAAACAGCCGCGTCTTCAAGAAACAGCATCTGGACCTATCAGCACACACGAGAGCCGAGCCCCACCTGGACATGACCAAAAATGAAATGAAGTAAAAGCCAAAAAGTAGGGCCTCAATCTGTAAACCCCGCTGACAAAAGCTTCACGCCCCGGGGCGTGGCAGTGATTTCTCGATGTGACACCAAGAGCACAGGAAGCCGAGGTGAAGGGGCCGAGGCCAGGACTCAAACCTAAAGTTTTGTGCCGGACAGAATTGGCCGGACGGGCGGGGAAAGACGTCCCGAGACAGATCTGACTCAGGGCTCACGCCCGGATCTGCAAGGACCCTACAGGCGCCAAGGGCCAGCCCCCCGAAATGTGACAGACCACTCGAACAGATGTTTCTCCACAGATGATGCAGACATCGTGAGCAAAGTCGAGCATGACGAGACGGCACCTGCGTCCGGTGGGTGGGCGCCCTGGGCCAGAGGAAAGGCCGTGGGGCCCGCGGTGACGGGGCCGCTGGCCTGGTGGGGAAAGTGGTGAACGGGATGCGCTCTGGGCAAGAGTGTGGTGCTTCCCGGCTTGGGGAGATGAACGTCGCCGTGGCCTGGCGCTAGTGCCCAAGAGCGTGGGGGTGGGAATGTCTGGAGAGACGTGCACTGAGCGGACACGGCATCCCTCAGGTCTGTGCAGAGCTGGAGACACGCGGGCACGGCCGAGTGCCGGGCAGGCGACAGGGGTCCCGGCTCAGAGAGAGGCGCCCAGGGGCGGTCGGCGGGGAGGGCCATGAGGAGGACGAGCGCCTCTGACCAGTGCCACGCGCTGGGGGCACAGCGGAGCCACCGGCCTGCGGGGCCCTGTGCGAGAGCCGGGACTGACCCCCGAGGGGACGCGCGCTTGGTGCTGACCACACCGACACTGTCCAGGGGCAGCCCAGGCTCGGAACCAAGACCACTGGCCTGACCGCTGGACTGCCGCTCCTGCACCCCGCTGCCTGAGCGCGGCTCCCTGGCAGTCCCCGCGCACCCCCATCTGTAAGAGGAGGGGTGCGGGCCACGGTGGCCACCACGCAGGGGACCTGGCACACCTCCACCCCACCCAGGCCTCCCGGGGCTGGAGCCGGCGCCGGGGGATCACGCTCGGAGCAGCCTCCTCCGTCCCCGGCCCGGACACGGCCCGTCCTGACACGCCGTGTTGTCCCCGCTCACTCCTTCCTGCTCTGCTGTCAGGTTCTGCAGATTTGAGCAAATGCACAGCTCTGGAAATCAACACATTGTGGGTTTTCCCAAATTTTGACCAGCACGGTAGAAATTCTAAGACCAGCCTCTAACCCTGGCGGACCAGGAGGGGCGGCGAAGAGGCGGCGGGGCCTGGGGGGTGGGCGAGGAGGGGCGGGCGTGGTCAAGGGCCCAGAGCCGAGACCGGGCGCAGGAGGTGGTGGCCCAGAGCCCCTGGCAGGAGAGGGGGAGTGGGGTGGGAGCGGGCGAGTCCCCACTGCCCCCGAGGACCCGACCTCCCGGCAGAGGACAGCGCCCGAAGTGGCGTGGGGGACAGGAAAGGCGGGGTGACGGGCCAGGCAGTGCGGCCAGAGCCCCAGGACACGCTGCGAGGGGGTGGGGACGGGGAGTGGCCCTGGGAGGGTGGACAGAGCTGGGGTCTGCCCCTTGTGAAGGGCACCGGCTCCCCCTTGCTCTGCCGCGGCCTCAGGCCGGCGCCCCCCATGGCAGACACATGCAGACAGCACCCAGGGTGCTCGAGGGGCAGGACGGCCGCCTCCGGGCTGTGCTGCCCGGGGCCCAGGACATTGGGCACCTGCAGGGATGGGCACCCGCTAAAGGCCAAGAGCAAACAGGGCCGGGCCACCGGGCGGCTGGAGCAGGGGGCAGCGCTCTCTGCAGCCTGGGGCGCTCAGCACCGGGGACCGGAGGGAGACGCGAGGGGCAGCCGGATGGGAGCTGAGTGGGCAGCGCCTCTGCTCACTGTCCCCAGGGCTTGGGGACCTGGGTCACGTCGGGGGGTAGGGCAGCACTTGCTGGGCCGCCCCTCCAGGTGCCCAGGGAGAGGAGACCCACACCCAGGGCAGGGCTGTGCAGTCGCCGCGTCCACGCCACGTACCTTCCCCGCAGAAGCAGGACCTGGGGCTCGCCCGCCCGGGACTCCAGGGTCCCCGCTGGTCACCCCCGCCCGCAGGCCAGCTCCGCTCCTGGCAACACCCGGAGATTTGGGTGGTGAAGATCACCACGAATCGCCGGGGGTGTCCTGCCCCCAAGAGATCATGATGCGCGTCCCCGCAGGACGGGGCAGGTGACCGACAGCAGGAGGGCGGGGCCCTGCTCCCCCCCGCGGCCCGGCTCACAGCCCCGCGCGCCTCTGGCCCAGCCGCCGCAGGGCCTCCTTCACGTTCCTGTTGCGCAGGCTGTAGATGAGCGGGTTGAGCATGGGGATGACCAGGGTGTAGAAGACCGAGACCACCTTGCCCTGCTCCAGGGACTCCACGGCGCCGGGCTGCGCGTACATGACGAACACGGTGCCGTAGAAGAGGCCGACGGCCGTCAGGTGGGAGCCGCAGGTGGAGAAGACCTTGTGGCGCGCCGAGCCCGCGCGCGTGCGCAGGATGGTGCCCGCGATGTAGCCGTAGGACACGAGCACCGCCAGCGAGGTGCCCACGATGACGAGCCCGCAGACGCCGAACATGACCAGCCGGTTGAGGGTGGTGTCGGCGCAGGCCAGCGGCAGCAGCGGGGGCACGTCGCAGAAGAAGTGGTTGACGCGGCGGGAGCCGCAGAACGGGAGGCTGAAGGTGAAGCTGGTCTGCACCAGGGTGTTGACGCAGCCTCCGCAGTAGCTGCCCAGCACCAGGCGGGCGCAGGCCGAGGGGCGCATGGTGACCGGGTAGCGCAGGGGCCTGCAGATGGCCATGAAGCGGTCGTAGGCCATCATGGCCAGCAGGAAGGCCTCGGTGGTGGCAAACAGGGAGAAGAAGAAGAACTGGGTGGCGCAGCCCAGGAAGGAGATGGCCTTGGAGGAGGAGAAGAAGTTGGCCAGGGCGTTGGGGGCGATGACGGACGAGTAGCACAGGTTCACGAGGGACAGGTTCTTGAGGAAGAAGTACATCGGGGAGTGCAGGCGGGCGTCCAGGGTGATGACCACGATCATGGTGAGGTTGCCCAGCACGGTCACCACGTACAGGCCCAGGAACAGGGCGAAGAGCAGGGCCTGCGTCTGCTCGTCGCCCTCAAACCCCAGGAGCACGAACCCCTGCAGGGCCGTGTCCGACAGGTTGCCCCATCTGGGGGGAGGCATGGCCAGCCGGGCAGCGGGGCCGGGCATGGGGGCAGCAGGAGGGCAGGGGTGTCTGGCCCGGGGAGCACAGGATCTGCTGCTCGAGGCCCCGGCCACACAGTTCTTCAAGGCGAGCCCAGAGCGCCTGCAAGGACAGTCCCGTGGTTACTGACCAGCGGCCGAGGGCAGGGAGGTCCGGGGGTGCAGGCTGGGGTCTGCCTGTGGGACCACTGTGCCCCTCCCGCCTGCAGGCTCCCACCCCCAGGCGCCCCTGCTGTGCCTTTCCAGGCCTGGTGACTAATTCATTCAGAAATGCACTTGCGGGGTCCTGCTGACCTGCCGGGGCGGGGCTTCCACGAGGCCAGGCTGGGGCAGGGCAGGGCCAGTCTCGCCAGGTCAGTGGGCCTGTCTGTCTGTCTGTGACCCCTGCCCGCCGCGAGCCCCAGCTCCGTGTCTCGGAGTGCGGACCAGGGTGGCCCTTAGCGGGGTCCCTGCACCTGGGGGTGTGGGGGCTCCCCAAGTGGGGCTGGCGGGCTCCGGCAGGGAGCGGGTGTGAGCGCTGTGGGGCACACTGAGTGTGTCAGAGACAGGCGTGTCCCCTGTGGCCGTGGGGCGCAGTCCGTGCTCCCTACCCGGGTGGACTCTGGCTGCACAGCCCTACCCGGGGCCGTGCCCCTCTCTGCACGTCGCGGAGCGGGGCGGTGGCCGGGGCACTGGGCCGGGGGACGCTGGGCCGGGGGACGCTGTGGGCGTCAGGAGAGGCTCAGCTGGGGCAGGGCGAGGGTGGATCCCGTGCACGAACTGGGGCCTCTGGGCTCCCCTGCCTGGAAGGCCCTGCCCAAGAGGAGGCGCTGCCTCGGGCAGTGGCCCCGAGCGTGGGCTGGGCCGTGGAGGAGCACTCAGCCGGACACACGGCCCTCCCGACCCGCGGGCCGGGGAATGCAGGCAGCAGCCGCGGGCCTCCCCGCTGCAGGCAGTAGGCGGCCACCCGGCCACCGACCCTGCTGGCCCCGCCGCCCGCAGGAGCCGCCGGCCCGGCCCGGGCTGCTGGGCAGGGGGGCCGAGCCCCAGCAGGTTCTGCCGCCGGGTGCCCCAGCAGGTGTCGCCTGGGTCCAGGCGCTGCACCATGGGCCGCGGCAGGCGGGGTCGGCTCAAGAGCACAGCCCTGTGGCTGCGGGGGCCTTGGAGCCTGCGACCCACCCTGCCCCCTCGCGCTCCCAGACCCCGGCCTCACCTCCCCGCTGAGGCCCTGCCCGCCTCAGGCGCCGCTCCCCGCTCTGCTGAGGGTGCGCGGGCCCGGGGGCTCCCGTGGGCGAGGGGCAGGGGCGGGGGCGGCCCCTGGTTCCTGGGAAGGGCCGCCTGGTCCTGCTGCGGGAGCCTGGCGTGGGGGAGCGGACCACGCTGCTGGCTGTCCTCCCTGCCCGCGCGGCGCTGACTGAGTGGGTCACTGCGCCGGGGAGCGTCTCCTCCCGCGCTCGGGACTCGGCCTCCGGTGGCCAATTAGGGGAGACTTGGCTCCGGCTCCGCGCAGGGACACCTACCCGGCCCCGCAGGCCTGTGGCCATCTCCCCACCTCCCCTCAGCCTAACAGGGCACAGGAGGCCGTCACCCCCAGGGACAGCGGAGGGGCCCCCAGAAGGGAAGCAGGAACAGCGTAGAAGGACTCCGTGTCCCTCGGGGACAGGACAGCGGGCGTGGGGCCCTTGCCTCCCTCTGCTCACCCCGCCGGCCTCCTCGTGCTGGACAGTGGGCGCGCCCGCCCCGTCCACTCCTGGCGTGGTCACGCTGAAGCCTGCCCCTCTGACCAGCGGGCCCTGGGCCGGGGCAGGAGAGTGCCACCACGTCCACCCAGCACCGCTGCTGCCCACACGGTCAAAGTGCTGATGGAGACGGTGAGCAGCCGGGGGCGCTGAGCCAGGACCCTGGGTGGAGGCGCCTCTGCAGCTCCCGCCGGCACTGGCAAAAGAAGGGTCAGGGAAGCTTGTTGAGAGGGACATTCCGCGACCACACTCACACCAGGGAAGCCGTGAGCACGGCCGTGGCCGCCACCGAAGGTCACGCAGAAGCAAAAGTGACAAATCCAAGAGGAAACGTGCTGTCCACGCCATGCTGCATGGACCCAGGCTCCCCATGCTGGGAAAACAGGCTCCTAGCATCCTGTGCAGGTGGACATCGGCCCTGTGCCAGGGTGGACACTAGTTGGTCCTGTGCCAGGGTAAACGCTAGTTGGCCCTGTGCTAGGGTGGACGCTGGTTGGCCCTGTGCTAGTGTGGATGCTGGTTGACTCTGTGCCAGAGTAGATGCAGGTTGGTTCTGTGCCAGGGTGGACACGGCCCTGTGCCAGGGTGGACACTAGTTGGTCCTGGGCCAGAGTGAATGCTGGTTGGTTCTGTGCCACAGTAGACGCAGGTTGGTTCTGTGCCAGGGTGGACATGGCCCCGTGCCAGGGTGGACGCTGCTTGGTCCTGGGCCAGGGTGGATGCAGGCTGGCTCTGTGCCAGGGTGGACACTGCTTGGCCCTGTGCTAGGGTGCACCCTGCTTGTACCTGTGCCAGGGTGGAATAAACACATGGAGCAGATGACACACGTGGTGTCAATAGAACCAGAACCAGCCATGCAGAAGGCAGTTCCCCTTGGTGTGCATGGAACGTGACCAAGGTGGGTGAGGGGCATCTCCCCAGACTCATGTTACCTGCTGGGACCTTTCCTGGGCTGACAACCCAGCCATGCAGGCCTGGGGCACAAGCCAGGGTCTGACGCGTCTGTGAAAAGAGGACAGGACAAGGGGCCCTTGGACCTCAGGGGAGGTGTGCAGTCTGGGGCTGGGCTGGAGACCTGCAGCCACCAGCCAGGGGGCTGGGCCAGGGCCATGGGAAGGAGGGGGCATGAGGATGGCTTCTCTCCCAAGCCCTTGCCGGCATCCGGCACCGCCGCAAAGCTGGGCTCCCAGGCCCCAGGACGTGGGGCGGCAGCCTCCTGCTGCTGTAAGCCGCCTCTGCCTGCGCTCGCCGGGGAGATGACGCGCTGAGGACAACAAGGCGGCATCTGTCACACAGTGGAGCAGCGGCCTCCAGCCGCCTGCCCGGGCCACCTCACAACAGGGGGGTGGGCTGTGGCGCCCTGGGGTGCGGGTGCGGGGCCACAACCCCGCAAGGGGGAGGGCTTTGGCTTCCTACAAAGAGAAACTGCCCTGGAAGTCACTATCACCCCAAAATCTGCGGTCTGCAGGGTCTCGGCCGCCTTCCCCAAGGTCTTCCTGGCGCTAGTTGTTCAGTCAAGTTGCTTTAAGCAGGAAACTACGCCCCAATCTGTGTGTCAAGGCCCTGGTGAGGACCCCAGGCCAGCCCCTTTCTGTGGCCCCTGAGCAGGTACCGGCCTGGGCCACCCCGACAGTGCAGTGAAGGCCGCTCCTCCTCAGTGTGCCCCCCCACCCAGTTGCTCCGCTGGGTCCTAGCCCTGGCGGCCTCCCGGCCCGGCGGCGCTGAGGGACAGGCCCGGCTGTGTGCGACCGGGTGGGCTGTGACCGGGAGACGGAGTCCGGCCTGCCACGCTGCCTGCCATGCAGAGGAGGCAGGGATTGAAACTGTGCTTTGGTCAGACCCCGCCATCTGGGAGGGGCGGTAACTCCCTGAGGAAACCGCCTCCCCATTCAATGCCAGCTGCCTGTCCTGGGAGTTGAACAGCTCAGCAGGGAGCGGCCTTCCCCGCTGCCCGGAGATGGCGCTGCCGCCCCGAGCTCCTCACCGCCTCCTGGGCCTGGCCTCGCTGGCCCCGGTGCTCAGGCCGCTCTGCAGACAGCGCTGCTCCCGCAGCCGCCGGGCGGTCCTGGCTGGAGAACCAACTCAGAGCAGGAGGCCAGGCAGCGAGCAGACTCCCGCCGGCGCCGCCCGTCCCTGCCTGCCAGGGCTCCCGCTGCCGGCTCGACCCTCCTCTGCGGCTTCACCCCCACGTGGCCTGCCCACCGCGCTCGTGGCCTCCAGGAGAGCAGAGGCGAACTGGCCTTGTTGCCCATTACCCCGGCGTCTGTGCGGTCAAGGCCGCGCGTGGAGCCTCCTGTCCCAGCTGCGCTGTCAGCAGTTTGTTTCCGCGAGCTGCCCCACCTGCCCTGCGTTCCCATCTAGTCCTCAAGCGTCGCTGGACCTGCGTCTGGTGAGTTCCGGGGGCGGCGCGATGTGCCCGCTGCCTACCTGCGCTAGACGGCAGAGGCCATGCTAGCACCCCCGCCTCCTCTCTGAGACAGCGCCTCTGTGTCCTTGATGTGGCAGGGCAGGAGACCCAGGGAGCTGCTGGCCTCCTGCAGAGCCCCGTGGGCCCCAGACCGGAGACTTCTGCTCACAGGAGACATGGCTCCTCACACTCAGTCCTGCACCGAGGGCCCCTGGCCACGTGAGCAGTCTCAGTGGCATCCAGCGGGGCAGGTACTCAGTGTGTGCAGGGGCAGCAAAAGGATGGCCTAGGCCTGCCCCGGGGGTTGGGGGGGCAGAGGGGAGTAAATTTTATGTGAAAAATTAAGCTTTTTTTCCTTTGTGAAATAGGCTGAAGTTGATGTAACAAGTCAACTATCTTCTTCCTTAAAAGCGTTTTATTGGCAATGTTGATATGTACCTAATGCGAGTACACATACATGTAGGATATGTGTGTCTGCAGCAGCAAGAAAGGGCAGGGGAGAGTGAGGATGTGTACATGCGCACAATGCTGTTGTTTCTGAAAATTGCTCACATTGTACCACGAGGATACGGGAAGTGTAACCATGATGTTTTCAGTTCAGAAAAAGCAATGATATTAAATGCATTACATGTTTTAAAAAGCTCTTTAAAAAGCAGGAATAGGAGATTGTAAACGTCATTTGTCTGCTACCCTCCTGTTCAAGGTGAAAGATGGAAGGCTTTTCCTCTCAGATGAGGAAAAAAGACAAGGATGTCCCCCCCATTCAAGTCAACAGAGTATCGAGGTGCTAGCCAGAGAAATGGGAAAGGGAAGAAATGAAAGCCATTCATGTTGCAAAGGAAATAAAATATCTCAGCTTGTACCAGCTATTTTATGATCTTATCAATAACCAACGAAAATCTGATAAACTGAAGAATAAATGTAGCAAAGTGGCAGGATACAAAATCAACAAATCAAAATCAGTTTATCCCTATACTCTAAAAATATGGACTAAAATAAGAAATGAAGAGAGAAATTCTTGTACCATACCTCCAAGAATAAAAATTAAGGAGTGAACTTAACCAAGGAGACAAAAGAACTGTACTCGGAAAACCACAAAGCATTGCTGATGGAACTGAAAGACAACCTACATTGATGAAAAGAGATTCATGTCCATGGGTTGGAGGATGTCAATACTACCCACAGTGATCAAAGATTCAAATCAATTCCAATCAAAACCCCAATATCATTTTTAGTAAAAGAAGAAATAGATCCTAAAATATATTCTAGAATAGATCCTAAAATTCTCATCTCCAGGGACCCCAAGCAACCACTACAAAGCGCTGAGATGGATGTGTCACACTTCCTGGTTTCAAGACACATTACAAAGCTACAGCCATCAAAAGGGTGTGGTGCTGCAACATTGCAGATAAGTAGATCAATGGACTATTAGAAACCTAGACATGAACTCTCAGGAGTATGGGCAAATGCTCTTTGACAAGGGTGCCAAGAACACTCCCTGGGTAAAAGACAGTCTCTTCAACAGTGGGAGTGGGGAAACCAGCCACAAGCAGGCAGAAAGAAGATTGAAGCTGGATCTTACCTTGAATTATCTATAAAAAGTAACACAAAATGATTGAAATCTTAAACATTACCCCTAAACTATTAAACCCAGAGAAGGAAAGATATGAGAAAAGTTTCAAGACGTTGTGTTGGATAATGATTTCTTGGCTAGGTCTGCAAAAGCTGAGGAAACAAAAGGAAAAATAGACAAATGAGACTAGATCAGTCTAAAAAATCTGTGTGTTTGGAAGGGTTAATCTACCTGTAAGATGGGAGACAATATTTGCATACCTTGTATCTGATGTCCAGGATACATCAAGTATCCCGCAGCTCACGTGATCAGTGGCCCAATTAGAAAACGGACAACCTGTTTGAACAGAGGCTCCTCTAAATATGGTCTACTGATTTCCAACAGAATGGGGCAAAATGCGCAACATTTCCAACCATGAGGGACGTGCAAAGCCCAGCAGGAGAGACGCACACATTGGGCATGGTGAGTCCCTGTGGAGACGTACACTGACCAGGCTTGGGGGATTTTACTCAAAATAATAGTGGGGTTTTGATGGGAATCATTACTTTTTGTGGAGAAATGGCAGCACCCAGGTGCTCTTCAAATTAAAGAGGCATTTCCACCCCAGCAAGCCCATTTAGTGGGACTCCCTGCAATGGCCGGGTGCTGGAGACCCTGCAGGCACAGTGGCCCTGGCATGGCCCCAGCATGGAGCCCTGTGACAGCAGACCAGGACGTGGCTTCCCTCCTGCCAGGGGTTCTCTCAATGCCGCCTGGACAAGACAAGTCCGAGGCAGTGGCCAGGCGGGATGAGCCCAGCCCCAGGATGACCGGCCACACCTTTGGCGATGTGAGGCCCGTGGCACCCAACATGGGGCAGGACAAGGAGCCAGCACAGCCCAGGCAGGTGCAGGCGTCGCAGCAGGCTTCAGAGCGGCTGGCCGGAGGGTCTGACTCGACTCACCACTGACCTGGACACTCAGCTTGGTCTGCAGGACATGTCATGTCAGCACAATGAAGACACCGGCAGTCGGGGTGAATCAGGATCCAAATGACCACCTGGCCTGGAGCTGCGGGAGGCTTCCGCCCCTCCTTGCCCCGACACCATGGGTGCAGCGCTGGCCAGGGCAGCCATGGGCCAGGAGGCTGCACTGGCCACAAGGGTGGCTGGGGTGGCATTCGTGGGGCCTCTGAACAACCTCCATCGGCCTCCGGACCTGCCTCTGAGCCGACGGATGCTGAGCGTGAGGTAGGCCCATCTGGGGCGCCAGGCCCATCTGGGGCGCCAGGCCCGTCTGGGGCGCAGCCATCCCTGGAAGATTTTCCCTTGGAAACTGTGGATTAAGAGACCCGGGAATATCCTTCTGGAGATGTGGAGGCGCGGGAAAATGCCTGACAGGGAGACAAAGAGGAAATGAGAAGGAGAGGGGGATGGGGAGAGGGGAGAGGGAAGAGGGAAGGGGAGGAGGGGAGGGGAGGGGGAGGGAGAGGGAGGAGGGAGGGGAGGGGGAGGGAGAGGGAGGAGGGAAGGGGGAGGACAAGCGGACACAGGAGGAAAAGGAAGCAGCAGAGGGAGGAGGGGTGGGGAGGCGAGAGCGGGTGACAACGGGGTGCCTGGGCATGGGGCAGGCTGGCCCTTGGCCACGGTGGGACCCTCCTCACAGTGTTCAGAAAGCACAGTTGTGGTGGCGGCGTGGGGAGGGCAGGCGGGGACAGCAGGCATCAGCTTGCAGAATTGGGGGTGTCTGCACGAGGCTCTGGCCCCATGACAGAGGGAGCCATGGGCTGGGCCGGTCAGAGGCAGAGGAGACTGTCCTTCCCCAGAGGACCCGACCTCCCGGCAGAGGACAGTGCCCAAGTGGCATGGGGGACAGGAAAGGCGGAGTGAAGGGCCAGGCATTGGGGCCAGAGCGCCAGGATGCACTGCGAGGGGGCGGGGGTGGCCCTCAGGAGGGTGGACAGAGCTGGGGTCTGCCCCCTGTGAAGGGCACCAGCTCCTCCCCCCTGCTCTGCTGTGGCCACGGGCCAGCACCCCCCACAGCAGACACATGTGGACAGCACCTGGGGTGCTGGAGGGGCAGGATGACCACCTCCAGGCACAGAGGTGGGATGGGGGGCTGCTGGCACCCCCTGTGTCTTTCCCTGTCCAGCGCAGTGGGGCCCTCCTGGATGTCAGACACACAGTCTCAGGCCCACGGAGGACAGGCCGCTCCCCACGAGACCCCTGGTTATTTCTAGTCCACTCAGGCAGGTGGGGTGGAATGTCCAGTTCCCAGATGTCAGTGTCAGAACCCCCACCCATCAGAGTGGGACCTGCCTGAGCCCTCAGTGATGTCATATGGGGCCCCACTCACTGCAGCCCCTGGTTGGGGTCCCCAGGAGCTCCTGACCCCGGCTGCACTGCGATGGGGGGGCAGAGGACCCTGCCCCTCTGGTTGGCTCCTGCCAGTGCTGGGAGCGGCCATCCTGGGGGTTTGGCGGGGCTGTCAGCTGCATGGCTCTTGGGGGAGGCAAGGGAGAGGCTCCTGCCCACAGCCCTCACCTTCCCCTGCTGGGGCCTCCTGTGGCCTCCGGTGGCCAATTAGGGGAGGTTGTTTGTCTCCTGACCTGGGGTGTGCTGGGCCGTGGGTGCTGCTGCCCCTCCCCACCCATGGGGCAGGGACTGCCATCCCTTGGGTACCCCCCAACAGGAGACAGCAGCGCCTAAGGGCAGGCTGGGGGTCCACAGCGGCCCTGCTCCTGCCACATCCCAGCCACGTGAGTGGAGAAGTGCCCGTGGGGCCTTCCTGCTGGGGAGCTGTGCCCCTCTCTCTCCTGCTCCCCCTTCTCCTTTCAAGGGCCCCCGGCCGCGGGCATGTCCGAGGCCACCTCACCTGCGAATCCCTCACACCCTGTGCGTTGCCCCAGGCGCTGTTTAGATTTCTTGGTTTTTAAAATTCGAAAGGAACACCTGCCGGAGGACGCCCTGGCGGCGACGCGACTCGGGGAGGGGGACGCGCCCTTGGAGGGACGCGGTGCCCGCGGTGTCCTCTGAGAGGCCCCTCGCGTCCGGGCGCCGTCGCCCCCGGCCTCCACCGCACGCACCGGCTCCCGGCACCCTCCACCCTTGTCGGGGGCGCCCTGCTTTACTTACGGTCCTCATGGGACCCCGACGTGATTATTTTCTGCCGTGAACAGTCTGAAGACGGTTGCGGGTCCTCCCGGCCGTGCCCCGCAGGTGCCAGCGGGCCCGAAGGTGGAGGGGCCCCCTGTGCCCCGCGCTGGGCAGCGCGGGGCCTCCCCCGCCCGGGGCCTGTCCAGTCTCCGGCCCCTCCGCGAGGGAGACCCTGGCCGCGGTCAGCGCCGGCGCCCGCTCCGGCGTTATCCCCACGTCTGCTCTTATCGAAGTAACAGTGTCACATTGTATGTTTCGGGGGGTGCGATGTGGAGACTCCACAAGTGTCCGGATGACGTCAGGGTCCCCACTGAAGGCCCATCCCCGCCGCCCGGCCCACCCCACGGGTCCCGTAGTCTGCAGGCACCACGTGGAGCCAGCCTGGAGTGGTCCGCCCCCTGCCCGCCCCCGGCCCCCCGTCTCCCTCCCCCCCACCCCCACCCCGCCGCAGGGCTGGGGTCGGGCCTGTCCGCCTCCGTGGGACTGGTCGGTGTCCCTCAGGCCCAGCCAAGCACATGGCCCTGACAGGACTCCTTGTCCGCAGTGTCCACCGTGGGCGCCCCCATCTCGCCCTCAGAGACCAGGTGGCTTCCAGCTCCGGTGTTGCAAAGGGCGCTGCAAAATAAACGGGGTGCTGATATCTTCAAATTAATGGGCTTGGGTAAATACTCAGAAGTGGGGTAACTGGGTCACATGGGGTTTCTATTTTCAGTTCGGGGACTCCCCATGCTGCTTGCCGCCAGCTCAGCCTCTTCCAGCACCGCCCGCGGTGTGCAGGGCTCCCTGCTGCCCCTGCTGCCTCCTGATGGGGTCACAGCATTTCCAGGGGGTGAGGAGGCTGCGGTGGCTTCTTCCGTTGGCATCTGACACTGGGGCGACAGGCGTCTTCTGGAGCTGCCTCCTGTGTGCCTTCTTTGGCAAAGCGTCTACCCAGATCTTCAGCCCATTTTTCAGTCAGGGTGATTTTTATTGTGCAGTTTCATGAGGTCTCTGTATATATTGAATGTTGACCCCTGGGGGGCAGTGCAGGTGACCCCCTCTCCTAGGATGTCTGCGCTGCCACCCGCGCTTCTCCCACTGCAGAGCCTTCTGGGGGGTGCGGCCCCCTGGCTCACAGCTGCCTTTCCCCACCTGGGACTTGCCCTTGGGACGAGGCCTGATGCGTGTCTAAGGCTGATGTCAGGAGCACATCCCCCAAGTTCCCCTCTATGGTTTCAGACCCTACGTCTTAGTCTTTTGTGAATTTTGAGTTTTTTTTCATGTACAGCATTAGCTACTAGTCTTAGTTTCCTTTTTTTGCAAATGGCTGTCCCTTTTCTCAGCACCATTTATTGAAGAAACTTTTCTTGCTCCATTGTAAGTTCTTGGCTGCTTCATCATAAACGGTGATCTGTCTCTTGGCGTGTTCCCAGGCTCTCCATTCTGTTCCATTTTCTGTGTGTGCATTTTTACTCCATGATGAAACTTTTAATTAGTAGAGCTTTATAGAATAGTTTGGCAGCAGGGAGCATGATACCACCATTTTTGTTCTTTTTCCATCCCCCCCCGACATTTTTTAAAAATTTATTTTTGCATAGAAGAACTGGGGTACAGGCCGGAGTTGCGGGGGTGAGAGGATTCCCCAGAGACAGAGTGGGGAGCAGAACAGATGGATCCACTGAAATCCACTGCTGAGACAGCCCCGGGAAACAGGAGAGGTCTGCTGTGCCCTGTGGGTCACCCCCTGCCTGGGGATCAAACTCATGATGTTGTAGTGATAGCCTGAGACTGAAGCCCTAGCCCACCAGGGAGGCCCCTATTCTCTGGGAGTATTTTTGCCATGTGGAGTCTTTCATGAGGTCAAATTTTGGGGTTTTTTTTTTGTTGTTGTTGGGATTTTAACAGGGGTTGCATTGACTCTATTACTTTAGGTAATGTAGCTTTTGTAACTAGGTTAATTCTTCCAACCCATGAACACGGAACACCCTTTCCATTTCTTTGTGCCTTTTTCTTTCCTCCCATAGTGTCTATACTTTTTGGTGTACAGGTCCTTCACTCACTCCAAGATACTGAATTATTTTTGATGCAACTATAAATGGAATTGTTTTTGTTTCTGCTAGTTCACTTCTGGGCATGGAAATGAAACTGGTTTTTGTTCATTAATTTTGTCGCCTGCTACTTTACCATACTCATTTATTATTTCTAGCAGCTTTTTGCTGGAGTCTTTGGGCTTTTCTGTGTATATTACCTTGCCATCTACAAAGAGTGATCATTTTACTTCTCCTTTTCCAGCCTGAATAACTTTTATATCCTTCTCTTTCTAATTGCTCTGGTGAGGACTTCCTACACTACATTGAATAGCAGTGGTGAGGGTGGACATGTTTGTCTTATTCCTGATCTTAGAAGAACAGTTTTTAGGTTTTTGTCATTTGAGTGTGATAGCTGGGGTTTGTCCTGTATGTCCCTTCTGTGCCTTTGAGTTGCGGGTTCTTACCATAATAGGATGTTGAGTATGTCAGAGCTCTGTCAGCCTCTGTTGCTATGGACCACGTGATGTTTATCTTCCCTTTCGATGTCCCACACATACTAGTTTACTTCTATTGAGCCATCCTTGCATTGCTGGAACAAATCTCACTTGGCCATGGTGTGTGATTCTTTTAATCTGTTGTCAATTTGGCTTCTGCCATTTTGTTAAGGATTCTTGCACCTATGTTCATCAGAGATATTGAATTGTAATTTTCCATAATTTTATTTTGAATTATAACTTCTTAATACAGAAAATGATAATGAGAAAGACAATGGCTCAGAACATCATCAATCTATTAACTTTAATAATAAAATAACAAATGAACAAGGCAACAAGGCAACAAACTTCAACATAATGAAAAGCAAACAGTGAAAAGTAGAGCTCTGACTAGCACCCGTTTCTCAGGGTTTCAACATCAGGTGTGCAAGTTGCCATGTGGCTGCGGACAATCACACTCTCTCTGACTTACTTTACTACTATCATCATTGCCGGCTCTGGCATTCTTGTCATTATACCTCGTCTTCAGCTCCGCTTCCACCACCACCCCCCACTCTCTTCGCCAATCACGCAAAATAATTTAGAAGTACTTTAGAAGTAATTTCTAAATCAGCAAGTCTTGTGTTACTAGCAATAAAATATAATTGCTAGCCCTGTGCACAGGTGTTTGAGGGAGGCTCGATTCCGTGGGATTTAATGACCACACCGTATTAAAGGGAAAAGGATTTATTGTGAGCAACAGAGGTGATGTGCGAGCAAAATTATAAACAGTGCCCCAAATCCAACCAAACTGATGAACATGCTTACATACTGTACAGTTTCCTCAGAAATCAGCATCACGGAGGCAAAGAGTCAGCATTCCGGAAACAGCATCATGGAGGCAAAGAGTCAGCACTCCAGAGAACAGTATCGTGGAGGCAAAGAGGCAGCACTCCAGAGAGCAGTACGGGAGATGCATCCAAGTCCAGCAGCTGCGAACAGCAGCAGCTAGGGGGCCACTGTGTTTTTATCTCCCAAGGTGGGATATAGCCAGTATCCAAACCTTGGGATTCATGGTGGGCTGGTCACGTTTCTGTGCACGATGCCCCGGAGTTACATAACCAACCATGTTTCTTGGTGGTCCCGGACGTTGTGAACAGTTACATAACCAGCCCTATCTTTTGGCTCCCAGTCCGGGCGCTGGCCAGGCTCCTGGACCGGGGGGCCAAAAGGTGGTCGCTCGTCCTCCAATGTTCCCAGCAAAATGACATTAACACTTTATTTTTCTACATTTTTGCCCTATGGTTGGTCAGGAACATAGGGCTGATTTTGATTCCAAAAATTATGGGCAAGCAGTGGTAGAGTCGGTGAATGCGGAAAAACAAATAGAGGTTACAACGGGTAAAAAGAGTGATGGTGCAGAGAAGTACCAATAAACCAATCACTGTAGATAACAATACATTTTTATTTTAGGGCTATTATAAAAGGCATTATACCAATGGTGATTGGTATGATCCACTAGTGTGTGTGACAAATCAATTAATTGGTTTGCATGTATTACTGTCATCGCTTGGTAGTCTGTGAGTGTCTGTTGAACATACCGGAGATGTTTTTGGAGGATAGCTGAATTTGCTAGTATTTGTCGTAATGGAAGCGCAGTTTTAACATAAGGCATTGGCAATGGGGCTATAGTCCAATCAAACAATGTACTTTGATGTTCGTTCTCTGGCTAGGAAAAAATTTTCACCGTTCCAATGTAAATGACTCAGGGGCTGCAGACACCCGACAAACGGGATTACAGTAATATTTATCACTGCCAGATCATTATAATTATTTGACACAAAACAAACATGTTGTGGAGCAACTTTGTATAAAGCACTAAAATTTATTACCAGTAGAAAGGTTAAGGGGTATAAATTTACCGCATGTTGGAGCAAGCAGGGGTCAACAGCACGTTGAAGGGCATTACAAGAGGGACCATAGTCGGTATTGTCACAATCATTAACATTATAAGTAATATTATCATGAGATATATAATGTTCGCGCAGCTGTGGCAGTATATAATATAAAGATGTTAAAGGAGGTTTTATAGACGAGTATTTGGCCAGTGCAGAAACTGGGTGATCAGAGTATATTGTGGGTATTAGAAATACGGTGGTGTCCGGGCAACAATTGCTGCCATGATGAGCTGGCCCCCTTCTGTAATTTGGTCTGTGCATTAGTTTTTTGTATCATGATATACAGTATTTGCAAAGAGCATTTATTCCAATCAAATAAAGCAGTAATATTTTGTGATATACCTTGTACTTGTAAAGAAGTAGAGTTAAAAATCTGTAGAAAATGACTATTGAAATCTAATTGCCGTCGATGAGGGAGTATAGTGGAGGGCAGCCACTGTGTGTTGACTTTGATGGCCTGGGCTGTGTCTGCTCCGGCACTACTTAGTTTGGACACTAGAGTCTTTAGATTCATGGCATTAATAAAGCCCAGGCCGGTGGCAGTTCCCCCTAATAGAGTATCATACCAAGCGCGTTTGAAGCGGCAATGAGGCAGCATCGGGAAGGAGATATTAAAATGTATAATAACTCAATTATTACCTATTGAAGCATTAATACAGGCTCGCGGTAAGCGTACTATTTGAGGGAAGGTGGGTTGTGGGATCTTTCTGGGAAGTAGCCAGATTACTTCACCCCACCGAGTTTGATTTATAATTGGGGTGGAGTTAAGACATAAAAGCATAGTGGTTTTATTGACATACCAATTATGATAGGTCTCATTGCAAGAGGGAAATAAGCGACGTACATTGTGTAGCAATTGCCAACGAGATAAATCATGATACCAGCGACAGGTGATATTAACCTTGGATTTTATAACTATATTTACCTCCTTTTGATATGATAGGATTCGATATAACAAAGCAGGGTGGTGGGGGACTTCTCCCACCCAATAGGTTACATTGTCTTCAGGGGTTATACTCATGTTGGCGATGGTGCAGGGTTGGTCTGCCTCACAGGTAAAGTTATCTTGTCGCCGTGGCAGCAATGCTTTTTTTCAACCCATTTGCAGGAAACGTTCCTTTTCCCAAGGCCATACCGGGAGCCCCAGTGTCCAGGCGAGACTTAGACATAGCTATCAATTGCGAAAAAGCAAATGGTTAGCGGGATGCATTTTAGGATAATCTTGCATGGGAAACATTACTGCTACTACATTATTTTGTCCTTGTGCCACCACCTCTCCGGCCCTAGGAGGCTTCGAAGGAGTTTTTACCCACACTTTAGCTTTAGCTGGGAAGTTGATGGACCCCAAACCTCCAACTTGGGTGGTTATAGGTGAGGGAGTATTAACTTTTTTCATTTTTTAATTTGCAAGTGGGGTAACAAAAGGAGCTGGGTTATGCGGGTACCGACCAGGTAGTGACGTGATTTTTTTGAAACATTATGTAGGACTACCTTAATTTCTCTTTTATAGTCCGAATTAATGACCCCAGCCATTACTTGTATTCCCTGCAGAGCCAGACTAGAGCGCGGTGCTACCTTCCCATAGTAGCCTGTTGGAATTTCCATACCAAGTCCCATGGGGACTGTTACAGTGCAATTAGGATCTATCCAGACTTCAGTAACACAGCACAGATTATATTCTGCTGATTGCTCAGTGCCTCCATAAGGAGGCTGAGCTGATGGATGGATAGCCCACCATTTCATGGTAGGAACTACTTGAGCCTTGGTTATGCGAACATGAGGAGTCATTATTCTAGACAATGGGGTAGTGCCATTTCTCAGGAGATGGTTATTTAATTGCTGTAGGGCATGGGTTAAATGATCTTTTTAATTGAATTGGTATAAGAATTGTTTTCCATTTTTTGGAGCTTTTTTTTTAACAACCTTTTTATTCGTTTTATTAATCCAGCAGCTTGGGGGTAGTAAGGAATATGGTAGATCCATTTTATATTGTTTTTTAAACAATAGCTCTTAATTTTTTTACCTTTAAAATGGGAGCCATTATTGCTTTGAATTTGGGATGGGGTTCCATAGTATAAGGTCAACAGATTAAGAGTTTTAATAGTATTGATTTGGGTGGCTCGCCGGTATGCACAGGCAACTAGTACTCCAGAGTAGGTATTAACACAGGTACAAATATATTGACATCCTCTTGATAGGGGTAATGGGCCAATATAATTTACTTGCCAA
The DNA here is from genome assembly GCF_964194135.1 of Talpa europaea. NCBI lineage: Eukaryota > Metazoa > Chordata > Mammalia > Eulipotyphla > Talpidae > Talpa > Talpa europaea. Next base: position 158,163,996 of record NC_140073.1, on the reverse strand, counting down.
ATTTCAGTAGGCTGTTTGCCTCGGAGAAGTTTTTCTGTTACTATTTTTGGCATTGTTTTTTGTCGTTCTAATAGGCAGACCGTACATTGATCAACTATAGTTTTGCAAACATTAAGGGGAAGACGAATGCCCCTCCCTTGTGTCCACCTGTGTATAGCAGTAGCCGACCCATGTTCAGTAACGCGATGGACCCATCGGGCTAACGGGGTTGTATCTTCTTGCATTACTATTTTAATCTGGGCTAATTGATCCACTTGGTTGTTATACTCACGTTCAGCAGTCGCAGTGGAATGGGCATTTACATGAAAAACAGATACATTAGTTACCTGTATAATTTTCCAAATTTTTTGCCAGAGGTCAGCTCCCCGTAATTTTTTTTCATGTATTTGCCAATGTTGCTTTTCCCAAGTAGTAATCCATGTTAAAAGACCTTTATAGATGGCCCAGGAATCTGTATATAAGTGGCATTCAGCTCCTGTCTCCTGTTGCAAAGCTAAAAACACAGCCATCAACTTAGCATACTGGCTACTTTGATCTCTGCCTTGTTGTTCTAGAGTCTGCCCAGTCGCTGGGTTGTGGGCGACAGCTTTCCACCATCGTTCAGACCCTACATACCGGGCAGACCCATCTGTAAACCATGCATGCTTTTGTTGTGTAGGGGTCAAGTTATCATAAGCGTGTCCTTCCTGTACTGGGCTAGGTGGTCCGGTGTTCGGAGCTACTTCAACAGGTATATCCCCATCTCCTGGAATCATTGCTACTTGTTCATGAAGGAATGGCACTCCGCTAAGGCCAGCCTTGGCTTTATTTTGCAAATACCACTTTCATTTAATAATATTAGATTCTTGAGCATGTCCTATCTTGTGTGACGCTGGGTCTGAAAGAATCCAGGACATAATGGGAATTCCTGGCCTAAGGAATACTGAATGATTTAGCGTAAGGTGTTCAGTTTCAGTTAAGGCCCAATAGAATAGGCTGCTAATAATTGTTGTTCAAAAGGAGTATATTGTTGTCCAGCTTCTGGCAGTTTTCTTGTCCAGAAGCCAAGAGGCACCCGTTTTCCTTTTTGTTTTGGCCAGAGACTCCAATTAGTGTATAGTTGGTCCACAGTGACAACTAATTCTACCTCCCCGGGTTGAAAAGGCCGCAATTCCAAGGCTGTTGTAATAGCCGCTTTAGCTCTCTGGAAAGTTTTCAACTGTTCTGGACCCCATTTAAATTTATATTTTTTCCTGGTCACTTTGTATAAGGGTTGCAGAATTTGCGAAAGATGTGGTATATGTTGCCTCCAGTACCCAAATAGGCCAATAAATTTCTGTGCTTCCTTTTTTGACTGGGGCACTGAAAAATCTAGGATTTTCTGTCTAGCTTTTGGAAGTATCTCCCTATGCCTGGCATCCCATAATATCCCCAAGAATTTTACCTGTTGGCTGGGTCCTTGTATTTTGTTGGGGTTAATTTCCCAGCCTTTACTCTTTCATAAGGTCAGTACTTTTTGGAGACTGTGCTCCACGTTGTCTCCATCCGGGCCCTGAATAAATACATCATTTATGTAATGGACAATTTGAATCCCTGGTGGGGCTTGATATTGATCTAAATGTTCAGCCACTATTCGGTGGCAGATAGTGGGGCTATGTTTATATCCTTGTGGCAACCAGGTAAACGTGTATTGTCGGCCTTTCCACGTAAAAGCAAACTGCTCCCACCTGTCTTGTGAAATTGGGATAGTGAAAAAGGCATTAGCTAAGTCTAGCACTGCATACCACAGTCCTGGGTGTCCTTGAATATTTTCAATAAGGGTAACAGTATCGGGGACTGCACCAGTTAATGGTGGAGTCGCCTGATTTAATTGTCTATAATTCACCATCATTCGTTATGATCCGTCAGATTTTTGGACTGGCCAAATTGGATTATTCCAAGCAGTGGTGGTGGTTATCAACATTCCAGCATTGACATAATTTTTAATAGTTTGTTCAATTTCATCCTGCCCACCCAGAATCTGATATTGTTTAGCAGTTATCAACCGGGAGGGGCTGGAAGATTAACGGGAGGCTGTTTTAACTTTTCCACCGCTACATTATGTATTTTTAAAGTTTTAATTGCAAAATGATAATCCCCATCTTTTAAGTGTAATGACATTTCCTTTAGGATGTCAATTCCTATGATATATTCTGGAATTGGAATGATTACTACTGAATAGGATTTTGGGGGTAACCCACCAATACTCATATGTACAGTGGTCTGGGTGGCTCGAATCTCTTTCCTCCCAGATCCTGTATGGTGGTAGCCATTCCTTTAAATTTTTTAGGATTCCCATAAATTAGGGTGGCCTCCACTCCCATATTTACTAAGGCCTGTGCTTGACTCACATTTTTTATTAATTAAATTATTTAATTTATGGCATAAGCGGCAATAAGCAGATAACAACAATCAGCCCCACCCGGATATTGCTTCCAGTTCTTTCCCCTTCTTAACCGGGACCTTCTGAAGGGCCCGGATTAATTGCGGTGGGGCAGCATCCTGGAGCAAACCATCCCAAGACTCACTGAGGCTGCTCCCCGCTGCCCATTCTTTAGCCAAAGTAGCGAAGCGTGGATCTTCCCACCCAGGAATGTCCTGGGCAGCAACGGCAACCTGAGGTGGACATTTAGCAAAGAAAGGCATGGTCCTTATCGTCACACGGAATCCTGCCGACTACGCCAATTATGTTACTAGTAATAAAATATAATTGCTAGCCCTGTGCACGGGTGTTTGAGGGAGGCTCGATTCCGTGGGATTCAATGACCACACTGTATTAAAGAAAAAAGGATTTATTGTGAGCAACAGAGGCGATGTACGAGCAAAATTATAAACAGTGCCCCAAATCCAACCAAACTGATGAACATGCTTACATACTGTACAGTTTCCTCAGAAATCAGCATCACGGAGGCAAAGATTCAGCATTCCGGAAACAGCATCACGGAGGCAAAGAGGCAGCACTCCAGAGAACAGCACAGGAGATGCATCCAAGTCCATCAGCTGCGAACAGCAGCAGCTAGGGGACCACTGTGTTTTTATCTCCCAAGGTCCGATATGGCCAGTACCCAAACCCTGGGATTCATGGTGGGCTGGTCACGTTTCTGTGCACGACGCCCCGGAGTTACATAACCAACCATGTTTCTTGGTGGTCCCGGACGTTGTGAACAGTTACATAACCAGCCCTATCTTTTGGCTCCTGGTCCAGGCGCTGGCCAGGCTCCAGGACAGGGGCGCCAAAAGGTAGTCGCTCGTCCTCCAATGTTCCCAGCAAAACGACATTAACACTTTATTTTCCTACATCTTGTATATGAAAATGTGAATGCACAACTGTTTTCATTTCATCAAGACTTCACATTCTTTTGATTTCCTCTCCTCTTTTTTCCTTTCCTAGGTACGTACTTCATTTCCCTTCTTAGTGCTTTCCCCACATGGCATGTCCCCATTTCATTTGTCTCCCGGCTTATTCTCTCTCCCTCCACTAGTGCGTCTTCCATAAGAACAAGGTTTCGTGCGTGTTTGCACACTGTTCTAGCCCCAGAATAAGAGCGGTACCTGGCACTGAGTTCATGCTCAATAAATCCCAAATTACATGGTCCCACCAGCACATCACCCCCACATACGGTGTTATATTTAAAAAAAATATATATGTTATCATGGAGGGTTGTATGAGATTTACAGAAAAATTGAGGAGAAAGTAGTTTCCATACATCCCATCTAGCCTTTCCCCTATGGTCAGCACAGAACGCCAGTGTGGAGCATTTATTACATAACTGTGTGTCGTGGCTTTCATCAAGGTCCACTCTCGGAGAGGCGCAGCCTGTGGGGCATTGCACATACATGTATGACAGTGTCCACCATGACAGCAGCATACAGAGTAGTGTTGAAAGAGGGGCAGACAGGGCAGGAGGCCGGAGGGCCAGATGAAATGCCACTCACCTGCCCAGGCTCTGAGGCAAGAGAGCTGCCCCAAAGCCCCAAAATGCCAAAAGACAAAACCAGGGGCTACCGTGGACGGTCTCGGGCCGCCGGCCGCTCCGCCCCGCCCCCCACGGAGGGGACAGTCACGTCTTATATTTTATTTGCATTTAAAATTGTGTGTGAAAAAAATGAAAGAAATTCCATTGCGTGTGAACCAGCGTCTGTCCGCGTCCGCGCACTTGCAGGACCCCGGGGAATTTCGGCCGCGAAGCGCTTCCCTGCGCTGCTGGGCGCGCGGGCCCGAGGGCCCAGCCGGTCCCGCTGTCGGCCCCGGGGCGTCCCGGAGAGGGTGACCCGGGCCGCCCCCACGTCCCCGGGTCAGCGCAGGGTGTCCGGCGTAGGGCGGGGTGGGCGAGAGCACGTGTTCCTCGCCGGGGCGGGTGGGGCGGGCGCGGGGGGAGGGGGAGGGTGGAGGGGGAGGGGGGAGGGGGAGGGTGGGGAGGACGCGAGGGAGGACGTGGGGGAGAGCGTGGGAGGGTGGGGGAGGACGCGGGGGAGGGCGGGGGGGCCACGGGGGATGGTGGGGGGAGGGCAGGGGAGAGGTTGGGGGAGGTCAGGGGGAGGATGGGGGAGGGTGCGGGGAGGGTGGGGGGACATCAGGGGGAGGTCAGGGGGAGGGTACGGGAGGGCAGGGGGAGGGGCCGAGGAGGGGGGGCGCGCGCGGGGCAGCGCCCTCTCGCGGAGCCCCACCGGCGTCTCCGGGGCGCCTGGTTCTGGGGCGGGGGCGCCGCTGCCACAGGCGCTCGCACGCGCCGTCTGCGTGGGACCCGTCGAGGCCCGTCTTTTGCGCCGCGCGGGCCCAAGAGGCCGGCCTCGGTCCGGGGCGGCCGCGGGACGCTGGCCTCGGCCGCGGGGGCGCCCCGGGAAGGGGGTGACCCCGAGGTCCCGGCCGGACGCCGCGCACAGACGGCCCGGGGGAGGCGAGGGCGGGGACGCCCGCCGCAGGCACGCGGGGCAGCCGGGTCTCCACGGCGGGCGGGGCGGCCGCGTCCCCGGCTGAGGAGGCGAGAGAAACGCCCGCCCGCGCGGCCGCCGGAGCCCAGGGGACGGGCCTGGGGCGGCGCTGGGCGGGGCGGGGGGGGCCGGGGTCCTCTCGTGTAACGGGCTGCCCGGGACGGCCCGTCAGGCGCGAGCTCTGAGCTCACGGGGCCAGACGGCCCAGTCAGCCAGGACGGAGCGGCGGCCCCTCGGGCTGCGGGCGGGGCTCCCTGGGCAGTGCACTTGGGCCTTCTGCCTGTCCGCCCCGTCCGCCCCCCCCTCTGGCGGATTCGCTCCCCTCCCGCGCTTCTGACTGTCCCCAGGGCTGGTATAAATAAATAAATCTTTAAAAAAAAATAAAGATTTGAATTTAACGTTCACAGATCTAAAATCTTTTGGTTTCACTTTTATTAGCATCTATTTAATCACAGGTAAGCCTGACTCCCGCGTCATGAATTAACTGACCGCGTGGCCCGCGTGGGCGCCGGGCGCTGCCCTGGCCGCTGCTGCTGCGTCTCCTCCACGCCAGGCCGCGGGCTTTGACGCCGTGACTGTGCGATGCGTCGCGAAGTCAGGACACTGACTCCTCGAGCTTTCCTCTCTCTCAAGCTCGCTTTGCTGTGCGGGGGTCTTTTGTGCTCTGGGGTCTCTCCTCCACTCAGCTTAGACTTGTATTGCCCGTTTCTGTGTGTTCCCTTCGCCGGGGATGGACTGACGGCGCGTGTTACTGGCTCATCGCTAGTGTGGGCTGCTTTGCCTAACGTGAGCGTTTTAACAATGTTAGTTCTTCCAATCCGCTGCAACAGACGAGCTTCTCATTTATTTGTGTCTTCTTTAACTCCTTCTATCAGTATCTTGTAGTTTGCAGTGCACAGCTCTATCACCTCCTTGCTTAAATTTATATCTAAGTATTTTATACTTTTAAGGTATTTGTAAATGAGACCTTTTCCCTTAACCTCTTTCTGATATTTGATAAAAATGTTTACAAATCCATTTTGGGTTGTGTGTGTGTGTGTGTGTGTGTGCTGATTTTGTATGCTATACCTTTGCTCAGTGCACTTATTAGTTCTAATAGTTTCCTGTGAAGTATAGGATTTTCTAGAATTTGTAGCATGTCATCTACAAATAGAGGCAGTTTTACTTCTTTCTTTACTTGGACGCCTTTTCTCTCTTTCCTTACCCTTTCCCTCCGGCTGAGACATCTGCCTCTGCTGAGTCGAGGTGGCCACGTGGCGTCCCTGTCCCGCTCGGCCTCTCAGAGGAGACGCGCTCCATGCTCACTGGTGTCGCGGCAGCCTTGGGCTGTCCGTACAGCATCTTTCCCTGTGGAGACAAGTTTCCTCTACATTTCCTTGTCTGGAGTTTTTATCATGAATGGGCGTTGGTGTTTATCAAAAGCTTTTCAAAATGCACCTTTGAAGGTGAGCGCACGTCTTCTCTCCTCTGTGACTGCGGTGCCTCACAGTAACTGGCCTGCAGGTGTGGCCCATACTTGCTCCCTGGAAAATGCCCACTTATTTGATCATGGTACACGCTCCTTCTCGCATGTGTTAAAATGTGGCTTGATGATATTTTGCTAAGACTTTTGCATCTATGCTAATCAGGAATATAGTCCTGTCATTTTCTTCTTTGTAGTGTCCTTAATTAGCTTTGGTGTCAGGTAAAGCTGATGTTGTAAAATGTGTTTGGAAACATTTCCTCCTCATCTATATTCGGGAGGAGTTTGAGAAAGTTTGGAATTAGTTCTTTATTAAAATTTTGGTGAAGCCACCTGTTCCATATTTTCTTGTTGAGAGGGTATTGATTTATTCTCCTTAGCAGTAATTTGTTCTCATTTTCTATTTTTTCATGATTCAGTCTCATTTGATTACAAAACAAGTCTTAATAAATTAAAGATTGAAACCACAGCCAGCATCTATTCTGATATGAAACTAGAAATCAGTTACAAGAAGAAAAAAATTGATAATTCGCCAATAAATGGATACCAAACAATATGCCACTGACAACCAATGGGTCAAATAAGAAGTCTCAAAATATTCTTGAGACTAATGAAAATGGACACACAATATACCAAAACTTATGAGGTGCATCCGAAGTAATACTAAGAAGGAAGTTTATACTGATAAACACCTACATTAAGAAAAAAAAATCTGGGGCCTCCCTTGTGGCACAAGGGGTTAGGCACAGCACTGTGAAGCTGTCTACGGCTTCTGAAGCACGAGTTCGATCCCCAACCAGGGAGCTGACCCACACGGCACAGCAGACTCTCCTGTCTCCCCGCTGCTCCCCTGGGCAGTGTATTTCAGTCAGTCTGCCTGTTCTGTTCCCCGCTCTGCCTCTGGTGAATCCTCTCACACACCCCCACACCTCTGGCCTGTACCCCAGTTCTTGAATGCATAAAAAAATAAATCTTTAAAAAAATCTGAAATAGACAAGCTAACTGTACACATCAAGGACCTAGAAAAAGAACAAACCCAGCCCCAACGGAGAAGTTAGTGAAAGATTTTCTTATTTCTTTGTGTTGCAGATAATTTATGACTACTTTTTTTTTTAAGATTTATTTATTTATTTATACAAGCACTGGGCACAGTCAGAAGCGCGGGAGGGTGAGAGAATTCACCAGAGCCAGAGCGGGGAGCAGAGCAGGCAGAAGGACCGAAGGACACTGCTGAGGGGAGCAGCGGGCGGCAGGAGGGGTCTGTGCGCCATGTGGGACCCTCCTCCGGTGGCCGGGGAGCAGCCGGGGATCGAACCGGCGCTGCAGAGGCTGCAGGCAGCTTCGCAACCCAGCGCTCAACCGCTGCGCCACCGGGGAGGCCCCTATGACTTTACTTTTGATTTTCCCTCTTGACCCAGGGCATAGTTCTCAATATCCAAAAATTAGCATTTCGGGACTCTTTTTAATGGATAATTTTTAAAAAAGATTTTATTTATTTATACAAGAGCTGGGGTACAGGCCAGAGATGCGGGGGGTGAGAGGATTCACCAGAGACAGAGTGGGGAGCAGAACAGGCAGATCCATTGAAATACACTGCTGAGGGGAGCAGTGGGTGTGAACCTCTAGTGGACTCGGAAACCTGGGACGCTGATCGTGAAGTACTAACCAGATAGGGGACTGCTATGAGCAAGAAGCAGTGATTTTCTATTTTTCTCAGCACAGTTATATAGGCATGGGAACAGTGACGTCTGCATTTTTTCATACGTCAGAAAAAGCCAAAACAACCTTGCCTTGCACGCCATGTTCCTAAGCTCACACACACACACACACACACACACACACCCCACATATGTAAGCCTTGAGCTATGAGGCCTTGAGCTTACCGGACATGTCTGCCCCAGTGGGCCTCTGTTGCTAGTAACAACCGAGGAGACTTCCAAGGACAAAGTAAGTTCGGGGCGTCCCTCCTGAGCAGTTTCCGCCCTGGTGTACGTGAGTTTTCTCAAACATTTTGGTCAGCCCTTTCCCTCGCTGTCCTCAGGTCACCTTTCGATCATCCTCATGCAACAGGAGAGGTCTGTTGTGCCTTGTGGGAATCTCCCTGGCCGGCCGGGAATCGAACCTGCGCTGCAGAGGCTGCGGACAGCTCCACAGCGCTGCGCTCAACCCGCTGTGCCACCAGGGAGGCCCTTTAATGGATATTTTAACTTTATTGTAAATGACTGAATAACCTGGTCTTAATAAGCATTATTTTAAAACCTTAAGATTTCTATTTATGGGCAGGTCATGATCTATTTTGGGAACATTCAAAGAGCAAATAAACAAAGAAGTCCAATACTGTCTTTACTTATAGATAAAGCGTTACTAAATAAATATTAGATATTTAAATATTAATGTTGATATTAAATATTTAAAATATCAATTAAAGTTTATTGACTGATCTCTATCTGTGATCTTGCTTATATTTTGACTGCTTTATCTGTCTATCCAGTAATAAATCTCTCCTAATATTTCTAATATTTTCTTGTGTGTACAGTGTATGACTGTAATATCATATGAACTAGTTGCTAATTTCAATGCCTAATTAACTCTTAATCCTGCTTAGCCCTTCCGTCTTTCTATTTGACCTCGTCAGCTACTCACCGTCACTCTCCTGCTTCTGCGTGGGCACTCACGTACCTCTTCACTCATAACATTATGTCAGCTGTTCTTTGGTAAAGACCAGCTAAGAATTTGCTAATTCAGTTTTACCTGCATTTTATGTGCTGGCTCACCACATCACACCCTCCGTGTTGGCACCTCAGCTGCTCTGCGACGATGTGGGGACGGTGTGTGCTGCCCGCAGCCGCAGGGACGACCACCCCATCGGGCGATGATCTCTTGACCCAGACTACGAGATACCAGCCAATGACAAGTACCTACGAAAAGAGAATACCCACCAAAAATCCCATTTACGTAAGTCCAAAAACAATAGCTACACAGGGAATATTTAGCATCAAAATTGAAGATAGCGATTGTTTGGAAATATGAAAGGAGAGTCGTGAGGGTTTCTGGACGGCAGCGCCAGCCTGTCTCTCAGGTCACTCACACGCTGTGTTCACTTTCTGAAAACTCGTGCGCATAGGTTTTATTCAGTTTTCTGTAAAAATATTACACTTAGAACTTTATTCATATTTTTCCAGACTCCGAACACAATCACTTTGTCTGCGAACGACAGCTTTGCTTCCTCCTCTCTCATCCTGCCCCTCCTGTCACCGGACTTTAACTTACACCATTAGCGAGTTTGCTGGCCGGCGTCTCGTTGGAGCACCACGCAACGCTGACCTCCTCTGGCGACGGGGCCGTTTACTCTTGGCTGCTTTCAAATTTTACAGGAAATCCACACACATTTATCCTTTAGGTGTTATATTTGCTGTAAAATCTCAGAAGAATCCCTTTCTCAACATAAGGAAGTTCCCTTCTTGTGGCAGCTCCTGCCTCCATGGTTGGCAATGCCACTGTTGCCACCATTGCTTGCCAGTAATTGGATGAAATAAAGAGAGGCTGTACTGTGGATGCTCACAAATAGAGTACGTAAGACCCTCTTCCCCTGTGCGCTGGACTGGACAGTCAATGACGGGAAAGATCGGGGACAGAGTAAAGAAGGCACTGGCCAGCCTCATGTCTGTGACTCCTGACGACCTAAGACAGGCGCAGTCCCCGAGGGGCTTCATCATGATAAACTTTGGCGTTCAGATCAAACAAGGCCTACAAGCCTATAAGCCCAATCTAGGCAATAAGCCCGCAGTAAAAAACCCCTTCTTTGCTTGAAAACAAGGCTGCTAAGAGCGTTGCCTACAAACAAGCCTGATGGAATTACCTACAAAGCAGTTTAACCATTAACCAGTTAGTCATTGTTTCTGAATAAGTAGTAACTTAGCAACTTGTCCATAATTATACTATTTTCTTACCTGACTTTTTCTATATATGTAAAAATCAGTTTCAGGAAACGTATTGTAACCACATATGCTTAGCAACTTGTAAACCATTAGCTAGAAAATTGCGTTCTATGCCTAGGTAACAAGAAACATTGTTATGCTGGAAAAATAGATTTTGTGTGACCTAATGCCTTTTGAAAATGTATAAATATGCGTAATGATTTGAGCAAATTACACTCAGATTTTCACTCTCCCTTGAGTGTGTCTGTGTGTCATTCTTTCTTGTCCCCTGCCCTAATTCCTTCGACCACCTTTTGCTCGTTCTCAATCCCTGAGACTGTCTCGATCTCCCGCCACCACTGGGCTGGTCTGCGGCACCTTCTGTTAATGGTTAGCCAAGTGCTTCTGTACAAAACAGGACGTGGAGTTTCATCAGTTGCTTGTGTCTCCTTCTTCCTCCCGTCAATGAGTTAAGTCACGTCAAGTGATTACAAGTGTGTAACACACCTTGCACATCTGAAATGGATAAACCAATCTGTCTGTCTATGCTCCCATCCTCTCTCTAGAGTTAACCTTAGGCTGCTGGCTCGGGGGCCCGCGGGTCTGCGCTCACCAGCGAGGACGGCCTGGGTGAGCCCTCTCTTCAGGAGCCAGCCGCTGGCCTGCCGGGCGAGGCACCGGCGTTGCTTGTCTGTTTTCAGAGTTGCACGGTACTCTTCCTTCTACAAGTTTGGTAAAACCACTTGCGGAGTGTTCTGTGTCTAGAATTTTCCACAGGGAAAGTTTGTGATTTTCAAATCAACATCTTCAGTCTAAATATACCCACCCAGCTTAAGTCCACCGTGTGCTTATTCTGATAAGGTTGCTTTGTTGTAGGAATATTTGTCCTTTGAGGCTAAATTTTCAGCCGGCTTAAAGTTGCTGATGAGATCCTCCTGGAATCTCGTCAGTGTCTGTGGCTGCCACGTGACGCTCTCTCCTCAGAGTGGCTCTGGGCGCCTTCCTCCTCTTTACTGTCTCCACTGGCCTCTGTCGAGCGCACACTTTTTTTGTGGTTGACCTTTGTATTGAGTATTTATTTACTTTCTCATCCAAGTTTGCTCTGGTCTTTCTTTCTTCCTTCTACTTTCTAAATCTGATCTACCCATTTCTTGAAATGACTGTCATTATTCCCGTTGAAGGTACAATCGTCCGTGCTTTGCAGGCAGGACTTTTCCCGCGGCTGTTTTTAGATTTTCCATTTGAATCTGTTTTTCATGATCTTACCTGCTTTGGTTTTCTATTTTAAAAATAATTTTCCTCCTTGAAGTTACATTGATTTTGGAAACTCATCTATTATTTATTCGTTTAGTTTATTCCCTAGTTGCTTTACCCTAGGAATCCAATCTCATAAACGCATCATGGGCCATCCCTGTGCCCTGCGTGCGTCTTGCTGCTTTCAGCGTGTTGGACGTTGTTCCAGCTTGTTGCCCTCCCGCTTACTGACTCTCTCTCCAGCTGTGTCTATATTTTGTTGGGTCCACCTCTGAGGGCTCAACTGCAGTTACTTTACTTTTTAATTCATAACTTTAACTACTTGAATATGTTTTCATTCCTTGGACAATGCTCATTATACTTTTTTAAAAGTCCATGTTTTGACATATTGTGTGGACTTGTTTCTACTCTTTCTCTGTTTTCCTGCATGACTGGCTACTTTGGATCACATGCCAAACAATATCTATTTTTAATACCTATTTTTAAATTTGCAGAAACTGACTTTTCTATCTTTTTATGGTGTGTACAAGAGAAAATGTACACACCTGCATTTTATGTGCTGTTTTTACCTACATTACATCAGATGGTGCTTACTCCACCATCTGATGTACTACGCTTTAATTTGTATAACAATGTAACAGATCACACCCGTGTCAGTCAAGAATTTGGATTTTTATTATATTTTTCATTAACTTTCTAATTAATTTCTCTTATTCACTAAAAAGGGTTTCAAAAGATTCAAAGTGAAAAAAAATGGATTTTAACATTTCTGAACACATTAGTCCTGGTATATCATTTGAACATATTTGAATGGATTAAAAAGATTCATGTATTTCAGTATTATATTCAGATGCATACTTCAAGAGAATGTTAATCAACTTATTTTTAGACTACAATATGCAATTAAATGCATTCTAAAAAGTACAATTAAATACATTCTAAACCATTATATGTTAAATACCAAGAGTTCTTAGAAAAGTTTTGTGCCTTTCTAGCGAGTTCCATGTCAATGATGAAATTGGGACTCAAGCCCAGTTCGTCTAAGTAAAAATCCAGCCCCGACGTAATACAAAAGCTGTATTTTTCTCTTTGCCCTCTCTCCCAGCCCTATTAAAAGTAGCTAGTTAGCCATCACCTTGGGCTGGTTAATAATAATAATTATAGAGCTTATTTTTTCCTACCGCTGAAGTAACACTCTCCCCTGGGCTCTGCAACTGTATGACTACTAGTTACCAGCCCCAGTCTCGTTAAAGAGTTCCTAATGAGCCAGGCAAACAAGGATGGCGTTTGGCCAAGGAGCGGTCCTCAGAGGGCCTGAAGCGGAGGCAGGGAGACTGGGGAAACAGCCCCTGGAGAACTCAGCCCGGACGACCTGAGGATCCTAATGAGCCAGGCTTGGCCGCCGGACGACCCGCTCTCTGGGCGCTGCTCCCGCCACATGCCCAGCATAATGAGCATTGGATCTCACCAGGCCGGGGTGGGCAGGGACAGGCTGGCCTGGCTCAGGTGTTCTGGAGGCCCAGCCAGCAACAGCTGTGAGGAGCCGCACATCTATGCCCCCTAGGAGCTGTCCTCCCCGACACGGGCGCTCCTTGCTGTCTGGGGGTCAAAACACTGGCTTCTAAATTGCTTGATGTCTTTTGGGACCAGAGGCAGAGCCCCTGGAATTACCCTGGAGGTCACTGAGTCAAATCTCCTCAGTTCATGGAGGAAGAAATGAAGCCAGAACACACGGGGCTTCAACAGGCTGCGTAATTTCAAATGTCAATAAAAAGTAAAAAGGTGGAAAAGTAAAGGAAACCTCAAAGTTTAAAAATGAGGAGGGATTTTTTCAGCCAGATGTTAACATTTTTTTTAAAAAAAGTTTTATTTATTGATGCATACAAGAACTGGGGTACAGGCCAGAAGTGCGGGGGGTGAGAGGACTCACCAGAGACAGAGCGGGGAACAGAACAGGCAGACTGACTGAAATCCACTGCTGAGGGGAGCAGCGGGGAGACAGGAGGGGTCTGCCGCGCCATGTGGGTAGCTCCCTGGCTGGGGATCGAACTTGTTCTGCAGTGGCTGCGGACAACTTCATAGGTTGTGTCTTAACTCCCTTATACTACCAGGGAGGCCCAGATGTTAACATTTTATATAAAAGTAACAGGGCCCAGCATTGCCCAGGCACACGCTGTTTCCCGGTTATCTGCCAACCATCACCACTGCTGCCCTTGGCGGAGACCACAGATGCTGGGCACTAGCCTTGTGGGCTCCTGGCAGCCAGGGCACATGCATTCTGTGCAGCTGTGACCAATGGGACTTGAAGAGGAATCATCTGGAAAAGACTTTGCTCAGCACCAAAATGTCGAGAAGGCCTCACACTCTGAGGGAAAGGCCACTGCTGCGCCTCCCCGGCCACACTTCCCACCGTGTTGCAGCAGGACCCCGTTGTCAGTGGTTCGCATGACACCCTAGACCACGATGCCTACGTTCACCACCCATGCAGTGGCCACGGCCTGTGACTCAGCTCTGATCGGTGCAGTGTGGCCGTAAGTGCCACTGGCGGCTCCAGAGCCCATCTTGAGAGACGGCACAGGTGCCCTCCGCCCCTGCTGCCGCCTGCAGCTCAGGGTGCAGGTGCTGCCACCTTGGGTTGTGATTTCATGTTCAAGGGCAGTAGAGCAAAAGGAAAAGGAACACGAGTCACTGTCACGGGCAAATCCAAGAAGAAACACTGAACTTGGGCCTCCCTGGTGGGGCAGGGGCCAGTCTCAGCACTATGAAGCTGTCGCCAGCCACTGTGGCCTGAATCCATCCCTGGCGCAGCAGACCTCTCTTGTCTCCCCGCTGCTCCCCTCAGCAGTGGATTTCAGTCCGTCTGCCTGTTCTGCTCCCCACTCTGTCTCTGGGGAGTCCTCTCATCCCCACACCTCTGGCCTGCTCCTCAGCTCTTCTGTGCATAAATAAATAAAACAAATCTTAGGTGAACACTTCAAATAAATTTTAGGAATTTTTGTTCTATTTCTTAGAAGAATATTGTTGGGATTTCTGTAGGGAGTGTGTTGAGAATCTGTACTTTGCTTTAGGTAATTCAGTCATTTTAACAATGTTGAGTCTTTGGTCCGTGAGTGTCCTTTCCTGGAGTCTTCCAATCTCGTTTCTTTGTGTCTTCTGTTTTTTTCAACAATGGCCTAGAGTTTTCACGGGTCTTTTATTACCTCCTTGTTCAAATTTATTCCTGGGTGGTTTATCCTTCTTTATGTGATTGTAAATGGGATGTTTTTCTTAATATATCTTTCTGTTAGTTCATTGTTTGTGTATGGGAGCATCACAGGTTTTTTTTTGCATATTGATTTTTTAACCTATTGTTTTCCTGAATTCATTTACATTTCTAATGACTTTTAGCAGAAAATAGGAAAAAAAATCCTAAAAGGCCATCAGTAGCCAAAGCAATCCTGAGAAAAAAGAACAAAAATGGAGGCATCAAATTCTGTGACTTCAAAGTATATACTATAAAGCTATAGTGATCAAAACAGCATGGTATTAGAGTGAAAAGAGACACAGATCAGTGGAGCAAAACTGAGTTTGGACAACTAATTTACAACAAAGGAGACAAGACTATACCATGGAAAAAGGGATGTTTCTTCAATAAGTGAGGTTGGGAAATGGGATAGCCATACACACACACACACAAAACCTGGAACTGGTATAACTGCATTGTACCCTGTGCATAAAATAGTTTAAATGAATCAAAGACTTGGATGCAAGATTGGAAGTTATGAGATACAGAGAGGAAAGACAACAGTAAGTTCTTCAGCATCAGCCTTAACAATTATCTTTGTGGCATCATCTCCGATGGCAAGGGAAATAAAAGGAAAATAAACAATGGGACTACGTCAGACTAACACACTTCTGCACCGTGGAGAAACCATCATCAAAATGCAAAGGCAACTTCTGAGTAGAAGATATTCACCAATCATGTGTCTGAGAAAGGGTTGATTTTAAAAACATGGCAAGAATTCCGAGAACTGCACAACAACAAAAGCAACCTGATTAAAAGATCGGCAGAGGGTCTGAGCAGACACGTCTGTGATGACAAACGCAGATGGCTGCACAAACGGGCTCGTCATCCCCTGCCCTTAAGGACAGTCACACCAGTCTTGGGCAGCACCTCACGCCATGGAAAAGGAATTCTCAAAAAGACAAACCAGCATCGGTGAGGATGTGGCGAAAACGAGCCTGCACCCCTCGGCTGGACACTGGGCAGCCCACCAGAAAACGTGGGAGGGGGTCCTTAAAATCTAAGACTAGAAATACCGTTGCCAGCCTCGGGACCACGCCCCGTGCCCTTGCCGTCCTCACACTTGCTCTGCTCCTGTTGGCCTCTTCTCGCAGACAAAAGCAGCAAAACAGACAGACTGGCAGACGCCACACTGGGGAGAGAAAGGCAGGTGCAGCCACGGCCTCATGATCACCGTGAAACCCATCAGGGTCATCAGGACAGAGCTGGCTAAGACCACACTGGATGAAAGGGTTGTGATTGTTGCGGGGCAGGGAGGGGCACCCGGGACCCCCAAACCTGCCCACTCCAAATGGATTCTACCAGCTGCCCCACCAAAACAAATGCTCTAGTGCCTCAGACCGTCAGTGGGAGGGAGCCGATGACTCGTGTGTCATGGGGAGAAGAGAAAGAAGAGTTTCCGAATCCAGCACCCAGAGTTGCCTGGCCCTCGTGGGCAAATGCCAGCCAAGCAGGGCGGGCCCAGAGCAGGGCCGCCGAGACCAAAAGCTGCCCCAGGCTGGGGCTCCTTCTGGCGGGGACCACAGGGAAGGGGCAGAGGGCCGGGCGAGTCTGGAAGGAAACAAGCAGCATGAAACCAAGTCCAGATACAGGCTGCCCTGGTCCCCTCCCTGCAGTCGTCCCCCCCCCCCCCCCCCCCCGCGCCTGTGGCAGCCCAGGGCTGAGAAGCCGTCACTGCTCCGTGTGCCTCCTCGGAGCCACCTCTTGGTTTTGGTGTTAGTGGAATGTTGGCTTTGCAGGACGTACTTGGTAGTATTCCTTCTTCTTCGGGTGATCGTGTCATTCTGGGAATTTGTCCATCTCGTCTAGATTGTTGAACTTGTTTGCATGGAAGTGTTCATAGTAATCTCTCATTATTCTCTTGATTTCTACTGAGTCTGTTTAATTTCTCCTCTTTCATTTACGATCCTATTTATTTGTGTTTTCTCCCATTTTTTCTTTCTGAGCCTGGCTAGAAGTTTGTCTATTTTGTTTGTTTGTTTTAAGAACCAACTTTTGTTTTCTTTGATTTTTTGGATTTTTTAAAATTTCTATTTCATTTATTTCTGCTTTGATTTTTATTATTTCCTTTCTTCTACTGGTTTTCAGGATTTTTTGTTCTTTTTCTAGTTCTTTGAGATGGGAGATTAGGTTGTTTCTTGGAGTCCTTCCTTGTTTTTTAAGGTGAGCCTGTATTCCTGCTTTTGCTGTGTCTCATACATTCTGGAAAGTGGTGTCTTCATTGTTGTTCAACTCAAAGTATTTTTTAATTTCTTCTTTGATCTCCTCTTTAATCCACTGGTCTTCCAGTCGTGTCTGGACTTCAATCTCCATGAAGTGGGCGGACTCCTTGCTTTCTTTCCATGATTTATTTCTAGTTTGATGCCTTTATGATCAGAGAAGATAGGTGGGAAGATTTTGATGTTAATGTATCTGTTGATGTTTGTCCTGTGACCCCAGTATATGATCAATCCTGGAGAATGATCCATGTGCACTTGAGAAAAATGTGTGCTCGGATTTTTTTGGGGGGGAGGGGCAGACAATGTCTTACAGGTGTCTGTTAAGCCCAGACATCTTTATGTAGGGCTCCAGAGTCTTTTTTTGTCTCGTTGCTCTGTGTATTGGTGAGAGTGGGGTGTTGAAGGCTCCTACTATACATGTATTTTCTCTAATGTCTGATTTCAGAGCTAATAGTAATTGTCTAATATTTTGGTGCTCCTTCATTTGGTGAAAATATGTTGAGTGTTATATCTTCCTTGATCATAATGTAGTGTCTGTCTATGTCTCTTTTTACCTTTCTTAATTTGAGTCTATTTCATCTGATATAACGATAGCTGTTCCTGCCTTCTTTTTTGGGTTAATTTTTTCTGGGGTGAATTTTTTGGGGTTAATTTTTGGGTTAATTTTTTTGGGGGTTAATTTTTTTTTTCCATTTGCTTGTGGGATTGTTTTCAAACCTTTTGCTTTCAGCCTATGTTTGTCTTTTGTAATTAAATGTGTTTCCTGGAGACAGCTGAAGTTTGGATTTTGTTTTTTTTTTTAATCCAGACTGCTACTTTGTCTTTATTTTTTTAAAGATTTATTTATTTATGCATACAAGAACTGGGGTACTGGCCAGAGGTGCGGGGGGTGAGGAGATTCACCAGAGACACAGAGCGGAGAACAGAACAGACAGACTGACTGAAATACACTGCTGAGGGGAGCAGCGCGCGAGTCAGGAGAGTCTTCTGTGCCATGTGGGCAGCTCCCTGGCCGGGGATTGAACTTGTGCTGCAGAGGCTGTGGACAGCTTCATAGGATGCGTCTTAACCCCTTGTGCCACCGGGGAGGCCCTACTCTGTGTCTTTTTATTGATGAGTTAACTCATGTACAATTAGAGTTAATATTGATACGTTGGCATCTGTATTTGCCATTTTTTTTTATTATTTTATTCCTTGCCTTTTTCTGTTCTTCTTATTCATTTCTCTGTTGGTTTTAGCTTTAGAGCTTGTAGTATTTTTTGGAGTGGGGGTTTAGCAGTAATGAATTTCTGGAGTTTCTGTCTGTCTGAGAAGGTCCATATTTTTTCTTCACAGAGGAAGGAGAGCTTTGCAGGGTAAAGTATTCTTGGTTGGCATTTGTTGTCTTGGAGGTTGTTGAATATGTTCCTCCATTTTCTTCTTGCCCTTAGCGTTTCTTTGGAGAAGAGTGATGTCAGCCTGGTTAGTTTTCCTTTATAGGTTACCTGTTTCTTCCCCCTTGGCAGCTTCATCATTTTTTTTTTTTTCTGTCTTGGACTCTTGGAAGCCTTACTATTATGTGTCTTGCTGTATTTTTCCTTTCATCATGGAAGTTGGTGTTCTTCTTGCTTCTTATATGTCTATTTTCAGCTCCTTCGTCATGCTTGGGAAGTTCTCTTCAATTATTTCCTTGAATAATTTCTCTGTTCCTATGTCTCTCTCCTCTCCTTCTGGGATTCCTATAACTCTTACATTTCCTTTCCTCATGGAGTCAGATAGTTCCCGAAGTCTTTCTTCATTATTTTTCCTTTATACTTCTCTTTCCTTTTCTTTTTTTGGTTCTTTTTATATCTGTGTCTTTGAGATACTGAGTCGTTCTTCCATTTCATCAATTCTGTTTTCATGGCTTTTCCCAGGGTTCTTTATCTCCTCCCTTAATCTATTAATCTCCTGCATTTCTTTCATTTCCTTCCTTAGGGACTCAGTTTTATTCTTCAATTCATTACTTTTCTCATATCATTATTTTCTTTTTTGTCTTCTTTATGTTTTTTAATCATGATGATTTTAAATTCTCTATCTGGCTGGCAGAGACGTTCTTCCATGTCACTGTTGTTGAGCTCTGCTGGCTGATTTTATTTTTGTTTTGTGTCCTTCCCCTAAGGGTTTGCTTGGTTATTTGTATTTTTCTTTCTCCCTGCTGTCTGTTTTCTAATTTGTACTATGTGTGGGAACATAGTGCCCCTGGTACTGGCAGGCATCTCTTCGGGGTGCTCCTTCTAGGATGTCAGGAACGGGTGGCCAGACCGAGTCCAGCACTGTTATGCCAGATCTCCACAAAGGTAGTGACGCTGCAGATACGCTGATGGGCGCTGTCCCTGAAGATCCCCGCCCTCTGTGTTTACTCAGTTCCGGAAGGAGATCGTGGGGTTCCTGGCTTCCCACGATGGTGCAGGGCTGTGCTCTCCCAGTGCCTGCATTTCATCTTGATGGTGCAGATCCCACCCCAGCTCTTCTCAGTTCCAAAGCGTGGGTGCCTGCAGCAGCCTTGCTCGCACATGCTATCCTGCTCACCTGTTTGTTTGAGGAGCCCCCCTCTCTCTCAATTCCAGAGGGGCATTGTGGGGTCTCTGGCTTCCAACAATCAAATTCCCTGATTGTTGAAGGAGTATCCCAAACACACACAGATCTCATCGGCAAAGGGTAAAAGACTTACTGGATGAAGATATTCAAGAAAATCTGAAGAACCATAGACTATTCAGTTAGGTTTGACCCATAGTGACTTAAAAGACCGCCTTAAAAACTAGAATTTTAAAATTTCAAAGAGCTCAGGGTCCACATGCCATAAGGAATATAAACTCTAAACAATAACCTCAGGAAAGTCATTAAAAAAGTAAATATCAAGAAAACCAACTACAGCAAACCCTGGGGCTACCTGATTCTAGAGTTGTCATATTGTATTATCTAAAAATGCCAGTTTATCAGTGGAATGACGGGATCCACAAGAAGTGTGGCCCACTCAAAAAGCAGGCATCAGCGGCGGCTGTCCTCGGGGCTGGGGCAGACTTGCTAGGCCAAACGTGAACGCAGTTACTACAAACGCGTTCCGAGGCCTGCAGGAAATCATGTTTCAAGAATTCAGGGAAAGTGTCAACTGTGCCTTCCCAAACAGGAGCCATCAATGGACACAGGCTCCGCATATCATGGATGTGAAAGTGTCGTGACACCCACAGTGAACGTTCACCAGAGGTTCTCTGGGAGAAGAGAGACTTGAAGATGGTCCGTGGAGTGTTCAGTCTGAGGAACTGAAAGGTAAGAGAGGGGCTAAGAACTGCGGGAGCTTTGGAGATCTGTGGGGTGACACTGAGCACATGGTAGGGGCCCCAAAAAGGGAAGGGGAAGAGATTTGAGGAAATAATGATCAAAAGGTTCCCAAATTTCATGAAAACGTTGATTACGTAGCAGAGGTTCAGTGACTCTAAGTGCAGGAAGCCCGGGGACCCACACCCGACACCGGCACGGGGGGGGGGGGGGTTGGGGGGTTGGGGGGCCGTCAGGAGGCCGAGCCCCGAGAACCGCAGACAGCCGCGAGCGGGAAGCGCCTCACCAGGCGGAGTGAAGGCCCGTCAGACCCGACGGGAGCCCCGGAGGCGGGAGTCAGCGGGTGACGCTGTGGCTCGACGGGCGAGGCCGCGGGCCACGAGGTCAACCTGCGGCGGCCGAGGCCGAAATGTGGAGGCTCGGCCGTGCGGTTCTTAGCGGAAAGGGCTTGCGGCTCGCCCCGGGGGAGGCACCGGAACGGGCTCTGCGCCCCACCAGACGGGCCCGCGGGGGCGGGGGGCGGGGGCCGCGGGGCTTCCGGCCTTTCTTCCCGCTTCAGAGGCCGGTCCCGCCGCCCCCACCCCGCCGAGGCCGCGGCTCCCCCGCCGGAGCCCGCGCCCGGAGAGCCGGCGCCTCCCAAGCCCGCGCGACGGTCCAGGCCCGTGGGAGACGCGGGGGGGCCGGGGCTGAGAAGGCGGGGTCCGCCCCGACACCCCTGAAGCCGGCAGCCCCGGCCTGCGGGCCCCGCGGGCCCCCAGCCCCGCCGGCGCCTCCCCCGGGCCCCTCGCCCGGGCTGGGCTGCTGCTGCCCCTGCCCGCGCAGACGCAGGCCTGGGAGGGGTCGGTGCGGGGAGGGCGCGGGGAGGGGGGGGGAGGGCGGGGGGTAGGGCACCAGGGGAGAGGGCAGGGGAGAGGGGGGGAGGGCACCAGGGGAGAGGGCACGGGGAGAGGGCACCAGGGAGAGGGCGGGGGGGGGGAGGGCACCGGGAGAGGGTACCAGGGAGAGGGCACCGGGGAGAGGGCAGGGGGAGGGCGGGGGGGGAGGGCACAGGAGAGAGGGCAGGGGGGAGGGCAGGGGGGAGAGGGCACCAGGGGAGAGGGTCCAGTGAGAGGGCACG
This sequence comes from Talpa europaea, assembly GCF_964194135.1. Taxonomy (NCBI): domain Eukaryota; kingdom Metazoa; phylum Chordata; class Mammalia; order Eulipotyphla; family Talpidae; genus Talpa; species Talpa europaea. Next base: position 158,142,497 of record NC_140073.1, on the reverse strand, counting down.
GGGGGAGAGGGTCCAGGGAAGAGGGCACGGGGGAGAGGGCACCAGGGGAGAGGGCACCAGGGGAGAGGGCACCAGGGAAGAGGGCACGGGGAGAGGGCACCAGGGGAGAGGGCACCAGGGAAGAGGGCACAGGGAGAGGGCACCAGGGAAGAGGGCACGGGGAGAGGGCACCGGGGGAGAGGGCACCAGGGGAGAGGGCACGGGGGAGAGGGCACCAGGGGAGAGGGCACCAGGGGAGAGGGCACCAGGGAAGAGGGCACGGGGAGAGGGCACCAGGGGAGAGGGCACCAGGGGAGAGGGCACGGGGAGAGGGCACCAGGGAAGAGGGCACGGGGAGAGGGCACCAGGGGAGAGGGCACCGGGGGAGAGGGCACCGGGGGAGAGGGCACCAGGGGAGAGGGCACGGGGGAGAGGGCACCAGGGGAGAGGGCACCAGGGGAGAGGGCATCAGGGAAGAGGGCACGGGGAGAGGGCACCAGGGGAGAGGGCACCAGGGGAGAGGGCACCAGGGAAGAGGGCACGGGGAGAGGGCACCAGGGGAGAGGGCACCAGGGGAGAGGGCATCAGGGAAGAGGGCACGGGGAGAGGGCACCAGGGGAGAGGGCACCAGGGGAGAGGGCATCAGGGAAGAGGGCACGGGGAGAGGGCACCAGGGGAGAGGGCACCAGGGGAGAGGGCACCAGGGAAGAGGGCACGGGGAGAGGGCACCAGGGGAGAGGGCACCAGGGGAGAGGGCATCAGGGAAGAGGGCACGGGGAGAGGGCACCAGGGGAGAGGGCACCAGGGAAGAGGGCACGGGGAGAGGGCACCAGGGGAGAGGGCACCAGGGGAGAGGGCACCAGGGAAGAGGGCACGGGGAGAGGGCACCGGGGGAGAGGGCACCGGCGGGAGGTGCTGGGAGAGAGCCTGGGCCAGGGCGGGGAGGCGGAGGAGGCACAGGGCGGGGGCGCTGGCTCTGGGCCTGGTACCTGGCCAGCCTCACCAGCTCCCGCCCTCCATGGCCAGTCCTAGGCCTGTCTGCCGGCTGCACCCCCACACCCTCCCCTCTCTAAGGCGGAGCCCGTCCTAAGTGCCTCTTGGGTGAGTCTCCAAACAGCCCCGGGAGGGCTGATCTGGGTAGCCGGGGGCCTGCTGTGAGGGGCCCTGCCCCCGAGGAGTGTCCAGGCCAGCACGTGGCCAGCAGTGGGTCGGCCTTCACCCGTGCAGGGTCCCCACGCAGTGGGCGGCAATGTGGGTGCTTTGATTGAGGCAATTTTAAAAAGCAGAAGACATTTAAAGGCTTCTCGCCCCAGTGCGGCACCCTTGACCGTGTGGAGCTGGGCGTGATGCCCACACCCTCTGTGGCCCCGACACTGGCCGCCTTGTTCAGGCAGAAGGCGCCCACTTTCTGGTGACAGACCACTCTGGGGGGCACGGAGACGCTAGTCAACTATATTTATTTGACAAAGTTGGTAAGACTCACATTTAAAATGGATGTTTTAATAAATTCTAGCTCAGGAAAGTTGTATTAGATGGAGTGTTCCAATAAAAATCTGCAGCAAACGTGGTACTTGGTAAGATATTTTAAAACTTCCCCAAACTCAGTCTCTCTCTCCCGCCATCTCTCCAGGTTAAATTTTTATTTTTATGTCCACTGTCCCAGCATAATCTGCTGAAAAGATTATCCTTTCCCCTCCGCCATTGACATAATCAACTTCTGGGTTACAGGGGCAGCGTGTTCTGTTCCGTTGGACCACAGGTCTGTGTTCACGCCAATATCGCACCAGCTGAATTACTGAAACTCTGCGGTAGGTCTTGACATCTGGTAACAGACGAGACAGCATTCATTTTTAAAATTTTGACTATTCCAGGAGCTTTCTTTTTTATAAAAAATTTTAGAGTCAGTTTTTCACTTTCTAAAGCCTGCTCGTATTTTGAATGTATATGCATTGAACTTATAACTCAATGTAGAGAATGAAAAGCTTAACAAGTATTGAAAATCTTAATCCATGAACATGGTCTATCTCTCCACTGAACTTTAGGTCTTTGTTCCTTTCTCTCAGGGGTGTATTGTAGAACTGGGTGCATCTGTTATCAATACTTCTCAGTCTTCAGAGTAAGGACTACAAAGGGCCAGGGTCTTATGTCCAGGTGCTGGCTAGTGACCCAGACCTATGGCTTCACGTGTGGGGAAGAGGCCAGAGGTGGAGAAGCAGCGTTTCCGTGACCTGGAGTGCTGTGTTTCTGCCACCTGCTGGCAGCGCTGCAGTGGGTCCACTTAGATTGGGAGACTGTGGTGCTTACTGGGAGGTTAGCAGAATCAAGGCGGGGAAGACTGGAGGGTTTGAATGGACTTTTTTTTTTTTTATAGAGGCATGTTTTATTTATTTATTTGTTTGTTTGTTTGTTTGTTTTTTGTTTATACATGCACTGGGCACAGTCAGGAGCGTGGGAGGGTGAGAGAATTCACCAGAGCCAGAGCGGGGAGCAGAGCAGGCAGAAGGACCGAAGGACACTGCTGAGGGGAGCAGCGGGTGGCAGGAGAGGTCTGCGCGCCATGTGGGACCCTCCTCCGGGGGCCAGGGAGCAGCCGGGGATCGAACCGGTGCCCCAGAGGCTGCGGGCAGCTTCGCAACCCAGCGCTCAACCGCTGCACCGCCGGGGAGGCCCCTGAATGGACTTTTTTGAAGGGAAGAGTCCTCTTCACCTGGAGGTGTTATTGGGATAGCTGGCAGGTGTGGCTGCTTTCACAGAACAGAAGGCGTCTGAGTCCACCTTTGGTCAGTGAGCACTGGACTCGTGGCACAGTCAGCCACAGACCTGTCTGCGCCCACACGGCCAGGAGAGTGCGACATGAGCAGTGCACTAGAGCTGGAATGGCTGTGGACGGACCTCTGTGTGGTAGCCCCTGTGGTCTGGGAGGAGGCGGGAGGCCCGCAGAGCCTGCCAGCAGCACCTGGGCAGTGGATGGCCAGCGACGTTGGCACCTCCCGATGGATCCAAGCTAGAGGACACCAGACTTGGATGGGCTGGGAAAACAACTTTTTCTCATTTGATTTTCAGGAAGGAGCCAGTCACAGTTCATCTTGTGAAGGAGCCCCATGTGCATTCACCAAAACGCCGCGGGTTCTCTGCAGAAGAGAGCCGGGCTTTATGCAGCTCCCGAGCGCAGGAAAGCACGCGCTGGTGGGGGCCGTGCCGGACTGGAGAGCGAGGGGTCTGGCTAAGGGCAGGGCTGGTGTGCACAGTCCTGAGGCCGCTGAGAAGTGCAGCCAGGACCACGCTGCCCCCTCCCCAGCCCCGGGCGAGTTCACAGCACAGCCCCTGAGCGCAAGCAAAGGGCCTCCCTGGTGGCGCAGGGGTTAAAGACAGTGCTGTGGAGCTATCGCCATCCACGGCAGCTCGCCCACATGACCCACAGGGCGCAGCGGACCCCTCCCGCCCCGCCCGCTGCTCCCGTCAGCAGTGGATTTCAGTAGATCTGACTGCTCTGCTCCCCACTCTTGTGAATCCTCTCACCCTCCCCCCCACACCTCTGGCCTGTACCCCAGTTCTTGTGTGCATAAATAAATCTTAAAAAAAAAAAAAAAAGCTACATCCTGCCTGGCCTGGACCTGCAGGGCACGCGGCGCCCGGGCTGTTGGGCTCAGAGGCCGGGGGGGTGGGGGGGGGTGGGGGGGGCGGGCGTGGCACCGAGCCCCGGGTCAGGGCACCTCAGGGTCTGGGCCGTCTGGGGTTCGCGCTTGCAGGCGCCGTGGCTGAAGCCCAGGGGCCGCCCAGCGGCAGATGCCGGGATCTGGACGTTTCCAGAAGCAGCGACCGGCATTCCGGGCTGGGAGGAGAGGACTGACCCGCATCGGTAGCGGCCACAAGGGCCGCTAGGATTAAAATAAGGTAAAAATTTTAAATCACCTAAAATAGCCAGGGCCGGCTCCCGGCGCCCTGCATCGCCAGAGAACTGGCGCTGGGGCAGAGCCCGGCTGCGCAGCCCGGCTGGTCGGTCCAGGGCTGGGGCCCCCCACGGTCCACGGCGGAAGCGTCTGCCACACGCTCTGTCCTGGGAGCGCTCTGGCCCCGGCAGGGAGCCACTGGGCCTGGCAGTCCACGGAGGGGACAGCGTCCTGTGGGGGCTCCGCCGCCCGGGCCCCTGTGGACACACCCTGAGTGAGGGAGGTGAGGACGGGCGGGCTCAGGGAGGCGCTGGGGCCCTCCCCCGGCCACGTGGGAGAACGGGGAGCTCTGCCTTTGGGTGCTCGCCCACGCAGGGCAGCGGCGGCACCTGGGCAGGTGGGCCGTGGCGTCTGGGCAGGTAAAGGGGTGTGGCGTGCGTGTGCCCCTGGAATCACTGTGGGGACTTGAGTAGATTGGGGGGCAAGCAAGCAGGACATGCAGACACCCCACTGAGGAAGCCCCTTCCAGGGCTGGGGTGTGCTGACACCGGCAGGCGGATGTCCCAGATCCCCACGGAATCAGGGGCCGGGGCAGCGGCCGGGCGGAGACAGGGTGGCCACGGGGCACCCGGCACCACCACACTCAGGTGCACGCGGGGAAGTGACCCCAGGTGACACCCCGCCTGTGACTCTGCCTGGGCAACCCCACCTGGATGGTCCCCGTGACCCCTGCCCCCGTGCTGGTGACCCCGCCTGGGTGAAGGGCAGGACCGCGGGGGAAATGACCCGGCAAAGGGATGAAGAGAACCACAGGGGGCCGAGTGCTGGGTCCTCCCCCCAGTAGCGGAGATGCCCCCCCACAGGCCACGACCGCTTGTGGGGGGGGCCAGCCTGGGGGACCAGGGGCCCTGAGAGGCCCAGCTTGCGTCCCCCCCAGAGGGCACCGGCAGGCCTCCCCCATGCGGTGTGGGGGCAGCGTCCAGGCAGACAGGCCTCCAGCCAGGGGCTGGGCGCGTGGAGAGGCCCCCACCTCCCACGACAGCATCTTTGTGCAGATGGAAGGGGCCCCTTGTGGCCTGGCCCGACCCCCCCATCCTCGGCGGGGCGACAGCACGTGGGCGCGAGGCCCCTGCTCGGGCTGGCAGGACGGCCCCGACCGCGCTGGGCCCCCCGGCCGCCCTGCTTCGGGCCACGCGCCGGGCCGTTCTCAGCCGGACACTGGACGGCGCGGCCTGGCCCTGGGCGTGGGGGCGGCGCCCACTGACCCTCTGCCCTCCCCGGCGCGGAGCCTGGGCGCTTGGGCCGGGTCTCCCTGCTCCCCGCAGGAGCCTCCCCCGGCCGCTGCCCTCGGCGCCCGGGCTGCCCGCCCCTCGCTGCGCGGCCCGCGCGATGGCCTGTCCAGCTAGACCAGAGCCCCCTCCGCCCGTCGGGGAAGGGGTTCTTCCGCCCGCACCCCACGAAACAGCAGGCCCGAGGAGCCCGCCGGCTGGCGGGGACCGCGGTCACCACCCCGAGCGCCGTCCCCGCGGGTGCCCCGGGCTCGGGAGGCTGGGCGGGGAGGGTGCAGCGCTGGGCGCGGGCGGCGGGAGCGCTGGCGGGTGAGTCCCCCGCGGCCCCCCAGGGGACCCGACCCCGCTAATTGGCGGCACGGGGCATCGCCCCTCTGGGCGCGGCAATTGGGCCCTGGAGCCCCTGGTGTGTTGGGGCGGCAGCCCGGCCTCCCTCCTGCCCTTTAAGCCTCACTGCTCCCCGCAGGCCAGGCCCCCCACCAGCGTGACCGCCTGCCGGAGGCCGCGCAGAGGCCGTGGGCAGGAGAGGTGGCGTGGGGCGCAGCCTCAGGGAGCCCCGACACCGGCGCCCAGGTAGGTGTGCGCCGGTCGCCCGCCCAGGTCACGGGGTGGCCGCTGATGGGCTCAGCCCCCAACACTGCCGGAGGCCGCCCCCCAGCCCTGGCGTCAGTCCCAGCCCCTCCCGCCCTCTCTGCCTGCTTGGGGGGCTCCGCACCCCCCTGTCCCCCCACGGGGCGCTGGGGGCCCCAAAGTGGACACCAGGAAGCGGCAGTGTCCGATGCCGCAAGGTCAGCACCAACAGCTGCTGAACTGCAAGGGCTGGTGTGGGTGCGGTGCCCCTGCAGAGCGCCCACCTGCCTCTGTTGGGGGGGTGCAGGGACTCACAGTGGAGGGGGCCCCAGCCTGGGGAAAGGCTGCCTGCACCCCACCTCCCTCTGCTGCCGCTCGGCCCCTGCCACCCCTCCCCTCTGGTCCCAGCCCTCGCTGACCCCACCTGGACATTTGGAGGGACCACCTGCTTATCCTGAATATAGGAACAGCCCCCCAAAGGCCGCCTCACTCCCCCACCCCCCACGCTGCTGTGCAACCCCCAGCCCGCATGTCCCTGACCCTCCCCGGCCAGGCTGACCCAAGCTGAGCCCATGCAGCTCTGCTCCCGCCTCTGTCCACCGCCTCCCCAAGGCCAAAGCGCCAGTCCCCAGGCCCTGCGGGGGACCCCCCACTCCACAGAGTGGTGATGGGGTGGTGGTTACAGGGCACCGACAAGGCTCAGGCCCGCGCCTCCAGGGCCTGGCGCCTCCCGCTGCCAGGGCCCTGGGGCTGAGCGCGCTCCCGCACCGTCTCGGGAAGTTCGCCCAAGTCCTGCCCACGGACTCTGGTTGGCGCAGACAACGACGCTGAGATTCTTGCCCCCGACCCGGGACTGTCAGCCGCGCAGAGGGGGAAGAGCTCCGGCCCCTCGCCGCCCCTCCGCGCCCTGCCTCCCTCCCCCTCCTGCCTGGGGCGGGCGCATGGGGGGGGGGGGGGAAGGGATTGCTCAGAGGCCCTGTGCAGAGCCCAGAGGCGCCTGGACGATGCGCCAAGACAGGGCAGCCCCGCTCCGAGGCAGCCTCGCTGGTGTTTAGAACCAGAGGATACAAAGATCGAAGCAGCCTCAGGCGAAGGGGGGCCCGCGTGGCGGGGGGCGGGCTCCAGCGGCACCGCCCGGGCTGGGCAGGAGGAAGCAGGGAACGTCTCCGTGGCAGGGCCGCACCAGGCTCTCGCCCGGAGAGTTCTGTCAGCCGTCCCTGCTTCCACACGCTGGCCCGGGACAGTCAGAGCGAAGGACAGTCGAGGCAGAGACACAGGCCAGCTGAGGCTCGTCCTAGTACAAGCTCCCACACAGCCCCGACCCCCCCCTGCCCCCCCGCCCCTCCTCCACGCCCGTCCTCCTGTCCTTCGGCGCCCGCCCGGCTCCCCTGGTGCCCGCCCCCGGCCTCGCGTGCTGTGGTCTCTTTCTGTGTCCTGCTGTCCCTTCGAGGTCTGTTGGGGCTTCCACCCCTTCATTCACGGTGAGATTTTAAAGAAATTCCGTGGTGCTCACTGTGCCTCCCAGGCTGAGGCTGCCCCTTGCACTGCCCCCGCCAGGGCACCCCCAACCCCTCGGCGCTCAGCCCCGTGCCCCAGCCCCGGGGCGTCCCGAGTGCCCTGGCCCTGGGCTGCGGGTTGGCAGGGCCGGCCTCGGCCTCTTGCTTCAAGCTGCCTGGACGGGGCCGGCTGCGCCCCGGGGTGTGGCCCTGCACCCCGCTGGGGGTCACGACTGTGTCAGGGGCCGTGTGCCCTGTGGGGGCTCTTGAGGAAGGTGCGTCCGCCCCTCCCTCAGCTCGGGCAGCGCCTCCCTGTGTCTGCGAGGCTTCTTCGCGGTTCTCTGGACTCTGGTCTGGGGAAGCCGAGCCAGCCCACGAGCTTCCATTTTCCCAAGACCGCTTGTCCTGTGAGAGGCTCTCGGAGCTCGTTGTAACCAAATCCCCAGGCTGCTCGCCGAGCTCGCTTGGAAGTGGCCGGGCCCGCAGCTTGCTCGCCCCCCCCCACCCTGCTGCTGACCGGCAGCCATCCAGGCCCCCGGCCCCGGGCCCTGCTGCCTCACGGGTGGGGGCCTCGGGGTCTGGCTCCGCCCAGCCTGCCCGGTGCAGCGTCCCGGCCCCTGTGGGGGTCGCCGAGCTGCCAGCCCCGGGAGCAGGCGCAGGAGCTGGGCAGGCTGGGAGACGCCGGGCTGGCCGCCCCCCCACGGCTGCCTGCGCCCTGGGTCCCCTCTAGCTTTACGATCCCCCAACACTCTGCGGGGCTCGAGGAGCGAGAGGAGAGCCCGAGGCGGTGCCCGCGCTGTGGCCGTGGCCAGTCCTCGCTCCACGCGGCCGCTGCGAGCCCCGCGCCCTCGGCCACCTGCCCGGCCCGTCTCCCCGACTCGGGGCCACATGGGAACTGGCTCGCCGCAGGCAGCGGGCAGCGGGCAGCGGGCAGCGGGCAGCGGGCTGCCCTGGCGCATGCAGCTGGCTGGGGACAGCGGGCGCTGGCTGTGGCGAGAGCGGCGGGAGGTGGCGGCGCGGGGAGGGATGCGCGGGGCTGGGCCTGGGCTCCCACGGCCCGGTCGGCTGGTCAGCCCGGTCCTGCTCCCGGTCGCCATCTCAGCTTGCTTAGAAACGGGCAGAGGTCAAAAAGGCCAGAGGGCCCCTGAGACCAGAGCGCCCCCCAAACCCCCAAAGGCCAAAAAGGCCAAAACCCAGAAGCTGAAGGACAGGCCCGAAGCGGGGCGGACCCTGGGGGTCCCCCCCGCCGGGCGCACGACTGCGGAGACCTCAGCCGCCGGAGCCACCCCCGGGGTTTACTCACAAAGGGGGGCGAAGAGCTTGTGGTGCCCGCATGTGGGGCCGCCCGGGCACCGACGGGGAGCAGTTCTCGGAGGCGCCAGGCCGGGGCCTCTGGGCTCCTCTGAGGGAGCGGCAGCGGCAGGCCCGGCGCCGTCCCTGGCCGAGTCCTCGGGCTCCCCGCCTGGGCGGCTGCTGGACGCTGCCCCTTCCCTTCCCCAGAGGCCGGACCCATGTCCTCTCTGCAGGGGCCGGCGTCGTCTCTCCTCCTTCGGGCTCCGGTCGTCTCCTTTCCTGGGGGCTCTCTTTTTTCTGGGGGCTCCTCAGCTCCCTCCCACCCTGGCTTAGGTCCTCTGTCACCCACACGTCTGATTGGGCCTCGTGGCACCCGTCAGCTCAGCGCGCCCTGCTGAGTCCGTCACAAAGGGCAGCGATGAGCCCCGAGCAGCAACCACCACGATGGACTGCGGCGGGCAGCAGGCGAGGACACCCCTGTCCTGCCGCTCCCACTGCGACACGGCGGGGTCCGCTAGCAGTTCTACGCGTGACCCCGCCTCTCGTGCCACTGCGTAGCTGGGGCTCGCGCTTCTGGGCCCCGCGTGCCGCCTGTGTCCTAGCGGTGCCAGGCCCGTGTCCGTGGCTCAGGCCCCTCAAGCTCCGACGGGTGCCGCTTCGCCGGCGCTGCAGCTTCCCTGCTGGCCAGGGAAGATGCGTTCCCGTCGCTGCTCCTCTGCGTTCATCACCATTCTGCACAGTTTCGCCGGGGGTGGGGTGGGGGGGGTTGGGCTTTCCTGTCTCCGGGGCTCCCGTCACCGGAGATGGCCTCTTCCGGGGAGTCATCCTGTCTGTGCTGTTCCACGTGGATTTGAAACCGGTTTAGGGGGAAGTTTAATACAGGCCTAACCTGGCTTTCTAAAGGAGAATTTAAAAATAAGTTTGTTTGGCTAACCGATGCATTCACACGGCACAGGATGGAACCTGTCAGAAAAGCTTTATTGTAAAACCCTGAGTTCTGGCCACCTCAGCACAGTTACAACACAGTGCCAGTTGGGGGACCAGTCACTGTTTGTGGGTTTTCAACTGTGCGTCACAATTGCAAGACACCGCTCAGGCTCATGTACAGCAGTAGGGTTTATCAACAAAGGGGAGATTGGGCAAAAGGAAAGTGTGTCTAAGTCATTAGCAACCAGCAGTCTCGCCACAGATAGTGTCCACAGTGTCCAGACAAAGGCTGCCCAGGCAAGATGTCGCTGCCCCATTGAGAGTCTGCAGCAGGTGGCACACAGGTAAGCAGTGGGCCAGGATCCAACTCAAGCAGCTGGAGGTGGTCACAGATGGGGCTGCTGAGGTGACATCACAGTGACCACAGCAACATTCTAAAGTACTGGCTGGACGCCAGATCAGACTGTTTTGGATGCAATAGCACCAAAAGGTAGTGCTGGAAGATCAGAATAGGTGGACAGCTGTCAAAGATGGCTTGTCATGGTGCTGGGGTCAGCAGTACTGCTCAGCATCAGTCACCAAGACATGGTGGCAGAGACACCAGTGGTACAGCTGAGAGCTGTTGTATACACCAACAGCAAATGGTTCTTTTAGAGACAACAGGCCCAGGCCAGTGGTGCTCTTTGCAGGTGAAGTCAGAGGCAGAGCCAGAGGGAGGGGCAGCGACCAAGGCTCTGAAAGTTCTACGGAGGTCTCAAAGTCTGCAGGGGTCTCAAGTCTATGAAGGTCTAAGGGGATCTCAAAGTCCCAGAGAATCTAAGGGTCTGACGAATGGGTCTGAAGCCTTCTGCTGAATGCCTGAAGCTGTCTTCTGCTCAGGGTTACACTCTTTTAAGGGTCCCTGCCTTTTTAGCCTGATTGGGCTGTTTACAATTCTAGCTGTTTGATTGATGCCAGTCAAGCACCAATCAGATTACTGCATTTTTTGATCTTCAATGATATCAAAAACCTTGAATGGCACTCGTGAGAGCCCAAACCTGATTGGTCCATTTTCTATCCTGATGCCATATTCAAAAGTGAAACTCAGGCCACCTGTCCAGACCTAATCTATGCTGAGGTTGGGGAGGCCATAGAATATTCCCTGCTTCCGTCTCCTTCTGCCTCTCCCATCACACTTGTCATGGGTTGAGCAATGGCTTCTCCCTCAGTTACTTTCACTGGGGAACTTTCTAGATTTCCTCCTCTTGGCTACCCCAGCTACCTTTCTTGTCTGTTTTCTCTCTTCCCTAACTGGGTTGAAATTTCTCCCCTGCTGATAATCTCCTGGTGGTCTTGACGATGTTGTGGGGCCTTATCCTTCCATTCTTTCACCATATTTTAAGGAGGTTCTACGGTGGCACTAATCTAGAGACCCCTAGGTAGGCCCTGCTCCTCTCTTGGCCCAGGAGGCTCCTGTGGTCTGAAAACCCCACTGTCCCATAAGCCCTGAAGTGATGTCACATCCTCTTACATCATCGACTCTTAAACAGGGAAAAGGGCAAGTATCTCCTCATTTAGAAGAAAACCCCAGATACTGAAGAGTAGATGCAATTTATCGACTTCCTTTATAGTTGTCAGATTCCCGGGGAAATCCAGATCATAAAATAGCGTGACAGCTTCGAGAACTCCCAGGAGACACAGGGAGAAGGTGGGCAGGTGTTCCGGATCCCACTCTGAAAGTGGCCAGCCCCAAGGAGACCCGGGACCACCCCCACCCCGTCCTGACGGGACAGGCTGGACACGAAGACGGTGTCTGCATGCTACTATTCTTGTCCATCTTCAGGCCAAAACTCCCCCACAGGCTAAGCCCCCACAGGTTTGTCCTCCAGCCCCTCACTCCTGCCCCGCAGGCCCCCGCACGGAGGATGAAGGGGGAGAATGTGACCAAGGTCAGCGCGTTCATCCTGCTGGGCTTCCCCACGGCGCCCGGGCTGCAGCACGCGCTGTTCCTGCTCTTCCTGCTCACCTACCTCTTCATCCTGCTGGAGAACCTGGCCATCGTCGTCACCGTCTGGAGCAGTGTGGGCCTCCACCGGCCCATGTACTATTTCCTGGGCATCATGTCCACCATAGAGATCTGGTACGTGTGCGACATCATCCCCAAGATGCTGGGCGGCTTCCTGCTGCGGCACAACCGCATCTCCTTCGTGGGCTGCATGACGCAGCTCTACTTCTTCAGCTCCCTGGTGTGCACCGAGTGCGTGCTCCTGGCCTCCATGGCCTACGACCGCTACGTGGCCATCTGCCACCCCCTGCGCTACCAGGTCATCATGACCACGGGGCTCTGCGTCCGGCTCGTGGTCTTCTCCTTCTTCAGCGGCTTCGGCATCTCCGTGATCAAGGTCTACTTCATCTCCAGCGCCAAGTTCTGCGGCTCCAACGTCCTGAACCACTTCTTCTGCGACATCTCCCCCATCCTCAAGCTGGCCTGCATGGACTTCTCCACCGCGGAGCTGGTGGACTTCATCCTGGCCTTCATGATCCTGGTGTTCCCGCTCGTCGCCACCGTCCTGTCCTACGGGCACATCACCCTGGCCGTCCTGCGCATCCCCTCGGCCACTGGCCGCTGGAAGGCCTTCTCCACCTGCGCCTCCCACCTCACGGTGGTCACCATCTTCTACACAGCCTTGCTGTTCATGTACGTCCGGCCCGAGGCCATCGATACGCGGAGCTCCAACAAGCTCATCTCCGTTCTGTACACCGTGCTCACTCCCATCTTGAACCCTCTGATCTACTGTCTGCGGAACAAAGAGTTCAAGGACGCCTTGACGAAGACCCTGGGCTTCAGGCAAGCCCCAGCCTAGCAGACGCTCGGTGCTCTCTCCTGAGCCTCCTCTGACAGCAGAGGCCTCTTGAGGCGGCCCCGGCGCGGGCGGCGGGAATCCGGGCGCATGCAGGGCTCGCTCTGTGTGAAAAGCTACTCCCACCTCGGTTTTCTTCTTGCGCTCATGCGTGGGGGTCTGTCTTGTCTGCCCCCCGTCCTCCTCATTGTGCCTTCAGAAAGGGGAGCTTAACCCACGGTTCCTCATCTAATTAAAATTCCCTGCACATTCCAGGAAACACAGTCGGTCACGGAGGTGTTAAAGTCCTAAATGAATCCCAGTGTTTTAAAAATCCAAAATAGCGGCTGTGTGCTCAAATGCCCTCCAGGCACCCCCAAAGCAAAGCATGTTGCCAGCTGCAAGGACCTGTGGACCTTTGTTTAAAGCTCCCAGCCAGGGGCCTCCCCGGTGGCGCAGCGGTTGAGCGCTGGGTTGCGAAGCTGCCCGCGGCCTCTGTGGCACTGGTTCAATCCCCGCTGCTCCCCGGCCACTGGAGGAGGGTCCCACATGGTGTGCAGACCTCTCCTGCCGCCCGCGGCTCCCCTCAGTAGTGCACTTCGGTCCTTCTGCCTGCTCTGCTCCCCGCTCTGGCTCTGGTGAACCCTCTCACCCTCCCGCGCTTCTGACTGTACCCAGTGCATGTATAAACAAACAAACAAACAAACAATAAATAAATAAATAAAAATACATGCCTCTTTAAAAAAAAAATAAAAAAAAAATAAAGCTCCCAGCCAGGTTCTCCCCTAACCCTGGTGAGTGGGCCTAGCCCTCCCCTCCCAGTAGGTACCCGGCCCACCCAGAGGTGGCAGAGGTAAAGGTGTCCTTAAGGTGAGCAGCCCAGGCCGACCGTGACACCTGTGAGCTGTGGCCGGACCTGCTGCTGCTTCTCCCTGACCCAGAGCCCAGCTTGGCTCCTGGGGGGCAGTCGGCAAAGCGCCTCCCCGGGTATCAGCGCAACCCTTGCCGCCTGCGGAGCAGCCAGGCACCCGCTCGAGCCTCCTTCCCGGGAGCCCTGCCCGGGTCCCGAGGGAGCTGCCACCTGAGCGTGAGCAGGGGGCGCGGCCAGCTCGCCGTCGGAGTCTGGGCAGGCCCGCGGTGCCGGGGCCTCCCCTGCATGCCCAGGCCCAGGCCCAGCTGCCGCACCTCTGGGGACGCCCAGAGCAGCCGGGAGGCACCCGGCCAGCGCGGCGAGGAGACGCAGGGGCAGCACGGGCCGCGGGCAGGGCGGGCGGGTCCACGGAGGCTCCGGAGACCGCTGCACAGGCCGCTTGGCGGGGCAGCAGCTCCCGGCCCCCTCGCTCTCCCCCTTGGTTCCTCCCTCCTGCAGCCCAGACGGGCAGAGATGCCCATCACCTGCCCTGTGTCCCGCCCAGCCTGGCACGGCCCTGGTGGGGAATCCGGCAACCTGGGCAGGTCCCGTCACCGGGGCACCCACCTCCTGTCCCGCCGCTGTCAGCTCATGACAGAGATTCCAGGCCCGACGGGCCGGGAGACAGAGGCTTGAGAGGGTCGCAACGAGGACCGCCTGGGAGGTGGTGCCCCAGCTCTGAGAGCTGGGCCAGCCGCTGGGCTCCGTGACGCCCCCCGCCGGGCGTAGACGACACTGTTCTCTGGGGGCTCCTGGTGCTGCCATCGCTGCGGCTGCCACTTCCCAGGCAGGGTGCCCGGCTGATGCCCCTAAGCCTGTTCCCAGGCAGGGAGCCAAAGCCTGACCCTGGGCGAAACCGGCTCTGGGGGTGCTGCGCACGGGCCGGGCAGCTCGCCCCATTGCAGAGGTTCTGAGCTGAGGAAGCTTGAAGGGGCGGCAGCGGGGATGAAGCCTCAGGAGGGCTGCCCGCTCCCTGACCCCGCCTGGGCCTGCAGTCAGGAACCTCAAACCTGGGGCTTCCCGGGGGGGGGCACTGGAGCCCCACCTCCCAGGCGCGGTGCTGGAGGGCCCCCCAGGCTCGGGCACCCCCCCAGGCTCGAGGTGGTGGGCAGACCCGCATGCCTTCACCTTGGCTCCTGGGGGACACCAGTTCCGGGGGACACGAGTCCTGGGGGAAAGCCGTGGGGCAACAGGGCCAGGATCCCCGCCCATCACTTTTAGGGTGTCCAGTAAAGCTGAGGCCAGATACGGGGTCACCATTGCCTGGGGGAGGCGTTTCTGGGTGCAGAGTTTCTATCACGCTGCACAATAGCCGCCCAGTCACTTTCCGCTGGTCTCAAGGGACTCCCTCATCCGTCCACCTGCTCACCTGTCCCCTCACTCCCTCCCCCACTGTCCACTCCCCCACTGTCCACTCCCCCACTGTCCACTCCCTCACTGGCCACTCCCCCACCTGTCCACTCACCTACTGTCCACTCCCCCACTGGCCACTCACCTACTGTCCACTCCCCCACTGGCCACTCACTCGTCTAAGTGCCCGCGATGCGCCAGCCTCAACTGAGACAACTGAAGCGTCATGATGAACAAAACAGACAAAATCCGCTCGGGTCTGACTGTCCTGAGGGGAGAAACAAGATCCGCGAGGAGGACACTGAGCACGAGGGAAGGGGAGGCGCTGGAGCGGCCGTGGTCAGCCGAGAAACGGCCTCAGAAGCGCGGGGCAGGTCCTGGGACCCGCACCCTCCCGGGGTGCCTGCGGGTGGACACGGAGGGGCTTGGGGGCGCTGCCCGGGCAGCCGCGCACGAGGGGCTGTGCTCCTGGAGGGGAGGGCGGGCCGGGGGCAGGGGCAGGGACGCCCGCGGCCCCAGAGTCTGGAGGGGCGGGAAGGCCCCTCCCCCAGCCTCCGATGTGGCGTCCGGACTGAGAGCCGAGAGCTTCTGTGGTTCTGAGCCCCGGTGGTGCCTGGCCCAGCAGCCCCGGCCTAGGCCTCTGGGCGAGAGCCGGGGAGCCCCGCGCGGGGTGAAGGGAGAAGCTTCCCGCCCGGAGGAGCACGTCCCGGGAGCCGCCGCGAGGGGCTCTGGAGCAGAATTAGAAGGGAGAGGGTCAGGGTGAGGCCAGAAAGGAGACCCCGGGGCTGTGGGGCCCGCAGAGCCCACCAAGCCCCCCTCTCGGAACAAGGGGAGAGTGGGGGCTCTGAGCTGGGGTGACCAAGGCCCGACTCGAGTCCTCTGGGCACCTGGGAGCTGCGCGGCTGACAAGAGGCGCTGCGGGGCCACCCCTGCTCTGGCTTGGCCCCCGCCCTGCTGCGCCAGATGGCCGCTGCCCCCGCCCCGCGGGATGGGACACCCGCCCGCCCGCCTTGGCCCCTGGCTGGTGGGAGCCGGACCCACCCGGGGACAGGCCTGGCGGGGGCGGGACACAGCCAGGCTCCCCGCGGGCGAGGATGCGGCCAAACAAGGGCCACGGGGCGAGCACTCCCCCGGCACCCCCCGTGGCTGGGGCACCTGGCCCCAGAGATCCCAGGAAGGCTAATTGGTGGCCTGGGCAGTGGTGGCAGCGCTGGGTAATTGGGCCCTGGGGTCCCCCGCGCTCCAGCAGAAAAGGCCACGCAGCCCCCCCCAACCCAGCGGCTCGGGCAGCCGTGTCTGGAGCGTGCGGAGCCGCTGGGCGCAGCACCGGCTGGACCGCTGGACACGGGCAGCTGCTCCCGCCCGCAGCCACCGCCTCCCGGCCGGGCCAAGAGCCCCAGGTAGGGCCAGCGCTTCCCTGCCGGGTCGCCGCGAGTGCCCTTGGACTCTGCGTGTGCCTCGCGGTGGAGCCACTGTGGGGGGAGAGCAGGGGAGGGAGAGGAGCCTCGAGGCCAGACGCCCGCCCTGGACGGGGGGCCCCCGCAGCCGCACCAGCACCCGGCGCGCCCTGCCGCCTGGGCAGCTCCGCGGCCACCCGAGCTCCAGGCTGCGGCCGGCGCTGTGCAGGACCAGGGCTCACGGCGCAGCTGGCTGCGCGCACCCCGGGCTACCGCGCCGCCCCCCAATCCCTAGCGTGACACCCAGCTGCCCGGGCAGGCCCAGCGAGCAGAGGACGCTGCCACTCCTTGCCCAGGGCGCTGGGGGCACTCGGACGCCCTGCCGAGCCCCCGGCTTCCCCTCGGGGGGCTCACTCTTCTCTCCGGGGCCTTCTTAGCTGGCGGCAGGGGCCACCCCTGCAGCCCCCAGGCGCTCCCTGCGGGAGGCGCTGACCCCCGGCCCCTCCCCCTCGGGCCCCACAGGAAAGGGCGGGAGGGAGCCGGCCGTGGCTTCGAGGCTCTGCCCCTGAGATGCTGCGGGCGTCCGAGGGTCTGCGGCCCCCCCAGATCAGCCCCAACCTGCCCACAGGAGAGAGGGGGCAGCGCCGTCCGGCGTCCGGGAGAGGCCACCGGCGAGGGCTCCGGTGCCCGGTTCCGCTTGGCTGTCAGCCCAGACCAGGAGCCGCCGGGGCTCAAGGCCGCAGCCTGGCCGCTCGGCAGGGAGAGGTCACCGCCAGGTGCGGCCGGCGTCAAGGACCCGGGGCCGCTTTCCCCGCCACTGCCCAGCTCTCGGCCAGTGGCCGGCGCGCCTGAAGCCCCAGGGTGCGGCGCAGCCCCTGGAGCTGGACCCCGTGTGGGCTGCTGCCCGGCCTGGCTGAGCCTCCACACACGGCGGGCCGGGCAGGCGCTGCACCAACGGCTCCATTCCAGAAACTTCCTTCTCAGCCAGACGCTCCCTCACTCGACGTCTCAGGCCGCCGGCCGTAGGCAGCATGGCCAGGACACCCAGGCGGTGCCCCCGCGAGTCCGGCCTCCGCGCCCGGGCCCCTCCTGCTTCCCTCCTCAGCTAGGTCGAGTGCGGCCGGAGTCCCTGTGGCCACCACCAGCCCAGCTCCCGGCCGCCCCGCTGGCCCCAGCTGCCCCACCCAGGGCCAGCTCTGCGCGCCCTCCCCCTGCAGGAGCCGGGCCCGCGCCCCACCAGCTGCTCGCAGCGCCGGAGGGAAGGTCTCCCTGGGGCCCTCGCAGGGCCTGAGAACCGACGGGCAGGACAGCAGAGAGGGGGCCAGCGGGACGCTCGCCGGTTCCGCTGCCCGCCTGCTCCCTGCTCAGCTGCCCTGCGCCTCGGCCGCCCTGGTCTTGGAGACGAGGCTGCTCCGCCCTCAGAGCCCGGGAGGGCACCCTCAGCTGGGTGCGCGGCCAGCTCAGGGGACGGCTTAGACTGACCTTCCTACTCTGGCCATTTTCTCAGACTCCTTCAGCGGAAGTGCCCGGCGGCCGGCGCGAGCGGGGGTGTCAGGGCCGACAGCAGAGCCAGCCCCAGCACGCCCCCGCCCCCCGCCCCGGCCGAGCGTCTGAGCAGGGAAGCAGCGCAGCGTGGGCTCTGGCGGGGCCCTGGGGCGGGCGGTGGGGGCCCGCAAGGTGGTCCTGGTGGCACCCCGGGGTGCCCAGGTGAGCCCAGGTGAGCCGGTGCGCCTCCGGCTGAGGGCAGCAGGCGGGTGGGGGCGGGCCCCTGCGTGGGGGAGGGAGCCAGGCCAAGCGGCCATGACCGCCTGCCCTTCAGGGCCTGGATGGGCTCTGCGTGGTCTGAGGTGGTGCCACCCTCCACCCCACGTGTGCCCCGGAGAAGGCCCTCGGGCCGCACAGGGTGGGGCATTGGCAGGACCCGGCGTGTGAGCCCCACAGCCGCCGCCAGCAGCGGCCCCTCCTAGCACGTGCGTCTCTTCCTTCCTCATGACCCCAGTGTCCCCCCTGGCAGGGGCTCCGCCCGCTCCTGTGGGTCTGGCCTCTGGCGCGACAGCCATCGGGGCTCCTCTGGGAGCCAGTTGGGTGCTGCCCGTGGGGGGTGGCCCTGCAGCGGCAGGAGGTCACAGGGCAGGATCACTGTGATCCGGGCAGACGGGTACAGGAGAGTCCTCGAGCCCTCGGTGGCTTTTTCAGGCTTTTATTGAGCTTTTACCAGGCCCACGGCTGGCGGGGGGTGGGAGGGGTGGGGGCTGGCAGGCCTCCCAGCCCCCCGTGGGTCCTCACCCTTTCTGGGCTCCTGGCGTCTCTCGTGGTGTCGGCTTCTCTGCTGGTTCTGCTGTTGCCCTGTCTCTGTGTCCGTGACGCCACCCCTATAAGCCCCGTCTCCGCCCAGGTGTGCCCACCTTTGCTCGCCACACCTCCTCTGGGTGCCCCCATCAGGCCCGAATGCAGGGCCACGGGGGCCACCACCAGTGCCAGTGCCGGGGGCGGGAAAGCCGATCCTCACCCCACAGCCCCACCCCTTGCCGGACGCCTCCTGCCTGCTCTGCGCCCACTGCGGGCCGCGCCCTCCGGGGCCGTGGGGTGTTCGTGGGGCTCTGGGTGGCCGGGCCGCTGCATGTCCACTGACCCTGAGGTCCGCCTGGCTGCCCACACCCCTGTGGGACCCTGGCCTGGGGCTCCGGACCATTGTATCGGTGCCGCCAGGATGGACACTCCGGCCCCAGGAGCCTCCTGTCGCCCCACCACATTCTGGGGTTCATTCTTGTTCCCACCCCTGGCCAGGCCACATACCTCTGGTGGGGACCTCAGCCAACCCAGGGGTGGCAGGAGAGGTGGCGGCGCTGGTGTCCGGGACCCCAGCTGCACCCGGTCGACAGCCATGCCCGCTGCTCGTCAGCGCCCAGCGCTGGCCCCTCTGCGCAACCTCGGAGCCGCAGCCGCTCCTGGTGCACTGGCAGCGCCCAGGCCCCCAGGCCCCTCTCCAGAGCGGACTGCCCGCCTGCAGGAGTGTCTGGGTGTGGAGGCCACGCTCGCGCTGCCCGGAGGAGCTGGCGACCCGCGGCCTCCGTGTGCGGGGGTGTGCGGGGGTGAGCAGCTGGGGGCGGCAGTGGGGGGGGGTGAGCGGGGGTGGGCAGGGGTGGACGCCTGGTAGGCGTGTGAATGTGAGGGTGTGGCTGTGTGGCTGTGACTGCGTGTGCGAGGCTGTGTTTGTGGTGTGTGTGTGCGTGTGGTGGGGGCAGCGGTCATGGCCCGGGCGTCGGGGACCCACTCACTGGCCGCAGCCCCTCGGGCCCTGCGGGCGGACGAACGGCAGGCAGTGTCCCCCGCGGGGAGGACACTCAGGGCAGAGTGGAGCTGGAGGGGCTGCACCGGGCAGTGACGCGCCGCCCACAGGGCCTCGGGTTTGTTAGCGCAGAGGCGGCCAGCACGTCGGGCGTGCACGGGCGTGGGCGCGTTACCGGGTGGGCGCTGGGGCGAGCAGGGGCGGCTGCAGGGCCGTTGTCCCCTCTGGTCAGAGCACGGTGTCTGTGTTGTCTCTCTTACCCAACCGTCTGCTCATCTTTCCGGGGAGGTGTCCAGCCGATCGTGCTGACCTGGCCATCGTGTCCGCCTGCTGTCCTCAGCCGATACTGGCTCCCTGGCAGGTTCCTCACACACTTGCCCTTGGTGGGCGCCCCACAGGACCCCACAAGCAGGAACTCTGGCTCCAAGACATCATCCCCGAGAACAAGGGGTCTGGGGGTCCCACAAGGGAGGTGGGCAGGACCGTCACAGCTGCTCGCCACCCCGGGGGCCCTCCCCAAGCCAGGATGCTGCCCGCTGAGCCCAGCCCTGCCGCCTCTAACGTGCCGGGGACGGTAAACGAAACCAGCCTTTGCTGTGGCTGGCGCGGCTGTGGGGTGGGGTGGGAGGGGACCAGCTGGTGGGAGGCAGCCTGAGACCCCAAGCTCCAACCACCCGGCCGCCCCTGCTGCAGCTGGCCCAGCCCCCTGTCCAGGCTGAGACCCCCTCCCCGCCGCCGAAACGCTGTACCCCGGTTCCTCTCTGCCCTCAGGTCTGCAAGCACCGCCCAGGGCATTTCTGGCTGCTGCTGGAATGTGTCCTCGCTCCCCCAGCTGCTCGTGAGCCAGGCCCAGCTTGGGTGGAACTCCCCCACGGGGCTCCCCGCCGCCCTGCAGCCCCTCACTCCTGCCCGACGCTGCCCACAGGCCCCCGCACGGAGGATGAAGGGGGAGAACGTGACCAAGGTCAGCGCGTTCATCCTGCTGGGCTTCCCCACGGCGCCCGGGCTGCAGCACGCGCTGTTCCTGCTCTTCCTGCTCACCTACCTCTTCATCCTGCTGGAGAACCTGGCCATCGTGGTCACCGTCTGGAGCAGTGCGGGCCTCCGCCGGCCCATGTACTACTTCCTGGGCTCCCTGTCCTGCCTGGAGGTCTGGTACGTGTCTGACATCATCCCCAAGATGCTGGGCGGCTTCCTGCTGCGGCACAACCGCATCTCCTTCGTGGGCTGCATGACGCAGCTCTACTTCTTCAGCTCCCTGGTGTGCACCGAGTGCGTGCTCCTGGCCTCCATGGCCTACGACCGCTACGTGGCCATCTGCCACCCCCTGCGCTACCAGGTCATCATGACCACGGGGCTCTGCGTCCGGCTCGTGGTCTTCTCCTTCTTCAGCGGCTTCGGCGTCTCCGTGATCAAGGTCTACTTCATCTCCAGCGCCAAGTTCTGCGGCTCCAACGTCCTGAACCACTTCTTCTGCGACATCTCCCCCATCCTCAAGCTGGCCTGCACGGACTTCTCCACCGCGGAGCTGGTGGACTTCATCCTGGCCTTCATGATCCTGGTGTTCCCGCTCGTCGCCACCGTCCTGTCCTACGGGCACATCACCCTGGCCGTCCTGCGCATCCCCTCGGCCACTGGCCGCTGGAAGGCCTTCTCCACCTGCGCCTCCCACCTCACGGTGGTCACCATCTTCTACACGGCCATGATCTTCATGTACGTCCGGCCCGAGGCCATCGACTCCCGGAGCTCCAACAAGCTCATCTCGGCCGTGTACACCGTGCTCACTCCCATCATCAACCCTCTGATCTACTGTCTGCGGAACAAAGAGTTCAAGGACGCCTTGACGAAGACCCTGGGCTTCAGGCAAGCTTCGCAGTAGGGCGGTCGCACAGCCCACGGCCTGGCCGGCGCCCACAGTAGATCGCCCCCCACGCTTCCTCACGCTTCAGATGAGACTTAGCAGCCTCGGAGCTGGCACAGACGACGCGCCCTCTCCCCTGCCCCCAACTTGCCTTCAGAAGAGGCTGCACGTGGAGCCTGCCCGCCGGCCCCAGGTGCCCTCGTGCCCTCCCCAGCCACGCGCCTCCCAAGAGCACGCGGCCTGCCCCTGAAGGCACGTGCTGTCCGCGGCGCTGGCGGCGCCATGATTGTCCTGGAGAAGGAGCCTGGGACGTCCGGTGGCTTCCATCCAATACAGGCTGAGGGAGGCCCTGCTCTTGCAGGGGCCGCACCACGCTCACCGCGGGCGTCCCATTGCCAGCCCGTCAGACCTGCCCACACGTGGCGGCCAGCGGGGCACGGCCTTGGTGGCCCTGCTGCCCCGGACACTCAGTTCACATCTTTTTGCTCTGTCCACACAGTCTCGTGAGCCAGCGCAAGGCCCGCGGTGGCCGTCGGGCACAGAGATCACGAGGCCGCTTTCTGCCCACCAGCAGCCGCGTGGCCACGGCCCTGGGGTCCCTGCACTCAGCTGCGGGGGGCGCCTCTCACCGTCCTTTGGCTTACGCTGCCCCAAAGACGGACTCTGAGCGCCTTTTTAATGCTGGTGGTGACTGGCTTTCGGGGTATCCCTTTGTTGAAGTACCAGGTCCAGCAAGTCTTTTTGCCCATTTCCTATTGAGCTCCTTGTTCATGTTAACACGTGGGAGTGACACGTCCTGGACATGAAGTGGGAAATGTCTAAGTGGAAACAAAGCCTCGCTGCAGACTGTAACATTTCAGGGAACAGCAGATAACACTCTCAAGGCCGCACACCTGACTCGTGCACCCCAGATAACCACTCAGAAGGCTCCTCATCCCCGCTGGATTTAAGGTGATAACGGACCTGGCTTTAGGCAATAAATATCCTTTGGCTGGTTGCTGGGGCTCAGACTGTGGAGAAGGATCTCCTCTGAGCCCATGGCGTTAATAAAGACTTTACCTCCTCCTCTCTGAGGGATGCTTGGTTTCCTGACGGAATTTCTGTGGCAACATTTTTGGTTCCCTGACCGGGAAGCCGGCTGCACTGGTCCCTGTGCCACAGGCCTGAAGTCGGGGCTGTGACCGTGGCCTCCCCCGAGGAGAATGATGTGGCACCACCTGCCTTCGTTTGATGGTCCTCCTTCCTAGGGTGGGGTCGGCCGACCACCGCTGCCGCACCCTGCAGGACTCTGGGGAGAGGTGGACGGAAGCGCCAGAGGCTTCAGGACACAGTAAGACCCCAAGGGCCCTGCCCAGGATAGGCCCGTCCCAGCGGATGGAAGGGAGGGGGAGCCTG
This sequence comes from Talpa europaea, assembly GCF_964194135.1. Taxonomy (NCBI): domain Eukaryota; kingdom Metazoa; phylum Chordata; class Mammalia; order Eulipotyphla; family Talpidae; genus Talpa; species Talpa europaea. The sequence goes on along the minus strand of NC_140073.1, from coordinate 158,120,032 downwards.
ATCACCTCCCAGGGTCCAGTTTTGAGGCCAGATTGGGCCTCCCGCGGGAGGGAGATGCAGTCACTTCCAAACGACTGTTTTCTGATGAGGGGGGTGTGAAAAATCTCCACAGCTATGGCTGCGGGGACTGAGCGGGCTTGAAACGGCGGTTCTGTGGGGATGTCATACAGCACAACGGCGACCGGCCCATTCGTGGGACAGCCTGGCGCAGGGGGTAGACCGGCTCGCCATAGCTAAGACGCGCCGAAGGTTCCGTGAGAGATGCGGCCAGACGAGTGCCCTTGTGTGCGCCCCTTCCCTTGTGGCGCCACCAAATACAAAAGGAGGGACTCAGAGTAAACACACAGACCTTCACTGCATGATCAAAAATTTTAAGGAAAGGGATACCAAGAGGATTATGGGGTTGCCTTAACCCCTAAAAACAAACAAACAAAAAACTTCAAACCCTGTGCCAGGTAGAGTGGCCTAGTTTCCAGGTAAACTGGCCTCCAGGAGGAGCTCTTGACATCCCCATAGTTCAGGTGGTGTGGAAAGATGTCACAGGTTCCCCAGGCCCCCCATCAGTCTCCCTGTGTGGAGGGTTGACAATGGCCCAGACCGGACCCACTTGGCTCCACATTTGTAGTATAGGCCAGGAAGAGTCAGGTCCTTGCTGTGCATGGCCACCACAGTCCTCAGTCCACTACCACCCATCCATCAGGGTGACCCACCCCACCCCACCCCACCAGGATGACTTGCCGCTTCCTTGTATCCCTCCAAACTCTCCTGGCCCATCAGCCCCATGCCGGGCTGTGACTGAAATCCCTCCACCCTCCGATCAGCCAAGGCCCCTGCTCCACCTCTACCACTTTCCTTCCAGAGACCTGAAGGCCCCTGTCATTAACATCACACTCGGCCTTTTTGGATAAGCCACAGACTCTCATAGACTCTCATAGGCCTCCTTGAAGATGCCGTCTTTTGTCTCAGTGTCACACCCATCAGTCAGCATCCTTTTGCATTTGAATAGGAAAACGCCCACACTAGTGGAAAGACTCAGTTACTCTCCAACTTTGTTCTGGGAGGCTCTTGCTGCGAATCTTGCAGCTTTTCTGGCATGAGCTCTGGTGCGTGCTCCTGCAATACGTTGATGATCTCTGCTTAGCTAGTGAAACCCAGCTGGCCTGCTGGGATGCTTAGGCTCCTGTAACTTTTTTTAAAGATTTATTTATTTATGCATACAAGAGTTGGGGTGCAGGCCAGAGCTACGGGGGGTTCACCAGAGACAGAGAGGGCAGCAGAACAGGAGGATTGAATGAAATACACTGCTGAGGGGAGCAGCGGGGAGACGGGACTCTGCTGCACCCTGTGGGTCAGTTCCCTGGCTGGGGACCAAGCTTGTGCTCAGTGGCTTCAGACAGCTTCATAGTGCTGAGACTTAACTGCCTGCGCCACCAGGGAGGCCCCTGTAACTCTTGTGAGAATCAGGCTATCAGGTCTCCTGGGGAAAGGCTCAACGACGCAACGACTTCGGCTCCCACATCATGAAAGTGTTAAGGGAAAGGATGTCCTACGGGGCTGCCCTATAACGAAAGGCCTTTATGTTTTGTCTTGATGCAGTGGATGGCAAAAACCTATTTAGAGCAGGCAGTTTTGGGGTTTCTGGGGTGCCCCTCTCCCTATCCTGTAACAAATTTGGTTACTCTGGCAGGACGGAACCATCTGTGGTCAGCCAGCCCTGTGGGGAAAGTGGCTTCTCCATGTCACTGGCGACCATCAGCACAAATGTGGTGTTTCTGTTACAGGGCAGGGAGAGGGGCAGCCCAAACCCTGCACACCTGCCTATTCTAAATGGGTTCTGCCATCTGCCGCATCCACACAAGACATATGAGACTTTAATGGGAAGGAACTTTAATACAACTAGGAAACAATACAGGAAAGGCAAAGAGTCTAGTTTCTAAATGAAGCACCCAAAGTGACCCGTCCCCTCGTGGGTAAAACTCCATCCAAATGGGATTGGCCCTGAGCAGGGCCCCAAAGCCTGCCACAAGTCTAAAGCATCTTCCAGTGGGGACCTGCAGAAAAGGGTCAGAAACAACCAGACAAGCCTGGAAAGAAAAGAGCAAAATCAACATCAAGATAAAAGCTGCCATTGTCCCCTCCCCACGAGTCTCACCCGCATCTGTGTCACCCCATCCACCACCAAAAGGCAGGCACAGTTTCTCCTCGTTTCTCTCAGCTCCATGCGCCTCCTCCAGGGCTCCTTCTGGCTCCATCCTGCTCCTTCCTTCCTCAGTCTCCTCTGCAGCTTCTTCTCTCCCTGCTCAGCTCCACCCTCCATTGGGTGGGCCAGGAAACCTGGAACCTCCCCCTTTCCTGGGGACCCCCCTGTTACATTTCTAGTGTGTCTGTTTCAGATATGTGTAGATTTGCTGCTAGAAAACTGGCTTGGGCCTTGTAGAAACTGTGTGTACATGTCCAATTCGTCTGGTCAACCACAGGTGAAGCTTGGAAACCACGTTGGGCGCCAAACTGTTATAGGGCAACCCCGATATAAAACAGGTTGCCTCGCTGTGGGTCCTCACCCGCGCGCTTAAAAGGGACTTATTAATACTCCGCTACAGGCACACACAAAAGGATAATAAAAGGTTTATTTACAAGGGAAAGGGAATTAAGAAAATGTACAACTCAGGGAGAAAATAGGGAAATAAAGTCATTAATGCGTCCTACCCGATCCGCCGACCTGGAAACCCAAAGGCACTCTCCGAGCTGGCAGGATGCTGCGAGCTGGCAGGGAGCCAAAATGGGGGATCCCCTCCAAAGCCCATGTGTCTGCTTTATACCAAACCTGGCTGCTTAACCCCACCCTCAGGTCCCAGCCACCTTCCCTTTGGTGGTGACGGGATTTGGAGTTCCCAGTGTCTTTGGCTTTGGTCTGGAGTGGGGGGTGGAGTCCACAAAGCCTGTATGGAATTAGCTTTAGGACATCCTTTCCCCCATAACAGTTACTTGCTGAGAATGTAACAGGGTGGTCCCAGGAAAGGGGGAGGTTCCCTGCCCCACCCAAGGGAGGGTGGAGCTGAGCAGGAAGAGGAGAAGCTGCAGACGAGACTGAGGAAGGAAGCAGGATGGAGCCAGGAGACCTGGAGGAGGCGCATGGAGCCTAGAGACACGTGAAGAAACTGCGCTTGTCTTTTGGTCGTAGACTGGGTGACACAGATGTGGGTGAGACCCATGGGGAGGTGACAATGGCAGTTTTTATCTTGATGTTGATTTTGCTCTTTTCCTTCTGGGCTTGTCTGGTTATTTCTGACCCTTTGCTGTGGGTCCCCACTGGAAGATGCTTTAGACTTGTGGCAGGCTTTGGGGCTTTGCTCTGGGCCAATCCCATTTGGATGGACTTTTACCCACGAGGGGACGGGTAACTTTGGGTGCTTCATTTAGAAACTAGACTCTTTGCCTTACCTGTATTGTTTCCTAGTTTTATTAAAGTTCCTTCCCATTAAAGTCTTATATGTTTTGTGCTGATGCAGAACCCATTTAGAATAGGCAGGTTTGCAGGGTTTGGGCTGACCCTCTCCCTGTCCTATAACAAGAAGTCTGATTTTGTGAAACTGGTTCTGTGTAGCAGTTTTCCTGGAAAGATGGTTGTAGGTTGGACGATGTGGCCAGATCAAAGATGGCATCTGAGGCCACTTAAAGGACTTCCCAGAAACTCCAAACATTTTGTTCTTTTGGTGTCCTATGAAAATTTTTGTTTTCTGTTTGTAGCATCTTTTGGCAGCTAAATTTAAGTCGCTGGGACTTTAGACTTTTGTTTGTGATCTCTGCTCTCTTACAGGTCTGATTAGCATCTCTAAAGGCAATGAAAAGAAAGTCACCGACCTTTTAGATAAGTAAGCAGAGAGAAGCAAACTTTATTCAAGAAAGCAAGAAAAAAATTCTTTAGGGGAAAAAGAACAAAAGCAAAGACTCTAAGGCAGTGATGCCAACAACAGGCAAAAGATGTCCTTATGGACCCATGTCTAGGGGATAGTTAAGCTTTTTGCCCCCCTCTATTCTATAATCTCATCATCTTATTTTGTGATTGGCTCTTTCTCCTAGTTGCTAAACTCCTCAGGGCAGATGCACTTCCCAATCTCTGCCTGAGGTGTTTGTAAGCCAATCATGGAGCAACATTGGTTTAAATTAGCAAATGTATGGGGGGGGCTTAAAAAAAAGTGAGAAAGAAAAGAAAAAAAAAGCCTCAAGCAGTAACTGATGATTACTGGTATCCTTAATAGATTCTTCAAAATAACTTGGGCTTTTACAAAGTCTACATCGGAAGAATTAAAGAGATTTTATCTGAGTTTAAAAAGATTTGCTGGGCCTCCCTGGTAGTGCAGGGAGCCTTAAAGACAGCCCTATCAAGCTATTGGCAGCCACAGCAGGGAGTTTGATTCTTGGCTGCTGGGGAGCAGCCTACCTGGCGCAGCAGATCTCTCTCTCTCCTGTCTCCCCACTGCTCCCCTCAGGTGTGTATTTCAGTAGTTCTGCCCCCCACTCTCTCTGGTGAATCCTCTCACCCCCTACACCTCTGGCCTGTCCCCCAATTCTTGTATGCATAAATAAATAAATCTTTAAAAAAACTGAAAGGATTTGCTGCTGTGGATTTTGTCTACATCATTTGTTTTGGGCATGTTTGACATTTGAATTCTGGATTTGTTTGATTGCTGGTGTAAGACAAGATTCTGAGATCCTGCCTCCTACTGAGGAAGGTCAGCTGTGCAAAGCATGCTGTGGTGCATGATGCAGCTGTGCCAGGATTTGATACCTGTGGGGTCGCTCTTTCTCCCTCGTGTGGGGAGGTGTGATGTGTACTTTGATGTTGAATCTGCTCTTTCAGCTTCTGTCCCAGAGTGGCTAACAGAAGTAAGGAAATAACTCCTTTTAAATAAAAGTTAACTGCTGATTTTTTAAAAAGATATATTTATTTACTTATACATGCACTGGGTACAGTCAGAAGCACGGGAGGGTGAGAGAATTCCCCAGAGCCAGAGCAGGGAGCAGAGCAGGCAGAAGGACCGAAGGATACTGCTGAGGGGAGCAGCGGGCGGCAGGAGAGGTCTGCGCGCCATGTGGGACCCTCCTCCGGTGGCCGGGGAGCAGCCGGGGATCGAACTAGTGCTGCAGAGGCTGCGGGCAGCTTCGCAACCCAGCGCTCAACTGCTGCGCCACCGGGGAGGCCCGGACGCCCATCTTATTAGTAAATTGCCATACCTGGTGCAGGTCAGGCCGCGTGAACGGTTCGGCGTGGTAAAGAAGAGCCAGGCTAAATTTCTCCCTAAATTCACGCTAAATTCACTCTAAATTTTACAGGGTGAGGAGAGGTCAGGTGGGAAACTGGGTTCATAAGGCGGGAAAAAGCTTGTAGGGCATGAAAAGATTTGTAGGGCGGGGAGGCTCATTGTCTGAATCCTCTGGGCAGCCTCCCATGTTCCTGTCCCCAGGTGGGCTGCCTGGTGGGTCTTTGCATTCCGGCCTCCTGCATGGACCTTCCAGCGCGCAAGCCCACCTCTTCTGTGACTCGAAGCACCTCCTGCCGATGGAGAGCCTCGGCCTCTCTCACCAACAAGCCTTGCGCTCTCCCCGGCCGGGTCCGGCTGTAGAGTGCTCTCGCGATCGCACAAGCTGAAGCTGGGCGCCAGGGGCTCGTGGGGAGTGAGTCCCTGAGCCTGAGGGCAGGAGGCCTGCGTGCAGCTCGGGCTGACTGCCAGGGCCCGGGACAAGGTGTCCAGCGTGCAGCCTCTCCCAGGGGCACGGGGTCAGCACGCCATGTGCTGATTCGATTACTCCAGCGTCAAAATCGTCTCTTTAACACAATTTTGGTTTAAAAAAAGAGCTGGAGCTGGGAAAGCAGAACAATACTCCCCCTACTCAGCGCCAGCGTTGAGGCTGAGGCTGCCCCTGCGGCCACTGTCTCCAGAGGGCCCGGCTGCAGAGGGCCCCGGAGGAGCCCAGACCGGCTCAGGGCAGCCGTGGACAGCCCCGAGCGGGGACAGGCTGTGACGCCACGCAGCAGGGGCACCATGGAACTGTGGGCCTGGACGGCAGGCGGGCACGCCCGGGTATGCTGAAGGCGGCTCGGCCAGCTGCGCTTGTGCGGCGCCCGGGAAGGGTGGGCGCGCTGGGGGCTGGGATGCCAGGCAGGACGTGGCCTTGGCTGCTCTGGGGGGGGGGGCGGCGGGCAGCGCGTCCCGTGACGTGGCCTGTCGGCGCCAGGCTCAACTGAGGTTGTGGGACAGACTTCGGGGCCCACCCAGACGTGGCTGGGCTGCCGAGGCCTTGGGCGGGCTGTGAGCTCTGGACGGGCAGGACTCTCCTAGCAGAGACACGCCCTCGCGCCCGCAGCTTCGCGCCAGCTCTCGGCCTGGCCCGGGCTCACGGCGGAAAGCCAAGGTCCGTGAAGGTCCAGTGCAGGAGGTCAGGCGTGGACGACAAGCCTGAGGACGCGAAGGACGGCAGCCTTTGCAGATGGCCGGCGCGGGAGCGCGCGCTGGGGCGAAAGCCGGTCCTGCTGCCCGAGGGGACGCAGTTTTGACTGCACTAGTCCAGGCACTACCGGCCGTGGGAGGGCCTCGGAGCTGGACCTCGGCGTCCAGGTGGCCCAGTGACCACCAGGTGGGCCCTCGGGAGGGGGCCCGGCAGGGAGGTGGACCCCGCCGCCCGGCTCCCTCTCCTGACCGTCCCACCAGGACCTCCCACTCGGGGCGCTTAAGCCCTGCGCTCACTGCAGCGTCCAGCTCACTCTGCCCCCGGCCGCCTCCCCCCGTCTCGGGGCATCCCGGGAAGCCGGCGTCGAGGCGGGACAGGCGGTGCCCGGGCGAGGACAGCGCGGGACTCAGGACAAACCTCGGCCGTTCACCCGGCGGTGAACAGGGGCCTGCGGCGCAGCGGCGGCCCGCGTGTCCCGGCCCGGCCGACAGCCGTGTCCTTTGCTTCCTCTCCAGGCCCTTTACACCCCAGGGGACGGGCTCCCCGCAAAGCCAGCCCCGCAGGCCGCGCACAGGCCGGCCGGCCCGCCCCTCGCTCCCCGGAAGCTGGGCGGGCGCTGCCCGCTGCGGGCCCAGGGGCAGCCCGGGGCCTCCAGACCACGGCCGCTCCTCGCCGTGTGTCCCCGCTCGCCGGCCCCGGGCCGCGGCCTCCGCCCTCGCCCAGCTGTCCAGTGCGGCCCGGGAGGCCGAGTCCCCGCCGCATGCCCGCGGCCAGGGCGGTCCCGGTTGCCAGGGCGGTCCGGGCGGTTCGGGCGGCCAGGGCGGTCCGGGCGGCCAGGGCGGTCCCCGTGGCCAGGGCGGTGTCCCGGTGGCCAGGGCGGTCCCCGTGGCCAGGGCGGTCCCCGTGGCCAGGGCGGTCCCCGTGGCCAGGGCGGTGTCCCGGTGGCCAGGGCGGTCCCCGTGGCCAGGGCGGTCCTGGTGGCCAGGGCGGTCCGGGCGGTCCGGGCGGCCAGGGTGGTCCGGGCGGCCAGGGCGGTCCCCGTGGCCAGGGCGGTCTGGGCGGCCAGGGCGGTCCCGGTGGCCAGGGCGGTCCCCGTGGCCAGGACGGTGTCCCGGTGGCCAGGGCGGTCCCGGTGGCCAGGGCGGTCCCCGTGGCCAGGGCGGTCCCCGTGGCCAGGGCGGTGTCCCGGTGGCCAGGGCGGTCCCGGTGGCCAGGGCGGTCCCGGTGGCCAGGGCAGTCCCCGTGGCCAGGGCGGTCCCGGTGGCCAGGGCGGTCCCCGTGGCCAGGGCGGTGTCCCGGTGGCCAGGGCGGTCCCCGTGGCCAGGGCGGTCCCGGTGGCCAGGGCGGTCCCCGTGGCCAGGGCGGTCCCCGTGGCCAGGGCGGTCCCCGTGGCCAGGGCGGTCCCGGTGGCCAGGGCGGTCCCCGTGGCCAGGGCGGTCCGGGCGGCCCGGGCGGTCCCTGTGGCCCGGTCGCGTCACTGTGGGGCGGGGCCGCCTGGACCGAAGTGGGCACTGGCCTGGCGCAGCCCCTCCACGCCAGGGCGGGGCCCCGGGGCCTGTGCGCGACCGGCGCCCATAGCCGGGGAGGGGGGAGGCGGGCTGGGGGAGGAAAGGGGGAGGAGGGCTGGGCAGAAGTGGGGAGGGCTGGGGCGGGGGTGGGACGGCGGGGCAGGCTGGGGCGGGAGCGGGGAGGGCTGGGGCGGGACGGGGGCGGGAGGGGGGAAGGCGGGGACGGGAGGGGGGAGGGCGGGGGCGGGAGGGGGAGGGAGTGGGGGATGGCTGGAGCCGGGGACCCGCCGGCTCCTGCGCCTGCGCAGTGGCTGCCGCGCGCTGATCCGGCAGGCGCCGCGCGGGCACCCTGCCGTGACGTCACAGCGGCGCGCCGGCCCCAGAGAGGACCCCGTCGCCGCCGCGTCCCCTCGGGTCCTTGAGCCGGTGCCGCCCGCGGAGCCATGGCCTTGAGGCTGCTGAGACTCGTCCCCGCGACCGCGGCGGCGCGGAGCCCCGCGGCGGCCGCCCAGCGCGTGGTGAGCGCGGCGCGTCCTGGACTGTTCACCCGGGGCTCGTCACCCCCGGGGCTTCTTCCTCACCCCCGCGGCCCCCTCACCCCGCGGCCCCCTCACCCCGCGGCCCCCTCACCCCCGCGGCCCCGGCCTCCCTCGCTGGGTCTCCGCCCTCCGGGAGCGCCCTGAGAGGCGCTCGGTTCGTCCGAGGCCGGCGAGCTCCCGGCCTTTTTCTCGGCTCCGGGCAGAGGCGGTGTCCAAGGCCGCCCAGCGGGGCGCGGGTCCCTCCTTCCAGCGGCCCCGGGGGGCCGGGAGCCGGGAAGGTTAAGGCTGCGGGAGACCGGGGGGCCGCCTGAGCCCGAGCGGCGGGAGGGCGTGACTCGCGCCGAGCCGAGCCGCGGAGAACCGGCTGGTCGGCGGCGTCTTGTGGCTGCTGTGTCGTCGCCGCTTTGCTTACGAGCGGCCGGGGCTACGCTGGCGCGAAACTGGGGGGGGACGTGACCCCCACGCCCGAGATTTTGAACGGACGCGTGTGACAGTGTCACGGAAAGGGCGCGACGGCGCCTGCAGGAGACAGCGGCTCCAGGAGAGGAGACCGCGCAAGAGGAGTGGGTGTGGCGATGCCCGCTCTGCGGGGGCTGTCCGCGGAGGCGAGGGCTGCGGAGTGGAGGGGCACTCCGGCCTGGCCGGCCACCGGGGCCGCCTGCAGCGCCGTCCACTCTGCTCTGTCCTGTGGCCCCGGTGGACATAAGCACTCCCAGAAACCGGTGAGACGAGCGGGGCGCACCTGGCTCTTTGAGGACTAGTCGGGGGAATGGAAACGTGTCGTGAAAGATCAGTTGTTCCTAGTGACTCCGGAGGATGGGGCTGCGGGTGGGGAGTTCTGGAGAGACCCCCAGGGTTCTGTCAGAGAGCACTTTTCCTTAAAGGTTTTGAAGTCGGGAAAAGGCTGGTTGATTGGAACACCATGGCCCGTGCTCTGAGCCAAGGTGTGGCATCCCCCGTGCCCGCTGGAGGTCTCAGGAGAGAGGCCGGTGTCTGGGGTGGAGGGCATCCATGCCCTCCATTCCGCCTCCCACCCTGCTGGACTCCAGCTGCACTGGCCTTGCCAATACTTGCAGTGCTACTGCCTCCAGGTGTTCGCTTACTCGAACTTCTGCTAGAAACGCCGAAGGTCCACGTGGCCGGTTCCCTCCGCCTGGGGACCCGGGAGGGCGCCACAGTCACCCTGTTAACCTACAGCCCCTTCCCCAGCTGCTCCGGAATGTGCTGCGCCCTTGCTTGCCGTTCCGTTGGTTAGCCTGGCCTCGTTTGGCTCCCTGTGGAGGTCTGTGTTTAGAGAGAGCGGCCGTGTGCGTGCTGGGCTCCTGACAAGCCCTGCTGGGTACGTGGTGCGCCGCAGCTGCTGCTGAAGTAGGCGAGCTTTGGCGCCGGCTGCCGCTTGCTAGTCCGCTGCGTTGCTGGCCCTTGTCCCCGCAGGACAGACGCTGAGGCCTCCAGGCTCAGCCTGTAGGTTCGCGTCTGGGTTGGGTGTCGGGGAACCGTCCCACGTCGCCCTCTGAAGAGCAGTGTTCCTCCGTCTGTGTGTGCGGAGCGCCCCTCCTGGCGACCTGCTCCTCGCCGCAGGGCTGGGCCCTTGGCACGGGGCATCAGCCGTGTTTAAGGCTTTAAAGGTGTTGCGTGTGCCCGACCAGGTGCCAGTCTCCACACACTGTGCCAGGCTGCCCCTCCTCGCTGCGCCCTTTTCTCCGTTGTTTCAGTTCTCTTCTAGTTGTTCTTTCTCTGTCTTGGAGCAAGGAGGGCAGCTGGAGACGGGCGACGAGGCAGGCGGCCTGGCTCGTAGGTGACGGGGGCCCAGCGCAGCCAGCACCCAGGTGGAGAGAGCTTCCCGGGTAGGGCCAGAGGGTGGCGTGTGTGATGGTGGAGCTGGAGATCAGGCTGGCACCCTGCCTGCCCCGTATTCCCTGGAGGGTCGTGGATGGCGGTGGGGGGGGCGGGGCAGGGGGTGTAGGGGTCTGGCCTAGGAGCTGTTGGTGCCCTTGGGGTGTCTGGTGGGACCGTCTGGCGCTCAGGACAGAGCATGCGCTGGAGAAACGCTTTTTAGTCCCAGCCACCCCTCACATTGCTTCTCCCACCCCTGACTCCCACTGACCGTGGCAGCCCTCCCTGGCCCCGGCGCCGAGGGCTCGTCCCGCCCGCGCGCGCACGCTATGCTTACACAGGTGGTGAGGGCGTCGAAGTGGGCCTGTTGGAACCACGGTCACCATGGCGCTCTGACCTGGCGGGGGCAATGCTTGCCACGTCCGCACCTCACGACCGTGTGCCGTTGTGTTTTGCAGGGAGGACTGCACACGAGCGGGCCGTGCCAGCTGCAGTACGGCCCCTTGGCGTTCGTGCTCGGCGACAGGGCGTCGAAAAAGCTGACAGAATACAGCAAAGTGATAACTGTGGATGGCAACATATGCTCTGGGAAAGGCCAGCTCGCCAGAGGCATAGCGGAGAAGCTGGGTACGTGCTCCTGCTGCCTGACGGCGTGCCCGGCGGGCTGCGGTTTGTGAGCCTCGGAAGACAGAAGACAGGACCCCGAAGAGGCAGTTGTAGGCCAGGGGCGTGGCAGGAGAGCGGCGTGCAAGCTGTGGAGGGCTGCGGGCTGCTCTCTCCCGACCACTCGGTGCAGGGGAGAGTGGGCAGCTGCAGAGCCTGTGGCTCGCGCCCTTGTCTGCCATGCATTGATTCTTGCAGGCTTTGTGCACTGATTCCCGCTATTTGCACGCTACACATTAAGCCAAACTTGTGCAAAAGTCCATTACGTGCGTGGCTTCCTCCCTCCCTCCCAGTGCGCCGTGCAGACAGCCTGGGTGCTCTGGGCCCTGCTGGCCACCAAAGCCGGCCGCGCCCTCGGGCCTCATGCGAGTCTTCTCTCCTAGGCCTGAAGCACTTCCCCGAGGCCGGGATCCACTACGCGGACAGCACCACGGGGGACGGGCGGCCCCTGAGTGTCGAGTTCAGTGGCAACTGCAGCCTGGAGAAGTTCTATGATGACCCCCGGAGCAAAGACGGCAACAGCTACCGCCTGCAGGCCTGGCTGTATGCGAGCCGCCTGCTGCAGTACGCCGACGCCCTGGAGCACCTGCTGAGCACAGGTGTGCCCCCCCGCACTGTGGCTGGCTGGGGGGGTCGAGCTTTTCCCCAGCACTGCTTGGGGGACAATCAGGACACCCCAGGCCACACAGCACTGCCGAGTGGGGTCCTGGGTCCTGCATTTTTGCACGCTGGGGTGAGGTTTATGGCCTGTGTGGCTGCGCTGTGGATTGGGAAGTGATTTCGTGCACGGAAGTGCATCTGTGATCTCTGGGAAATACTTGGCTTGGAAATGGGGTTGTGAAGGGTCTCCCCCTCTCTAGAGCGCACTGTGCCCCGGTGTCCAGTGCTCTGGGCTCTGGCTCACCGTGCCCCCATGTCTCTGCAGGGCAAGGGGTCGTGCTGGAGCGCTCCGTCTACAGCGACTTCGTGTTCGTGGAGGCCATGTACAAGCAGGGCTTCATCCGGAAGCAGTGTGAGTTGGTGGGCAGGGTTCAGGGGACAGGCACCTCCTTGCCCCCCTCCTGAGCTCGCGTCCCCCCGGCCAGAGTGGCGCCGGGCTCCTGCACACCCAGCCGCCCCGACTGCCTGGAAGCCCAGCCCGGCAGAGTGCCCGAGCGGCCCTTCTGCGCCCTGGGGTTGACGTCACTGAGCACGCAGCGTCTGACTTGAGGCCTTGTCCCCTGCCTCCCTGCGCCCAGGCAGCCTTGGGTGGCCTTCGCTTCTCTGCCGTGCAGGCTGTGTCAATAGTAACGCCAGGCTGGGTAGCTTGGGCAGTGGACAGTGGCCCATGGGTAAGAATCACGGCCTCCAGTTAAACATGCGCCATGACGAATGAGGGGTGCATGACCCGGAGGGCCAGGTATCTGGACGAGAGTGTGCCAGTGCGTTGGCAGAGCCTGATCCCACCTGCACAGGCTGGCCAGAGCTGGTGGGCAGCCAAGGCCTGAAAGGTCGAGTGAGTGTCACTGGCCGGCGAGTATGTTGGCGGCGGCCCAGTGGTGGCTGGGAGGGGCACTGCCGCTCTGCCCGCTGTGTGGGGCATTGATGGTGTGCGCATGCGGCAGGAGCGGGGGCCTGTTGCAGACCCCAACTCTGGGCCTCACCCACCCGGAGCAGCCACAGAGCTCAGTTGTTTCTGCCGTGCCCCTGGCCAGGCTCTGCCCTGAGCGCCAGGCCGAGGTTCCCGCTGCAGGCTTCCTCTGTCCCAGGGCTGGCCAGGCGATGCGGATGGGTAATAGCCATAAAGGGCAGATGCCCCGGGGTGTGTAGAGGCAGCTGGGGGGCAGGGGGGGCGGCAGGGACGGCGTCCTTGAAGAGTGACGCCCCCGACACGCATGCTGGCACCTGATTCTGAGAATCGCCTTCTGTCTGCCCTTCCTTTAAGGGGGAGCGGGCTCAGCCAGGGGAATGTTGCTGACAGCTCTCTCCCCTCCCAGGCGTGGACCACTACTACGATGTGAAGAAGGTCACCCTCTGCGAGTACCTGCCTCCGCACGTGGTCATCTACATTGACACGCCCGTTCCCGAGATCCAGAGTCGCATCCAAAAGAGGGGAGATGTAATTCTGCTCTCATTCCCGCCCACGGGTCCCCGGGGCTCGCTCCCGGCCGGCCCTGCCCGTGGGCTTGGCTGAGGTCTCCAGACAAGTCCAGACAAGTCCCTTCTCCCGGGGTCTTCGTGCCCCGTCTTTCTCCCCAGTTGACGGCGAGTTCCAGCGTCCCCTGCTCAACGTCCCCGGCCATTCCCTCCGAGGGGCCCCCGTCCGCGCCCCACTCACTGTTCAGTGTCCTCTGCACCGCCCGCGTGGCCTGAGCTGGTGGCCCCGAAGTGCTGCACTTGCCTCGCGCGGGGCGGGGCCAGGGCCTGTCCTGACCAGGGCTGTCTGTCCTGTGACTGGTGCCTGTTTGGAAACATCATTCCCACCTAGCAGGGCTCATCTGGGGGCATCTCGGGTCCTCGACACGGGGGTGAGGACACAGCTGCCTGTGGCCTGCTCTTCTGGGCTGGTCCTTGGTGCCGTCCGTCACTCCCGGGCCCGAGACCCGCTGCCCCCTCCCCCGGCGTCTGTCCGTCCCTATTTGTTGCCGTTCTGTGCCCGTCACCTGCCGGGGCTTACCCTTACGCGCAGCGGCCAAAACTCGTTCTCAGCAGAACAGCTTTGCTCGTTCCAGTGACAGTTACTGAGAAAAGCGAAAGCGTGTTCAGAATTCTCTGGATAACTTCTGTGACCCGGGTTAGCGATGGGTTAAGGACGCTCTGAGGGCCGGTTCCGGCCGGGAACTTCCCCAGCCGAAGCCTTTGAAGAGCGTCGCCAGCAGCGAGTTGCCCTGTGTTTGAGGAGGAGGACGTGCTGCCAGCAGGCAGGGGCCTCGGCAGTCTGCGGTCTCCACTTTGTCGTCTCTCCTTTCTTGGTGGTTATTTTTTAAAGGAAACCGCTGTCTATCTAAGTGCGGTGTCCAAATACTTTAATGGGCTCTTTTATCAAGTGCTGAGTCCCCGTTCTATCTGCTCCCACGGTCCCCTGCGGCAACACAGTTGCTGGGAGGAAGGCATGGGGGGCGGGCAGGCCCACTGGGGTGCTCTGTGCCAGAGGGGCCCGGGAGCCTGGCGGACGGGCAGGGCCTGCCTCACAGTCGCGTCTCTCTCTAGCCGCATGAGACGAAGGTCAGCCCGGCCTACCTGCAGGACATCGAGCGAGCTTACAAGACGGCCTTCCTCCCCGAGATGAGGTGTGTCTGCACCCCGCGCGCACCTGGGTGGTGGCGGGTCCTCATGGGGAGGCGGCCTTTTTGGGGGGTTGCTTTGGGGTTTGCTTATTCTGTTGCTGCTCTTCTTGTTACGTGGCGTTTAGTTTGACTTGCTGCTGAAGTAAACCGAAGCTGTCCCGTGACAGCCGAGCATCGGGGGCGCTGTCCTGACACCTTGTGACGCTCAGACACCCCGGGAGGGCTCTTGGCGTGCCTCAGCTAGGCCCCAATGAGCTCCTGGGGCACAGGCCCGGGGGCCCTTCAGAGGGCACCTCTGGGTGGCGCTTGGGTAGGCGGGGGCACCCCCAGCCTTTCCCTCTTCCTTGAAAGCCCAGGAAGGCGCTTCTCCCCTATGGTCCTGCTGGCCACCCTGGTCCTTGGAGGTCAGCACTGCCGTCCCCGGGCCCAGCCCATGTTGGGGGGGGGGGCGCTGTGCTGAGGGTTTCTGGTGGGAGCTTTCAAAGTTTTTAAAAACTAAAGCATCCCTTGATACCTAAAAACCTCGCGTTCCTGTCCTTGAAAGTTGGAAGGTGACTATAAAATAGCGAGCAAAACCATATGGTCTAGTCATTTTGGAAGAAGCTTTAATTTTCACTTTATTTTTATTAGAAAATTTTGGTTTTAAGTTGAACATTGTTAAGCAGCAGGTCCTGAGCACGGGCCGCCCAGGGGCTCCCTTCTGAGACTTGTGGCCTGTTGGAGGCGCTTAGCAGACTCAGTTTGACCACCGGCGTGGGGCCACGTGGCTTCAGGCTGAGTGGGGATTCTCGGGGTGCTCCTAGGTCTCCACCCCAGGGGAGGGCGCTCTGCTGCAGGCCAAGAATCTGTGGGGTGCAGTAGATGTCCGGGCTGCTGCCCTGGCGAGGCCCCGGGTATTGTCCTGCAGCGCCACCTGGTGGGCCTCCCGCCGGGTTCACCTCCGCTGAGGGAGGCCGAGGCAGCCGCTCTTGGGGCTGCCCACTGGGGCCGGTTGGTCGCTGTCTCTTGGCCGCCGCGCCGCTGCGGGCTCAGGGATGGGGGACCCAGCAGACGGTGTGATCGGGGTCACTGTCTCTTCTTTCATGGGGACCCCGCGTCACTCTGAGCGTCAGGCTAAGGCCTGGGGCCTGCTGCGCCTGGCAGCCCGGGCCGGGCCCCGCGCCTGAGTGCTTCCTGGGGCCGGCGGCCTCGCGCGGCGCAGGAACGTTGTGCGTTGCTCTCCGCGTTTGCCCGCGCTCGGGAATGGGCCTCGACCTTCCTCTTGCTTTTTCTTGCAGTGAGAAGTGCGAGGTTTTGCAGTACAGCTGGCGGGAAGCGCAGGATGCTGAGAAGGTGACGGGTCGCCGCTGCCTCAGGCTTGGTTCCGGGCTGAGGTTCTTGCCGGTCGGATCCTCGGGGCCGTTCCCGCTGGGCTTTGTCCGTGAAAGGCAACTCGGCCCCCTCTGGTCGCGAGGCTTCCGTTTTTCTTGAGTGCTTCCGTTCCCGTGGCCCAGAAGCCGCGGAGTGTGGGCTACAGGAGCCCGGCTTCCCTCCTCCCACCCCCGCGTGTGGGACGGCGGGGCGCGGCGTCCACAGAGAGTGACAGTGTCTCTTCCGGCGCTGGGCCGGCAGGCTCCCGGGCGGGGTCTCAGAGGCTCGAGAGCCGCCCGTGCTGCCCGGCACGCCCGGCACGCCCGGCACGCCGGGGGGACTTGGGCGCAGAGCTGGTGTGTTCCTCATGGGCGCACCCACACAGCTCCCGGGGAGGGGGCACCCCACTAGCTGACCCCAGAGGACGCGCCCTCAGACAGCCCTGTGGCGCCCCCACCTGGCTCCAGCCCCCCTGAGGCAGCCCCACCTCCTGCCCTTCCCGTCCTGCTGTGTCTGCGCGCAGCTCTTAGTTTTCTTTCTGATTCCGTTTGGGCCTGCGGCTGGGGGCTGCGGCTGAGGAGGGCCCCTGGAGACCTGCAGAGCGCTCCCCGAGTTTGGCACCTTTTGAGGAGAAAATGTACCAGAAGGACCTCCCCTGCCCCCAAAACCTAGGTCCTGGGTCTCTGGGTGCTCCGGGACGGGGCTTGCTCCTGGGTCTCTGGGTGCTCCCCGCCCCTCCCCCAGCCTGGGGGCAGTGTCTACGCTGCCCAGGGCCACAGAGCCCTGACCCCAGAGGACAGGCAGTTGGCTCAGGACAGGCTAGCACCCCCGTGGCCCTGAGTGGCGGGCGGGGCGCCCCATTGAGGACCGGCAGGTGGCCCCGGGGCTCCCCTCAGCCGTCTGTCCGGCTTCTCGCCTGCAGAGTCCCCCATGAGGCACTCGCAGCGCGGCGCGCTCAGCCGCGTCCCTGGGTGCCGGCCAGGCCTCACGGCGGCGCTGCTCTGTCTAGGTGGCGGAGGACATCGACTACCTCAAGCACGACAAGGGGCCGTGGCTCGAGCAGGACGACCGCACGCTGCACCGCCTGCGGATGCTGTGAGTCGGCGGGCGGGGCGGCCTGGCAGGCGGGCACTTCATCTGCGCGGCAGCTCCCGGTCCGCGCGTCCGGGCGCCGTTGGCTGTGGCTTCCCGCCCCTTCGGACGGCCCGTTCCCTGCTCTGGCGCGGGCAGGGGGTGCTTAGCCGCGGCGTGCCCGGCGGGCAGGCTTGCGAGGGCGGGTCCCCGCCGACTGCAGGGCGTGAGCCCAGAGGTGCGGGGCACAGTGCGGGCTTGCACGGGAGGGGTGGGGCGGGGAGAAGGGGGCACCTCCTTCCTGCCCGGTTGCCGTCACCGCGCAGAGGCGACATCCAGGCGGAGTGGCAGGCGGCAGCCTGGGCCAGACACCCTCCGGCCCGGCGGCCGGCCTGCTTCCCGGTGGCCCCAGCTCAGGGAGCCCAGAAAGCGCCGCCCCCCGTCGGGCAGCTGGGAGCCCGCCCGCCGCTCCCCACTGGCCAGGCCGGCTGCGCTTGGGGAAGCCCGGGGGGCACGTGGGCTCCCGCCTCGGGGCGAGAGCGAGCGCCCGCCTGCAGGGCCTGCCGGGCGCGGGGGGTGCGAGGTGTCGGCTCGGCACGATGGTGTTTGGAAGCGTCTCCTGACTCCACGGCACCCCTGGGGGCGGGGGCTCCCTTTACTGTACAGGTCCGAGAGCGGCTCCCCGCCATGGCCCGATGCTCCCCCCCGCGGCTCTGGCCTGACTCCCTGTGGGGTCGTCGCGGCCTTGGTCGGCCGTTGCCCGCTCGGGTCCCCCGCCCCGGCTTGGCCGAGTCCTGCCAGGCTGCTGTGTTGCTCTGTGGTGATGCCCCCCACCCCCCTTCCTGCCTCTGGCGCCCCGGGCTCGCTCCCGGCCTCCGTCTCTGCTGCACCCCGGCCTGCTCCCTCCCGGCGGCCTGCAGGGCCCGTCTGTGGTGCTCGCGAGGCCGGGTTCCTTTCCCAGGACCCGTGGAGGATGTGCCTGCTGGCGCCTCCGACCACCCCCTGCCCGGCCACTGCCTGGGCCCGGGGTTCCCTGAGCCGACGGCCCACCACTGCCGGAGCCGCCGCCGCCTCCAGGCGGGGCTCCGAGGGTGCGCGGGTGCTCGCGGCGGGGGTCGCGGCTGCTGGGGCCGGGGCGCGGCTCCCCTCCGAGGTGGGAGTGGGCCGAGTGGCCAGCCGCCCCTTCTGAGCATGGCCAGGACGGCTTCCGCGGTCCTCGAGTCGGGGCCAGTTGTCCGGTCGTGAGAACGTGGGTGGCCACGCCCACCGTCACGTCGTCCCGTTGGGTCCGTGTCTGCCCGTGGGCTTGTCCTCCCTCCCCGGGGGTCCGTGACAGGCCGCGGCGGCGCCGTGCTCTGCCCTGTGCTCTGCCCCGCGCCGGCCGTAGTCAGGAGGATTCGGGGGAGACGGTGCCCGTTTCCTGAGGCGGTGGCCGCGAGCGCTTCCCTGCCGGTCTCACCCCGCCCCGAGCCCGGCCAGGCCACCCGCGGAGCCTTGCATGCCGGCCGGGCGTGTCGGGGTGACGTGCCCGTGCCTGGAGGCGCCTGTGCTCTGCCCTGGCCAGCGGCTCGGGCTCACGCTGCCGTGGCCGCCTCACCGCGTGCCCACCCTCCCGCCGCCCGGCCGGGCCTCCCCACCACAGGCGCTGCGGGCTCTGCGGTGCCCGAGCAGAGGGTTTGCCCGGTGGGCCAGTGCGGGGCTGGGGAGGAGGCGGCACCGGAGTTGGGGGGTTGGGAAGTTGCCCTCCAGCCCCCCGCCCTCCTGTTGCCTCCACCCTGGAGCGGGGTAGGGCAGGACGCGGGACTGTGGTCTCGCTAGACGGGCGCTCTGGGGAGGGGCTCTCCCGCCCGCCTCTCGGGTTCCCGCGTGTCTGCCCCGGACGCCCCGAGCCTCCGGGTGAGGGCTGCGCAGCGGTCCCCAGCTCCGGGAGGAGCGAGCGGTCCTGGCGCCCCCGCAGGCCTCTGCGCCCGGGCCCTGTGCGTGCAGTGCCGCCCCACGAGCCACAGGTGGCGCTGCTGCTCTGCGCGCTTCCGGGCCACTCGCCCTGTCAGATGTTCCAGAATTTTTCTCGGTTTTTCAAACCAGGGAAGCCCAGCTCCTCCCCCACCTCGAGTCTGCTAGCGTGTGAGGCCTGGCCCTGGGCCTCAGGGCTCTGCATCACCTTGCTCGGGAGCACAGGGTGAGCCTCTCCTCAGGGGGACCCGCGCTTGTCCAGGTTGCAGCTCTGTAGGCTGAGGGTGGGGGCCCGCCTGGGGGCCTCCTCTGGGCACAGGCCTACAGCCGTGGGCCCCGCAGGCAGCCACAGTTCTGGGGAGGGGCCTGGTGCTCCCCCGGACGCGGGGTCACCCATCTCCGCTGCAGCAGTGTGGCCTTTACGGTGGCGCTCGGGGGCGCCGGGGCTCCCCTCAGCCTCTTCCGGTTTCTTGGTGCCCTTGGTGCTCTGGGAGGGCGCCGGGCCGGCCTGGTGTGCTGGGGGCCGGAGGCGCGGGCTCCACCCCGCATCCCCGACTGCCCCTTTCACCTCCTCCTGCCGTGGCCCTCGGGGACGGGAGAGCGGTCCTGCGCTGCCGGCTTTGTCTCAAGCCCCGGAGAAGAGATTTTTTGTAACGGTTTTCGCTGGAAGCCCCCAGAATGCCTTCATCTTCGGGGGTGGCAGCTTCTTCAGGCTAAACTTGAGATGGGCAGTTGACAGCACAACACGTGTTTCCGCAGAACGGGTGTGGCCAGGGGGTCCTGCGGCCTTCCGTTGGGACAGGACAGCCCGGCTCCCTGCCGTGTGGCCTGGGGTCCTGCGTCTGCTTAGACGGTGTTGGCCTCAGGTCCCGCGCCTGTCGGAAGGCGACCCCGGGGTCTGGAGCTCAGTTGCTGCTTGTTCCGCGACAGGTGTTCGCGTGTGGACCTTCGTGGAGCCGAGTGCACGGCGACATGTGGCCTGCATCTGGCCCTCCCCGCTGCCCGCGGCTTGGCGCCCCTGCCTTCTGGTTTCCCAAGCCCTTCCACGTCTAGGGGGCGGCCGGGAGCGGCTGTGCCCACTCGTGTGGCCCTGGGGGACGCGCAGCTCCCTGTGGGCCGGGCCCCGGGAGTGACGCTTCCCTCCTGCCTGGCTGCTGGGCGTGACGGTCAACGCGTGACCTCTCACCACGGAGATTTCCGACGCCAGCCTCGTACTCACCGCACCTGGTTCTGGCTTCGTGTCATCGTGTTCTTGTTCTTTTCAGGGTTCAGAACAAGCTGGAGGTGCTGAACTACACGACGATCCCCGTCTACCTCCCGGAGCTCACCATCGGCGCCCACCAGAGTGACCGTGTCTTCCGCCGGTTCACGGAGGTAGGTGCGCGGAGGCCGGGGCGGCGTTCTGGGGTCGTGCAGCTCTGCTGCGCGGGGGCCGTGGCCTCCTGGCCTCTGTGGAGCCTCCTCCCCTCGGCCTGTCCAGGCGGTTTCCCCGGGTTTTGAGGCTGGGCTGCCGCAGGTATCGGCACCGGTCAGGGCTCTTGGCAGCGTCCTTCTGCAGTCGGAGGCCCCTCGCCGTCCTCAGGGGCTCTGCCGGGAGTGGTGCTGGCGCCCAGGCCTCTGTGCTGCGCGAGCTACCCTTGCCCCGCTCCCGGCGTGCGGGCCCGGCAGTGCCCACTCTCCCGCGGCTCGGGAACTCTTCCTCCGGGAGGCCTGGGCCTGTTCCCGGGCGGGAGGCCTGACCCACGCAGTGC
This sequence comes from Talpa europaea, assembly GCF_964194135.1. NCBI lineage: Eukaryota > Metazoa > Chordata > Mammalia > Eulipotyphla > Talpidae > Talpa > Talpa europaea. The sequence continues at coordinate 158,099,645 of NC_140073.1, read as the reverse complement.
CTGCTCCTTCTGTCTTGTGGAGACTGTGGGGACGACGTGCTCGCGTCGTGGGCATTTACGTCTCCTGGGCAGAAGGGACACGGGTGGCCCGGCTGCATAGGCATCCCTGCAGGGCCCGCAGGCCTGGGGCCCACCCGCCGGAGCTGGCTGCAGTGGCGCTCGGGGCCTGCTGAGAGCGCCTTTCTGCTGGGGCTTCCCGCCCACCTCCCTGTCGCACGAGGCCACGCTCTTCAGCGAGGCCCAGTCATGGTGGACTCACCCGCCTGCATCCCCACCCCCGGCGGCTTTGCTTCCCAGCGTGCCTCGTGCTGGGCCCCTGGTGGTTCTCGGAGCTCAGCCTCGCACGTCAGCACGGCCAGAGGTCTCCCGGGGCCTCTGTCCCAGCGCTGCGCCCGCACACCTGGCTGGCCTGTGGCATGCGTAGAGACACCCTTAACAAAAGCCAGCTCACCCCAGCGCTTGGCGCCCCAGCTGCCCGTGCCAGCTGCCTCTGCACCCCTGAGCTCCCGGCCCCCGGGGCGGCCTCATTCTCCTGTATGCGCCACGCAGCCAGTCCCAGCGGGGCAGGCCACATGCACCGAGTGGCCAGACGGGCTTCCAGCCTGTAGCCACCGAGCTTGCTTCCTCCTGGGCCCCTGGCAGATGTCTCTGTGGCGAGCCAGCGAGTGGCTAGTTTGGGCTCTGCAGGCCGTGGCCTGGGGTCCAGAGCCGTCAGCGGGCGGGGCAGTGGCCTGCAGGAGCCACCGGGGAGGCCGTGTGACCCGCAGCAGCCGCCGCCGGGCCGCCTTCTGCACAGTCAGTGACGTGTCCCGGTTGCTCCATCAGCATCTCTCGGCTCCCTGTTCTTTCTGAAGCAGCTCCGCTTCCCGAAACGGCCACGGCCGCCTGCCAGGCGCTCCCCACGGGCAGCCGCCACCCTGCGTGTCTGGAGGAAGGAAGGACACGGCTGTGTGTACGAAGCGTACTGGGGAGAGTGACCCCACCTGCCCCGGGAGCCTGGTCCAGGCCCTTCGCCTGTGCCCTCCGGGCGGAGGCTGCCAGGACGGGGTGGGGTCAGGGCCGGGGTCCTCCTGTTCTTTCAGTCTTGGTTTAAATCGAGCATGACGGGGGCCTCACACTGTTAGCACTGGGAGGCGCCCGCCCCGCCCCGCGCGCTCCCACCCTTGCGCCCTCCGGGGGTACCCTGAGTCCTGCCAGGGACTGTCGCTCCTCACACTCGCCTCTTCAGACGTGACAAGCCCTGGCGTCTACACGGCCTGTTTGCGTGAAACCAGAAGGGCACGCGGAGGCGCCTCCCGTCAGTGAGATTTCTCCGGGAATGCGCGCGCCTGCGAGAGGGAAGCGGGAGCCGGGAACTGGGCCGGCCAGGCCTGCGTCCGGAGTACGGCAGCCGCGCCCCGCACCTGGCCCTGCTGGGCTGCGCTCCGTGGCGGCGTGCACGGGCGCGGCCGGGATTCCTCCCAGAGTCCCCTGTGGCCGCGGGCCCGGCTTTGGCGGTGCAGTTGCTTGAAGAGCAGGTGCCGGCGCGGGCTGGGTGGACGGCGCGCTTCGCCCCTCTTCAGTGTGGGATGCTCCGGGTGGAGCCCCCACGGGGTGTCAGGGCCTGAGTGTGCGGGCCGGGCCCGGGGTGGGCACACCCCCGATCTCGCAGCTTGCCTCTCTGGCGGGGGTGCTCTGCGCTGGTTCTGCCCTCTCTCGGCACGATGAGCGCAGAGCCGAACTGTCGGCCCTTGACGGGCGTCCCAGGGCGCTGCTGCGCTGGAGGACACGGGCCCGCCCCGAGGGGCGACTGTGCCCTCGCCCGTGGGCCGCGGGCCCTTCAGTCACAGAGGTCACGAAGGACGGACGCTCGGGCGCGTTTCGGGGGCGGGCGGGGGCGGCCGGGAGGGGCCTGCAGGCTCGCTCGAGTCCTCGGCCTGCCCCCCCCCCTCCCCAGCCGCGAGCTCCGGGGAGCTGGGGCCCCTTTCTCCTTTCATATTCCCGTGCCCCTGGCCCTGACACTGGCCCCCACGTCCCGCTCGCTTGCCCCTCTTTTGAGGCTCCTGGCAGCCTGTGCAGCTCGGGGGTGTGGCACGGAGCGGGAGGGTGCAGGGCCCACGGCGCCCGGAGCAGCAGTCAGGCCGCCACCTGGTGCGGGGCTGGCCCCGGGCTGAGGGGAGCCCGGCGGCCTCCTGGAGTGCTTGGCACTGGGTCGGGCACGGGCGGGCAGGGCTGGCTGTGTCCTGTGTCCAGGCCGCCCTCGGCCCCCGCTGACCCGAGTGAGCACAGCTTGGGCTCGGGGCGCCTGCGTGCCCCAGAGGAGTCTGGGAGCTCGACGGCTTCCACCCCGAGAGGTGCCCCGGGAGGCTGGCCCCCAAGGGGTGGCGCCTGCCCCACTTCTGGCGGGGTGCCCGGCCGGCGGGGTGGACCCTAAGTGCTGCTGGCCCAGGGTGCCCATGCCTCAGCCCGGCCTCGCTTCCCTCCTGCCCGCGGGCGTGTCCCGCCGGCGCCCTTCCGCGCCGAGGTTGGGGTCCCGGCCTGGAGGGCGAGGCAGAGCGCGAGACGGCCGGGTCACCCTCGTCCGTGGCGGGGCCCCGCGGCTCGTGGTGACCACGCCTCTCCCCCTGCAGCTGCCGGGTCGCAGGTACCGCCCCGGGTACAACGAGGACGTGGGCGACACGTGGATCTGGCTGAAGTGAGCGGCCTCGTGACTGGAAGCGCGGCCGGAGCACGGGGCCGGCGCGGCCTGCCGGGATGAGCCAGGGCGCTGTGGCTCTGGAGCCCCGGGCTCTGTCCTGGAACATTGCGGGGACGCGGGGGCGCCTGGCCAAGCGGGCCCCGTGCCACGGGCTGCAGCGGCTGCTTCGGGACTCAGGAAATAAAACCGCTTCCCTCCCCCACACGCCTCTGCCAGCCCTCGCCCGCCCGTGCGCCCCCCCCCCCACCGCGCCGCGCGTCCCCCAGGGGTGGCGCTGACGCCGAGCCACGGGCGCCCCGCACACCCGCCGGGGACGCGCTCCAGGAGGAGGCAGGGCGTCCCGGCTGTCCCTGGCGCGGCAGCCCGCACCGGGCACCCCCGTCTGCTGCAACTGGAGTCCCCCGCCCCACCTGCTGCTACCTGGACCCTCCCCCACCCCCCACCAGGGGGTCGTGGAGGCTGCCGGGGCGGGGCTGGTTGTGCTCGATGCCGTCTGGCGTCTGTCCGCTCGGCAGGAGCTGCGGGGGGGGGGGGGGGGTGGTGAGCACGACGCCCGTTCCCGTGGGAGGCTGGGGGACGGGCGGGCACCAGGCAGACCCGCGCGGGAGCGCGCTCCTCGGGGAGGGGACGTTCTTGCTGAGGGTGTGATTTGGGCGCAGAGCCTGCAGCTGTCTGGAGCCCCCGCCCCCCGCCGGGCCTGGCCCTGCCGGCTGCGCCCACCACGGCAGCCCCCTCTGGGGCGCCCGCCTGCCTGCTCGCGGGCCACCGTGGAGCCCCAGGCTGGTCCAGCGGGAGACGCCCTTCCAGGCCCCGTGCCGCGGGCAGGGCCGGCGCTCGGGCGGGTGGGGGCGTCCCGGGCTGAGTCCGGTGCAGGCGCCCATGGGAGCAGAGGCCTTCGGGGAGCCCGTGAGAGCGGGAGAGGCCGGTGTGTACCCTGAGGCTGGCGGGAAGCCCGCCCTGGCCTGGGCCTCGGGCCAAGCCCCCATCCCTTCTGCGGGCGGAGCTCCTGTGAGCTAGGAAGGAGGTGGAGGCTGCAGCCCCGGAGGGCTGTCTGGGGAGGAGGCACCAGGGGCTCCCGGGCAGTGAGAGCGTCTGGGCTGTAGCCCCCCGAGACTAGCCCGGGTGCCGGCGTGGGCTCCCCGAGGGGCCGCGGCAGGTCCGGAGGCCCCAGGCGTGTCGGCCTCCACCCCGGTCATGTGACGCCCACCCCGGGACGGTCCTCGTGCCGCGGGCCGGGCAGCCTCCAGGACCCCTTCACGCAATGAAGCTCAAGGCAGAAATGTGCTTGGGGCTGGGAGGGGGGCAAGTGTTGGAGCCACTTCGCCGCGGGCCCCGCCTCACCCCAGCACCCCTCCTGGCGGCGGGTGCGTCCGGGACTTGGTTCCTCCCAGTGCCACCACTCTGGGTGCGGCCTCCCGGTCAGCGTGCAAGCTGCGGGTGCAGAGGGGGAAACCGAGGCACGGGCGAGCCCTGGCCTCAGGAGTCGCCTCGCCTGCGGCCGCGCCGGAGCTCCCCCTAGTGGCCAGGGCAGGGAGGGCAGGGCCTCCCCCAAGGCTGGCCTTACAGCGTCCTCCCAGGGCCCGGCCGTCTCGGGCCAGGCGGGGCCAGGGAGGGTATGCGGTGGACAGGACCGGCGAGGTCGGGCCCCGGCACATTTCTGGGCCCTTGGGGTTTCGCTCAGAGCCCAGGAGGCAAAGCAGAAAGGGTGGAGCCCTGGGGCTGGGTGTGGGCGGGCAGGGGTGCTGGGCGGGTGCTGGGGCCCAGGGCAGCACAGGCCCGGGGTAGCCCCAGTGGTCTGCACTGTGGGGGTCGCAGGGAGACAGGTCACCCGTGTCACTCCAGCTGTGTTGGTGGGTGCCCTCCTCGGCACCCAGCCCCCGCCCCCGTGGGGGCCCAGACAGGGTCCCGCTGGGCCCCGCGTCCCTCCAGGTCAGGGGCTGCGCGCTGCTGCCTCGGGGCCCACCTGGCCTCTCGTGGAGATGCAGCTTCCCTGGCACGCGGTCCCTCCGCCCGGTCCCGGGACGGCACGTGTGTTTCGAGAACTTAACGGGTTTTGCCAGATGCTCCGTTTGCGGCGGCGTGGCTCCGCTGTCCCGCCCCCGACGGCCTCGGCTGGCCCAGCCCCGACGCATCCCCCTGCCCCTGGGGCTCCGGGTGCAGGCCGGGGAGCGCCGCCCTGAGCGCCCTCCGAGCGCCCCTCATCTGGAGGTGGGCCTGGAGGGCCACGCAGGTGCGGTCACGCAGCCCTCGGCCACACCCAGGGCGGGGGACGCTGGGCCCTCCCTGCTGCAGGCCTCAGGGTGCCGCCTCAGAGGGGGGACGCTCCCTCAGGTGGGGTGTCTGCTGCCTTCCCAGCACCACCCCTCTGCCTCCTGCTTCCTGACCCGTGGGGGCTTGCTGGCCAGGACCGGCCCGGAGGAGCCCCCAGCCGAGCTTCGGGCCCTAACCACGTCCGCAGCGGCCTCGAGACCCGGGGTCACGTGGTCTTGAGCTACCGACTGCTTGGGGGTGCTGCCTCCCGCCGAGTTCTGGAAGCTGTGAAGCTCAGCCCAGTAGCCCAAAGGGGCCCCAAAGCCTCAGGAGGCGCCTGCCCCGAGATGGGGTGGCTGTGCTCCCCCACTCCACGCAGGGGGGTGTCGGGGCTCCTGGGCTGCCGGGCAGCCCCCAGCAGGGAGGAGGCTTGGGGGAGCAGGGGGGTGTCCCTGCGGGGCCTGCAGACCCCAAGCCCTGGAGGTGGCAGGTGGAGGCGTCCTCACAGCAGGGCTCCGTGGCCGGAGGAAACCCGCTTCTGCCTGGAGGAGGAAGCCCAGCCCTGGCGCCGCCAGCAGCTCTGAGAAGACTCTGCTTTTCCAGACCCCGCCCTCCACTTTCCTGACGTGGAAAATTCCTTGATTCCACTTCAGAGCCCGGCGCGCGCCAGGCCTCTGGCCACACCCGCGCGGCAGAGTCCCCCGGCAGCCCGGCCGCGGCCGCCAGCACGCGGGGGCGTCTGGGCTGCAGCCTCCAGGCTCGGGGCGGTGGGCGCCAGGGCAGGGCCGCGGCCCCTCCGGCCAGGCGGGGCTCCCGGGGCGCAGACGGTCTCCAGGCCCTGACCGATGGGAAGGGCTGGGCGGGACGCTCGCGGGCATCCGCCAGGCCGCCCCGTCGCCCCGTGCCAGCGCAGCGCTCCCTGCGGCGTCCACACGCTCGGGCCCGAGAGCCTCCGGCACTCAGCTGCCCGCCTTGGGCGGGGACGGAGCTCATGGCAGCGGCTCCCAAGCCTTGTCCAGGGCCCTGCGCCCCTCGGGAAGCCCCGTTTCAGCAGAACCCCGCTCCGTCCGTTTACCCAGCTCTGGGCCCCCATATCCTGTCACCCCGATGTCTGACCCGGGCCCCGCAATCCTCCACCCCAGGCGTGTCTCACCTGGGCCAGGGCGGCTGGGCCACGCGCCCGGCCCCTCCTCGGCTCCCTCATCCACACCGTCCTGCAGCTGAGCCCGGCCCCTGGCGAGGCCCTTGGGGAGCCGCACTCTGCCGGACCTGCGGGCTGCGGCTCTCCCCGAGGGCCTCACCCGCTCAGAGGCACCTCAGACATGGGGCCCGGTGGCTACATGGGGACCCAGAGGTGGACACAGGCAGCATCCTGGCCCCTGGTGCACGTCCTCCGGCACCGCGTCGCAGAGTCACCATCCAGGGGTGAGGGGGCCCGTCAGGCGAGGGACAGTGGTGCCCGCAGGCACGGGGCAGCCGGGCGGGGAGGGACCCAGTGCCCTCGGGGGCTGTCCAGGCTTTAATGCTCTTGGGGCCCCGGCACACAGGTGGGGGCGGCCGGGCAGGGGGCCGGGAGGCGGACAGCCGGCTCCCCCAGACCCCCACTAACCTCTGCGCTGCCTCTGGCCTCAGTGCCTGTGCAGTCGGCCGCTCGGCCGCTACCACCATCGCTTGTGCCCCGGCCTCTAGGTCAGGTGCGCACGCCCACGCTCCGGGTGTCCACAACCACAGGGGCGCGTGCAAAGCCTCAGGTGCCGGGCAGCCTGTCTTCAGGGACTGGACTGGCTCCTGAGGCTGCACGTGCCCTCAAACATGCCCCCGGGGCTCCCCAAGAGCATCCTACCCCCACCTGCAGGTTAGACTAACCTCAGGCTTGATCACCCCGGCACTGCTGCCCTGCACGACACTCGCTGCCATGGAGACCAGACTGAGAGCCTGCTCGGGCCCCACAGCCCCCGTGGGTTCCCTGGCCGCCCCGCTTCTTCCTCTGGGGGGCTCTGGGCCAGTTCTGGGGTTCAGTTCACAGCCCAAGGTGCCTGGGAGCACAGTGAGCCTTCCCCACCCTGCTGTCCGTCTCCCAGAGCCCGGCTAGACTGTCCACCCGCCGACTGCCGCGGCACGCCTGCGTCTCTGCCTTTCCTGCCTGCAGCACCGGTTCAGTCCTGTTTGCGCCTGCAGGTTGCCCAGCGTGAGGGGCTGCCGGCCGCCGCCTGCTCTTCCTGGCAGAGCCCTGTAAGGACAGGAATGACACTGAGCAGGTGTTCTATGATCCCGCAGACCGGGTGAAGGAGGAGTCAGAGAGTCCTCAGTGGCTTTTGCAGGCTTTTATTGGGATTTACCGGGTGCACGGCAGGTAGGGGTGTCGGGGAGCCAGAAGGCGGGCAGGCCTCCCAGCTCCCGGCAAGTCTTCACTCTCTGGGCTCTCCGGACTTCTCTCTCTCTCTCTCTCTCTCTCTCTCTCTCTCTCTCTCTCTCTCTCTCTCTCTCTCTCTCGGCTTCTGCTGCGCTTGCTTCTCTCTCGGCTTCTGCTGGTGTCCCCGTGACGCCGCCCTTAAAAGCCCATCTACCTCTGCCCACACCCTACCACAGGTGCCCGCCATCAGGCATGCGTTCAGGACCGCAGGGATCCATCATCTGTCCTGATGACGGGAGGGCAGAAAAGCCTGACATTTTTCCTTACCCTGCACCAAAAGGCAGGGGTCTCGCCACCTCTGTCCAGTCTCCACGAGGCCTCTCACCCTCTCACCTTCTCACCTGCCTTCATCACCACTTCTCGAGGCGCTGGGCTTTTAAACAGGACATGTCTTCAGAGTCCACACAGCTCCGGCCCATCAGCTCAGGGCTTTCCACGGCCACAGGTCCCCCAGCCTGGCCACACGCCCGTCCAGAGGAGACGGTGGCCTCTGGCCGGAGCTGGTCTTCCATGGGCTGGTTGTCCCTGCCCCACACAGCCATGGCACTGCCCTGGCCAACTCCTCCCTTCAGATGCTGAGCCATCTGAGAAGGGCCACCACCATCACCCCGATTTTCAGTGGGACTCAGGCTGCTGGGCTTCCAGGGACACCATCAAACAGGCCGAGCTGAGAGTGAGGGGACACTAAAAATGATGCAGAGATGCAAATTGAGTAATTAATGAACAGCCAAATAATTATATCACATTGCTGGGCCATAAAGTAGTTCTATTAACAAGCAAGTTTCAGAAATGAAATTCTGGCTAAAAATAAAGTGTGTCTGTGTTCATTAACACAAAATAAAAGAAGTGTCTCTAAATTAGTTCTCTGCGCACTGCCATAATGACGCTGCAGCTGGACGTGGACTCACGCTGGATTTGCCCATGGCCTTGCCATGCTCCATGAAATCTACCTTTTTAGCTCTTACATTTTTATCTTTTCATAAAATTAGTCTTCAAATTTTTAACTTGTTTCACTAAATTGGAAGTTGTAGACACTTAAATTGTTCATTGCTCATCATATGTTTAATTGAGAAAATATTCTTTCTACTGATGTGAGGTATCAAGTCAGCACGGGGTGATTCTACTAAATAGGAGAACTTGGTTTTACTCCTACATAAATGTGTAAACATTTCAAGCCAAATGTTTTCATAGGCACTATCTTTATGCTTCCTTTCAGAGTACATTTTTTGACAAATATATTTATAAGCTTAAACTTGTCAAAAAATTATATTTATGACTCATTTGAATGTTTCACCATAATTAGATCCTGCAAAATTGTAAGACTTCTCAATTGAGTGCCATTCTGGTCTAGAATACAAAATTATCTAGTTAAAAATAGGCGTTCCCTCAACAGATTCTCCCACAAAGTGAGTTCTGCTGAGGCACAGCCACGGGTCTCAACGTCACGTCGTGTGTGGTTATGATGCATCCATTTAATGTGCTCAGATCTTTGATTTTGGTCCGTTTACATTTAATGTAATTACTGGTGAAATTGTTTTAGTCTTGCTGATTGATCTGTCCCATCTGTTTTCACCCCATTCCTTTTGTGTCGAGGAAGCATTATTTAGCCAGTGCTTTCCAGGAACCTCTTTATTGGACACTTAGTTTATATTTTTGTGTTTTTCTTGTAGAGATTGCCTAGAGGTTCAGGTACGCACCCTTGACTTGTCTGCTGTAGAGTGGGGCTTCTGCCACAGCCAAAGCAGCACAAGTGTGGGAGCCTCAGAGGTGTTCAGGAGTGGCCGCTGTAGGGGGGCAGCTGGGGCAGCGCCTGAGGGTCCACCTGGGGCCTGCAGAGGCCACATCTCCCCCAACCCCTCAGTCAAGCCTGGGCTGGAGCAATGCAGTCAGGCCATTCCTGCCTATCAGGATTCCTTGCCTGGGGTACCCGGTGCTTGGGATGGGGGGCCGGGCTCAGACTCTCAGCACCTGCTCAGCCCGAGGCTCTTCCTGCCCGTGCCCGGCCCTTTTCCTCAAGCTTGCAGCCAGCACTGAGGTCTGAGATTCTGCTCGCCCCTCCCCCATGCACTCGCAGGCCTGTCCCGTCTCGCAGTGTCTCGCGAGTCTAATTTGGTGCGGGAGCTAAAACAGACTCCGAACCTCGCACCAGACCTCAGAGAAGGAGAACGAACACGATTCCCTGCCTCGCTCCTGCCCTTTCTCTGTTTTCCTGTTTTACGAACCTGACACAGAGTTGCAGCTGCTCTAGTCGGCCGTGGCCTCGGGCCCAGCGGTGTCCGTCCCCGCTCGGCTCCCCCCGCAGCGCCCACTGCAGCTGGGACGTCTCTTCTGGCTGCGGCTCTTCCTTTAATAGCGCTCCACGGTCAGTGTCTCCGGCTGCCAGTTTACTTTTATTTGACAGCGTCACTGTTTTTGCCTTCATTTTTGAATGATTTCCACATAATTTCTAGGTTGCGGGATCCCCCACCCCCCGACTTCCACACACCCGTCCTGCCGTCGGCCCCTCGAGCCTGCTCTCTTCTCTCTGGTCTGTCTCCTCCCGGGCACCCCTGGGCCCTTCAGGTACCCAGGCCCTGCCTCCTGCAGCATCCTGGGCAAGTTGAGTCCTTGAGTAGCTTTTTCACTCTAGCTTTTGCCTATTCCGGTTCTGGGATGTCTGGCTTCTCTATGGGTTTCAGTTCCTTGTTCAAAGACTCCATCCTCCATCCGTGTCTCCCCAGGGGATTGAGCATGGGCTGGGCTGTGCCCGGCTCCCGCCTGTCCAGGAGAGGACACCGTGACGGACGCCCCTCCAGAGCTGCCCCAGCTCTGCTCCAGTGCAAGCAGGACAGTTGGCTCCTGACCGTCCCCGGGGCCCGGGTCACAGCCCGGGGCTCTGCATGCGCCCACCTGGGGTCTCTGCAGAAGGCAAGGCCCCCCGCCACCGCAGGACCAGGGAGCAGCAGGACCAGAGACCCAGTGGTGAGGGCTGCTGCCTGGTGAGCTGGGGGCCCTAGCTCTGCCCTCCTCTGGACTTGGGCAGAGCTCTGGAGGTGGAGCGTCTGCAGGTAGAGGCCCCGAGGTAGGCTGTCTGCAACTGGCTTTGAGGCGAGATGGAGGGGTGGCTCTGGGCCCCAGCAGAGGCTGACCTCAGTCCACTCCGGGGCCAGGCCTCCTGCGGGTCTCCACCCAGCAACCACAGCTGCCCTCAATCCTCCGTGTCCGGGCTGAGGCCGTGGGTCCGGGAAGGGGGCCAGGCTGTGAGGACGCCTCCGGTCAGGAACACTTAACCTGGCAATGGTGTGAAGAGTGGGTGGGTCCCCTGCCACCCCACGCCTGTGAGCCCTGCTGGACTTAGGGTAGGTCACGTGAGGCTGACCGCAGCCCAGGAGACACCTGGGCCAAGGCCTGGGGCTCAGCACCCCCGGCTTGGTCGGTGTATCTGAGCCACCACAGACAGCACTCGCGGGCAGGCGCCGCCCCGGGAGCAGGGACTGCGGTGCTCACTGAGTCTCTAGCCAACTCCCTGAGCACCGCTGGCCGCCTGGACAGGCTGTGACCTGCGCATTCCTGCTCCCGGGGCTGAGGGGTGTGGATGGCAGGCTGAGCCATGCCCCCTGCGCCCACCGCGCTCCCACCCAGGCCAGGCCCACCCATGTCAGAGCAGAGAGGCTGCTGCTGTCGGGCCCTGCCCCGGGCCTGCCTGCGGGGTGGGCTCACCACAGGAGACACCGGACCCCGGGGCCTGGGCACTGCCTGGGCTTGGGGGCAGCGAGACTGGGGGCAGGTGCAGGGAGCCGGACCCCAGCATCTGCGCCGCCTGGGGCCTCCTGGGCCTCCTGGGCCTGCGTCTCCCACCTGCAGGCCCCACACACTAATTTTATGTGACGTTTGTTGCCTGGTGCCTGTGGGTGAAAGCGGAGTCTATTCATCTGCAAATGTTTTCTTGAAAGCGGTATTGATTTTTCTCTGCTAAAGAAAAACACTCTAAAAACCGGCAGGGATTCTTGCCGAGCAAAGCGCTCCTGAGGAGGAAGGGCAGCCGGCCGAGCCCGGGGCTGGGGCCGCCCGCGGGGAGACCTGGGCCTGTCTGCGCCTGCCCCTCTTGGTCTCCCCAGACCTGCCTGGTTGCTCTTCACAGGGACACCTCTCGGGGCGCCCGGCCCCTCCTGCAGGAGACCAGGCGGCCCCCCAGGGTCCTGAGGCGGGTGGGGCACCTTCGGCCCGGGGGACAGCGCTCTCCCTCCGAAGCAAGCCCAGGAGCAGGCGGCCCCTGACAGCCGTGTGGGGTGTGGGGTGGGCGGGCGCGGGAGAGGCGGGGCGGCCGGGGAGGGGCGGGGCGCGCACCGCTGTGGCTAAGCGGCTGGAGCTGCTACTGGTCATTACTGCTTGTCCCGGTCAGCCGCAGTCCCGGCGCCGCCCCCCGCAGCCTGTTAGACGTCGGGGCTGACTTCCAGGCCCTGCCTTCCGCGAAGGGCTGGAGCCGCGTGGCCGGGCAGGGCTGGGCGGGAGGACCTTCTCCAGCGCGGCCCGAGCGGGGAGGCTCTGGCACTGCCTGGGCCGTCCGCCCCGGGCCGGGCCGGGGCAGGTCCCGCTGCTGTTGGCAGTGTGGCCTCCGGCGCGACCCGCGTCACAACAGGGGCTCTGGGGCCGTCTCAGCTCCTCCGGGCCTGTGTCCCGGTGCTGTTGGCAGCCGCGTCGGGCGCAGCGGCCGCTCTGGGGGCCCGGTGGGGACGCCCTGCAGAGCCCACGGGCTTGACGAGCCAGGCGCGGGTCCCGGGGTGGCCCGCAGCAGATGCAGAAGTGGCCCTGTGTGAGGGGGTGCCGCTCCGAGGGTCCCCAGGGGAGGCCGAGCTAGGGCTCAGGCTGAGGAGGGTGCGGCCCACCTGCCCGGTGTGGGGACCACAGAGACCCGCGGGAGAGCCGGGCCTGCCACGCTGCGAAGGGCCGGCGTCCAGGGCCTGGTGGCCTCGGGAAGCCAGGGCAGTCATCGGGGCGGGCTGAGCAGAGCGAAGCCTGAAAGGGAACGCTGGTCGCTGGCCCTGGAGCCCAGAGAGAGACGCTGGGCAGGAGGGCAGGCGCCCCCCGGCCTCGTGAGGGAGGGGCCACGGGGGCGAGGGAGGCCGGCCCATGGCCCGGCGGGGGCGACCTGCCCGCGCCCCAGGACTGCGTCGGTCCCGCTGTCGTCCGGGCACCGGGGCTGTGGGCCGAGGGCCGCGCGGGGCAGGCTCGGCGGACGAGCTTGGGTCTCGGGCCAGGCAGCCGGAGCCGCCCGTCGTCTGGACCGCCCTTGCTCCGGCCAGGACAGGGCGGTCGCCCCACACGCCGCAGCTCTGCTCTCGCCGGCGGGAGATCTTATTTGCAAGACGACGGGCTTTCCTGGGCTGGAAGCAGAGGCTGTGCGTGTGTCGTGCGCCCTGGCGCGGCTTCACGCCCCGATGGACACCGTCGGTCCCGTCCCCATGACGAAGCAGGCTAGTTGGCAGGCGAGTCCTGGGGGAACGCTGCCCAGCCAGAGCCGCCGCCGGCTGGAGGGCTCGGCCCGCCCGGAGCGCCCAGAGGCCCCCAGGCCCGTGACCAGGGCCTCAGTTGGGGCCCCAGGAGCCACGGGGCTGTGGGCCCTGCACGGGGCCTCGTCTCCCTCGCGGGCTGTGGGCGGCTGCCGGTCCTTGCCCCCCAGCCTCGCCTGAGGTGCCGAAGCGGCCCGGGCCCCTCCAGGCCCACCCGCTGCTCCCCCAACTTGCTCCTGGGCGCGCTCAGGGCTGGACACGCACACACGTGTTCGTGCTCAAGCTCAGCCCCGGCGAGACTGGGCGCTCCTGCCCGAGCTGGCGCAGGCCGGGCTCCCTCGAGGCGTCATTCTGAAGGCAGCCCCCCAGCTCAGCCGCGGCCCCCCCGCCTCACGTCCTCTCAGCCCTGCGGCCCCCCCGCCCCCCGCGGGTCTCAGGGCAGGGACGGTGCCTGGGACACTCCCCTGCTCCCCTCCCCAGCGCCCAGGGGGACGCGGCTGGGCCCGGTGCGGCTCTCGGGCTGTGTCCAGGGCGTGGTGGGCCTTTCGGGCAGGGCCCGTCTGCGTGGCAGGAGCCGGGCGCCCGGGCTGGGGCCAGCGGGGGCTGCGGCAGCAAAGGGCAAGGGCTGTGGGGAGGGGCTGGGCTCTCCCCGCGACGGCCTCTGTGCCGAGGCTCCGCCTGGGCCGGCAGCGGCAGGTGCGGGGCCTGTGGCCGGGGCCCTCGCTGTGGGAGGGACGCCTGGTGACCCCCTCCCCGGAGCAGGCCGTGGCCGCTGCAGGCCTGAGCCCGGCTTGGGGTCGTCCCACACCTGGACGCCCTGGTGCCCCGTGCCCGCCCACTGTGCCTGGGCCAGCTCTGAGCCCGGCCCCCTCCTGGGGCTCCCACCGCCCCCCACACACTGTGGGGGTCCCTGCAGCTCGGAGGCAGCCACGAGCTCCCCAGGCCGGGCCTCTGGCTTCCCAGAGAAGCGGTCACGTTCTCCCAGGAGCTCTGGAAGAAGTCTGGGGAGACGGTCATTTCCCTCCTGCCAGCGCCGGGGGCAACTGAGCGAGCGCGTGGGGCCGGGCCGAGCTCCTGTCAGAGCTGAGGAGCCGCCCAGAGTCGGTTCTTCTCTGGAGGCGCAGGGGGCAGCATGGGAGGGGAGAGGCCCCGGGGCGGGGCAGGGGCAGGGAGCCTGGGCACGGGCCTGGGGCGCAGAGGAAGCACTGCCTCCTGGAGGGATTTCCCAAGGTCCCAGGGTGGGCAGGGGGCGGGTGCCCGCAGGCCGGGCCACCTCCTGAGCCCCCTCCTGCTCACCGACACCCCCCGGGACTGCACGGCTCCACCCCCCTGTGCCAGGTGACCCCCAGGGCGCTGCCACCTCTGCCCTGAGCCCTGCCTGGGCCTCCCCGCCCACCCCAGGCTCACAGACCGCAGCCCGGGCTGCCAGCCTGGCCTCTGGCGCACGCCCAGCACCCCCCCCCCCACCACCTCACCCCTGCCCCCGCGGGCCTCGCAGTCTCCTGGGAGCGCCCCTCTGGCCCGACCGCCCAGCGCTGCCCCCCCGAGAGCGGAGCAGTGAGGCCCTTCCCGGGGCCACCGCCCTGAGACCTCGTCCTCCGCTCCTGCCACCCCGGGCCCGCTGAGCCTTGGGCAGGAGGGACAGGCGGGCGACGCTGGTGAACCCCACGAATTTCGTGGGGAGCTGGGCTCCAGAGGCGGCAGGACTGGCTGAGCAGCTCGGCTTGGTGAAAGGGTGCGATGCCCACGGTGGGGTCCCCAGGGCCGTAAGGGTGGTTGCGAGCTGCCTTGTCCCGCACCTGCCCGGAGGCCCGAGGCGGGAGGGGGGCTCTGCGGGGTGGAGGTGACCCCGGGGCACCCCGAGTGCAGGCCTGGTCGGGGGGCCACTGGGCTATGTGGTGCCTGCACCAGGTGTCGCACCAGGGAACTGGGGTGCGCTCAGGGCTGCTATTTCACTCCTGAACCCCAAGAACATCACCAGGGGCTCCCTGTGCTGGCCCGCGCCCGGCTGGGTGTTTGGACTGAGGCTGAAATGCGGCTGCAGACACGCGAGGGGACTGAGTGTGTAGACAAGCCGCGCGTGTAGACAAGCCGGAGCTGGATTGGCTGCTCGGAGGGGCTGCGGCCGCCTTCTCGGGATCGTCCAGCACCTGCGGGCGCATCTTGGGGCGTCCAGGGGCGTCCCGGGACTCTCCCGAGTGCAGGGGGGCCTCGCCGGACTTCGGGCCAGAGGACAGACTCACGTCCCCAGCCCCGCCGCCTGCCCTGCCCAGGCCTGCGAGATGCTGCGGGGGCCACACAGCGGCCTCCCGCCCTCCCTCCAGGTCCTGCCCCCCGCGGGCCGCGCGGAGGCTGCAGCTACGGCTGCGCCCCAAGACCTCGTGACACGTGTGCCCAGGGCAGCGCCCCGCGTGGCCAGCAGCCCAGCCTGCCCGCTCCCTCTGTCCGGAGGTGTCCTCCCACGCGCCCACCTGCAGGCCTGGCCTCCCGGTGTGACCGGGGCCCGCAGGCTGCACGGGGTGATTGAGGCACCAGTGCCACGTCCAGCCCTTGCCACCTCTGGGGCTCACCCCGGAGCGCGGGGTCATCAGGGAAGGGGCTCCTCGGGGCTGGGCCCTGGTCGGCTTGGGGAGGGCGCTGGCTTCAGATGAGTCTGCACACACACGCTCACACGCTCTCGCACACACACTCCCCCGGTCACACGACTTCCCGGCCACGCCCTGCCTGGCTCGTGCTGGCGCCTGCTCTCGCCCGGTCTGGCCAGGCCGCCCTCTGGATGGGCTTGTTGGGGCTGCCCTGGCCTGCTCAGATGCCAGCCGCAACCTCTGGCTGCCTCGGCCGCCCACGTTATGTGTCTCCCCAGCGGGCCCAGGCAGCGCTGCTCCCCATGTGGGCTGGACGTGCCGGGACAGGCAAGGCCCGGCGGAGCCACCCACGGACCAGCTCTGCAGCGCGAGGGCATGAGGGTGGGGCTGCTGGGCCAGCGGGGGTGCGGAGGGAGGACCCCGACCTCACGCTCTAGCCGGACACACCCGCCAACGCCAAGCCCAGCTGGGCAGACAGATGCCAGGCAGACAGACGCCAAGCAGATGCAAGGCAGGCAGACAGACAGATGCCAGACAGGCAGGCGGACGGGGGCAGGGAGCTACGTGCGCATGTTTTTCTAGAAGACGGTGATACCCAAAGCCTGAGCGGCACACCTGGCACTGCTGGGGCACAGGAACGCTCTGCAGGGGCTCGGCCTCTGCTCCGCGGGGCTGGCCGGGGCGCGGGGCTGGCTGGAGCTCGCCCTCCATGGGGGGAGTAGGTGCCCGCGTGCAGGGCAGCTCGTGCCACCACACCGGGCGGCGACCTCAGCGGCCCTGGGGGCTGCCGCCCGGGGGAAGCCTGATGAGCAGGCCCAGCCCGCGGACGGCGGGGAGCCAGGCGGCCTGGGACGGCCCCGCACCCGGGCCTGCCAGCAACGCACATGCTTCCTCGCTCACACCTTACTTTGCACACTTTCTGCAGAAAAACCCTGATTTTCACAATCTACCGGGCGACGCTCACTCAGGAGCCACAGACAGCAGCGCGGCAGCCTCTTCACCGCCTGGTCAGCGCGGACGGCAGCCCCACGGTGCTGCCCTGCACTTGCCCGCCCGCGGGGCTGGCCCGGCTCCAGCATGTGCACACACGCACACACTCACGCACACACACGCACGCACGCACGCATGTTTCCCTCCAGTGGCAGCAGGATCAGCACCTCGGCCCCCAAGGCTCGGGGTGCCCTGTGCGGCTGTCCATGCCCACGCCCCCCAGAGTCAGGCCCGGGAGGAAGGCAGAGCCCCTGGGCCCCTGCACCCCACCGGCCTCCCTATTTCACTCAGACCAGCTGACTCCTGACCTCGGGCCCCCCTCAGGACGACTTGGAAGTGGGGGGACCTACCTACACTGCTGGGGCCGTGGCCTGCGGCTCGGGGGAGTTTCACGGCCCAGGAGACCCCGCAGAGAACAGTCAGGTGGGGGGGCGCGAGGTCCAGGTGAGAAGGGGCGGCCTTCCAGGTGCAGCCGGCGCCCAACCCGCCACGGGCCTGGGGTCCGGCCTGGCCTGGGGTCCCGCCCAGCCTGGGGTCTGGCCTGGGGCAGAGCCGCCCGCAGGGACTGTGGGACGGAAGGCCATGGGAGCCTCGGAGCCTCCGCAGGAAGCGATTTCAGGACTTTCCAACGCGCCCCGGGCAGTCACGCTGCCCAGAGCCGCCTTGCGCCGGGGACGATGAGGGGGACAAGCGGCCGGGGGACAAGCGGCGGAGGGGCGGCCGGACCAGGCCCCGGCCTTCCCCCCACAGCCCTGCAGCCGCGTGCCTGCGGGAGCGTGTCCGGCCGGGGAGATTCATCTGGTTTTCAAGGGCCCGGCCTGGTAAGGGGGTCCCCTTGGCCTCGGCCGACCCGAGCCGCTTCCTCCCAGGGCCCCGCTAGAGGAGACAGCGCTGCCACCCAGCGGCCTCCCGCGCGGCAGAGGCCAGCGGGGGCCAGTGGACGGCCAGCGGGGGGCCAGCGGAGGCCAGCGGGGTCCAGCGGAGGCCAGCGGGGGCCAGCCGACGGCCAGTGGCGCGGCCCGGAGGGGCTGGGCAGGGAAAACCCAAAGGCTGCGGCTCGGCGGCCGCGCTCAGGGCCTGGGGCGCGCTCAGACCAGGCGCCCCGCGCGGCGCGAGGCCGGGGCTGGACCCCGCAAGCGGGAGCCTCGCGCCCTGGGGCCGCCGGGCAGCCGGCCGCTCCCTGCCCGCGAGGGCGCCCCAGGGGGCGCTGAGCAGCCCGGGGAGGGGCGCTGGGTCCCCACTCCCGTGGCACCCGCTGGCCCGTCCTCCGCGCGGCGGCTGTTGGGGCCGCCCCGCCCTCACCCGACCCCGCCCCGCCCTCCCCTGCTCCCCCTGCCCCCCCAACCCCCCTGTCCCCTCCAACCCCCGCCCCCCCAACCCCCCGCGGTCCGGGCGTCCCTGCAGGGCGCCGGCCTTGGGCACCGTCCCCTGGAGGCGCCTGTCCCCAGGGCGCGGCCGTGGCCAGCGGGGCCCGCGCGGACCTCGGGCCGGAGCCCCCCGCGATGACGGCGCCCCCCGCCTCCCCCCGCCCGGCCTGACCCGCCCGTTAGTTTTCGCGGCTGGACTTAAGTCGCGGCCAGGTTCCTCGTCCACCCCCACGCGCGCGGCCGTCGCGCCCGCACCCGCCGAGGCCCCGCGGCCCCGCCTCAGGCCGCTGGCGCTGACCGCTGACCGCTGGCCGCTGGCCGCTGGCGCTGACCGCTGGCCGCTGGCGCTGGCCGCTGGCCGCTAACTGCTGGCGCTGACCGCTGGCCGCTGGCCGCTAACTGCTGGTGCTGGCCGCTGGCGCTGACCACTGGTGCTGGCCGCTGGCGCTGACCGCTGGTGCTGGCCGCTGGCGCTGACCGCTGGTGCTGGCCGCTGGCGCTGACCGCTGGCCGCTGGCGCTGCGCTCCGGGCGCGTCCGTGGGGCCGGGGCCGCGCTCTGCCCGCCGGGCGGCGTCTGCTCCGCCCAGGGCCGGGTGTCCACTCCCCGCACCGTGCGGCGCAGCCCGAGGCCAGGGAGACGGACCCCCCATTCTCTTCTTTGGGGTCTTGCTGCTGGGGGTCCTTCGTGGTTTTGTGATTGTTCACAATGTTTCCCTGGGAAAGTCCTCGGGGTCTCCTGGGGCGCCGCCCGCGGCCTCCGCAGCGCAGGGTCGTCCCGGCCGCCCAGGGCGAGGCCCACCGGGCGCTGCCCCGCCGCGGCCTGTGCTGCTCCCGCTCTGTCCGCTGAGCCCCTCCTGCGCTCCGGCCTGCACCCCGGTTCTCGCAGACGTGAATAAACCAAAAAAAGAAAGAGAAAGTCCCGGGACGTGGGGTCGCGTCAGGGCCCCGAACTGCTCGGTGCCTCGGCCGCTGCCGCGTCCCTCTCGCCGTCGGGGGCCGGCGCCGCGGTTCCCCGGTTTCTTCCGAGCTGCCTTGCAATGTCCCGGGCGGGGCGGGGTGGCCTCGCCCTCTTGGCCCTGGGGGGTCGCCCCTCTGGCGGGCCAGGAAGGGGGTGTCTTCCTTCGGCCACGCT
Organism: Talpa europaea; assembly: GCF_964194135.1. Classification (NCBI taxonomy): domain Eukaryota; kingdom Metazoa; phylum Chordata; class Mammalia; order Eulipotyphla; family Talpidae; genus Talpa; species Talpa europaea. The sequence goes on along the minus strand of NC_140073.1, from coordinate 158,080,741 downwards.
GTTTTCTAGCCCACTGTTGGCACGTGGGCTTGTGCCAGTCCTGCGCGGCCGCCCCACCGCGTCCATGTGTGTCTGAGGTGCCCGCAGAGCCCTTTAATCTCCTGATGGTCAGCATTGGGAGGGCCCCACTTCTTCCCCGGCGCGGGTTCCTGCTGCGCCTCGCCTTGCCCGGCTGCTCCAGCTGGCACGTCGGGCACCAGGGCGGGCAGCGGGGCGCGCTCCTCGGCGCTGCTCCCCCAGAGGGCTGCCCGCTCTCCACCGCGGGCAGGCTGTCCGCCGAGGCCTGGCGTGTGGGGCCTTCAGGGCGCAGGGTGTGTTCCTTTTATTCTCATTTTACTGACAGGTTTTTTTTCCAGTCGTCAGTGGTCGCGGGATCTTGGTAAAGGTTTTCTCAGCCTCTGTTGAATTGTGTGATTTTCATCTCGCGCTTTGCTGACGTGCACAGTGACAGCGACGGCGGGCGTGCGGAGAGCCCACCTGGCTGCCCTGCGGCGCAGCCCTCTTGATCGCGCTGGATAATTCTCTTACTATATCGCTCATTCGGTTTGCCAAGATTTTGTTCAGGATGTTTCTTCTGTGTGAATCAGGGGCCTCAAGCCCCGGCTCTGTGCCGTCCTGTCTGGTTGGGAGGACGTGCCGCGGGCCTCGTGGGGCGTGCGGGGGGGCCCTCGCTCTCTTCAGTTCTTTCGAAGAGTCTGACCAGGATAGACAGGAGGTTTCCTTTGAGGGTTTGGTAGAATCACCGGGGGAACCATCTGCTCCTGGGGTTTTGTTCTTAGGGGACTTTGTGATTCCACTTTCAATACCGGGCTTGGGACTGATCGGCGCAGGCCGTCTGTTTCATCCCGGAGGCCTTGGAACGTTCTATGGTTCTAAAAACTTGCCCAATTTGTTTGCACAGAGATGTCGGTTATGGCTCAGGGCTTTTGTATTTCCGAAGCATCTCCTGTGGCTTCGCCTCTTTCGCTTCTGATTCTTTTTAACTTGGGCTTTGCCGCTGCTTCTGGAGCCTTGCTAAGGGCGTCAGTTTTGTTTATATTTTTAAAGAGCGAGATCTTAGTTTTAATGATCTTTGGATCATCCTTTTGGTTTCTATTTCACTTAATTTCCGCTGTAATCTTTTTATCATCTCCTTCCTTCTCCTGATTTTGGATTCCTTTGTTCTCCCCCACCCCTCTCAGATGTAAAACTCGATTGTTTAGTTGGTATTTTTCTGGGTTATTGACGTGGGCCTGTGCTGCTCTGTACTTCCCTTTAATGGCACTTCAGTGCGTCCCAGAGGATCTGGTGGCTTGTCTCTTCATTTTCTTCAGTCTCCAGGTAATTTTTTATTTCTCTTTTAATTTCTTCATTGAACCAGGAATTATTCAAAAGCATTTTGTTTAGTCTTTACATGCTTGAGTTTTTTTCCCATGGTCCTTTTGTGGTTGATTTCTAGCTTTATACCATTGTGACAAGAAAAGATGACGGATATAATTTCAACTTTCATATTGTTGAAGCATGTTTTGTGCCTCAGCATGTGATCCATCCTTGAGCCTGTCCCTGGAACTTGAAGAGAACGCACACTCGTTTTCCTTGACACGAGGACTCTTCACATGGCTGTGGAGTCCACCGGACCCGTCGTTTCCTTGTTTCCTTTCTGTCTGACCTACCCACAGGCCCGGGTGCGCCGAAAGCCCCTACTGTCACGGCGTTGCAGGCAGTGTGTTGCTTTAGGTCTGTTAAAAGTGGTTTTTTGTTTGGGGATGATCTGTGGTGGGCCTATGAATATTGATGGCAGTTGTATCTTTTTGATGAATTTCTCCTTTCACCATTTATAGAGCCTGTCTTTGCTACTAATAACCTTTTTTGGCTGAAAGTCTGAGTTATTGGATAAGAGAACGGTTGTCTTTGCGTTTTCCCTCTGTGTTGTTGGCCTGAAATACCTCTCAGCCTTTACTTTCAGACAGCGTTTGTCTAGATCTGATGTAGGCTTTTGCATGTGTAATAGAGATGGGTCAACCTTTTTTTTTTTTTAAACACAGGCTGTCATTCTGTGTCTTAATTGATGAGCTTAAACAATTCGCATTTAGGGTGATTATTGATAGAGGAGATTTACTCACTGCCATGCTTTCCCTCTCTCTCATTTTGTTGTGTGTTGTTTCTTTGTCCATGTGTTTCTATCTTCTCTTCATCTTGGATGGATTTCCCTGGTGGTTCTCTCAGTTTCTTCTTTTCTTCTTCTAAGTGTCTCTGTTCTAGATTTTAGTTTTTCTGGTTACCATAGGCTCTGTCAGACTGTCTATATCTCAATAGGCTGTTCTTGTGCTGGTTTCAGCTCGGTCAGCCGACTGTACGGATGTGGCCCTCCCTCACGCCCCTTGAGTGGCTGCTGTGCCTCACGTGGTTCTTGTTTACACTTCCGCGTCTTATTACTATTCGTCACCTCACTCAAGAGTTTTCATTCTTTTGGGTTTTTTCTTTTCGTATAGGAGAACGCTTTTCAATATTTCTTGGAAGCGTATTGCCAGTAGTAAACTTTAATACCTTTTGTTTGAAAAAACAGTTTGTTTCCCTATCATATTTAATGACATCCTCGACTGGTAGTTTCGCTCTTTAGAGTTGTAAGTGTGTCATTCCGCTCTCTTGGGGCCTTGAGAGTCCCAGCAGAGAAATCTGGTAAAAGTAACACTGAGGTGCCTTTGGAAGTCGGTCTTTTTGCCCTCACAGACTTTAACTTTTTCCTTTCATCTTTGACTTTGGTAAGTTAGTAACGCTGTGTCTCGGTGGCAGTCGCCTGGCTTTGAGAGATGTGGGTGTCCTCCGCCTGCCGGACATGCCCGGTCAGTCTTTCGTGGGCGTGTTTCTGTGCTCAGGGGCTCAGTTCCTCCTCCCTCTGCCCCTTCTTGTGTGTCCATTGTCCTCAGTCCCTCTTCCACTGGACTCTGAGGTTTCTCCCAGAGTTTCTTCCCTTGTCCTAAATTTCATTTCTCTTTCTTCTTTTACTTGGGTCATTTGTACATTTATATGGTCAATTTCCACAATTCTCGTTTCTACAGCTTGAGTCTGCTCACTGTGCCTTCTCATCTCATTAAACATGTCTTTCTGTGTTTCTTTCTAATATCGTCAACGTCTTTAGTGAAGATCTCTTTCTGTTCCTAGATCTATTTTCTAAGAGCCTGAACCTTTAATTTAGTCAATCCTGGAGTGAGATGGGGAGAAGAAATAAAATAATTTCTCCTTTTTCAGTTTCCTGGGCTAGCACTTGCAGGGTACAGACGGTTGGCGGCGAAGACCACCTTCTTCTCTCCTTCCACCTCTGCCTGCCCCGTCTGCAGGGGGCCACAGCTCAAGCCCGCAGGGTGCAGGAGCTAGCACAGGCGTCCAGCTCAGGGTTCTGGGCCAGGAACACGTGACGGCCATGCGAGTTGGGTCCCCGTGGCAGAAGCACCTCCCGGCGTGCAGAGACGCATCATCCACGCTGGCCTCGGTGGCTCTGGGGCCACCATGTGGACAAGCTCGGGCAACACTGGGAGCTCGAGGGGCTTGACGGCTGCTCTCCAGGTCGGGCTCTCCTTCTGGCCCGTGTGCGAGGGCCGATCCCACACCAGCTGCTGTGGGGGCATCAAGGTATAAGGCAGGCAGCCTGGGGCCCCTGGATGCTTGGCTGCATCTGGAGAGTTGGACACTCCTGGTCTCAGGCCCACCCCAACCTGAGCCAGGAGGAAACAAGCTCGAGATGCCAGGGGCCCGCCCCAGTGGCCACACATAGATGTCCACCTCCCTGTGCCTCTGTGGCCCATCTCCATGAGTTCCAGAACATTCCCAGGCACCTCAGACACCAGCCATTACCCTGCACCCTGAGCTGCAGCCTGGACAAGAATCTGTGAGTGGGAGGCTGGTTTGGGGACTCACCCCCGGGGCAGAAGGGGCCCTGAAGACCAGCATGAGAAGAGGGGAGCAAATCCCAGGTGCGGTGAAGCTCGCCGGCTCCACAGGGTGTTTGTTTGTCTTCCACCCGAGTGAGGGCGAGCGTTGTCCCTGGTCCTGGCCATGCAGAGGATGAGCAGGGGCTGGGCAGGGAGCTGAAGGAAAGGCACTGGCTTACTGACTGCACTACAGCTGGGAACTGAGGGACCAAGGAGAGCCAGCTGTCCACTCCCAGGACAACGCCCTGCCCACCTGCTCAGCCACCAGGACCGGGGAGTGAGGCCTGGGCAGGCACCAGGACAGCCCAGTGAGAGTCACTGCTGTGGACGACAGGGCACTGCCACCCCAGACCAGTGGGCACTGTGGAGTACTGTCATGGGGACCCAGAAGCGCATCCTCTCGGTCACTCCAGTTGCGGGTCACAGCCCTGGAGACGGACAGACCTTGATGCGAGCCAAGAAGTGCGAGAAAGGCCCAAAGGTGTTGGGTGTTGACCCGGTGGCCCGACCCAAGGGCTTGGCCAGTTTCTGCCCAGAGGGAGGCCCTCAGGGGCGTGGGTCGAGAAGGAGCTGCCCAGGATGGCAAGGGGCTCACAAATCTTGTGACATGGCCCCTCGCCGGGACAGGCGCCCACTGACCCTGGACGGGGTGGCATGGAGTTCTCTTTAGGGCAATGTCAGCCCCCAGAGCAGGGCGTCCAGGCCGAGCCGTCCACTCTGTGGTGTTTCTCCCCCTGGAAGCAGGTGCTCCTCAAGTGGGGTCTGCATGGTGACCTGCACCCTTGCTCGACGGGTGGCCACATCAGGCGAGGGGACACGCCCAGCTGGGCTGCCCTTGGCCAGGGCCCTGGAGCAGGCTGTGGCCACTCCACCCCGGCCAGCCCCACAGCAACCTGGCTGGGCCCCTCGAGACCCTTTTCTGCGTCTGGGAAGGGAAGAGGCAGCTCAGCCTCGGGCTTCCCTGAGCAGGTCTGGCCAGACCCGTCCCCTGCGACCTGACCCGGGCCCCGGCGCAGAAATCACACGGATTTCGGACCTGAGGCTCTTTCAATCACCTCTCTCGGCTGGAGACCCAGACTCTGTTAACTTCGCGGGGGCGCTGCCAGCCTCCCAGGCCGCAGAGCGTGAAAACAATGTAATATAGTGATTCAATTTTCTACAGAATCAGTTAGCAATTAAACCCGGACTGTTTGGGAAGAGATATTAAATTCTAAAGAGAATTGCCATTTCAACTTTAACTTTTCTGAGCAACAAAGGGATAATGGGGAACCCCTAGGAAGTTTCTCCTGAATTTCAGTGAGGAAATTATGAAAATTGAGGTCAAATGTCCTCCGGGACGCTCTAAATGCATCTGTGACCTTGATGCGGGGCTGGGGAGCAGCAGGGCGGGCGGTTGTCTTTCGGGGTTCGCCTGCTTTGTCCCAATTACCGGGCCTGGGGAAACCCGAGGCGTTCTCGCCACGCTGGTTGTGGTCATGGGAAGCGCTGAATGTTCCACGCAGACGGTTCCAGAAATACAGTCCTTCTCCTAGAGGGAAATCAGTGGCAGCGCCGACCGCCCCATTTTACCTGCGCATTTCTCCATCATCCAAGCGCCCCGTGGCCAGCCCAGCCCTCGCCCGTGGCCAGCTCCCCACCACCACCCGTGGCCAGCCCCACCTCCTGGGCTCGCTGCAGGTCCCCGGCCCTGGGGCATCAGGGAGGCCTTGGGGAGGGTCGGTCACGTACCCAGGGTTCCAAAGCATCCGGCTGGGCGGGGGACCCCACTCGTCTGCTGAGGCACCACACCCCCTGCTGTGGGCCGGGGGAGCACCCCGTGCACCCTGAGTGGGGGGGCCTGTCCCCGCACGGGAGCGGCCGGGGTCTACTCCAGTGCTTGGGCTCTGGGGCGAGGTCGCCGCTCCCAGCCAGGGGTTGGCTGAGTCGGGGTCCGTGCGGGGCGTGCAGGGCCCCTGCGGGTGCTGGAGTCTGGCTGGACTCGAACAGGGGCCACCGGGGAAGCAAGCTCGGGGACAGTGGCCAGAACCCGGAAATGCTAAGCCCCAGAGACCACGGAGAAGCGAAGGTGGTGGGGAGGGGCTGTCCCCCAGGGTGGGCGGCAGGTGGAGGCCTGGGGGGTGGGGAGTGGGGGGCGGCTGCTCTCCTGGGTGCCCTGAAAATGGGTGCATTGCCTCTAGAAGCTGCTGCGCCAGCTTCTAAATCGTCCCCACACCGGGTAAATCTGCAAACTTCCTCCTGCTTTCAGGAGAAACTTCCACCCCACGCTGCCCACTGGGCGCCGCCTAGTGCCCCTTGGTCCTCATGGCCTGTCTGGGAGCAGCGCCCCCCAGGGGCACCCATCCTAACCTGACTCCTCGTGGGTCCAAGGGGCAGATCCCCGCCCGGGTCTCTAAATAGCTGGTCCTCTCTGCCATTCCTGAAGGGCTCCCCTGACCCCTGCCCCCCTCTTCCCCTGCCCCCCCCACCTCCAGGGGCACAGGCAAGCCCACCTGGCCCCACCCCCTCCACCTGTGGGGTGCTGGGCTCCAACCACTGTCCAGCAGCTTCTGCTGGGCCATGGGCTGGCCAGGTCCCCTGCAGGCTGGCCTGGGGTGGGGCTGGATGCTCCCCAGCTCTGTCCCTGCAGGTGCTCGGGGTGCAGCCCCTTCAGGCCTCGCAGATGACCTGGCTGCCGGCCCGCATGCCATGCTGCCCTGCTGTGGCACAGGGGGTGGGGGCACGCAGGTTCATCCTCCCTGCTCTAAGCACAGGACAGCGGAAGCAGCGGACACTCTCAGGGGCTGAGGGAGCCCTCCTGGCAGCCAGACAAGAGTCTGCTGGGTCAGCAGAGTGGACCAGGCCCCCAAAAGCCCAAAGTTCACCCCGTGCAGCCACCCCAGGGCCCCCAAGTCTGTGTTTGGCTGCAGGAGGTAGGAACAGCCAGGCGCGGATGCCAAGGGGGATTGCTCTGGGTGGGCGCTGGTTCTCAGAGGTCGGACCCAGAGACAGGCTGATCGTGAGGGCGACCACGCCGGGGTCCCCCTGGTTCCTGCCGCGCCCCTGCAGGTGCGGAGCTGGCCAGTGTCATGGGCTCAGGTCTTCTCTGTCTGGCAGGGCCTGGCGGGGGAGGGCCCTTTGCCTGGGAGCAGACGCGCAGCCTGTTCCGGCTTTGAACCGGAGCTGCTCGCCGCCTGCTGGGGGGAAGGCTCCCCGAACGCGCGCGGCATGTCCACAGGCTTGAGGAGGCCAGCAGTGGACGCTGTGTGTTCTCCAGACACACGGCCAGCAGCAGCCCGTCTCGCCCCTGCTGCTCCCCTGCGCTCAGTCTGACCACGAGGAGCTGTCGGGGAGGGCACAGGGCGGAGGGGCAGAAGCTGAGGGGAAGGGGCAGCGAGCCCCCCCCAACCCCGTGCCTCAGGCCTCCTGCTCTCTGTCCTCCTGCCTGGCCAGGCCGTGGGAGGGCTGACCGCTCTGTCCTGAGTGGCCGCGCTGGGCCCGATGACAATGCGGCCTCCTCTGCTGCCCGGGCCCCCCGCAGCCCTGCCCGAATTCCGCATCTGCGCCCGGCGGGGCGTGTGCCCGGCCTCGACGCGCTCGCCTCTCACCAGCCAGCACGGCCCTCGCCCGCGACAAAGATAAACAGGCGGAGCCCGCCCCGCACTGGCCCCGGACGGCTCAGGCCACAAGGGCCAAGGACGGGGCGGGGGCCGCAGGCCCACGGTGAGCGGGTCGGGGCGGGGGAGCGAGGTGGGGGGCCCCACACATACACACTCATGCGCGCGCGCACTTTCTGGGCACCGTGGCCTAGAGATTATTCCAGAGACAACAGCTGTAATTTCACAGGCAGCCGATGCTCCTCCCTCAGCCTCAGCGCCGAGCACGGGGGCCGTGAGCGTGGGGCCTGAGCAGCCTCTCCTGAGAGTGACGCGCGTGGAGAAGCCGCAGGACAGGCTCCCACGGGGCGGGAGCGGGCATGGGCACAGGGAGAGGCGGCCACGCCTCCCTTCCCGGCCGGGCAGCCTCTGCCCTTCCTGACTGTGCGGCCTCTGTCACCTCTTAACTGCAGCCCGAGCAGTTCGCCTGCCCGCGACCTTCCGTTCTGTCATCTACAGAAACGCGCCGGTGTGTGATGAGGAGCCGTGACCACGGGAGGTGCGGCCCCCCACCCCGTGTCTCCCTGGCGCTCAGCCACATGGGTCCCCAGGTCCCTCGGCCAGACCCCACAGGGTGAAGCGTGTGGGCACGCCGGCCGATTGCCCCCCGCCTGCCGCTCCCACTCAGCAAGCAACACGGGGGGCCCAATGGCCGAGAATGGGCCGAGCTTGAGCAGCTTCTCCCCTGGCTCTAGAAGGACGCCCCGAGGGGTGGCCCCGCGTCAGAACCTGGGGGGTCCATGCCAAGACCCTCTTGCCCGCAGCCTCCCTCTGCCCGTCACCCTCCCTCACTGCCCTGCGACCGGCGCCCCGCGGCAGCACAGAGGGGCCCCTCGGCTGTCCACGGGGAGGCCCCTCGCTGTGTGCCGAGCCGGGCCGCCCGCCGCCCGGGTGCCTGGGCCACGCGCTGCTCCAGGGCGGCCGAGGCCGGGGCTCCTGGCGGGGCGCGGACAGAGCGCGGCCCCGTGCGGCTGCCCCGGCCGGTCCGGTCCGCGCACGGCCTCCTTGGACCCCGGGCCCAGCCTGAGTGTCCAGGCGGCCAGGCGGGGGCCGCGCGCAGCAGGAGGGGGCGGGGAGCGGGTCTGCCCCTGGCGGCCGTGCTGGCTGAGGGCGGCGGGGACGGGGACGGGGGCGGGGGGGGGGGTGGGCGCTGCCCGGTGGGGTCCGGGGCGTGGCCCGCTGAGCGCTGGCAACACTCACGTGTGGGCCCCGGGTCGGCGCCGCGTCCCAGCCCCGGGCCGGAGGTGCCCTCCGCGGCCGCGTCTCGACCCAGGCGGGCAGAGGTCGCCTCAAGGACACGACCTGTCGGCTCGTGAGAAATCTGTTCTTTCCTCGCTCAAAGGGGCGTTTCGGCCCATTGTTCCCCACGGCGGCAGGAACGGGGCCCAGGCCCTGGGGCGGGCGACGCCGGACCCGCGAGCCCCGTGGCCTCCGTCGCCCGCCTGCGCCCCGGCCGCCTCCCTCCAGCGGGAGACACCGGCTCCGCCCGCCAGCGCTGGGGCCCAGGGCAGTCCGCTGCCGGCAAGAATGAAACGGTGGGGGGACCCCTGTCCTGGGGCCTGGCCTCGTGGAGGCGCCCACCAGGGGCCTGGGGCCGGGCTGAGACCCGAGCGCCCGCGTTTGCGGGCCCGGAGCAGACTCCAGACACGCCGCGCCACACGAGGGGCTGCGGGCTCGTGACAGTGGGCGGGGGGCGCCCGCACCCCCACCCCGGGAGCTCGGGCACAGCTGGCCCAGGGCCCGCGGCAGGACCCCGAGAGCCCAGGAGGGCCGGCTCAGAGCAAGGGGTGGCGGGACCCAGGGGGCATTAAGAGAGAGAGAGGCCCGTCCCGTCAGCAATAGGACCTTCGGATGTCCGTGAGCCCCACCCCCGCCGCCCGCCCCAGACACCCCGAGGGGCCCCCCAGGCCTGCACGGGAGGCACGGCTGCCTGGGCGCGGGGCCGGGGCCCGGGCACACGGGCTCCATCGGGCTCCCCCGCCTCGCCCGTGCCCCTCCTGCCCCCGAGTCCCCACCGCCCTGTGCTGTCTCGCAAGCCCCCCCGAGCCCCAGAGCCGATTCACTCTTCCTGGTGTCGTCACCTCCTGACCCGCCCCGAGAACCACGCAGCCCGGGTCTGTCTGGCCCCAGGTGAGGCGGCTCAGCGCCAGGTGCCCCCCGCCGCCCCCGCCCGCCTCCAGGTGGCCTCAGGCCGCCACCCGCGTGGGGAAGCGGAAAGGGCCCTGCACGCCTCCCCCGTCATCGGGGCCGGCTCCCGGCTGGCCCAGCTCAGGGGCCGAGAAATGAAACGTGGAGCCACTGGGGCTCGGGGATCATCCCAGGCCGGGTCTGCCTGCGCGGCCCTCGCTGGAAAGGCCAGCTCCCCGGGGGCGCCAAGGGGTGCCGGGCCGCGGGACAGCGTGGCGCTCCCCGGACCTGACAGCGGAGCGGCAGCGGCCCCGCCCCACCGTGGGCCCTCGGCCTGTGCCCAGCCTGTGCCCAGCCTTGCCCAGCAGGCCGCAGGGTGGCGGGGACGCCGCGGGGCAAACCCCCTGCGTAGCCAGAGCAGCCCACACCAAGGCAGCGGGCCCTGCCGGAGGGGCAGCATCCTGCCCGGCGCTCCCGGACCCCGCAGCCGCTGTCGCATGGACGCCCCCCCGCCCCCGCCCGCCCCACAAGCCCTGCGCGAAGGGGCGCCCGCAGCCCCGCTGGCCTCCAGGAAGCGCTCGCTGGCGCTCACGGGGAAGCCTGTGTCCCCCTGCTGGGACTCCCCGCGGGCAGCGCCTTCATGGACAGAAAGGGGAGGGGCACCGGGAGGAACCCCGTTATTTCCCTGGAAGTCGGAGGCAGCCGCAGCAGACGAGCGGGCTCGCCGCCAAGTGGGCCGAGACCAAACCGCGTGACGCTTGGCTCCGGGGGAGGGCACGCCGGCCTCCCGCCCCCCGAAGCCTCCGGACCCGCCCCTGCTGCCAGGTGGGACGCGGGCCCTACGGAGAGGCCACAGGGGGCAGCTCAGAGCCGACCCGAGAAGAGCGGTGGCCGGTTCTGCACGGCTGCCGGGGCTCCGGGGCTGGTGGCGGGGGGCACCATGGGCGGGAGGGGGCACCGGAGGCCTGGGCTCCCGGAGGAGGGGACGGCGGCGGGGCGGCCATGAGAGTTCGGAGGGACGGAGTGGCTGGAGCAGGTGCCCCGTGGGGGGACCCCACGCCCCAGGGACGAAGGACGCGCGGCCAGAAGCGTCCCCAGGGCTGGAAGGCACAGGGGTCAGCGGGGGTCAGAGCAAAGCATGTCCTGGAACCGTCGACACCTGACCGCGTCCTCGCCCCTTCAGAGCCTGGGCAGGTGTCCCGGCGGCCCGTGCCCGCTTACGGCTGAGGGGGCCAGCGCACCCCGGCCGCGCACACACGGCCAGCGCGGAGAGGGTCATCGCTGACCCGCTCCCGATCCTTCAAGCGGCTGCGCTCCCCTGGGGACGAGGTGACAGGAGGCGCAGCTCCTCGGGGCGCGCAGGGACACGGCGTGTGGGAGCAGAGGGGCTCCGTCCCCCGGGGCGGGCACGGGAGGGCTCCCGCTGGACGCCGGCCTGCCGCAGGGGCCCAGCTCCGGGCGGCAGGTGACTGAGCGGCTCCCGGCCCAGGGACGGAGAAGCCCAGGGGGTCGGGCTCGCGCCCTGTGGGGCTGCCGGTCAGCCTGGCTCCTGCTGTGCCAGCGGGTCGCGTGCCCTCCCGGGGCCGACCCGGCGCATGGGAGGAGCTCTCAGGGCCCGGCTCTTACTCAGCCGCCAGGAGCCCGCCCCGGCCCTGCCCCGCCCTGGAGCAGGAGACAGTTCGCTGCCCGGTCTGGCCGGGCGCCCCGGCTCTGAAAGGCGGAACGAGACCCGTTCACAGACTCCCAGACCATCGCCGGGCACCGTCGGGAGGGCGGGGGGCTGCAGGCAGACGAGGAGGGGTCCCGGAGCCCCCAGAGTCAGCCAGCCCGCCTCTCCCCCACCTGCTGCGCAGATGACGGCTCCCCTGCTCACGCACACGCACCCACACGCACACCCCCCCACGCACCACACGCACATGCACCACCCACACACACACGCACACGCACCACACACACGCACCATGCACACGCACACGCACCACATGCACACACACCACACACACACGCACCACACACACATGCGCCCCATACACACCACACGCACACACCACACGCACACGCACCACACACACCACACGCATGTGCGCGCAAAGTCTGAGGAAAAAGAAAGTGTGGCAGGTGGCAGGCACTGGGCTGGCCGCTCCCGGGTCCGCTGGCCACGGCTCCCCGGTCCTGGCGGCCATCTTCCCGGCAGCCGGCAGCCGGCATGAAATTCGAAGAAAGGAAGGTGGCTTGGAAAGGTCAGTAGGAAACCATAACTCAGGGAGGCGCTCGGGGGCGCTGCCCGAGGCGGTGGGGAGAGCGGGAGGGCGCCAGGCGGGAGCCGTGGCCCAGGGCTGCACTTCTTGGCAGAGGTCCAGGGACGGCCACGCGCGGTCACCCGGCCAGGGCCGGGTCGGGGGCTGCGGAGAGTGGTGTCCGGCGGGGGAGCCAGCCCAGCTCCTGCCTCCAGACTGTGCGGCCCGTTGCCTGGCAACCAAAGCTCTTTCCTGCCGCGATGGGGAGCCGCGCTGAGAGTGGGCCTTTGGGGCTTGGTTTGGTTTTCTGGATAATCAACCAGCTTAAAAGTCACGGGTACGGCCTGACCACACGGTCAACCCCGGCCCCTGGGAACCCCACCTCGAGTGCAGGACCCCAGGGACACTGGCTCTGCCGGCCCCACGAGCAGCGTGGGGAGCGCATCCCCTCGATGCAGGGGCAGGCGACGGCGCCCGCTGCTGGGCGGCTGTCCGGCGTCAGAGGCGCGGATTCTCAGCCACACTTGCAGGAAGGACCTTGAGCCCGGCCCCTGGTCCTCACGACGGGGACCTCGCGGAGACCCCGGCACCCGCCCAGAGGGCTGGGCTTTGCGCCGACGGGTCATGGTGTCTGTTTTCCCCGCAACCTGTTTTATTCCGCCAACAACAAGCTCTTCGGGCCACTTCAGGTCAATGTGCGACGCAGCTTCAGGCGCCACAGCCCTGGCTGCCCCTCCGGGACGACCCCGAGTGCCCGTTCTCCGTCGCTCGGGCGACGCCTGCGGCTTCCCTTCTGCCGCCGCGCACCCAGCCTGCTCCCGAGCCTCCCGCACCCGCGGGACCGTCTTCCATCGCGCCTTCGACGTGCGCTTCCGCCGCCTGCCGCGCAGGCGGACCCGGCCGGCCGCGGGCCCCGTCCAGGCTCGTTGCTGCGGCCCAGCCAGGGCGGAGGCCCCGCCGCAGGCCCAGCGCCGGGCAGCGCGAGGAGGGCGCCGAGGGGGTCGCGGGCAGTGGCGGGGCGCAGAGCCGGAGCAGCTCCTGCCCCACGGGCGCGGGTGCGCCCCCCGCCGAGCCGGAGCGGGGCGGGGCCCCCCCCGCGGGTCCTCCGGGGAGTCCGGGGGCTGCGCGTCCCGCCGGCCGGAGCGCGGGGGTCCCCGGCGCGGCCGCTTCCTCCGGATCTCGGCGGCCGCGTCGGCAGCGGCGCTGACTGTCGCCTCGGCGCGGGGGGCGCGGGGGGCGCGGGGGGCGCGGGGGGCGCGGGGGGCGCGGGGGGCGCGGGGGGCGCGCGGGGGGCGCGGGGGGCCCGGCGTGGGGGCGCCGGCGGGGCGGGGCGGGGCCCCCGGGGCGACCGTGTGGCGCTCGGCTCCGCGGCAGCTCCGCGGCAGCCTTCTGCACCCCCGTGTCCTCTTCCCATGGTTGCCCCCCAAATTTGCCTATTAGGGGTTGCGCCCCGAGGTGGGGTTGCCGGGACCCCCAGGCGCAGGGCTTCCACCCGCACAGGTGTCAAGAAAAACATCTGTCATAACTGATTGGCTGTCTGTCGAGGGGCTGCTCTGATTGGCTGTATTTTGAGGGGCTGCTCTGATTGGCTAGCTTGCAGAGGGGCTGCTCTGATTGGCTGGCTTGCAGAGGGGCTGCCCTGATTGGCTGGCTTGCAGAGGGGCTGCTCTGATTGACTGGCTTGCAGAGGGGCTGCTCTGATTGACTGGCTTGCAGGAAGGGCTGCTCTGGCTGGCTTGCAGAGGGGCTGCCCTGATTGGCTGCTTGCAGAGGGGCTGCTCTGATTGGCTGGTTTGCAGAGGGGCTGCCCTGATTGGCTGGCTTGCAGAGGGGCTGCTCTGATTGACTGGCTTGCAGGAAGGGCTGCTCTGGCTGGCTTGCAGAGGGGCTGCCCTGATTGGCTGCTTGCAGAGGGGCTGCTCTGATTGGCTGTCTTGCAGGGGGCTGCCCTGATTGGCTGCTTGTAGAGGGGCTGCCCTGATTGGCTGGCTTGTAGAGGGGCTGCCCTGATTGGCTGCTTGCAGAGGGGCTGCTCTGATTGGCTGCTTCCAGGGGGCTGCTCTGATTGGCTGGCTTGCGGAAGCCGCGTGCCGTGGACGCTGCCAGAGGCGCACGGCTGGCTGCGGGCGCGGCCGGCGTCACTGACCCGCGCGCCGGGGTCAGGCCGCGCCCGTCACCCGCGGCCCCAGCCCAGGACGCCGCTGCGCGCCCGGCCCGGCGCCGACGCGCGCTGCGGGGACACGTGGGCGGGCCGGTCCCTCGGCGAGGGCTCCGCACGGCCGCGGGCGCCGGGGCGGCGGGCGCTGACCCGGGGAGGCCGTCGGCGAGGCTGCCTGGGGGCCCCCCCGGCCCGCGGGCGCCCCAGAGCCGCGCCGGAGACACCCCGCGACACCCCCCGCGACACCCCCCTCCGGGCGCGCCGGGCCGCGAGGGGCGCCCCGGCGGGGCGGGCGGGCCGCTGGCGCGTGGGGGCCGCGGGCCGGGCGAGGGCAGAGCGAGGGCGCGCACGGGCCGAAGACCAGCCTGGGCCCGGGGCCGAGGGCGCCCCGCCGGGGCGCGGCCAGAGCCGGGCGGGGGGCTCCCTGCCGTCCGCCGCGGCGCGGGGCACCCCCAGGCCGCGGAGCCCCCCGCCCCCCGCAGGCCCGAGGCTCGGAGCTGGGCGCCCGCCCGCCTCCCGGCGGCGTCGGGGGGACGGCCGCGCCGCGGGGTGGGGGTGCGGCGCGGAGGCCGGGCCGCGGGGCGCGGGGTCCCCCCGCAGAGGCGCGAGCCGCTGAGGGGGGGGCCGCGCTCATCTCTGAGCGATCTTGGGGAGCAAACAAGCTTTCAATTAAAATTTTGCTGACTTTTAACTTGAATTTCCCCATCTGCTCCCCTAATTATGCCCAACCCTAACCCAGCGCCGCCATCTGGCTCCAGGCTCAGCAGACGGGGTTACGCGGCCTGGCGCCCCCAGAGCCGCGGCCGCGGGGAGGGGGTGTCCCGTGTCCTCTGGGGTGGGGCGTGGCCGCGGGAGGGGCGTGTCCAACGGGGGCGTGGCCCGCGGGAGGGGCGTGTCCGATGGGGCGTGTCCTGCGGGGAGGGGCGTGTCCAATGGGGCGTGGCCCGCGGAGGGGCGTGGCCGCGGGGAGGGGCCACACCTCGCGGCCTTCCTCCCAGCCGCCTGGCCTGGAGCTCGGCGCGAGGACCCCTCGGCAGCGGCAGCGGCGGCGGAGCCTGCGGGCGACCCCGAAGGGGCCGGGGCCTCGGGCTGCGTGCGGGCGCAGCGGACGCGCGGGCGCCGTGCGGGCGGCTGACCCGTCCCCCTGCCCACTCGCCGCCCGCTGGCTTCGCCGCCCCGCCCTGGCGCGGGCGCTGGGCAGGCGTCGCCCACTGCGGCCGCGCGGGGCCGGGGCCGCCGGGCCGGCCAGCTGCCCCGGTCAGCGTCGCCGAGCCTGTGGCACTGCGGGCCGAGGCCCCCGGGGCGCCCCTCCCCGCGAGCCCTCGGAAGCCTCGGCTGGACCCAGGGACGGGCCTGCTTCACACCACTGCCCGCGCCAGGGCTGTCGGAGGAGCCGCTGGACCCACGCCTGTCCCGGGTGGCTCTGGGCGCCCCGGGAGGTGGTGTGCCAGCCGGGAGTGGACGGACTGCCCTGGGGACGTGTCTGACCCAGACCCGAGGCCCGGCCGGTGCAGGGACAGGGAGCCCCTGGGGCTGGGGGACTGTCGGGCCCTGACCCCCAGGGGTGCCGAGGACGCTCCCGCGCACACGTTCTGTCCCCCGCCCCTGGGGGCACTTGCGTGCTGCGGCCTCGCCCTGCGCTGTGCTCGCACACCAGGCCTGCACCCCCACACTCGCAGCTCCCCCTCTTTCTGGCCCTGGAGCCCTCTCCTGCCATCTGGGTCCCCCTCCTGTCCCTCACTGCCCCCCAGGGTCCAAGCCCAGGGACCCTGTCTTCGCCTGCCGGGGAGTCTGACACAAGCTCCCCATGAAGCCCATCACTGCCCCCACGCCCGGAATCAGCCCAGGGTCCCCACATGTCAGTGCCTTAGAGTCAGAGGCCCCGCGACGGGCCAGCGGCGCCAAGTGCACCCTCAGGCCCGAGCCCCTCCCCCAGGCACACCCGCGATCCCCCCGGGGCTGGGGCTGGCAAGGAAGGACCGTTTCGGAGGCACCCGCCCCTCTGGGAACGCGCGGCCCGGGAGCCGAGGGTGGACGGAAGATCGCCCTGCGTCTCCGGGCTTGTGGTGTGCCGGCTGCCTGCGCCTCTCCCCGGGCCGGCGCGCGAGGCCAGCGGGCACTGCGGAGCCTGGAGGCGGCACTCCCGGGGCCAGCAGGGACGGGCGGCGGCGGAGACGGACCCACCAGCCCAGTGCTGCCGGCGGCCGGGGCGTCAGGGGCTCAGGTGGGAGCACAGCGGGCGGCGGGGGACACTGTGCCTGGGGCGGGCCTGCGGCTGGCCCTGGCCGTTCCTCCACCCGGCCCTGCCCTCGGCCCCGCTGCGCCGCCCTGGGCCCGCGGCCCTTGAGCAATGAAAAGAATGTCAGGCTGAGGCTGAGGCGAGCGAGCTCGCGCCGCGGGGAGAGGGGCCGCTCGGCGAGCGGCAGGAGGCCCGTCTGTCTGTCTGGGTGGCTGCGTTCCTGAGCGCAGGGGACGAGCAACCTGTTCCCCTCGGCCGCGAGGGCCCAGCGGGCTGCGGCTGCGTCCACAGACACGGGCCCGAACCCAAGCCAGGCGAGGTTTCCTGCTTGCGCTCCGCCTTGCTGCGCCCCCGCGCCCGCTGCTCCCCGGCCCGAGCCTCCCGGGGCTCGCTTGCCTCCGTCGCTATGTCGGAGAGGCCCGGGCGCGGCCGCGGTGTGGTCACCGGCCATCCCTGCCGTCCACCCGCGAGATGCTGGACGCAGCAGGACCCGCGCCCCCCGCCGCCCGCCCGGGCCCCACTGACCAGCTGGAGACCTCCCGAGGCCCGCCCATCAGCTGCCCGGCCTGCACTTGGGCCTCTCCAGCCCCCGCAGAGAAGGGAAGCCCGCCCAGGCGGCCCTCGGCCGGTGCTGCCCCACCCAGGTCGTGACTGCAGGTGGCGCCTAGAGCGGTGGGCCTGGGCCAAGGACTCGCTGCACCTTGGGGCTCGGGGCACCTGGCACTCCCCACAGCCGCACCCCCAGCCCACGTGAGCAGGTGGCACTGCATCTCGCGCCCGGGTGCTTTCTAGACACGAAGGCCTCTGGCACACGTCTGTCACCTGGCGCTTGTGCCTCGGCGGCCCGCCGGCGTGACGGCCACAGCCCACGCGCCCATGGCTGGAGACGCGGCCCCTGGCGGCCAGCTGAGGAGCCGAGGTCTGAGGCCTCCATAGCTGACAGATGGGCAGGGCCCTGCGTGGTCCTGCAGCCCCCGATTCTGGGCATGCTCCCGGAGGCTGAAAATGGGGTCTTGAACGGACACTGTGCGCCCCTGTTCACAGCAGCACAGCCCTGAGAGCCAGCGGGTGGCGACAGCCCAAGGAAGCTGGGGTGCTGGAGTGCAGGGGTGTTGGGGTGCAGCAGTGCTGGGGTGCAGGGGTGCTCTGAGAGCACAGCCAGGCCCAGGGCTCTGCTGCCCGTCTCCCACAGGACCCCAGTGGGACCTGCGTGCGGAGCTGGCGAGTGTCCCTGAACCCCCAAGCAGGGCCACTGAGGGTGCAGACAGTTCAGCCCCGCGCAGGTGGGGCGTGGACAGTGGGGGACCCTCTCGGGGGAACGTGGTCCAGCCCCGACCGGCAGTCCCCAAGCGGACCCATGAGCACCCACACACCCCCACTCGGACTCCCGTGTGCCCCGCCCTGAGCTGCCCGCCGGGTCTGCGGGCCCGTCCACTCCCCATGACCCGGCCTGCGCCTGGCTGCTCCGGGCATGTCTGCGCGGCCACCCCCAGGGCAAGCACCGAGCTTCCCTCCCCTACGGCTGGCCCAGACCCGTGTGGACAGACCCTGTCCTCATCGTGGGCACCAGTGCTGCGTCCACCATCTTTGGGCCTCTTCGTGAGAGTGGGGCGGCAGGGCCTCGGGGTCATGCCAAGGCTGGTGTTGGGGGCGGCAGGGCCTCGGGGTCATGCCAAGGCTGGTGTTGGGGGCGGCAGGGCCTCGGGGTCACGCCAAGGCTGGTGTTGGGGGTGGCAGGGCCTGGGGGTCATGCTGAGGGAGGCGTTGGGGGAGCCGCCCTATAGTTTCCTGGGGGTGCCTCTCGGGGGTCCTGGCAGGCACCTCTGCTTCCCTAAACATGCCCACAGCCCACGCTCCGACCCGGCACCTCACTGCGTCTCGAGAGGACAGGCCACGGGGCCGTGGGCCTGGGGGCAGGGGCAGCACTGCGAGGCCCAGCCTCTCCCCGGCAGGTGCCGAGTCCAGCGCAGGCTCTTCCGCGTCTCCGAGGCAAAGGTGATCTAGACGCACGTCTCGGCCTGAAATCCGGGGACGTCTCAGTGAATGACTTATTCCTCGGGGATCCCCGCGCTTCCATTTTTAACCTGTGAGGATCGCGCTGAGCTTGCTCTCGACGGTGACCTAGTTCAGCGAACCCCTGCAAACCCGCTCCACAGCCACCCCAAGCAGGGCTGTGCCCGCGCCCCGCCGCCCGCGCTCTGGTGGGGCCTCCGCCTCCCCGCCAGCCCAGCAGGCCCCGCCCTGCCCTCCGCCTGCACCGGCTCCTGCCACCCTCAGCCACTCAGCTCAGAAGCCAGAACCGCAGAGTCCCCGCCCCCGCGCCCAGGCCCTCCGCACTCCTGCGTCCTCGCCATGCCCACGCAAGCCACCGTCCCTCCTGCCCCTTCACAGCCACCTCTTGAGGGTCCCTGCATGCCCCCAGCTCCCCCTTCCCTCCCGCTCCCCACTCCCTGCGGCCTCGTGAGGAGGCCTCACCACAGGCGCTTCTGCTTGGTCTCCTGGGCACAGGCCCCTCGACCCCGTCACGGTGTCTCCCTGCTGACCACGGGCTGTCGATGACCTCGGGCAGCCTCCCTGCTGGCCTGGAGGTGTTAACCCTGTCTTGTCTGACTCAGCGCTCCAGCCGTCTTTGAGCCCACAGCCCGGCTCACTCTCAGGCTCCCTGACTCCCGGAACCCCAGGGGAAACCGGCCGTTTGGGGGACAATCCAGCGCAGCGGGAGGGAACATGTTTTGTGTAGCTCGAGGCCCCTCCGGCCCACCACGGAGGTCCCAGGGACAAATGGACAGCCCCCGGCGCCCAGCCGATGGGAAGGCAGCCTATGGGACCGCAGCGCCCACCTGTGCGTGGCCCGGGCATCCCCCGCGCTGTCACTGAGACGTTACTGAGACTGTTCAGCCACAGGGACAGGTCTCTCCGCAAAGCAGCCTGAGCCGGAGGGAATTCTTGGCCCCCCTCGCTGGAAGGATAAGGCTCTCGCAGAGCAGAAGCAAGAGCTGCAGGACTTGGGGTGTCAGCAACAGGAACTGGGGTCCCACCTAGCCTGACCTCTCCCTACCCCACTTCCTCCTATCAAACTCCTGTTCACCCCTCAAAACCCCACGTAAGAGCTGCCTCTCCCAGAAGCCTTCCTGCCCGGCAGGGGAGAGGGGCCTCCCGGGGGTGTCGGAGATCCGTGCAGAGGCGCCTCCTTCACCGCGTCCTCATGCTGCTGTTTCTCTTCCCCGCACCCGCTGCTCCGGGTGCCCCACCCTCTGGCGGTTGCCAGGGCACACCCAGCCCTGGATGCAGCCCGAGGGGGGGTGCAGCTTGCTCTGCCTCAGCTGCTGCATTGGCCTCGGGCTGCACACCCGCCCTGGCCTGAGGGATGCCTGACCCAGCGGTGAGCGCCGGCCCTGGGCTCTGACCCCGCGCCCTTCGCGCCCCTCGAGCTCGCTCCGGCCCGCGCTGCCCGCCCGGGGAATCACAGACGAGGGGCCCGTCGCCCGTGCGCAGAGGCCCAAAGCAATCACCCCCAGCCTGCGCAGCCCCACGCGCTCACTTCCATTCCCGAGTGCTGCGCGGACGGCAGTGGGCTGGCGTCGGGACGCGGGGCTGGAGCACCGGGGAGAGCACAGAGCTCGTCAGGGGAGGGGGTCCGGCGGGGGGCAGGCCCCTGCGGGGTGCTGCAGGCTGGAGGGGCCGGGGATGAGGGGGGCAGCAGAGCCATGGGGTCCCTTGGACTGGGGCTAGCGAGCACGGCCCAGACCCCAAGTGTGGGCCTGGGGAGGACCCGCCTTCGCTCAGGTCTCTTTGGACCCCACGGAGCACAGGCCTGGGAAGGGCAGCGATGCCCTGCGGGCCGAGGGGGCAGGGCCCCCCAACCCTCCCGCCCCTGGAACTCTCTGGAGGACGATGAGAGCCGGGCCCCAGCACGTGCCCACGCGCCTGTCCTCCCGGGAGGCGGGGCCCCTGCTGGGACCAGGCCCGGGGCCTTCCCATCGCAAGGATACCCTGGGGCCACGGTGGACATCACGTGACTAGCCCAGATAACCTGGACACTCACCCCTGGCCCCGGGCCTGAGGAGCATGGCCCGGAGTGACCCGCCTCCCCAAGGTCAGCGTCCCGGGGCCTCTCCGCCTCCTGCCACCCCGCTGCGCCGCCTCCCCCCGGGGTGCTGAATGGGACCCCGTCTGAGCCACACTGCCCACCGCGGCCCGCGCCCAGGTCCACGGCACCCAGCCCCGCTCCGTGCACCACTCCTGCCAGACTCCTGCCTCCCGCCGCCCCTTTGCTGAGCTTTTCCCAGGGGCCGAGGGGGTGGCCACCCAAGCGCCGGTCTGCACCCCAGTACGGCACCCGTAGGTGCTCACAGGTGCCGGGGGACTGGGGGCGCCTGCTACCCCGGGCCCTCCTCCCCAGAGTCCCCTGGCGCCGGCCCAGGGCACCGCTCAGCGGAGCTGCCTCCCTGCGTGCTGCTTCACTCCCGGAGGCGAAAGCCAGCTGGGTGCGCCTTGGAAATGCCGCCTCTCGGCCCCGCCGCTGCCCGGCCAGGCTTCCTCCTGCCACCCCACGTGTGCACAGCCCGGGCCTGCACCCCTGGGGGCTCCCAGGAGAGATGACCCGCCCAGCCGCTCCCCCAGCTGCCACCGAAGGCCCCACACCCACGCCCTCTGCGGCCTTTCCTGGCCAGGGCACTGGTCCGGGCCAGGCAGCCCCGTGGTCGGCTGGTCGGCTGCTGCCGTGAACCCCGCTCGGCCGCCCTCCCGCTCCCGGCCAGCGCAGGGCCCCGGCACCCCCTCCCCGGCAGCAGGGCCGGTGCTGACAGCCCCAGTCTCGGCTCAGCAGGCGAACGGGCCTGGCCGGGGCTGTCGCGGCTCCGTGTCAAGCAGGATTCTGAGCTCTCCCGTGGCCCTGCCTGCCGCCCCCTCTCTGGGCAGGACCACCTCCCGCTGCTGAGCCGAGACTGGGGCTGTCAGCACCGGCCCTGCTGCCGGGGAGGGGGTGCCGGGGCCCTGCGCTGGCCGGGAGCGGGAGGGCGGCCGAGCGGGGTTCACGGCAGCAGCCGACCAGCCGACCACGGGGCTGCCTGGCCCGGACCAGTGCCCTGGCCAGGAAGGGCCGCAGAGGGCGTGGGTGTGGGGCCGAGGCAGCGGGAGGTGGTCCTGCCCAGAGAGGGGGCGTCAGCCTGAGACCTGGCTCGGGCCGGAGCGGTACCTGCTGCCCGGGCAGCCTCCTGGGCAAGCCCCTCCCTGGACAGGGGGCAAAGCCGAGAGCCCGAGGGCTGCCCCCGAGCAAGGGCCCAGGCCGGCTGGGGAGGGCTCGCACCCCGCTCGGCCCTGCCGCCCTGGCGCCGCTGCAGCGAGCACAGCCCTGGGGCGGGGCCGGAGCGGCTCTGCGTGGGGCAGAGGGCAGCAGCCCCTCAGCGCTCAAGACCCACTGAGAAGAGAAGGTATTTGTAGCTGGATCTTCTGCCGGCTGCTAAATATCTGTTTAAAGGCATGAATTAACACATCTGTCAACAGTGCTGCGGGTGGGAACAAAACACTCTCGCGGAAGGAATTTCAAACACAAACACTTTTGCGGCCTAGACAGCAGCTTGGAGCAGCGCCCCTGGCAGCGCCCCCGCCCACGGCGGCCGGGCAGGCCAGCGCCAGGCCCCGGGGCCATGGGGGCCGCCGCGTGGGTGTGGGGACATCCGTGGTACCTGCAGGGGCCCGAGAGGCTGGGGGTGGCCCCGGGAGCTGCCTGGCCTCCCTCCTGCCCCGGCTGCACCCCGAAAGGGCGGCTGTGGCGGCTCCGGGAAGCACCTCCCAGCGCCGGCACCTCCCAGGGGCGTTGACCGGCAGGGATGAGGCTGCGGCTCGGGGCGCCAAGCCAGGTGACACCAGGAAGCCGCCCTCCGCCCTGCACTGCCTCAGTCTCCTCGTTGGGCAGTGACAGCGACGCCACCTCCACCAGGGCGGCCCCCTGTTCAGAGGCAAAGCATGGACCTTGTCACTGCCGCCTGGCCTGGGCGGGGCTTTGGGATCGCTGCCGCCCCTACCCCCCGTGCCTCCCTCTCCCTCGATGGATGGTGAGGTGGGAAGCCAAGGGGGACAGAGAGATGTGTGGTGGGTGGTGGGCAGCCATGAGGGGTGTCCAGCTGGGGAGAGACCCCAAAAGCACAGGAGGTGACCCTGGTTTTCAGAAGGGCTCTGGTTTCAGAGCTCCCTGGGCCGGGACCAGATGGGCCTCCTGCCCGCAGCTGTCCAGTGGGTGCCTGGGGTCTGGGGTGGGGCAGCTCCCTGGAGACCAGCAGCCCCCTGGGCTGACCGTGGTTCGGCCTGGCTGTGAGGCAAGGGGCTGTCTCCAGCCTGGCATCTGGAAGCAGAAGCGTGGGAAGAGCGCTGCTGTGGGACCCAGCCCCAGCTCTGAGCAGCTCAGGGCGCGGGAGACGGCGGTGCCGGGAGCCCCACCCTTGGGATGGAGCAAACCCGCCGACTGGACAGCGGAGGCTCAGCAGCCAGATGTCCTGGCATGGACAGCGGGGCTCTGAGCCCTCAGCTCCGGGAGAGTCCCCCTCGCACCGCCTGGCACCAGCACACACGTCGGAGCTGAGATGCCCCAGCAGCTCCAGCTGGGTGCTCGGTGCACGGTCGGAGGCAGCAGGCCGGGGGTGCACGAGTGCGCGGCCAAGGCCCGCGGGGGATCAGCACGGCCGGCAGGAAGACAGCAGGCGGGAAATGTGGAAGAGAGCAGCAGGGCGGGTCGGTGCCTCGGGCTTCTGTATGTTCAGAAAATAACTGAATTTTCCCCCAAAATGTGAGGGCTTCGTGGAGGCCAAGATCAGCACGTGGGAAGGAGAACACGTAGCTGGGAGATGAACCCGCGGAAAGGTCCAGAATGAAGCAGGGAGGATGGAGGCGCATGGTGTGGAGCACGGGGGAGCACGGGGGAGCACGGGGGGAGCAGGGGGGAGCAGGGGGGAGCATGGGGGAGTGGGGGGAGCACGAGGAGCAGGGGGAGCACGAGGAGCAGGGGGAGCACTGGGGAGCACGGAGAGCAGAGGGAGCACGGGGGAGCATGGGGAGCACGAGGAGCAGGGGGAGCAGGGGGAGCAAGGGGAGCACGGAGAGCAGAGGGAGCACGGGGGAGCATGGGGAGCACGAGGAGCAGGGGGAGCACGGGGAGCAGAGGGAGCACGAGGAGCAGGGGGGAGCAGGGAGAGCAGGGGGTGCAGGGGGAGCAGGGGTAGCGCGGGGAGCAGGGAGAGCAAGGGGAGCAGGGGGAGCACGGAGAGTAGGGTGAGCAGGGGGGAGCACGGGGTGCAGAGGGAGCAGGGGGAGCACGAGGAGCAGGGGGTGCAGGGGGAGCAGGGGGAGCAGGGGGAGCTGGATGCGCTTCAGGTGTGAGTACCGGAGAGAGAGCGGACAAGGGTGAGACGGGCGCGCGCCTGGAAGATCCGCCTGAGGCTGCGCCGGACGGGGCGGGAGCTCCAAGGGGACGCGCAGGCCGTGAGCTCCGAGCTGACGTCGGCGGAAGGTGTGGACACGCGGGGCAGGGGCACCGGCTCCCAGGCCGTGGGGGAGGCACCTGCTCGGCCTGCCGCCCGGGTCGGCGGGGCGGGGCCGGCGAGGGCCGCGGGCCCGGCCGGGGCGCTCGAGGCCGGGACGAAACGACCGCCCCGACGGCGACAGGCGGCCGGGCGCCGAGGCGGAAGCGCGAGCCATCGCCATCACGGAGGTGCTCTGCGAAGAAGACGCGGGGTCCCTCAGGGGAAGGGCCGCGGCCCCGGAGAAGGGGCTGGAAACGGCGTAGGGGAGCACCAGGCCCGCGCGGGGCGGGGCGGGGGTGGCAGGAGGTCGCGGCCGGCTCCCCCAGGCGCGAGGGTCCGGGGCCTCTGGCGGTGTCCTGGCTCCTCCTCCGGCGCCGTCTCCCTCCCGGGCGGCGCCCGGTGGCCTCTAGCTCCGCGCCCGGCCCTCGCGGACGCGGCTCCCCCCGGGGAGGGCGCCTGTGTCCGGCTGGAGCGCTGGGCCTTCCCCTCGCCGGGCGGCGGCCACTTCAGAACCGCCCGTGGGACACAGGGGCCCCGCGCCCCCGTGCCCCCGCCGGGCCTGGCCAGCCTGCCCGCTGCGGGCTCCTCGTCCCGAAGGGTGGGCGCGGGCGGCGCGCGGCCGCCGAGGCCGGGACGACGAGCCCCGGGAGGCAGCGGCTGGGCCAGTGTCCACCGCAGAGACGCGCCTCACGCCCGCTCCAGGTGGAGAAGAGCTGCGGGGTGGGGCGCGGGGCAGGGCGGGGCGGGGCAGGGCGCGGCGGGGGCGTGGTGTGGCGGGTGGGGCGTGGCACGGCGTGGCGTAGCGTGGTGAGGCGGGCGTGGCAGGATGTGGTGGGCGTGGCGGGGCAGGCGGGGCGTGGTGGGGTGTGGCGTGGTGTGGCGGGGCGTAGCGGGTGTGGTGGGCGGGGCAGGGTGGGCGTGGCGGGCGTGGCATGGCGTGGCGTGGAGTGGTGGGGCGGGGCGTGGCAGGGTGGGGCGTGGCGGGCGTGACAGGCGTGGTGGGGCGTGGCGGGGCGTGGCGGGGCGTGGCAGGGTGGGGCGTGGCGGGCGTGGCGTGGCGTGGCGGGCGTGGCGGGGCGTGGCGGCCGCGCCATCCGGGCGCGCGTGGGGCGCCTGCGGCTCCGCGGCTCCTCGGGCCCTGCCGGCGGCGGCGCCCGGGCCCAGCGCCGCGGGGAGACGCGCAGGCTCGTGGGGGGCTGTCGTCCGCCGGCCCCCAAAGGTGTCGCAAACGGACGGTCCAAGACCGCAAACCCCGCCCGGAGAGCGCCCGCGCGGCCCTCCGCGTCTCGAGTCCACGCGCGTTTTTGTAGGAAAACAAGCTACTTGCTGCGCTGGAGCGGAGCGCGCCCAGCGGGGGCCGCGGGCAGCCCGGCTGGCAGAGGCGCCGTCGGGCGCCCGCCTCAGCGGAAGCGCCATCCTCGACATGCTGCACCAGCGTGGAGCAGGTCGGGTCGCTGCCCGCTGGCGACTGGGGAAACTGAGGCAGCGCTCCCTGAGCTGTCAGGACCCAGCGCCCAGGGGAGGTCCCGGTGCCCGGACCTGGCCCTTGTGGGGGGCACCACCTGTGACCCTGGGGGCTCCTTCTTCCCCGGAGGCTCCCTCCCTGATGCCCGCCCTGCACCCGACGACGCTTAGCCACTGCCAGGGCCCGCCCGCTGCCCCGGGGGTCAGAGGTCTGGGCCACAGGGCAGCCATGCACAAACTGCAGGTCCGAGGCCGAGTCAGTGGCCCACGGGGGGTCAAGCACATGCACACCCACCCGCCGGTGCCCACGGGGTTTGGGGTCGAGGCGCACACGGGGGACAAGGGGCCGGGCCCACATCAGACTCCCAGGTGCCCAGGGCACCGCTGATGAGGACTCGGCACCCCGTCCCCATCTCTGGTTCACGTGGGCGTGACCCGAGAAGCGGCTGCAGGCTGGGGCCACACCAGATGTGGCAGGGGGCAGAGGGGAGACAGGCCCCCGGCTGGGGTGCCCTGGTGGCCTGGCAGGCAGCCTCTGGCAGGAGGGACAGGGAGAGGGACCGTGGGGCCCAGACTCTCAACAAAATGTTGGGGCCCAGGGCCACTGGCGGGGCCACGACAGGGGAAGGGGTACACGGAGGCAGGCTGGGCCCTGACCTTGTCGTGGGCAAGTCTTGGAGCTTTTACTGCAAAAAACAGTTGTGTGGGGACCTCCCGCCCGGGCCCAGTGGGCGAGCTGCGCACGGAGAGGCCACGTGGGCTCGGGCTCGGCCACCACTCCCCGCAGTTGCACGCACGCCCTCCCCGGGTCTCCAGGCCTGGCTGGCCGCTGCGCTGTGCCTGCGGCTGAGCCTCTGGGGCAGCAGGACTGTGGCCCCAGGTGGGCTGGGAGAGGGGAGCAGAGGGCCTCAGGGCTCCCAGGCAGTGGATGAGACGCACTTGCCGGACAGGCACTCGGGGGGCACTGGCAGAGCTGGTCAGCTCCGTGGGCCTGCTCTGGGAAGCACCCCCCCCCGCCCCCCGCCTAGCCTCCTAGGCCAGGCCTGCGGTGTCCCAGAGCCGCTGGAGCCTCCTCCCGGCTCTGCCCGTGGGGCCATCCCTGACCGTCCGACAGCCCCCTGGGACTCTGACCACGGGCACTGGCGGCCGCCACACGCCGGGCTTTTCGCTCCGCACAGCCGGCTGTTAGGCACGTGCCTGCACACCACGGGCTTGGGCAGAGCGCCTGGCCTGTCTGCTGCCCTGCCCACAGCCCCTGCAGGCCCGAGTTCAGCAGGTTCCAGAGCAGACGAGAGGCCGGTGTCCACGGAGCACAGCCCCCCCCCCGACCCGGGGCACCCAGGCCCGTCCCCGTGCGGGGGGCACCTGCAGATGCTCAGCCACCTGGACCAGCTAAATGGCATGGGCCGCTTCGGCAGGGCCCCGCACAAGGACACGCGCCCTCCCAGGAGGCCGGCCCCGGGCGGGAGGAGCAGGCCCAGACCTTTGCCAGAGGGGGTCAGCTGGAAGCCCCTTGCTCCGTGGACGTGGGGGGGGGCACTGAGCCCGGGAGCCAGGCCAGCCCGGGGTGCCTGACTGCGCCGGGGCTCTGCTCAGCTTTGGGGGCCAGGCGGGCCACTCCCCAGGCTGGCTGCCCCTCCTTGCGACCCGTGCCGCTGGCCCCCCGCTGCCACTGACCCTCCCCCTCCGCCCCCCCTCCCCCGTCCTCCCGGTGGGGAAACTGGTGCAGAGAGGGGGGCGGATGCAGGGCGACATTGGGGGCGGCCGGCTGGAATGACGCCACAGCTTAGGCCGGAAGGGGTGGGCCGCTGAGCCGCCCAGATGCCCCGGCCAGACGCAGGGCTCCGAGGGCTCCTGGGGACTGGGGAGGATGGTGGACGCGTCCAGAGGTCAGGCCAGGAGCAGCAGATTTCCAGTAAAGGCCTCTGGGCCTGGTGGGGAGGGGCGGCGCGGGCAGGGCGTGGGGGTGCCCTGGGGCCGTGGGGCCGGCGGCCTCCGCTGCAGGCAGGCTGTCCCCGCAGCCCTCAGCTCCCCGAGGGCCAGCCTCGTCAACCCCGCGGCTCCCTCCAGCTCAGCGCATTCCTGCTGCTCTGCTGCCCTGTGGAGGGGGCGGCGAGAGCGCCCCGCCCGCGCCTGACGTGGCCCCTGCGTGCTCCTGTCGGCCTCCAGCCCGGGGCCACCGCTACCCTCCGGCCCTTCCACCAGAGCCGGGCGCGGGCTACGGGGGTGCAGGCGGAACTCAGAGGCGGGAGCTCAGGGCCTGGGCCAGCAGCAGTGCGGGAGTGGGCGCCGCAGGGGATGGGCGCTTGCCCCATGGCCGCCTCGGGGGGCTGGACGGGGCCGAAGGGAGCCAGGCAGGCTCACAAGGACATGGCAGGGCCCACCCCCCAGAGCCGCGCCTGAGCCCTGGCCGTGGCCTCGAGAGCAGAGGGGAGCTGGTGCCGTCCGGGGAGCTCCGGGGCCTTCTGGCGGCTTCTGTGACGACCCAGCGCCCCAGAGTGTGTGGGCCCGAAACCTGGCGCCGGTCAGCGGGTCCCCTTTCTGTCACCCCGGCCAGCTGCCCTGGGACTCCCTGGAGATGCTGCGGCCCCATTCCCTGGCGGGGTGTCTCCGGCCAGTCATTTGCCAGGAGGTGCCGTAAGGACTGGAGGGACAGACCACACCCAGCGCTTCCAACCCCGTCTCCCGGGCGCCTGGCACCACCAGACCCCGCGTGACCCCTCCGCTGCCAGGAGCCCTGCCGGCCGCGAGCCCGCTGGTCAGGCTGCGGCCAGGGCCCCCGTGCCCGGCACACGCGTGCTCTGCGCCCTCAGCCCCCTCGTGGCGGCCTGGGCTGACCGAACCACGGTACCTGCCCTGGCAGCGCGGAGGCCCCAGAGGTGGGATGAGGGCCGGCTCCGGGGTGCCCGCTGGGGCCGCGGACGGGGCGCTGAGAGGAATGGGCGTCTCTGTGACTGGCCGGGGCACGTGCTGGTCTTCTCTGGGGGAGCTGTTTTCTGATTTCACTGTATTGACTTTAGTTTGGGGGCCTCCAACATTAGGGGGACTGTGTACCCCCAGAAAGTAAGTCAGTCACCCTGGGTTAAAACTCGGTTGGTTCAGAACTCTCTCCAGTCTCCCTGCTCCCCAGGGGCCGCGGGGCTGCTGGGCCCTGCCCCACCCCACCGGGCACAGACGCCCAGGCCACGCAGGAGGGCCCCCCCCCCGCCCCGCTCAGCAGGAGCCTCGGCCGAGCAGCCTCTGCCCGGTGTCTGCAGTGACAGAGCCTGTGGCCCGCAGGCCCCGTGGGCACGAGGTTGCTCTCTTCCGCTCCCCCTGGACCCATGGCTAATGCGCCCTCACCCGTCGCCTGCCTGGCCCCTTGGGTGTTGGGGCTCCTCTACCCTCCTGGGGGCAGCCAGGACCTTCCCAGCTGCTACGCTGCCCCCACCCTGGGGTCAGACCAGCCTCAGGCTCTGCCTGGACAGTGAGCCCCTGAATTTATGTGGTTTCTGCAGGGAGAAAAGCCAGCAGTGGGGGGAAGAAGAGGGGACCCCATTTTCACTCAGGGCTCTCCATTCTGAGTTCTCAGAAAGCTCCAGACACGGTACCTACCTCCCTGGGCCGGCAGAGCCCCCAACAGAGCTGGCCCTGCCCGGCGAGGGCAGCAGGCAGGGCCGAGGTCCTGCAAAGGAGGCGCCGTGCGGTGTGTGCCTCCAGAGCAGCACGTCCAGGGGTGGCGAGGGAGGGGGATCCCGAGCACAGCCACCTAGGGCCGCCGCCAGCCTGGTGGGCAGCAGGGGCGCCTCACCGCCGGCAGCGACCGTCCCAGGGCATCGGCAGACTGGGGCTGTTCCGGGAGGTCAGCACCGGGGGCAGAAGAGGGGCAGGTGGAGGAGGCCGGGGAGCCAGGGACACCCACACTGCTCGGACAGCCCCCCCAGGGACCAAGGCCACACCCCGGCCCAGAGCGCAGGCCCTGCACCTTCGTGCCGCACCCGGGTCCCAGAACTGGGGGTGCCCCCAAGAGCGCCTCCCACGCCTCCACCCGGAGCTGCCCACACAGGCCTGCAGAGGTGCGGCGACACCCCCTCTGCGCAGCCGCGGGGACACGGCGGGGACACGGCGTGGAACGTGCGGGCCGGACGCTTGGGGGGCGCGCTGGGCAGGAGGGTCATGGGGCGCGGGGGAGGGCGCACTGGGGGGGCCGTCATGGGGCGCGGGGGGGCATGGGGCGCGGGGGGGGGCGCGTGGCGGGGGGGGCGTGGGGGACGCCTCTCCCGCCGGCCCTTCGCCCAAGCCCGTGGCCCTCGCCGCGGTGAAGGAGAACCCCGAGGGAAACGAAAGGCGGAACCGCGCGGGGCGGCGTGCGAGGCCTGACTTTCAGTACCCGGTTCCCCAGAACATTTGCGCTCGGGCCGGTTAGTTCCACATTTGCAGAAACGCTGCGGAATTTCTGGGGAAATTACTCAGAGTGAAGTGGGCAGCCCGCGTGTCCCCCCTACAGCCTGCGTGTCCCCCTGCAGCCCGCATGTCCCCCCTGCAGCCTGCGTGTCCCCCCGCAGCCCGTGTGTCCCCCCTGAGCCCGCGTGTCCCCCCGCAGCCCGCGTGTCCCCCTGCAGCCCGCGTGTCCCCCTGCAGCCCGTGTGTCCCCTTGCAGCCCTTGTGTCCCCCCGCAGCCCGCCAGAAGCCACGCGGCGCACGTGACTCTTGGGGCCCAGCCTCTCCCCAGCTGGGCCGGGCCGGGCGCCTCGGGGACCCCGGGGCCTCTCCCCCAGGCGGCAGCGTGTTGCCCGAGCGCGGCCTGCGGGGTCTTGGCTCGGGCCGCAGGGCTCGGGGGAGCGCGGCCTGGAAGGCCCCTAAGACGCTGCGGCGCTTTGGCCCAGTTCGATGTTTCAGTTCAGCTGCAGCGTCATCGCCGGCAGGCGCTGCGTAATTGCTTAGCGTAATTGTGCAACGAGACTAATCATTCCAATAATTCTTTACGTTGCCTGATTCTTCAGGAGGAATGGTCTTTGCTGGGCAGAAATAGGATGTTCATTATAACAGGATATTTTTTCCGTGAGGCGTGATAATTTACACCTAGTAAGACAGCGCTGAATAATGTTCTTCCTTCCCATAGTGCTTGATTGCGTGTAACAGGTTTTATTTTACAATTACAGAGAGGGAAACGGACTATGGATTTTAAACATGCATAAAAAGAAAACCTTTGTGCGGTTAGAAGCAATTGTCATCCGGCATTTGTCAAGCAGCAACACGGCAGACTTAGACCCGTCTTGTCAGTTACCGGAGCGTCAGAGACACGTTCTTCCTAGTGTCCCGGGGAGGCCGAGGCAACAAGGGCAGCCGCAGCCGCCTGCCGAGGCTTGTGCACGATCCTGGAAGGGGCGGGGGCCGGGAGCCGGCAGCCCCTGCTCAGGGCGGGGTGTTCGTGGACACTGGCTGAAACCCGCCTCTATCAGAGGCCCCTGCCCTGCGGGGGGCATGCGAGTCGGTCCACTCACCGCGGGAGGCGGCGTGGAGGACCGTCCAATGTCTAAAATGGATCTGCCGAGGGACCCGGCAATTCCACTCCCGGGAATCCACCCCGAGGACACCAAGACGCCGACGGGAGAGGAAGCCGGCGCTCCCGTGTTTTCCGCAGCTCTGTTTCCTGCAGCGGAGGCGTGGGAACCACCAAATGCCCCGAACAGGTGGCTGGGTCGAGAAGACGGGGTGTGAACGCAATGAAATGCTACTCAGCCCTCAAAAAGACAAACGCGTGCCATTTGCGGCACCGCGGCCGGAGCTGGAAGGGAGGGGACAACACTAAACGAAGGAGGTCAGCGGGGAAAAGTCAAGTGCGGTGGTGTCACTACGTGCGGAATATGGGGTACCAGACCTGGGGCCGCTGGCGAGCGGGGCGGGGG